>NC_140590.1:76371121-77029871 GCF_964204655.1 Triturus cristatus | reverse complement strand
GTGGTGTTCAGGCCGTGTAGGGGGTCATGCTGGGGCTGGAATGGTTTAGGGCAGTTCAGTGGTGTTCGGGCAGTGTAAGGGGTCGTGCTGGGGCTGGTGTTTCAGGGTTAAGGGCAGTGGTGTTCGGGCAGTGTAGGGGGTCTTGCGGGGGATGGTGTTTCAGGGTTTAGGGCAGAGCAGTGCTGTTCGGGTTGTGTATGGGGTCGTGCTGGGGCTGGTGTTTCAGGGTTAAGGGCAGTGGTGTTCGGGCAGTGTAGGGGGTCGTGCTGGGGCTGGTGTTTCAGGGTTAAGGGCAGTGGTGTTCGGGCATTGTAGGGGTTCTTGCTGGTGGTGGTGCTTCAGGGTTTAGGGCAGTGCAGTGGTCTTTGGGCCATGTAGGGGGTCTTGCTGGGGCTGGTGTTTAGGGGTAAGGCAGTGCAGTGGTGTTCGGGCAGTGTAGGAGGTAGTGCTGGGGCTGGTGGTTCAGTGTTTAGGGCAGTGGTTTTCGGGCAGTGTAGGGGGTCTTGCTGGTGGAGATGTTTCAGGGTTTAGGGCAGTGATGTTCGGGCAGTATAGGGGGTCTTGTTGGGGGTAGTGTTTCAGGGTTTAGTGCAGTGCAGTGGTGTTTGGGCAGTGTAGAGGGTCTTGCTGGGGTGGTTTTTCAGGGTTTAGGGCAGTGCAGTGGTGTTCGGGTAGTGTAGGGGGTCGTGCTGGTGGTGGTGTTTCAGGGTTTGGGGCAGTGCAGTGGTGTTAGGGCAGTGTTGGGGGTCGTGCTGGGGATGCTGTTTCAGAGTTTAGGGCAGTGCATTGGTGTTCGGGCAGTATAGGGGGTCGGGCTGGGGTGGTGTTTCAGGGTTTACGGCAGTGCAGTTGTGTTCGGGCAGTGTAGGGGTTCATGCTGGGTCTGGTGTTTCAGGGTTTAGGGCACTGCAGTGGTGTTCAGGCAGTGTAGGATGTGGTGCAGGGGGGTGGTGTTTCAGGGTTTAGGGCAGTGCAGTGTTTTTTGGGCAGTGTGGGGGGTCATACAGGGTGGTGGTATTTCAGGGTTTAGGGCAGTGCGATCGTGTTCGGGCAGTGTAGGGGGTCGTTCAGAGAGGTGGTGTTTCAGGGTTTAGGGCAAAGCAGTGGTGTTCGGGCATTGTAGGGGTCATGCTGGGGCTGGTGTTTCAGGGTTTAGGGCAGAGCAGTGGTGTTTGGGCAGTGTAGGGGTTGTGCAGGGGGTGGTATTTTAGGGTTTAGGGCAGTACAGTGGCGTTCGGGCAGTGTAGGGGGTCATGCTGGGGCTGGTGTTTAAGGGTTTAGGGCAGTGCAGTGGTGTTCCGGCAGTGTAGGGGGTCGTGCTGGGGCTGGTGTTTCAGGGTTAAGGGCAGTGGTTTTCGGGTAGTGTAGGGGGTCGGGCTGGGGGGTGGTGTTTCAGGGTTTAGGGCAGTGCAGTGGTGTTCAGGCAGTGTAGGGGGTCATGCTGGGGGTGGTGTTTCAGGGTTTAGGGCTGTGCAGTAGTCTTCAGGCAGAGTAGGGGGTCGTGCTGGTGCTGGTGTTTCAGGGTTAAGGGCAGTGGTGTTCGGGCAGTGTAGGGGGTCTTGCTGGGGTGGTGTTTCACGGTTTAGGGCAGTACAGTGGTGTTCAGGCCGTGTAGGGGGTCATGCTGGGGCTGGAAGGGTTTAGGGCAGTTCAGTGGTGTTCGGGCAGTGTAAGGGGTCGTGCTGGGGCTGGTGTTTCAGGGTTAAGGGTAGAGGTGTTCGGGCAGTGTAGGGGGTCTTGCTGGGGATGGTGTTTCAGGGTTTAGGGCAGAGCAGTGCTGTTCGGGTTGTGTATGGGGTCGTGCTGGGGCTGGTGTTTCAGGGTTAAGGGCAGTGGTGTTTGGGCAGTGTAGGGGGTCGTGCTGGGGCTGGTGTTTCAGGGTTAAGGGCAGTGGTGTTCGGGCATTGTAGGGGTTCTTGCTGGTGGTGGTGCTTCAGGGTTTAGGGCAGTGCAGTGGTCTTCGGGCCATGTAGGGGGTCTTGCTGGGGCTGGTGTTTAGGGGTAAGGCAGTGCAGTGGTGTTCTGGCAGTGTAGGAGGTAGTGCTGGGGCTGGTGGTTCAGGGTTTAGGGCAGTGATGTTCGGGCAGTATAGGGGGTCTTGTTGGGGGTAGTGTTTCAGGGTTTAGTGCAGTGCAGTGGTGTTTGGGCAGTGTAGAGGGTCTTGCAGGGGGTAGTGTTTCTGGGTTTAGGGCAGTGGTGCTCGGGCAGTGTAGGGGTCGTGCTGGGGGTGCTGTTTCAGGGTTTAGGGCAGAGCAGTGGTGTTTGGGCAGTGTAGGGAGTCGTGCAGGGGTAGTGTTTCAGGGCTTAGGGAAGGGCATTGGTGTTCGGGCAGTGTAGGGGGTGGTGCTGGGGCTGGTGTTTCAGGGTTTAGGGCTGTGCAGTGGTGTTCGGGCAGTGTAGGGAGTTGTGCTGGGGCTGGTGTTTCAGGGTTTAGGGCAGTGGTGTTCGGAAAGCATAGGGGGTCTTGCTGGGGGTGGTGTTTCAGGATTCAGAGCAGTGAAGAGGTGTTCGGGCAGTGTAGGTGGTCATGCTGGTGGTGGTGTTTCAGGGTTTAGGGCAGGGCAGTGGTGTTCGGGCAGTGTGGGGGGTCATACAGGGTGGTGGTAGTTCAGGGTTTAGGGCAGTGCAGTGGTTTTCAGGCAGTGTAGGGGGTCATGCAGGGAGGTGGTGTTTCAGGGTTTAGGGCAAAGCAGTGGTGTTCGGGCAGTGTATGGGGTCATCCTGGGGGTGTTTTTCAGGGTATAGGGCAGTGTAGTGGTGTTCGGGCATTGTAGGGGTCATGCTGGGACTGGTGTTTCAGGGTTTAGGGCGGAGCAGTGGTGTTCAGGCAGTGTAGGGATTGTGCAGGGGGTGGTATTTCAGGGTTTAGGGCAGGGCAGTGGTGTTAGGGCAGTGTAGAGGGTCTTGCAGGGGGTGGTGTTTCAGGGTTTAGGGCAGTGCAGTGGTGTTCAGGCAGTGTAGGGGGTCATGCTGGGGGTGGTGTTTGAGGGTTTAGGGCAGTGCAGTGGCATTCAGGCAGTGTAGGGGGTCATGCTGGGGGTGGTGTTTCAGGGTTTAGGGCTGTGCAGTAGTCTTCAGGCAGAGTAGGGGGTTGTGCTGGGGCTGGTGTTTCAGGGTTAAGGGCAGTGGTGTTCGGGCAGTGTAGGGGTCTTCCTGGGGTGGTGTTTCAGGGTTTAGGGCAGTACAGTGGTGTTCAGGCCGTGTAGGGGGTCATGCAGGGGCTGGTGTTTAAGGGTTTAGGGCAGTGCAGTGGTGTTCCGGCAGTGTAGGGGGTCGTGCTGGGGCTGGTGTTTCAGGGTTAAGGGCAGTGGTTTTCGGGTAGTGTAGGGGGTCGGGCTGGGGGGTGGTGTTTCAGGGTTTAGGGCAGTGCAGTGGTGTTCAGGCAGTGTAGGGGGTCATGCTGGGGGTGGTATCTGAGGGTTTAGGGCAGTGCAGTGGCGTTTGGGCAGTGTTGGGGGTCATGCTGGGGCTGGTGTTTCAGGGTTAAGGGCAGTGGTGTTCGGGCAGTGTAGGGGGTCTTGCTGGGGTGGTGTTTCAGGGTTTAGGGCAGTACAGTGGTGTTCAGGCTGTGTAGGGGGTCATGCTGGGGCTGGAAGGGTTTAGGGCAGTGCAGTGGTGTTTGGGCAGTGTAGGGGGTCGTGCTGGGGTGGTGTTTCAGGGTTTAGGGCAGTACAGTGGTGTTCAGGCCGTGTAGGGGGTCATGCTGGGGCTGGAAGGGTTTAGGGCAGTTCAGTGGTGTTCGGGCAGTGTAAGGGGTCGTGCTGGGGCTGGTGTTTCAGGGTTAAGGGCAGTGGTGTTTGGGCAGTATAGGGGTTCTTGCTGGGGATGGTGTTTCAGGGTTTAGGGCAGAGCAGTGCTGTTCGGGTTGTGTATGGGGTCGTGCTGGGGCTGGTGTTTCAGGGTTAAGGGCAGTGGTGTTTGGGCAGTGTAGGGGGTCGTGCTGGGGCTGGCGTTTCAGGGTTAAGGGCAGTGGTGTTCGGGCATTGTAGGGGTTCTTGCTGGTGGTGGTGCTTCAGGGTTTAGTGCAGTGCAGTGGTCTTCGGGCCATGTAGGGGGTCTTGCTGGGGCTGGTGTTTAGGGGTAAGGCAGTGCAGTGGTGTTCGGGCAGTGTAGGAGGTAGTGCTGGGGCTGGTGGTTCAGGGTTTAGGGCAGTGGTTATCGGGCAGTGTAGGGGGTCTTGCTGGTGGAGATTTCAGGGTTTAGGGCAGTGATGTTCGGGCAGTATAGGGGGTCTTGTTGGGGGTAGTGTTTCAGGGTTTAGTGCAGTGCAGTGGTGTTTGGGCAGTGTAGAGGGTCTTGCTGGGGTGGTGTCTCAGGGTTTAGGGCAGTGCAGTGGTGTTCGGGTAGTGTAGGGGGTCGTGCTGGTGGTGGTGTTTCAGGGTTTGGGGCAGTGCAGTGGTGTTAGGGCAGTGTTGGGGGTCGTGCTGGGGATGCTGTTTCAGAGTTTAGGGCAGTGCAGTGGTGTTCGGGCAGTGGAGGGGGTCGGGCTGGGGTGGTGTTTCAGGGATTACGGCAGTGCAGTTGTGTTCGGGCAGTGTAGGGGTTCATGCTGGGTCTGGTGTTTCAGGGTTTAGGGCACTGCAGTGGTGTTCAGGCAGTGTAGGATGTCGTGCAGGGGGTGGTGTTTCAAGGTTTAGGGCAGTGCAGTGTTTTTGGCCAGTGTGGGGGGTCATACAGGGTGGTGGTATTTCAGGGTTTAGGGCAGTGCAGTGGTGTTCGGGCAGTGTAGGGGGTCGTTCAGGGAGGTGATGTTTCAGGGTTTAGGGCAAAGCAGTGGTGTTGGGGCATTGTAGGGGTCATGCTGGGACTGGTGTTTCAGGGTTTAGGGCAGAGCAGTGGTGTTCGGGAAGTGTAGGGGTTGTGCAGGGGGTGGAAATTCAGGGTTTAGGGCAGGGCAGTGGTGTTAGGGCAGTGTAGAGGGTCTTGCAGGGGGTGGTATTTCAGGGTTTAGGGCAGTGGTTTTCGGGCAGTGTAGGGGGTCGTGCTGGGGTGGTGTTTCAGGGTTTAGGGCAGTGAAGTGGTGTTCAGGCAGTGTAGGGGGTCATGCTGGGGGTGGTGTTTGAGGGTTTAGGGCAGTGCAGTGGCGTTCGGGCAGTGTAGGGGGTCGTGCTGGGGCTGGTGTTTCCGGGTTAAGGGCAGTGGTGTTCGGGCAGTGTAGGGGGTCTTGCTGGGGTGGTGTTTCAGGGTTTAGGGCAGTACAGTGGTGTTCAGGCTGTGTAGGGGGTCATGCTGGGGCTGGAAGGGTTTAGGGCAGTGCAGTGGTGTTTGGGCAGTGTAGGGGGTCGTGCTGGGGCTGGTGTTTCAGGGTTAAGGGCAGTGGTGTTCGGGCAGTGTAGGGGGTCTTGCTGGGGGTGGTGTTTCAGGGTTTAGGGCAGAGCAGTGCTGTTCGGGTTGTGTATGGGGTCGTGCTGGGGCTGGTGTTTCAGGGTTAAGGGCAGTAGTGTTTGGGCAGTGTAGGGGGTCGTACTGGGGCTGGTGGTTCAGGGTTAAGGGCAGTGGTGTTCGGGCAGTGTAGGGGGTCTTGCTGGGGTGGTGTTTCACGGTTTAGGGCAGTACAGTGGTGTTCAGGCCGTGTAGGGGGTCATGCTGGGGCTGGAAGGGTTTAGGGCAGTTCAGTGGTGTTCGGGCAGTGTAAGGGGTCGTGCTGGGGCTGGTGTTTCAGGGTTAAGGGCAGTGGTGTTTGGGCAGTGTAGGGGGTCTTGCGGGGGATGGTGTTTCAGGGTTTAGGGCAGAGCAGTGCTGTTCGGGTTGTGTATGGGGTCGTGCTGGGGCTGGTGTTTCAGGGTTAAGGGCAGTGGTGTTCGGGCAGTGTAGGGGGTCGTGCTGGGGCTGGTGTTTCAGGGTTAAGGGCAGTGGTGTTCGGGCATTGTAGGGGTTCTTGCTGGTGGTGGTGCTTCAGGGTTTAGGGCAGTGCAGTGGTCTTTGGGCCATGTAGGGGGTCTTGCTGGGGCTGGTGTTTAGGGGTAAGGCAGTGCAGTGGTGTTCGGGCAGTGTAGGAGGTAGTGCTGGGGCTGGTGGTTCACTGTTTAGGGCAGTGGTTTTTGGGCAGTGTAGGGGGTCTTGCTGGTGGAGATGTTTCAGGGTTTAGGGCAGTGATGTTCGGGCAGTATAGGGAGTCTTGTTGGGGGTAGTGTTTCAGGGTTTAGTGCAGTGCAGTGGTGTTTGGGCAGTGTAGAGGGTCTTGCTGGGGTGGTGTTTCAGGGTTTAGGGCAGTGCAGTGGTGTTCGGGTAGTGTTGGGGGTCGTGCTGGTGGTGGTGTTTCAGGGTTTGGGGCAGTGCAGTGGTGTTAGGGCAGTGTTGGGGGTCGTGCTGGGGATTCTGTTTCAGAGTTTAGGGCAGTGCATTGGTGTTTGGGCAGTGTAGGGGGTCGGGCTGGGGTGGTGTTTCGGGGTTTACGGCAGTGCAGTTGTGTTCGGGCAGTGTAGGGGTTCATGCTGGGTCTGGTGTTTCAGGGTTTAGGGCACTGCAGTGGTGTTCAGGCAGTGTAGGATGTGGTGCAGGGGGGTGGTGTTTCAGGGTTTAGGGCAGTGCAGTGTTTTTTGGGCAGTGTGGGGGGTCATACAGGGTGGTGGTATTTCAGGGTTTAGGGCAGTGCGATCGTGATCGGGCAGTGTAGGGAGTCGTTCAGAGAGGTGGTGTTTCAGGGTTTAGGGCAAAGCAGTGGTGTTCGGGCATTGTAGGGGTCATGCTGGGGCTGGTGTTTCAGGGTTTAGGGCAGAGCAGTGGTGTTTGGGCAGTGTAGGGGTTGTGCAGGGGGTGGTATTTAAGGGTTTAGGGCAGGGCACTGGTGTTAGAGCAGTGTAGAGGGTCTTGCATGGGGTGGTATTTCAGGGATTAGGGCAGTGGTTTTCGGGCAGTGTAGGGGGTCGGGCTGGGGTGGTGTTTCAGGGTTTAGGGCAGTGCAGTGGTGTTCAGGCAGTGTAGGGGGTCATGCTGGGGGTGGTGTTTGAGGGTTTAGGGCAGTACAGTGGCGTTCGGGCAGTGTAGGGGGTCGTGCTGGGGCTGGTGTTTCCGGGTTAAGGGCAGTGGTGTTCGGGCAGTGTAGGGGGTCTTGCTGGGGTGGTGTTTCAGGGTTTAGGGCAGTACAGTGGTGTTCAGGCTGTGTAGCGGGTTATGCTGGGGTTGGAAGATTTTAGGGCAGTGCAGTGGTGTTCGGGCAGTGTAGGGGGTCATGCTGGGGCTGGTGTTTCAGGGTTAAGGGCAGTGGTGTTCGGGCAGTGTAGGGGGTCTTGCTGGGGGTGGTGTTTCAGGGTTTAGGGCAGAGCAGTGATGTTCGGGTTGTGTATGGGGTCGTGCTGGGGCTGGTGTTTCAGGGTTAAGGGCAGTGGGGTTCGGGCAGTGTAGGGGGTCGTACTCGGGCTGGTGTTTCAAGGTTAAGGGCAGTGGTGTTCGGGCAGTGTAGGGGTTCTTGCTGGCGGTGGTGCCTCAGGGTTTAGGGCAGTGCAGTGGTGTTCGGGCCATGTAGGGGGTCTTGCTGGGGCTGGTGTTTAAGGGGTAAGGCAGTGCAGTGGTCTTCGGGCAGTGTAGGAGGTAGTGCTGGGGCTGGTGGTTCAGGGTTTAGGGCAGTGGTTTTCGGGCAGTGTAGGGGGTCTTGCTGGTGGAGATGTTTCAGGGTTTAGGGCAGTGATGTTCGGGCAGTGTAGGGGGTCTTGTTGGGGGTAGTGTTTCAGGGTTTAGTGCAGTGCAGTGGTGTTTGGGCAGTGTAGAGGGTCTTGCTGGGGTGGTATTTCAGGGATTAGAGCAGTGCAGTGGTGTTCGGGCAGTGTAGGGGGTCGTGCTGGGGGTGGTGTTTCAGGGTTTGGGGCAGTGCAGTGGTGTTCGGGCAGTGTAGGGGGTCGTGCTGGGGATGCTGTTTCAGAGTTTAGGGCAGTGCAGTGGTGTTCGGGCAGTGTAGGGGTCGGGCTGGGGGTGGTGTTTCACGGTTTACGGCAGTGCAGTGGAGTTCTGGCAGTGTAGGGGTACATGCTGGGTCTGGTGTTTCAGGGTTTAGGGCACTGCAGTGGTGTTCAGGCAGTGTAGGGGGTCGGGCTTGGGGTGGTGTTTCAGGGTTTAGGGCAGTGCAGTGTTGTTTGGGCAGTGTAGGGGGTCATGCTGGGCGTGGTGTTTTAGGGATTATTGCAGTGCAGTGGTGTTTGGGCAGTGTAGGGGGTCGTGCAGGGCGGGGTGTTTCAGGGTTTGGAGCAGTGCAGTGGTGTTTGGGCAGTGTAGAGGGTTTTGCAGAAGATGGTGTTTCAGGGTTTAGTGCAGTGGTGTTCGGGCAGTGTAGGGGGTCCTGCAGGGGGTGGTGTTTCTGGGTTTAGAGGAGTGGTGTTCGGGCAGTGTATGGGGTCTTGCTGGGGCTGGTGTTTGAGGGTTTAGGACAGTGCATTGGTGTTCGGGCAGCGTAGGGGGTGGTGCTGGGGCTGGTGTTTCAGGGTTTAGGGCTGTGCAGTGGTTTTTGGGCATTGTAGGGGGTCGTGCTGGGGCTGGTGTTTCAGGGTTTTGGGCAGTGGTGTTCAGGTAGTGTAGGGGTTCTTTCTGTGGGTGGTGTTTCAGGGTTTAGGGCATTGCAGTGGTGTTTGGGCAGTGTAGGAGGTCGTGCTGGGGCTGGTGTTTTAGGGTTTAGGGCAGTGAAGTAGTGTTCGGGCCATGTAGGGGGTCATGCTGGGGGTGGTGATTCAGGGTTTAGGGCAGTGCAGTGGTGTTCGGGCAGTGTAGGAGATCGTGCTGGGGCTGGTGTTTTAGGGTTTAGGGCAGTGAAGTGGAGTTCCGGCAGTGTAGGGGGTCGTGCTGGGGCTGGTGTTTTAGGGTTTAGGGCAGTGAAGTAGTGTTTGGGCAGTGTAGGGGGTCATGCTGGGGGTGGTGTTTCAGGGTTTAGGGCAGTGCAGTGGTGTTTGGGCAGTGTTGGGGGTCATGCAGAGTGGTGGTATTTCAGGGTTTAGGGTAGTGCAGTGGTGTTCGGGCCATGAAGGGGGTCATGTAGGTGGTGGTGTTTCAGGTTTTATGGCAGTGCAGTGGTGTTCAGACAGTGTAGGGGGTCGTGCTGGGGTGGTGTTTCAGGGTTTAGGGCAGTGCAGTGGTGTTTGGGCAGTGTAGGGGTCGTGCTGGTGGTGGTTTTTCAGGGTGTAGGGCAGTGCAGTGGTGTTCGGGCAGTGTAGGGGATTGTGAAGGGCGGTGGTGTTTCAGGGTTTAGGTCAGAGCATTGATGTTCGTGCTGTGAAGGGCGTCGTGCTGTTGGTGGTGTTTCATGGTATAGGGCAGTGCAGTGGTGTTCGGGCAGTGTAGGGGTTGTGCAGGGGGTGGTATTTCAGGGCTTAGGGCAGGGCAGTGGTGTTCGGGCAGTGTAGAGGGTCTTGCATGGGGTGGTATTTCAGGGTCTAGGGCAGTGGTTTTCCGGCAGAGTAGGGGGTCATGCTGGGGGTGGTGTTTCAGGGTTTAGGGCAGTGCAGTGGCGTTCGGGCAGTGTAGGGGGTCATGCTGGGGGTGGTGTTTCAGTGTTTAGTGCAGTGCAGTGGTGTTCGGGCAGTGTAGGGGGTCGTGTTGGGGCTGGTGTTTCAGGGTTAAGGGCAGTGGTGTTCGGGCAATGTAGGGGGTCTTGCTGGGGGTGGTGTTTCAGGGTTTAGGGCAGAGCAGTGCTGTTCGGGTCGTGTAGGGGTTTGTGTTGGGGCTGGTGTTTCAGGGTTAAAGGCAGTGGTGTTCGGGCAGTGTAGGGGGTCGTGCTGGGGCTGGTGTTTCAGGGTTAAGGGCAGTGGTGTTCAGGCAGTGTAGGGGGTCTTACTGGTGGTGGTGTTTCAGGGTTTAGGGCAGTGCAGTGTTGTTTGGGTCATGTAGGGGGTCGTGCTGGGGCTGGTGTTTAAGGGTTTAGGGCAGTGCAGTGGTGTTCGGGCAGTGTAGGAGGTCATGCTGGGGCTGGTGTTTCAGGGTTTAGGGCAGTGGTGTTCGGGCAGTATAGGGGATCTTGCTGGGGGTAGTGTTTCAGGGCTTAGGGCAGTGCATTGGTGTTTGGGCAGTGTAGAGGGTCTTGCTAGGGGTAGTGTTTCAGGGTTTAGGGCAGTGCAGTCGTGTTCAGGCAGTGTAGGGGGTCGTGCTGGGGGTGGTGTTTTAGGGTTTAGGGCATTGCAGTGGTGTTTGGGCAGTGTAGGGGGTCATGCTGGGGCTGGTGTTTCAGGGTTTAGGGCAGTGGTGTTCGGGCAGTATAGGGGATCTTGCTGGGGGTAGTGTTTCAGGGCTTAGGGCAGTGCAGTGGTGTTTGGGCAGTGTAGAGGGTCTTGCTAGGGGTAGTGTTTCAGGGTTTAGGGCAGTGCAGTCGTGTTCAGGCAGTGTAGGGGGTCGTGCTGGGGGTGGTGTTTTAGGGTTTAGGGCATTGCAGTGGTGTTTGGGCAGTGTAGGGGGTCGTGCAGGGTGGTTGTGTTTCAGGGTTTAGGGCAGAGCAGTTGTGTTCGGGCCATGTAGGCGTTTGTGCAGCGGGTGGTGTTTCAGAGTTTAGGGCAGTGCAGTGGTGTTCAGGCCGTGTAGGGAGTCATGCAGGGGGGGGTGTTTCAGGCTTTAGGGCAGTGCAGTGGTGTTCGGACAGTGTATGGGGTCATGCTGGGGTGGTGTTTCAGGGTTTAGGGCAGTGCAGTGGTGTTCGGGCAGTATAGGGAGTCGTGCTGGGGCTGGTGTTTCAGGGTTTAGGGCATTGGTGTTTTGGCATTGTAGGGGGTCTTGCTAGGGTTGGTGTTTCAGGGTTTAGGGCAGTGCAGTGGGGTTCGGGCAGTGTAGGGGGTCATGCTGGGGCTGGTGTTTCAGGGTTCAGGGCAGTGCAGTGGTGTTTGGGCAGTCTAGGGGGTCGTGCTGGGGGTGGTGTTTCAGGGTTTAGGGTAGAGCAGTGGTGTTTGGGCAGTGTAGGGGGTTGTGCTGGGGGTGGTGTTTTAGGGTTTATGGCAGAGCAGTGGTGTTTGGGCAGAGTAGGGTGTCATGCTGGGGGTAGTGTTTCAGGTTTTAGGGCAGAGCAGTATTGGTCGGACAATGTTGGGTGTTGTGCTGGGGGTGGTGTTTCAGGGTATTGGGCAGTGCAGTAGTGTTCGGGCAGTGTAGGGGTCGTGCAGGCAGTGGTGTTCCATGGTTTAGGGCAGGGCAGTGGTGTTCGGGCAGTGTAGGGGGTTTTGCAGGGGGTTGTATTTCAGGGTTTAGGGCAGTGGTGTTCGGGCAGTGTAGGGGTATTGTTGGGGTGGTGTTTCAGGGTTTACGGCAGTGCAGTGGTGTTCGAGCAGTGTAGGGAGTCATGCTAGGGATGGTGTTTCAGGGTTTAGGGCAGTGCAGTAGTGTTCGGGCAGTGTAGGGGGTCGTGCTGGCGATGGTGTTTCAGGGTTAAGGGCAGTGGTGTTTGGGCAGTGTAGGGGGTCGTGCTGGGCTAGTGTTTAAGGGTTTAGGGCAGTGCAGTGGTGTTCGGACAGTGTATGGGGTCATGCTGGGGTGGTGTTTCAGGGTTTAGGGCAGTGCAGTGGTGTTCGGGCAGTATAGGGCGTCGTGCTGGGGCTGGTGTTTCAGGGTTTAGGGCATTGGTGTTTGGGCAGTGTAGGGGGTCTTGCTAGGGGTGGTGTTTCAGGGTTTAGGGTAGTGTAGTGGTGTTCAGGCAGTGTAGGGGGTCATGCTGGGGCTGGTGTTTCAGGGTTCAGGGCAGTGCAGTGGTGTTTGGGCAGTCTAGGGGGTCATGCTGGGGTTGGTGTTTCAGGGTTTAGGGCAGAGCAGTGATGTTTGGGCAGAGTAGGGGGTCATGCTGGGGGTAGTGTTTCAGGGTTTAGGGCAGAGCAGTATTGGTCGGACAGTGTTGAGTGTTGAGCTGGGGGTGGTGTTTCAGGGTATAGGGCAGTGCACTGGTGTTCGGGCAGTGTAGGGGTCGTGCAGGCGGTGGTGTTCCATGGTTTAGGGCAGAGCAGTGGTGTTCGGGCAGTGTAGGGGGTTTTGTAGGGGGTTGTATTTCAGTGTTTAGGGTAGTGGTGTTCGGGCAGTGTAGGGGTATTGCTGGGGTGGTGTTTCTGGGTTTAGGGCAGTGCAATGGTGTTCGGGCAGTGTAGGGGGTCGTGCTGGGGCTGGTGTTTCAGGGTTAAGGGCAGTGGTGTTTGGGCAGTGTAGGGGGTAGTGATGGGCTGGTGTTTAAGGGTTTAGGGCAGTGCAGTGGTGTTCGGGCAGTGTAGGAGATTGAGCTGGGGCTGGTGTTTCAGGGTTTAGGGTAGTGGTGTTTGGGCATTATAGAGGGTCTCGCTGGTGGTGATGTTTCAGGGTTTAGGGCAGTGGTGTTCGGGCAGTGTATGGGGTCTTGCTGGGGTAGTGTTTCAGGGTTTAGGGCAGTGCAGTGGTGTTTGGGCAGTGTAGAGGGTCTTGCTGGGGGTAGTTTAAGGGTTTAGGGCAGTGCAGTGGTGTTCCGGCAGTGTAGGGGGTCGTGCTGGGGCTGGTGTTTCAGGGTTAAGGGCAGTGGTTTTCGGGTAGTGTAGGGGGTCGGGCTGGGGGGTGGTGTTTCAGGGTTTAGGGCAGTGCAGTGGTGTTCAGGCAGTGTAGGGGGTCATGCTGGGGGTGGTATCTGAGGGTTTAGGGCAGTGCAGTGGCGTTTGGGCAGTGTAGGGGGTCGTGCTGGGGCTGGTGTTTAGGGGTAAGGCAGTGCAGTGGTGTTCGGGCAGTGTAGGAGGTAGTGCTGGGGCTGGTGGTTCAGTGTTTAGGGCAGTGGTTTTCGGGCAGTGTAGGGGGTCTTGCTGGTGGAGATGTTTCAGGGTTTAGGGCAGTGATGTTCGGGCAGTATAGGGAGTCTTGTTGGGGGTAGTGTTTCAGGGTTTAGTGCAGTGCAGTGGTGTTTGGGCAGTGTAGAGGGTCTTGCTGGGGTGGTGTTTCAGGGTTTAGGGCAGTGCAGTGGTGTTCGGGTAGTGTAGGGGGTCGTGCTGGTGGTGGTGTTTCAGGGTTTGGGGCAGTGCAGTGGTGTTAGGGCAGTGTTGGGGGTCGTGCTGGGGATTCTGTTTCAGAGTTTAGGGCAGTGCATTGGTGTTTGGGCAGTGTAGGGGGTCGGGCTGGGGTGGTGTTTCAGGGTTTACGGCAGTGCAGTTGTGTACGGGCAGTGTAGGGGTTCATGCTGGGTCTGGTGTTTCAGGGTTTAGGGCACTGCAGTGGTGTTCAGGCAGTGTAGGATGTGGTGCAGGGGGGTGGTGTTTCAGGGTTTAGGGCAGTGCAGTGTTTTTTGGGCAGTGTGGGGGGTCATACAGGGTGGTGGTATTTCAGGGTTTAGGGCAGTGCGATCGTGTTTGGGCAGTGTAGGGAGTCGTTCAGAGAGGTGGTGTTTCAGGGTTTAGGGCAAAGCAGTGGTGTTCGGGCATTGTAGGGGTCATGCTGGGGCTGGTGTTTCAGGGTTTAGGGCAGAGCAGTGGTGTTTGGGCAGTGTAGGGGTTGTGCAGGGGGTGGTATTTCAGGGTTTAGGGCAGGGCACTGGTGTTAGGGCAGTGTAGAGGGTCTTGCAGGGGGTGGTATTTCAGGGATTAGGGCAGTGGTTTTCGGGAAGTGTAGGGGGTCGGGCTGGGGTGGTGTTTCAGGGTTTAGGGCAGTGCAGTGGTGTTCAGGCAGTGTAGGGGGTCATGCTGGGGGTGGTGTTTGAGGGTTTAGGGCAGTACAGTGGCGTTCGGGCAGTGTAGGGGGTCGTGCTGGGGCTGGTGTTTCCGGGTTAAGGGCAGTGGTGTTCGGGCAGTGTAGGGGGTCTTGCTGGGGTGGTGTTTCAGGGTTTAGGGCAGTACAGTGGTGTTCAGGCTGTGTAGCGGGTCATGCTGGGGTTGGAAGATTTTAGGGCAGTGCAGTGGTGTTCGGGCAGTGTAGGGGGTCATGCTGGGGCTGGTGTTTCAGGGTTAAGGGCAGTGGTGTTCGGGCAGTGTAGGGGGTCTTGCTGGGGGTGGTGTTTCAGGGTTTAGGGCAGAGCAGTGATGTTCGGGTTGTGTATGGGGTCGTGCTGGGGCTGGTGTTTCAGGGTTAAGGGCAGTGGGGTTCAGGCAGTGTAGGGGGTCGTACTCGGGCTGGTGTTTCAAGGTTAAGGGCAGTGGTGTTCGGGCAGTGTAGGGGTTCTTGCTGGCGGTGGTGCTTCAGGGTTTAGGGCAGTGCAGTGGTGTTCGGGCCATGTAGGGGGTCTTGCTGGGGCTGGTGTTTAAGGGGTAAGGCAGTGCAGTGGTCTTCGGGCAGTGTAGGAGGTAGTGCTGGGGCTGGTGGTTCAGGGTTTAGGGCAGTGGTTTTCGGGCAGTGTAGGGGGTCTTGCTGGTGGAGATGTTTCAGGGTTTAGTGCAGTGATGTTCGGGCAGTGTAGGGGGTCTTGTTGGGGGTAGTGTTTCAGGGTTTAGTGCAGTGCAGTGGTGTTTTGGCAGTGTAGAGGGTCTTGCTGGGGTGGTATTTCAGGGATTAGGGCAGTGCAGTGGTGTTCGGGCAGTGTAGGGGGTCGTGCTGGGGGTGGTGTTTCAGGGTTTGGGGCAGTGCAGTGGTGTTCGGGCAGTGTAGGGGGTCGTGCTGGGGATGCTGTTTCAGGGTTTACGGCAGTGCAGTGGAGTTCGGGCAGTGTAGGGGTACATGCTGGGTCTGGTGTTTCAGGGTTTAGGGCACTGCAGTGGTGTTCAGGCAGTGTAGGGGGTCGGGCTTGGGGTGGTGTTTCAGGGTTTAGGGCAGTGCAGTGTTGTTTGGGCAGTGTAGGGGGTCATGCTGGGCGTGGTGTTTTAGGGATTATTGCAGTGCAGTGGTGTTTGGGCAGTGTAGGGGGTCGTGCAGGGCGGGGTGTTTCAGGGTTTGGGGCAGTGCAGTGGTGTTTGGGCAGTGTAGAGGGTTTTGCAGAAGATGGTGTTTCAGGGTTTAGTGCAGTGGTGTTCGGGCAGTGTAGGGGGTCCTGCAGGGGGTGGTGTTTCTATGTTTAGAGGAGTGGTGTTCGGGCAGTGTATGGGGTCTTGCTGGGGCTGGTGTTTGAGGGTTTAGGACAGTGCATTGGTGTTCGGGCAGCGTAGGGGGTGGTGCTGGGGCTGGTGTTTCAGGGTTTAGGGCTGTGCAGTGGTTTTTGGGCATTGTAGGGGGTCGTGCTGGGGCTGGTGTTTCAGGGTTTTGGGCAGTGGTGTTCAGGTAGTGTAGGGGGTCTTTCTGTGGGTGGTGTTTCAGGGTTTAGGGCATTGCAGTGGTGTTTGGGCAGTGTAGGAGGTCGTGCTGGGGGTGGTGATTCAGGGTTTAGGGCAGTGCAGTGGTGTTCGGGCAGTGTAGGAGATCGTGCTGGGGCTGGTGTTTTAGGGTTTAGGGCAGTGAAGTGGAGTTCCGGCAGTGTAGGGGGTCGTGCTGGGGCTGGTGTTTTAGGGTTTAGGGCAGTGAAGTAGTGTTTGGGCAGTGTAGGGGGTCATGCTGGGGGTGGTGTTTCAGGGTTTAGGGCAGTGCAGTGGTGTTTGGGCAGTGTTGGGGGTCATGCAGAGTGGTGGTATTTCAGGGTTTAGGGTAGTGCAGTGGTGTTCGGGCCATGAAGGGGGTCATGTAGGTGGTGGTGTTTCAGGTTTTATGGCAGTGCAGTGGTGTTCAGACAGTGTAGGGGGTCGTGCTGGGGTGGTGTTTCAGGGTTTAGGGCAGTGCAGTGGTGTTTGGGCAGTGTAGGGGTCGTGCTGGTGGTGGTTTTTCAGGGTTTAGGGCAGTGCAGTGGTGTTCGGGCAGTGTAGGGGATTGTGAAGGGCGGTGGTGTTTCAGGGTTTAGGTCAGAGCATTGATGTTCGTGCTGTGAAGGGCGTCGTGCTGTTGGTGGTGTTTCATGGTATAGGGCAGTGCAGTGGTGTTCGGGCAGTGTAGGGGTTGTGCAGGGGGTGGTATTTCAGGGTTTAGGGCAGGGCAGAGGTGTTCGGGCAGTGTAGAGGGTCTTGCATGGGGTGGTATTTCAGGGTCTAGGGCAGTGGTTTTCCGGCAGAGTAGGGGGTCATGCTGGGGGTGGTGTTTCAGGGTTTAGGGCAGTGCAGTGGTGTTCGGGCATTGTAGGGGGTCATGCTGGGGGTGGTGTTTCAGGGTTTAGGGCAGTGCAGTGGCGTTCGGGCAGTGTAGGGGGTCATGCTGGGGGTGGTGTTTCAGTGTTTAGTGCAGTGCAGTGGTGTTCGGGCAGTGTAGGGGGTCGTGTTGGGGCTGGTGTTTCAGGGTTAAGGGCAGTGGTGTTTGGGCAATGTAGGGGGTCTTGCTGGGGGTGGTGTTTCAGGGTTTAGGGCAGAGCAGTGCTGTTCGGGTCGTGTAGGGGTTTGTGTTGGGGCTGGTGTTTCAGGGTTAAAGGCAGTGGTGTTCGGGCAGTGTAGGGGGTCGTGCTGGGGCTGGTGTTTCAGGGTTAAGGGCAGTGGTGTTCAGGCAGTGTAGGGGGTCTTACTGGTGGTGGTGTTTCAGGGTTTAGGGCAGTGCAGTGTTGTTTGGGTCGTGTAGGGGGTCGTGCTGGGGCTGGTGTTTAAGGGTTTAGGGCAGTGCAGTGGTGTTCGGGCAGTGTAGGAGGTCATGCTGGGGCTGGTGTTTCAGGGTTTAGGGCAGTGGTGTTCGGGCAGTATAGGGGATCTTGCTGGGGGTAGTGTTTCAGGGCTTAGGGCAGTGGTGTTTGGGCAGTGTAGAGGGTCTTGCTAGGGGTAGTGTTTCAGGGTTTAGGGCAGTGCAGTCGTGTTCAGGCAGTGTAGGGGGTCGTGCTGGGGGTGGTGTTTTAGGGTTTAGGGCATTGCAGTGGTGTTTGGGCAGTGTAGGGGGTCGTGCAGGGTGGTTGTGTTTCAGGGTTTAGGGCAGAGCAGTTGTGTTCGGGCCATGTAGGCGTTTGTGCAGCGGGTGGTGTTTCAGAGTTTAGGGCAGTGCAGTGGTGTTCAGGCCGTGTAGGGAGTCATGCAGGGGGGTGGTGTTTCAGGCTTTAGGGCAGTGCAGTGGTGTTCGGACAGTGTATGGGGTCATGCTGGGGTGGTGTTTCAGGGTTTAGGGCAGTGCAGTGGTGTTCGGGCAGTATTGGGGGTCGTGCTGGGGCTGGTGTTTCAGGGTTTAGGGCATTGGTGTTTTGGCATTGTAGGGGGTCTTGCTAGGGTTGGTGTTTCAGGGTTTAGGGCAGTGCAGTGGGGTTCGGGCAGTGTAGGGGGTCATGCTGGGGCTGGTGTTTCAGGGTTCAGGGCAGTGCAGTGGTGTTTGGGCAGTCTAGGGGGTCGTGCTGGGGGTGGTGTTTCAGGGTTTAGGGTAGAGCAGTGGTGTTTGGGCAGTGTAGGGGGTTGTGCTGGGGTGGTGTTTTAGGGTTTATGGCAGAGCAGTGGTGTTTGGGCAGAGTAGGGTGTCATGCTGGGGGTAGTGTTTCAGGTTTTAGGGCAGAGCAGTATTGGTCGGACAGTGTTGGGTGTTGTGCTGGGGGTGGTGTTTCAGGGTATTGGGCAGTGCAGTGGTGTCCGGGCAGTGTAGGGGTCGTGCAGGCAGTGGTGTTCCATGGTTTAGGGCAGGGCAGTGGTGTTCGGGCAGTGTAGGGGGTTTTGCAGGGGGTTGTATTTCAGGGTTTAGGGCAGTGGTGTTCGGGCAGTGTAGGGGTATTGTTGGGGTGGTGTTTCAGGGTTTACGGCAGTGCAGTGGTGTTCGAGCAGTGTAGGGAGTCATGCTAGGGATGGTGTTTCAGGGGTTAGGGCAGTGCAGTAGTGTTCGGGCAGTGTAGGGGGTCGTGCTGGCGATGGTGTTTCAGGGTTAAGGGCAGTGGTGTTTGGGCAGTGTAGGGGGTCGTGCTGGGCTAGTGTTTAAGGGTTTAGGGCAGTGCAGTGGTGTTCGGACAGTGTATGGGGTCATGCTGGGGTGGTGTTTCAGGGTTTAGGGCAGTGCAGTGGTGTTCGGGCAGTATAGGGCGTCGTGCTGGGGCTGATGTTTCAGGGTTTAGGGCATTGGTGTTTGGGCAGTGTAGGGGGTCTTGCTAGGGGTGGTGTTTCAGGGTTTAGGGTAGTGTAGTGGTGTTCAGGCAGTGTAGGGGGTCATGCTGGGGCTGGTGTTTCAGGGTTCAGGGCAGTGCAGTGGTGTTTGGGCAGTCTAGGGGGTCATGCTGGGGTTGGTGTTTCAGGGTTTAGGGCAGAGCAGTGATGTTTGGGCAGAGTAGGGGGTCATGCTGGGGGTAGTGTTTCAGGGTTTAGGGCAGAGCAGTATTGGTCGGACAGTGTTGAGTGTTGAGCTGGGGGTGGTGTTTCAGGGTATAGGGCAGTGCACTGGTGTTCGGGCAGTGTAGGGGTCGTGCAGGCGGTGGTGTTCCATGGTTTAGGGCAGAGCAGTGGTGTTCGGGCAGTGTAGGGGGTTTTGTAGGGGGTTGTATTTCAGTGTTTAGGGTAGTGGTGTTCGGGCAGTGTAGGGGTATTGCTGGGGTGGTGTTTCTGGGTTTAGGGCAGTGCAGTGGTGTTCGGGCAGTGTAGGGGGTCGTGCTGGGGCTGGTGTTTCAGGGTTAAGGGCAGTGGTGTTTGGGCAGTGTAGGGGGAAGTGATGGGCTGGTGTTTAAGGGTTTAGGGCAGTGCAGTGGTGTTCGGGCAGTGTAGGAGATTGAGCTGGGGCTGGTGTTTCAGGGTTTAGGGTAGTGGTGTTTGGGCATTATAGAGGGTCTCGCTGGTGGTGATGTTTCAGGGTTTAGGGCAGTGGTGTTCGGGCAGTGTATGGGGTCTTGCTGGGGTAGTGTTTCAGGGTTTAGGGCAGTGCAGTGGTGTTTGGGCAGTGTAGAGGGTCTTGCTGGGGGTAGTTTAAGGGTTTAGGGCAGTGCAGTGGTGTTCAGACAGTGTAGGGGGTTGTGCTGGGGGTGGTGTTTCAGGGTTTAGGGCAGTGCAGTGGTGTTTGGGCATTGTAGGGGGTCGTGCAGGGTGGTGGTGTTTCAGGGTTTAGGGCAGTGCAGTTTTGTTTGGGCCGTGTAGGCATTTGTGCAGGGGGTGGTGTTTCAGGGTTTTGGGCAGTGCAGTGGTGTTCGGGAAGTGTATGGGATCATGCTGGGGTGGTGTTTCAGGGTTTAGGGCAGTGTAGTGGTCTTCGGGCAGTATAGGGGTCGTGTTGGGGCTGGTGTTTCAGGGTTTAGGGCATTGGTGTTCGGGCAGTGTAGGGGGTCATGCTGGGGCTGCTGTTTCAGGGTTTAGGGCAGTGCAGTGGTGTTTGGGCAGACTAGGGTGTCGTTCTGGGGTGGTGTTTCAGGGTTTAGGGCAGAGCAGTGGTGTTTAGGCAGTGTATGGGGTCATGCTGGTGGTGGTGGTTTAGGGTTTAGGGCAGAGCAGTGATGTTTGGGCAGAGTAGGGGGTCATGCTGCAGGTAGTGTTTCAGGGTTTTGGGCAGAGCAGTGGTGGTCGGACAGTGTAGGGTGTTGTTCTGGGGGTGGTGATTCAGGGTATTGGGCAGTGCTGTGGTATTTGGGCTGTGTAGGGGTCGTGCAGGGGGTGGTGATTCAGGGTTTCGGGCAGGGCAGTGGTGTTCAGGCAGTGTAGGGGGTTTTGCAGGGGGTTGTATTTCAGGGTTTAGGGCAGTGGTGTTTGGGCAGTGTAGGGGGTCGTGCTGGGGATGGTGTTTCAGGGTTTAGGGCAGTGCAGTGGTGTTCAGGCAGTCTAGGGTGTCGTGCTGGGGGTGGTGTTTCAGGGTTTAGGGCAGTGCAGTGGTGTTCGGGCAGTCTAGGGTGTCGTGCTGGGGGTGGTGTTTCAGGGTTTAGGGCAGTGCAGTGGCGTTCTGGCAGTGTAGGGGGTCATGCTGGGGGTGGTGTTGCAGTGTTTAGGGCAGTGCAGTGGTGTTCGGGCAGTGTAGGGGGTTGTGCTGGGGCTGGTGTTTCAGGGTTAAGGGCAGTGGTGTTCGGGGAGTGTAGGGGGTCTTGCTGGGGATGGTGTTTAAGGGTTTAGGGCAGTGCAGTGGTGTTCGGGCAGTGTAGGGGGTCATGCTGGGCTGTTGTTTCAGGGTTAAGGGCAGTGGTGTTTGGGCAGTGTAGGGGGTCTAGCTGGGGGTGGTGTTTCAGTGTTTAGGGCAGAGTAGTGCTGTTCGGGTCATGTAGGGGGTTGTGCTGGGGCTGGTGTTTCAGGGTTAAGAGCAATGGTGTTCGGACAGTGTAGGTGGTAGTGATGGGGCTGGTGTTTCAGGGTTTAGGGCAGTGGTGTTCGGGCAGTGTAGGGGGACTTGCTTGCGTTGGTGTTTCAGGGTTTAGGGCAGTGCAGTGGTGTTCGGGCCTTGTAGGGGGTCGTGCTGGGGCTGGTGTCTAAGGGTTTAGGGCAGTGCAGTGGTGTTCGAGAAGTGTAGGAGGTCGTGCTGGGGCTGGTGTTTTAGGGTTTAGGGCAGTGGTGTTCGGGCAGTATAGGGGGTCTTGCTGGTGGTGATGTTTCAGGGTTTAGGGCAGTGGTGTTCGGACAGTAAATGGCGTCTTGCTGGGGGTAGTGTTTCAGGGTTTAGGGCAGTGCAGTGGTGTTTGGGCAGTGTAGAGGGTCTTGCTGGGGGTAGTATTTCAGGGTTTAGGGCAGTGCAGTGGTGTTCAGGAAGTGTAGGGAGTCGTGCAGTGGTGTGGTGTTTCAGGGTTTAGGGCAGTGCAGTGGTGTTCGGGAAGTGTATGGAGTCGTGCTGGGGTGGTGTTTCAGGGTTTAGGGCAGTGCAGTGGTGTTCGGGCAGTATAGGGGGTCGTGCTGCGGCTGGTGTTTTAGGGTTTAGGGCATTGGTGTTTGGGCAGTGTAGGGGGTCTTGCTAGGGGTGGTGTTTCAGTGTTTAGGGCAGTGTAGTGGTGTTTGGGCAGTGTAGGGGGTCGTGCTGGGGCTGGTGTTTCAGGGTTTAGGGCAGTGCAGTGGTGTTTGGGCAGTCTAGGGGGTCGTTCTGGGGGTGGTGTTTCAGGGTTTAGGGCAGAGCAGTGGTGTTTGGGCAGTATAGGGGTTCATGCTGGTTGTGGTGTTTTAGGGATTAGGGCAAAGCAGTGGTGTTTGAGTAGAGTAGGTGGTCGTGCTGGGGGTAGTGTTTCAGGGTTTAGGGCAGAGCAGTGGTGATCGGACAGTGTAGGGGGTTGTGCTGGGGGTGGTGTTTCAGGGTATTGGGCAGTGCAGTGGTGTTCAGTCAGTGTAAGGGTCGTGCAGGGGCTGGTGTTTCAGGGTTTAGCGCAGGGTATTGGTGTTCACGCAGTGTAGGGGGGTTTGCAGGGGGTTGTATTTCAGGGTTTAGGGCAGTGGTGTTCGGGCAGTGTAGGGGGTATTGCTCGGGTGGTGTTTCAGGGTTTAGGGCAGTGCAGTGGTGTTCGAGCAGTGTAGGGGGTCATGCTGGGGATGGTCTTTCAGGGTTTAAGGCAGTGCAGTGGTGTTTGGGCAGTGTAGGGTGTCGTGCTGGGGGTGGCGTTTCAGGGTTTAGGGCAGTGCAGTGGTGTTCGGGCAGTGTAGGGGGTCTTGCTGGGGTAGTGTTTTAGGGTTTATGGCAGTGCAGTGTTGTTTGTGTAGTGGGCAGCGCTTACCCTGCGTCGCTAGGCGAGACCTAAAAAGCATTGCACCTAGATGGCTGCCAACACTTTCTGGATTGAAGTGTTGGCGGCCAATTAGAGCCAAGCTTGTGCTTGTGTAGTTAGGTCCCGCCCAGATATATAAAGGTTTTTTCCTTTAATATCTCGAAAACTACTGAACGGATTTACACTATTTTAAAAAAAAGTGGGCTTTCTGAACCAATCACTACCTTTTGCAAATTTGGTGTAATTCCGTTCAGCATTTTTGGCTGTAACCGTGTTTAAAGTTTCCTATGGGAAAAATTATGTTCTGACCTCTATTTTTAGAATTTCTCAAAAACTACTCAACGGATTTACACCATTTAAAAAAAGTTCTCTTTCTTAATCAAGGTGTACCTTTTTGCCAAATTTGGTGTAATTCCGTTCAGCAGTTCGGGCTGTAGTCGTATCTAAAATTTCCTATGGGAATTAACATGGAGAAAACACGTTTTGGGACCCCCCTTTTTTCTCGGCCTCCGCTTAGCGAATCACCCCGAAACTTTCAGGAGAGGAACTGAGCAAAGCGGAACCAACGTTTCGAAAATTACGTGAAGATTCGTCAACCGGCGCCAAAGTTATTGGGAAAAGAAAAGACGCTTTTTGAATAGAAGCAAGGTCCTAACTATAACTGTCTACTGGTGACCGCTAGTAGATAATATAGAAAATAAAAAAAACATAGGATTGAGGTTCATTTAAAAAACCTTTGAAATTCCCCGGAAAATCCATAGGTTTCAGGCACGTTATAGTTAGAAATTAGCATTTATCAAACCATAGAAATTCACTGAAAAATACATAGTTTTCAGACACATTATAGTTAGAAATTAGCATTTAAAAAAACATAGACATTAACTGAAAAAACCATAGGTTTCAAGAACGTTATAGTTAGTTGGACATTTCACTAGTACTAAACCATAGAAATTCTGGCATTATAGTTAGTTCAGCTAACTATAACTGGCGCCCCTGCAATGCACTGCTGATGATGTCACATATTACATCATTCATGACATGATTAGTGACATCACTGATGACATCACTGATGACATCTCAAATGACATCACTGATGACATAACTGATGACATCATCCACGTGAAAACCTGATGCACCTCCTCACACCTCAATATAACCTTTGATACACCCACTCTAAAATACAGACTATCATTTTTGAAAAAATAGACACATCAATACCAGTTACTAAATATGCACTGACTGATTCCTAGGTCTACACACACATCCACTCATTCACCCATACTGTCACTCATACCTGCAGTCACTCATCAATACAACACTATCATATGCACTCTTACACCTACACAGACACTCACACACTGCCACATATCCAGAGTTACTCACACACTTAGTCAGTCATACTAAGAATCAATCATACTTCCATTTACTCACCTATACAGTTATACAGACACAGCCTCACTTATTCATATAGATACTAACACATAATTACTCTCTTATAGAATCACGGATACAAATACTCACTCATCCATGCAGCCACTCTCACAATTACTGACTCTCACATATAGTTATTTATATACACCATCACTCACATATACTGCCTTTTACATATGTAGTTACTTGCACATGTACCACTGAGACATCCATTCACTCACCAACACACCCATACACACACTCACCCACCCATACAGTTGTTTTCACATGCACTCTAGAACCCATACACCCAGTGACTCAACCATTCACACATCTATGCACAGTCTCACACCTCCGACCCACCCACACACACACTCAGGCAGCCATACAAATACTCAGGCAAGCAATCAATAACCCATATAGACACTCATGCAGCTACTCACAACCCATGCAGCAGCTTACACAACAACAGACAGACTGATACAGTCTTTCACACAGTTTAGCCACCAACCCATGCATTTAGTAAGACATATTTAATCACTCACTTATACAGTCAGTCACATACCTACTAAATCCTTCATACAGACACTTATACACCCACTCATTCCTCAATACAGCTTGGCATATATATAAAACAAAATTAAACTTTACAGAAACACACAGTCACTGGATGATGTCATCAGTGATGTCATCAGTGATATCACTGACCATGTCATGAATGATGTAATATGTGACGTCATCAGCAGTGCATTGCGGGGGCGTGAGTTATAGTTAGCTGAACTAACTATAACGCTGGAATTTCTATGGTTTTGTTTGAGTGAAATGTCTAACTATAACGTTCCTGAAACCTATGGTTTTTTCAGTTAATTTCTATGTTTTTTTAAATGCTAATTTCTAACTATAACGTGCCTGAAACCTATGGTCTTTTCAGTGAAAATATATATATATATATATTATCTACTGGCGGTCGCCAGTAGATAGTTATAGTTAGGACCGTGTTTCCATAGGAAATCTCATAATTCTATTTTGAATAACTTTGGCGCCGGTTGACGAATCTTCATGAAATTTTCAAAACTAATGGGGCGCTCCACTCAGCTCCTACCCTGAAAGTCTCGGGGGGATTCGTCAAGCGGGGGCCGAGAAAAAAGGGGGGTCCCAAAACGCGTTTTCCCCATGCATTTTTCCATAGGACCTTTAGTCGAAGGTACAGCCCGAACGGCTGAACAGAATTACTTGAAATTTGGCAGAGAGGTAGTCCTCAGGTCAGGGATGTGCCTTGTGCATGTGTGGAGTCAATCTGTTCAGTAGTTTCTGAGAAAATTGCAGTTAAACCACATAAATATCTATCGCCGCGCACCGTGCGCGCACCGTGCGTGCACCCTAACGTGCGTGAGCGTCATTCTGATTGGTGGTTACATGTCAGTCAACGTTCGAGTCGGTCGAAATCAGGAAGTGTCGGCCACCATTTTGTTTGTTGTGGATGCGAGAGTGAAAAAGAGAGGTGGCGACCGTGAAAAGGGGCAGGGTAGAGAGTTCCTGACCCCCTAGCCTTTGTCAGGGGGTCCCTAAAGGACAGGTGAAAAAACATTTTTTTTTTTTAAATCGCGGGGTGCGCGCATGGTGAAAAACCTTAGAAAAAAAAAATACATACATAACTTAGCATTTAAAAAACCGTACAAATTCACTTAAAAAAACCATAGGTTTCACACACGTTATAGTTAGGAATTAGCATTTAAAAAACCTTGCAAATTCACTTAAAAACCATAGGTTTCACACATGTTATAGTTAGGTGGACATTTCACTCGTAAAAAACCAATGAAATTCCCCCGTTATAGTTAGTTCAGATAACTATAACTCACGCGATCACAAGGATGATGTCATCAGTGATGTCATGAGTGATGCCACTGACCATGTCATGAGTGATGTAATATGTGACGTCATGAGCAGTGGATTGCGGGCGCGCGAGTTATAGTTATCTGAACTAACTATAACGGGGGAATGTCCACCTAACTATAACATGTGTGAAACCTATGGTTTTTTAAGTGAATATATATATATACACATATATGAATATATGTTTAAATGCTTAATACTTAGCTGTGAAATACTTACATTTGCGTTGTAAAGGCATATGTGGTGAAGGTATATGCACATGAAAAGTTTGCGTAGTGAAGAAATGTGTTTTAAAGTCTTATGCATTTTTAAGCCTGTATTTTAAAGGCATGCGTGGTAATGGCATGCCTGGTTCTGCCATGCAAAATTCTTTGACAAGAATTTAGTCACTCACATTAGCCACTCCAGGCAGCCCAGCCAGGATCTCCTGTATTGTGTTCTGGGACCTCTCTGCGGCACTTGTTATTCTGAGGTTTTTGTGCTTATAATGCTGCAATCCCATGTGAGCAGAGAAAGTGGTTATGTACCTGAATTCTTCAGCCAAATTCAGTTGATGGTACTCTAACCGGAGGTCTGTCATGGAAAACTAACTGACTCTACTCAGTTACAGGTTATCAATGGTGGGGGCCAATTGCCATTCTCTTTGGGTGAACTCATTCAGGAGTCTCATATCCAGATTCAGACATTGTTAGGTTCCTTCGGTTTCATTGTGATCACAATGGGACTGGTGACTTTCTTGATGATCCCCACTTTCTCGAGCTTCTCTAGCTCCATTTCCATCTTTGGTCTCAGATTAAATGCAATCTGGCGGTGCTGGAGCTCTACTGGATTTATGGACTAATCCATATGGAGCTTGACCACTTACTCCTTCATGCAGCTGATGCCCTCGAGCAGGTTGTTGAACTCCACAAGAATGTGGCACAGTCAAGTGCGAAGTACGTGATTCACAGTGCTATTTAGGCATCTACTGTTTCCTCACCATGGGTTACCTGAGCCTCAAACACATGCAGCATGGGCAACTGTCCAGCTTGGCTGTAGGCAAATACTCAAACCTCAGACATTTCAGGGTTGCAGTTTCTGTCATTGTCTGATATGCATCAGCCGACGTGATGTTGATGGTGGCACCTGTGTCAACAATGGACGTGAGAGAGTGTGGTCCTATATGCACACAGTGCTGGCATAGTGAACATCTGGTAGCAGCAGCACTGCCTATCATGAACGTAGAGTGGACCATATACTCAGAGATGTCATCATCGTCCGTGTCTTCTGTGTCCTTCATAGTCTCAGGTATGGCATTGACTGTTTGATTTGGTTTTTGGTTATTGGAACACCTGTAAGCTCTCAGAATTTGATTATATTTCCCACATAAGGTTGCTGTCTTACCTTTCTCTGGGCAGTCGTTAGGTTGATGGGTCGCTCCTCCACAGTATCTGCATGTTTGTGGGGTCTCAGGTGTTTTCTCCTACTTGTTCTGCCCTGTTCGGGGTATTACAGCATTGACTGGCTACTTCATGGACAAATGACTCAAGACAAAGATGTTTACTATTAATGTTAGTGATTTGTCCCTTTCTTATGCCAGTGGACCGTATCTCTAGGCTACTGCCCTATTTCTGGGGGAAATAGCAATTTCTTTTGTGTGGCTGGGGTTGGTCTTGTGAGGCCTTTCTTGCTTGGCCGCTGTGTGTGTGTTTCTAACCGCTCCACTGTAGTATTTTGTCCAAATTTCTTTTGTTTTACTGTGTGACTTTGGAAGCTGTGTGTTCAGGAGGGCTACCTCACTTCTCCAAAGTATTGCACCAGCTGCACTGGTGCAGCATTGAGCCAGTCTGCCGCAATGCACATGGTGCAATTACGAGAGATCCATGGGGCTGGTGTGAATTATTGCTTGATGAAGGGCCACACCTACCTCCTCACCAGTGTAATGTCTCCAGGCTGGAGTAAATGCAGTATTATTACTCAGAGCCAACTTGTTGGTTAAGACATTGCACGGCAGCAAGTGAGCCATGCACTCTGCCATTTATTGATGGGACAAATGTGACCCCAGGACACATCTGTCTGTGTCTGATACAGGGGTCCATGCATCGTTTCTCCCTCTCCAGATAGCATCACCCAGTTGCTCCACTGGCCAACACTATAGGGGTACCCATATAGCACCAAATGAAAGTACCCACAAATATGTCCCTCCAGCAACAATGATACTGTGGCTAATAGAAGTGCGGATAGAAACTATCCACAGGAAGATAGCCAGACAAAGGGGCTGAGGGTTTGGAAGCAACAAAGTCAAGGGGGTTGGAGAGGAAAAGACGCAATATGGACAATAGGGAGTGATGGTGAGAGTGGAAGAAACAACACAGACAAGAATAAATAACTTGGGATGGACGGAACTCGCAGAGGTCTTCTCCATGGAATTATGCAGAGTTATCTAAACTCAGTGAAATTCTGTGGAGTTCTGCATGCAGCGGAAATCCGCATGGTCAAGTAAAAAAGCTAAGACCGTGCTTATCATTAACTGAAGATGCACGGTATATATTGTGTTAATACATCAATGACTGTGCTCAATGGACCGCGAGCAAGTGAGGGGCTGGAATCAGTGCATCTTCATTGTGGCATGGCAAAGCGGGGTTCCACTTCCAGCACCTCGATTGCTCACGGACCATGGAGATACCCGGTTAAGGTACCCTGCATCTGACTCACGGACCCGGACCTGTAACATTGCTCAACCCACACCAGTGACTATTTCCACTGGACCTTTGGCAATTTTTTGCCATCATTTTACCTTACAAGGACACACTGCTGATTCCTCCATTGGCATGTTGTTCTTAGTTTTTTCCTATGACAATTTAACTGAGGCATGTTAGACAATGTCCTGATGATGTAATGTTTGTGCTCTATATATAAACTCAATAGGATGCAGGCTTGTTTCACACTTTATTTTTTGTGTTAACTTTGCAAATTAAAACTATCCTTGTCCAGCTGGACAGCTTTAAACATAGTACTGACTCTGGGTATATATTCATCTCTCTTCGAGCCTATTGTCCTTGTTTAGGGACCAGTGTGTCTAAAACTCATTACTACCCAAGGTCCCAGACCATTCAAATTGGATTCCCTTGTTCTTTATAGCACGTAAACACTATAATAGCGTAAAATATATTTTTCACAGTATTCTGGCAAACAAGTTCCCATGGTAGCGTGGGTTCTGTCCATGACCCCAAATGACCCCCCAATAATCTGTGGTGACGCTTAAATACAGGGGTACAGCTGACATTACTAAAAGGTCGCAGCACATTCGTTTACATTTTTCAGATTTTTTTATCTGGCTCTTGACTTTATTTTAGAAAAAGCTGGACAGGAATTTGGAGAGTGCAAAATAAATTCCTTCGGGTGATCTGCCTCCTAAAATACATTGTTTCTTGAGTAAATACCAAGCTACATCAATTGTAAACAACAGTGAAAAAACTGCGGTCACCAAGAGTATATCATTTGATGATTGCACCCCTCGCTTCCTACCACAGGCACTTATGCAGTTCTGGATGGGGCGCATCTATGGGTAGTGGCCGTAGCATAATGAGTGCAGTAGCATTAGAACCCAGGCTTTGAAGGGGCTACTACCTATAGTTAAGGACCCAAATACAGTCCACAAGGCCTCATTTCTCTTGGTTGGAAAAGGGCACAGAACATGCCCACGATGCCGCTGCTGCCCCTGTGGCCCCTCCCCCGGACAGCACCACCTCCCAGCCTCTCATTCTTCCCCCTCCCTTATTTAATGGTGGCTGTGCGCTCCAGTAGCGCCGCTGGCATGCCGCTGGCCCACCAAAGGCAAGCCTGTCTGTGCCTGTCTGCGACCCGACCATGGCCACGCCAGGAACCCTGGATCTATGACCTCCCCACCGCTACAACTCTGCTGATCTACTCACACTCAACCTCGGAAGGAACAACAGATGCCAGCGAGTAATGCCAAACACCACCCAAGCCCTTTCTCCTGCCGCCACTGCCAGCTATCCTTCACCATCAACAGCCCCCCAATGACCGCTGCACAAATGGGGCTCCTTACACAGACAGGCTGTAGAGATCTGGGACCTGCTCGACACCCTAGCGCCAGATATCGCCTTCTTCACGGAAACATGGACAAAAGCCACGTCCACCCAGACATTGCCACCACCAACCCCAGACGGAGACAAGATCCAGAGAAAGAAACGCCCCCACCGCCCAGGAGGAGGACTTGCCATTGCACACAAGTGCTCGCTTTGACTCTCCACCTCTAACACGAGCGACCCCCTCTTCAACACAGAACACCTCCACTTCCAGATCCAGACCAGCCCCAGAACCACACGACATGGGACCCTCTTCTACAGACCCCCGGACCTCGATCAGCTTCCACCACCACCATTGCCAAACTCGTTGCATCCCACACCGTCGCCGCCATGGACTACATCCATATTTGGGACCTCAACTTTTACCTCGACAACTGCAGCAACTCTGACTCCACCACCCACCTTGACAACCTCGCCAATCCCGCACTGAAGCAGCTCGTCACCAGCCCCACCCACAGAGCCGGACATATCCTTGACACCATCTTTTTAGGAGGTACAAACATCCACTTCAGTCACACCACAGAGCCCCTCTGGAGAGACCACCACTGTGTACACTTCACCTTCAACACCACCACCACACCCAAACCCCCCCATGCCCGCCACGAAGGAACTGGAGCAAGATCACAGTGGAACACCTCAACACCATCCTCCTCCACGACCCCCCTCCGCCCCGACCACAACCAACTCCACTGCCAAAGAACTACACAGCTGGATCTCAAGATGTGCAGACAAGCACGCACCCCTCCACCACCACATCAAACAAAGCCCTCTGAAGGCCGCCTGTTTCACTACTGACCTCCTAGAAGCCAGGCACTCCTGCAGGAGCCTTGAGAAACTCTGGAGAAACAGGAAAACCACGAAGACCAGAACACCTACAGGAGCGCTATGTCTGAATACCACCAGCGCATTAGAACCACCAACCAGACCTTCATCAAGAGCAAAATCAACACCAATGCCATGAAAGCAAAAGAACTCTTCAACATCATGCAGCAGTTCACCAAACCCTCCAGCGAAGCCACGGACATCACACCATCCCAGGACCTCTGCGACAAGCTCAACTTCTATTTCCACCTGAAAATCAAGGCCCTCTACAACAACTTCAATGAACAGACCTAAGAAACCAACCACACTCCACCACCAACACCAACCAATCATCACCGCCTGGAGGCCTGCTACCACTGAAGACACCACCACGAACAATAAACACACCCACTCAGGAGCCGCCACGGACCCTTGCCCGCCACACATCTACCACAGAGCCACCTCCGCCATAGCACCTGAACTAGGCTGGACCATCAACGCCTCCTTCGAATCCAGCATCTTCCACGATGTCTGGAAGTGGGCAGAAGTCAAACCCCTCCTCAAGAAGCCCTCGGCCGTCCCTATGGAACTGAAAAACTACCAGCCCATCTCTCTCCTTCCCTTCGCATCCAAACTCACCGAAAGACTTTTAAACGACCAGCTGACCACCTTAATCAAAGATAACACCATCCTCGACCCCTTCCAGTCTGGATTTCCAGCAACCAAAGCTCCAAGACCACCCTCCTCGCCGCCACTGATGACATCCACATGCTACTCGACCATGCTACACTGTGGCCCTCATCCTACTAGACCTTTCTGCGGCCTTCAGCATTGTCTCGCACCCAGACTCCACAACGCTGGGATACATGGGACCGCCCTCCTCTCTCCTCCTTCCTCTTTGGCAGAACCCAAAGGATAAGACTCCCACCCTTCCTCTCCGAGCCCACAGAGTTCAACTGCAGGGTACCCCTAGGATCCTCGCTCAGCCCCATGCTCTTCAACATCTACATGGCCCTTCTCGCCGCCATTGTCAGGCAGCATGGGTTCAGGATAGTATTCTACGCCGACGACACCCAGCTCATCCTATCCCTCACAAAGAACTCCAAAGACAGCAGACTCTGCTTCCAGGAAGGAATGAAGGATGTCGCAGCCTGGATGAAAAACAGTTGCCTGAAGCTCAACTCGGAGAAGACTGAGGTTCTTATCCTTGGGCCCTCTTCCTCCAACTGGGACAACACCTGGTGGCCTTTCACCGTCAGAAACCCACCCACTCCATCAGACTCCTCCCGAAACCTCGGCATCATCCTAGACTCCTCCCTCACCATGACCTGCCAAATGCCTCCGCCTGTTTAAACTCCCTACACATCCCCCCCAAGACCTTCAAGTAGATCCTCCCTGGATGCAGAAAGACCGTCACCCACGCACTCATAACCAGCAGACTGGACTACGGCAATGCCCTCTATGCCGGAATCAACTGAACCCTGCTAAACAAGCTCCAAACCATCAGAACACCGCAGCCAGACTCATCCTCGGAACACCACAACACAAGCACATGACCCAGCACCTACGAGACCTCCACTGGCTCCCCGTTGAGAAGAGAGTAACCTTCAAGTTACTTACCCACGCCTACAATTCCCTCCACAACATTGGACCCAAATACCTCAACGAGAGAGTCTCCTTCACGTACCCAAAAGGAACCTCTGCTCCGCCGACCTCGCCCTGGCAGAGACCCATTGCATTCGCAGAATCAGAGAGGGCGGAAGAGCCTTCTCCTACATCGCAGCAAGGGCCTGGAACGAGCTCCCAGTCAACATCAGATGCTCCCCTACTCTGCACTGTTGCAGGGATTCTGCTTATGCACAGAACTATGCGCAAGAAACCAGGACCTCACGGAGGCCCCAATTTATAGACAACCAAGAACAAGCGACTAAAAGTATTCTCAGGAATGGTGGGAATTGGAAATACCTGTTCGCTATTATATATATATCAATCCACAACAAAGTAATCAGAGACACGGTAAAGTTTAAAAGGTTTATTTTATAAACTACGTGTCCTAAGATACAGTACTTTGGCTAACAAAAGCAGACAAATGGTTATAGTTAAAACCATCAGCATTGTTACAATACCATAGAAAATTAAAGGAGAAATCATAGTATAAATGACAGTGGCATACAGCCACGTTCCTTTTGCTAGTAAAATAATATTATTAGACTAGTAGAAGGTCTCTTAGGCTTGAATGGGGAACCCCATACCGTAAAGATCAGCTTTATGAGGATCACATCACAGGATCACCTTTGCTCTGCGCCTGGAAATGTTCTTCTCCAGAATGTGTTTCAAACCATGCAAACTGTAATATTAAAGGCTCTCGATATTCAGGTATTTGCAGCTGTGTGCATATTATGACTAGAGAGTGGGCCGATCAACCTGAATTCAAAAACATACATTGTCTGGCTGCTCAAAGTGTTTTGCACACAATGTTCAGACCAAGGTCGCAGTGCACGTCTAGGGAGGTGAACAACAGACAGTTCTCATGTGAAGCAAAGGCAAGCAAGCAGTTTCTCAAATAATAACATGTATCTGCAGTGTCGCGTGCAAAAGCAGCAAAAGTGGCAAGATGGCTTTCTAAAAGCTAACGCGCCTATGCTAACATAGCAATGTATGTGGCTACCTTCACTACAGCACACTTTCAGGAAGAGCCTCAAAACCTGGCTCTTCGAATGAGCGGGAGATGCACCCAACACCCTGCCCCCCCCCAGCATCTTGAAACCCTCACTGGTCAGTAGCGCGCTTTATAAAAATCCTGATTGATTGATTGATTGATTGATTGATTGATTGATTGATTGACCATGGTCTGTGAGATCACATATTATTATAAAGAAGGTGCCCTCAAAATTATACCTTAAGTGGAAGTGGCTTAAAGCAACTCCAAAATACCAACGCGCCATACTACCGCCATCGCTTCAGATGTCTATGGAACAGTCCACTATGCCATTAACACACAATAAACTCTTCTATGAATTATCTAAATACACGTCAGCAGCAAGGAGTCTCCTAATGGTTCAATGGCAGCTACTGCTATCGGCAGGAGGGAGAGTCTCAAGAGGAGACTGACAGTCGAGCTCCCTGGGGCCTATGCCGCTTAGTAAAGGCTTTTGGGGACCTTGGGGTGCAGAGGAGGTGCTGGGGACTCCACTGGGCTATAGCAGTATGGCAGAGATGATAGCCATAGTCATCTGCCAAATGGAGGCGACACCGCTGCTGTGCATCAGGTGTGTCTCAGAGCCTCTTGAGCCTGAACAATGTCACCATTATCCCCCTAAACCTAGACAGAGAGCAAACAGTTCTGGCAACCACTGAACATGACAACTCTGTTCCCTCAAGAACCGTGGTAAGGGAATTAGAACTTTTCACTCAGTCACTTGTGCTCTCTTTTGCTCAGAGTAGTATACAAAGAATGCAAGAAGAGGCATTTTCAATATTTATTGTACCGTAGTGATTCTTGGATTAAACATATGAGCTGTGATGATTAGTAGACAGATGCAGACAAAGTTTATAATGAGTGTCAACAAAGTGTTGCTGAAACAGCTTAAGTAGGCATACATATAAAAGATTATAACAATTGAGCGTACCCCTACGATGCTAACCCTAACATATGAGTCAAGGGTTTGAATGCATGGTCTGCCGAGAAACCCCCTTCTGGATGATCTAACTCCTTTACCTGTTGGGTAACAGTGTGTGGCCCCGTCTTTGTTTGCAACTGGACATACCTCATAGAGATGTCAGGCAGCTGATAGGAGCAAGATTCAGCATGCAGGGACCCCTTGAAGTCAGCAGAAGTGTCTCCTCTGATTATTTTAGGAAACAAAAGGCTATATATAGAAAATGGCATCCTTGACTCGGCTGAGATTGTGACCAGGCTACCATTGTTTGGGTTCTACAGATAGTTGTGTCACCATATGGATGTAATAATAAACACATTTGCATCATGCACGTGAGGTCCTTGTACCTAATGTTCAGGCAGTGTGATAGTGTTCTCACAAAGTGTTCCGTGTCAGTGAGGTCGGTGTTTCCAAGAAATGTAAATGTGTGTCAAAAGTCCATGTGGCAAAGAGAAGGCAACTTTAGGAAAGGATTGTGTACATAGAGGAATCTTACTCCTCGTACATATGTCGGTTTAAGAATCTATCAAAAAGCATTTATAGAACAAAATACTAAAATGGTATATAATAAAATTGCCTCAAAATTACAGTAAAATCAAGCACTCATGATATTTGGATGCTCAAAGCATAAAGAAACCCAATGTATACAAATATAAAAGCACTGAAAACTTAAAGGCAATTTTTTTAAAATTTGAAAGTAAAACCAGACCAAATAAAAAGTTCCCACCACATTGAAAGTCAGATGTTTACCTGTTCCGTGTGGTAGATGAAACATTGCTGTTCCCATCGTCCACAGACAATTTTCCCAGAGGCAAAATTCGGATTAAATCGATAGAGTAGGAATGATCCCCTCCCACTCCCACAGCAGCTGCTGAGTGAGAAAATACAACAAGTGTAAATATAAGGGTTTCCCTGTAACTAGATAAATTCTTAAGTCAGGGATATAGCAACAATTGTATGAGGAAATACTAATGCAACAATTTAGAATGATGGTATTAAAGTTTAAATACAGAAACCCAGATCATAATTAGTAATGATATATATTTATTTATATCAAAAGATAAGCAAAAAAAGCATCATAAATATACATTTCAATAATAGCATTGACCAGATTCATTAAAAAGTGCTTCCATTTTAAATATGACGAAACAACCCTGTTACTCAGTCACACTTATGCATTCATTCTTCAATTATTTGTTTGTAGGATTCAATATTCCATGTACATAGAGAGCCTATCGAATATTCTTGTTTATATCTCACATGGAAAATCTCTCCATCTATAAATTAATAGGTAAACAAGATTAGCGTTTTTCATGTTGAATAACAAATATTCTTATGACAACAAAAAGGTCACAATAGTTTTGTCAATGATCAATGTTGATGGGAACTAAATTTTCGTATTCATCATGGCTTGTTGAACTTGAACTACGCTCATTTTGGTTAAACAGCCTTCGTCAGGAAGCCATGATAACTGGAAACATATAAAAATATGTATATCAATAAAGATCTGGATAAGGGTTCATGTGCCCTTCAAAACATGATTAATATATTATTTTAGTAAGTGTGTCACAAGTCGATAGTGTCACCTGATTAGCCCATTCTAGTGCATAGATAATCAGTAATATAGTCAAATGTATCTTCCACTAGAGCTAGATCACCTTATATCCCAAATGGGCAGTATTTAAAATAGAAGCACTTTTTAATGAATCTGTTGGATGCTATTATTGAAATGTTTATTTTTGATGAATTATTTACTTCTCTTTTGATATAAATAAATAGATTTCATTAGTAATTATGATCTGGGTTTCTGTATTTATTCTTTAATGCCCTCATTCTCAATTGTTGCCTAAGTATTTTCTCATACAATTGAGGGAGAAAATTCAACCACCTGGTGATCCATGGAAAGAAAGATGAAATGAAAACCCCAAGGTGCAAGGCGACCCATGGGAGCACATCAAACAACGCAGCCGGGAGCAGAGGTATTGGTAGGGTACTGCTGTACAGATGGGCCTTCAGCTGGTCCACCTGCATGGATATGTTCCAAAGTTAAAAAAACTGCGACCCCAAGCACAAGCCCAGTGCACACTTGTAAGTGCACAAGAAGCAGTCGAACATGGGTTGTATGCAATGAAGCCATACAGGCCAAAAAGACAGAAACCAATGCTCATCCGGTTCCTGAAGTAAAGGTATGCCAAAGAAATGGACCATGTGTTTACAGCACAACAGGACTTCAGGCAGTGGCAGCTCCATTTGTTCTCGAATTGGGACATGTATTGAGGAGCAAAAATATTAAAAGCAGTATTCCTGCAATTAATATCAGGACCAGTGGAAGTCCTCCAAAAATGTTTCTGAGGACAAACTGGATGAAAGATGGAATAACAACAAACACTCTCTGGAAGGTGCTAACCAACACAGAGCCAATGCGTTTGACAAACCATACAATTCCAGTCATGCTAGACATGTTAAAAATACAATGGACCAGCAGCCCAAAATGTCCTGGGAAGTTGGTAAGGGGAAGCGCCTGTATCTCTGGAGAGGAACACGCCTCCTGGGGAGGAATACACAAACAGACCTACTATCCCCAGTCTTTTGTGGATCCAGGTGCGAGATATTGTTTCCTCCAAGCTCTGTAGTCGTTTAATTGCCTGATACCTAAAAAAAACACAGTTTCTGGACCCAGCGAGGGTAGGGAATTTTTTTATTGAATTCCCAGTCTTGCCATTAATGTCATTGCTCTTACTTGCGGCTGGGAGTCCTCCAGGTGTGGCCTCGGTAAGGTCTGATGCTGACGGGGCCACCAGTAAGTCTGTGCCTTTTACTCCTTTACTCCTGGTGACCACGAACAGCTTTGCATTTGAGGGCTGCCTTCTGCAGACTCAATAGCATTGATACCCTGAGCGGGCTGCTGCGGTAGCTTCGTACTGATGTCAGACTCCAGTTTCCCTCTGGACGGAGTTCGCGTAGCCAGCTACCCGGAATACCACAAAGTTGCTTGCCCGCCCATTCACAATGCGTTTTTGACATTCGGTAAAGCGTATTGCATATTTGGGGACGCTTATTGCGTGCTCAGGGGGGAATATTGCACGATCTTCACCACGCGGTCATCAATGGGCACGGCCATCTTGTTTTTCACTTTTTGCTATGTTTCTGGGCCTGTTTTACTATTCTCCCTATATCTTTTCAATCCTTTATTTCTAGAAACTTTTATCTGATCTTTTTTATTTATAATTTATCCCTCTCTATTCCTGATTGTGTATTTTGCTTTTTTTCCTACTTTGTGTGGATTTTAGAGTGTTTTTCACTCTTTCTCTACAACTTGCTTCAAAAAAATGTTTTACTTACTTTCAAACACCTACCCAGAACCGTGGTGAAGAGTCTTAAAAAGTCTAAGAGCCAGAGGAAGAGGTCCATGAGGTAGTGAGAGCCTTGACCGCCTTCCTTGCGGAAGGCAGAGCCCAGAAGGGGTGCAGCCATGGCCCTTATTCTCCGGGACGCTCTGGCTTTTTTTGTGCAGCGCCACCTTCCCTTAACCCTGACAGCAGGTGGCAGGCCTGGGTCTTGGTACGGGCTCCGGGAGCATCACCAGCAGTGGGAGAGGGTGCACCGGGCAATGTTTTGCTGTTCTGGGGTCCGGCGCACCCATAACTATTTGACGCACCTCTGGTCCGACATCCTGTACTGAGAGCAGTACCTGCAGGACCTGCTAGGTGTTGAGGTCCAGGTGCTTGATGAGTAGCTAATTATATTACTATTGTGTTCTTCTGTTCTGTGTTATTGTGAATATTATTTATTTTGCAAATAGCTAACATGCTGCTGCTTCATGCAGGTAACTTATGTTTAAAAATCTTATATTATGTGATTGCTAGTTCCAGACAGGTGCTCGCCGCTACTAATCAATTGTACTTGTTTGCAACTTTGCACTCTCTTGGGCTGGTTATGTAAGAGAGGTTAGAGTCTTTAAGTTAGTTAATGCAGATAGGAAAGACTCCAGTCCTTTCCTTTGTCCTGTCAGGCTGTCCTGTCCTGTTACTAAGATAGTGGTAGTAGTTAGGTAGTTAGAATTATGTAATTTAGTGGCATGTGGGACGCGTCCTCTCATGTGACTTCAGTCCTAGTACAATCTTTTGTAGTTCGTATAGTGAGTGAATAGCAACCAACCAATTTGGTGTATGCAAAAATGCAATTTGCTGGAGTACATTGATGCATTAAGAAGAATAAAAGTATACTTAGTAATTGGCCCTTCAAAGGGGGTTGGTGTTGAGACTAAGAGATGATTGGTAATGAGGTCAGAGCAAATATCATTTTTTTGCAATTCATTCAAAAGTCTGGAACAGGTTAGGTATGTTTAGCATTAAGGAAATGGAATTGAACTGTGCAATAATAAAGATAGGATGGTGTGCAACTGTGATACTAGTCTACTAATAGTCGATCTGATTTAGGATAGGTCAATGTTATTGCAATTGCCGTTTACTGTCTAAAATATTTTTAGAGCGATTAAATTTATTTATTTAACATAAATCATTTTTTGTCTCTTTAATTATGATGTATTACATGATCAGCAATCAGTTGATGTTTTTTTTAACATTGAATCAAACTGCCTCTGACTAACCTCTGTCTCTGTATTAGTCTGTCTGTAGCTTGCTTTCTTCTGGGTTTCCAATGAGCTTTCCCTCTCCCCTTATATGTGGACTGCCTAGTAGTTGTACTGTAAGACTCAGGGAACCCATTGGTCCTAGGCTACTACTAGTAATAGTAGTAGTAATGACTCCTTACTACTAGTAGCACTAATCTGCTGTGCAGATTGCATGCCCAACTAAGGAATTCTACGCAGGTTTGTGAGATGAGAGGGCTTTCTTTTACTGTATCATGCTCAATCAGTAAATGGTGGTCACTCAATTGGGACACCACTAAGTGGTGTATTGTACTTTTGGTAATCTAGGCCTAGTACTTTTGGCATTACCAGCAGTGGAAGGTGAACATTGAACAACTGATTACCGTGCACCATGGCAGGAAGTAAGTATGAGGAGTAGGACGGCAACATTAATTTCCAACTAAGAGAGACCTCATGTCTGCCCAGTTGGCCACTCTTTCTTCTTTTAAAAGGATGTGATGCACCAATAGCTCCAGCCACTAAGTCTAGTCCTTTGGGTTGTCCTCTTATTGAGAGGCTTTTCAAAAATTGCCACCAACAAAATGCCCAACCAGATATTATTTTATTTTGGATAGGACATACTGTCTACTTTACTCTGGTATCCAAATTGCAGATAGGGATGTGTGTGGTGTTTGTATTATTAATTGTGTATTTTCAATCTTGCTAATGAATAATAAAATAGGCAAGGCATATGGCATAAAAAAAATATGAAATGTTTTTCCAGGGGTACCGACAACCGGTGCGGGGGCCAGCAGTGAGGGCCATGCAACTCCGGAGGGAGCGGATGCGGCAGCTGCAGGGGGTGAGGCAACATAAGTGGTGGTCGATGGTGAGTCATATTCATACTTATTGAGAATGATGAATACACTCGCTGCAAAGGTGTACACAACCAGGAGTATACTGTACCTCTGCTGAGACTCAGTTGTTATGAACACTGAACAATTGAAGAAGACACCCTTTACTTAACATTAGTAGTAGCAGCGAGAGCTGGGTAACTAATGGCCTATTCGATTATATATTCAACTCAGCAGAGAAAGTTTTATGATGAAGACAAAGAGTCAGACGACATGTAATATCTGACTGGCAAAAAAGGTTGCGTGGGTGAAGGAAGGGGCTCCAGGATGCACATAGGTGGCTGATGATAGAAAGCAGAAAGGATGCCTGCCTGGGTGGGTGAAACTGTATGGGTGAAAGGAACCCTCGGGGGGTTTGAGGGGTGAAACTCAAAGGCAAGCAAGGACGCATCGGTGGTGGTTGATTAGTTATATCTATGACAAATGCAGGTTGTTGGTAAAAGGTTTATGATTGCCATGTTTGGATGGATGAATGCCTGTGAGAAGAAGAGTCAGACAGGATGAAGAGAATGTAAAAGAAAATTAAACCATGCCAGAGTACCAAAGCCAAGGGTGAAGAATAAAATAATGCTAGAAGAGCAATGCTATGCTAAATGAAAAAAAATCCCTGGGAGGAACAAGGATTGTTTTTTGCAAAGTTTTTGAATCTGATTCAAAGGTTTGACATTGTGTTTCAGAATGGAATACTTCCTTGAGTCACAGTAGTTTGCAAGCACATCAGATATATTGTTGTGCATGACTGTTATGTACCCTACCCACCCATCGTCAATTGCCTCCCTCTGACTCCGAGGCTCACTTCCCCTCCTGTCCCTACCCATGTCATTTTGACCGTGTCAGCCATGGGTGGCCTATCGGCTGCATGGTAACTACTGACAAATCAGTTTGTCATCATCATCATCATCACGTGAGTGACGTGATGTTGTGCCGTATATCATCATCATTCATAAGCATGTCATGTTGTGCCTTATTGCAGTAGTCAGGGTGAAAATGAAATTGAGCAGTTTCCATTGATTCAACAGAGTGTGGCTGTAATGGAAAAATAGATAATTATATAGTACAGCTGCCCCACCTGCAGACAGTTTTATAGTAACGTGAGTCTCCGACACGAGTATGACTGACTAGAGCACATGCTGACTGAGCTGGCATGCCTACAACATTAATTGTGATTAACAAGAGAGAGAAAAAGAATATTTGTCTACTACATAGTGCCTAGCGCTTGAAAGTCTAACCATCAAATCCAAATTTTAGGGGCAGAGGAAGTGAGGAAGATACCACGACTGCTAGTGCTAATGGGCCACTATAATTTTTATGTGTGTCATTTTGTGTTACTGTTTTGCTAAGAGTATTGGTTACAATTGTCTTTTTTCTTTCTTGATATAGCTACTCTTTCCCAAGGAGTTAGCAGCCAGGGCTCAGCAACGGAAGCTGGAAGCCATCCGGCAAGAATATCGCTGGATGGTTGTCCTGGCAGAGGAGGTGGCAGTTGCAGCATCCTCCAATGGCCCAGGCCCCAGCCAGACCCCCCCACATGCCTCCGGTGGTATGGCATGGTACTCTGTCAGCCGCCCACCACCCATCACATTCATAATCATCAACTGCTGCCCACCCCTGTTGTTCCTCCAGGAACTTTCAGCACCGCATGATCCTACGGGTGGCTCACCTAGAGGCCAGGCTGGAGGAGGTCCAGGAACGCATTAGCTGGTGTTCCCGCCGCTAGTCCTAGTCTTCGATCCTTCTCCCTTTTTTAATCTGTTTTTGGTGGGTGGTATGTTGGGAGTTGGGGAAAGTTGTGGTGTTCTTGAACTTCTTGACTTGGACAATCATGGACATTTATTTAAATTACTGGACATTGGTTAGGGTTAGGGAAAGGGGTGGTCAGATATTGTGGGTTTCTTCTTCTAGTTTATATTTGTTAGGGTAATAAATTATTTATAGTTGTAAAATAAATATGATGTAAATCTTTTCTGGGGGAGTTACTGTTTTTGTTTAATTTGTTTGTTTACTCCTTTTGCTTCAGGGCCGCTGACAGTTTTTGAAATCTGACACTAGTGTAACACACCGACAGATAGATGCAGTACAGTACCCTCACTTGTCCTACTACTGTCAGTCTCTCCTCCTAGTCTATGTATTCTGCAACTAAAACCCCTTTGTAGTATGTATTGGGAAGGATGTAGGTGTGTGAGTTAATTAATTTCCATAGTATATACATTATTGCCTCCCCCTCTCTTCTTCTCTTACCTGTGATTGATGTTTAGGCAAAGCGATGGCTGCATGGTGATGATTTAGTTTCCTAAGGTGCTATGGTGGCTGGTGGGGATGTATGACGTTACAACGCATACTTTTACAACGCATGCACTTACAACGCAATTTTTACAACGCAACATCCACTACAACGCATTCCATTACATCGCATGACACTACAACGCATTTTTAAAAACTACCTTTACAACGCATTCCATTACATCGCATACTACCTTTACAACGCATACCATTACAACGCATAATATTACATTGCATTTAAGGTAAGTGTTGGATAGTATAGGGGTAAAAGTTACTATCCTCACTCCAGGGGGTGCAACAGTAGGGTAAGTGTTGGATAGTATAGGGGTAAAAATTACTATTCTAACTCCAGGGGGTGCAACAGTAGGGTAAGTGTTGGATAGTATAGGGGTAACAATTACTATTCTAACTCCAGGGGGTGCAACAGTAGGATAAGTGTTGGATAGTATAGGGGTAAAAATTACTATTCTAACTCCAGGGGGTGCAACAGTAGGGTAAGTGTTGGATAGTGTAGGGGTAAAAATTACTATTCTAACTCCAGGGGGTGCAACAGTAGGGTAAGTGTTGGATAGTGTAGGGGTAAAAATTACTATTCTAACTCCAGGGGGTGCAACAGTAGGGTAAGTGTTGGATAGTGTAGGGGTAAAAATTACTATTCTAACTCCAGGGGGTGCAACAGTAGGGTAAGTGTTGGATAGTGTAGGGGTGGGCACCGCGGGACACTGCAGGAGCCGGTCCTGGGGGGTGGCGGTCCCCAGGGCCATCAAAGGCTCCGGGAAGGGGTCGTGCGGCCCCCCTCCTAATCTGTACACAGCCCCGGGGAGGTGGTGGAAAAAGAGGAGGCTGTCGATCCCGCGCTTTCGCAGGGCTCGATTAGGTGGCCAGTCTCTTTCAGTTAAAACAGCCATCGCTTGGAACGCTTTGCCTCTGAAGCTTCGAGTCATTCAAGATCTTAGGCTTTTCAAAAAACAACTGAAAACTTTTCTATTTTCAGATCCGTTCTAATGGCCTTCCCACGGAGTTCTCCTTCAGCTTTCGCGCCAGGACACTCTTAGTCTATTATAACATAACAATTTCCTATGGATAATAGGTCCTAACTATAAATCATTTGTTGATGGTACCATACTCATTTTAGGAATTGTGGTGTGTTCTAAGGTGATTTTACCATGTGAAAAAGCCTTCTGCTGTGATATCATGAATCATGTTTGAGAGAAAACTATTTTCTCATGCTTTTCCCACAGAGGTTTGGAAGGCGATCTATAAGCTAACTGAGAGCATATTTTCTGTAAATTCACATTATGTTTCTCAGTCATGTGAGAATGAAGTCTGACATTCTCAGTAAAACATGTACATCCAACAAGGGCAGAGACTGTCAGTTGATTCCTTTGTGTTCTACTGCAGCTTCCCAGAGTGTTCTAAAGAACAACTAGAGCGCTAACAGTCCTACTTATGACAAACGTATGGCACACCTGAAGCCATCTTGGTTGGATCAAAGTGGTAATTCTTAAAACATTTAATTTAAAAAGGAACAAAATGAGGGGGTTCATTTTGCCCCTGAAAGTATGATTAGTGCTGCAGAAAGAAAAATGAGGGCACATTTTGAGTGACTTCTCAAATCCTCTTCTATTTCATTAAAAAATTCTGACATGCAGACTGAAACATGCACTTTCAATACCAGCAGCAGACTTCCCTGGTGAGCAGTAGCTTTACTACAGTGATCTAATAAGCAACTAGAGTGCTAACATTCTGAATTTATGGCAAATTTGTGACACATCTGAATGCCTTCTTGATGGAATCAAAGTAAAAAACTGAAAGTATTTCCTACTGAGGAGACTGTAGTAAATGAGGAAATTAGGAAACATCATAACAAATAAGTCTCCCAAAATGGCCACCAGAGACAAAAGAGCCCAAATGTAGCCCAAATATCACCCAGATGTAGCCCAACTATAGCCCAATGACAGAATGTCCCAGAGTGTTCTAACGAACAACTAGAGCGCTAACAGTCTTACTTATGACAAAAGTATGGCACACCTGAAGCCATCTTGAATGGAATAAAGTGGTAACACTTAAAACATTTAATTTACAAAGGAACACAATGAGGGGATTCATTTTGCCATAGAAATTATGATTAGTGCTGCAGAAAGAAAAATTAGGGCACATTTTGACTTCTCAAATCCTCTTCTATGTCATAAAAAAACTCTGACATGCAGACTGAAACATGCACTTTGAATACCAGCAGCAGACTTCCCTGGTGAGCAGTAGCTTTACTACAGTGATCTAATGAGCAACTAGAGTGCTAACATTCAGAATTTATGGCAAATGTGTGACACATCTGAATGCCTTCTTGATGGAACCAAGTAAAAAACTGAAAGTATTTCCTACTGTGGAGACTGCAGTAAATGAGGAAATTAGGAAACTTCATAACAAATACATCTCCCAAGATGGCCACCAGAGACAAAAGAGCCCAAATGTAGCCCAAATATCACCCAGATGTAGCCCAAGTATAGCCCAATGACAGAATGTCCCAGAGTGTTCTAACGAACAACTAGAGCGCTAACAGTCTTACTTATGACAAAAGTATGGCACACCTGAAGCCATCTTGATTGGAATAAAGTGGTAACACTTAAAACATTTAATTTACAAAGAAACAAAATGAGGGGGTTCATTTTGCCATAGAAATTATGATTAGTTCTGCAGAAAGAAAAATTAGGGCACATTTTGACTTCTCAAATCCTCTTCTATTTCATAAACAAATTCTGACATGCAGACTGAAACATGCACTTTGAATACCAGCAGCAGACTTCTCTGGTGAGCAGTAGTTTTACTACAGTGATTTAATAAGCAACTAGAGTGCTAACATTCCGAATTTATGGCAAATGTGTGACACATCTGAATGCCTTCTTGATGGAACCAAAATAAAAAACTGAAAGTATTCCCACTGAGGAGACTGCAGTAAATGAGGACATTAGGAAACTTCATAACAAATAAATCTCCCAAGATGGCCACCAGAGACAAAAGAGCCCAAATGTAGCCCAAATATCACCCAGATGTAGCCCAAGTATAGCCTAATGACAGAATGTCCCAGAGAGTTCTTAAGAACAACTAGAGCGCTTACTGTCTTACTTATGACAAAAGTATGGCACACCTGAAGCCATCTTGATTGGAATAAACTGGTAACACTTAAAACATTTATTTTAAAAAGGAACACAATTAGGGGGTTCATTTTGCCATAGAAATTATGATTAGTGCTGAAGAAAGAAAAATTAGGGCACATTTTGAGTGACTTATCAAATCCTCTTCTATTTCATTAACAAATTCTGATATGCAGACTGAAACATGCACTTTTAATACCAGCAGCAGACTTCCGTGGTGAGCAGTAGCTTCACTACAGTGATCTAATGAGCAACTAGAGTGCTAACATTCAGAATTTATGGCAAATGTGTGACATATCTGAATACCTTCTTGATGGAATCAAAGTAAAAAACTGAAAGCATTTCCTACTGAGGAGACTGCAGTAAATGAGAAAATTAGGAAACTTCATAACAAATAAATCTCCCAAGATGGCCACCAGACACAAAAGAGCCTAAATGCAGCACAAATGTCACCCAGATGTAGCCCGCATGTAGCCCAATGACAGAAGTGTGCAAAACACTTATTTTGTGTATATAGTGCAGACTTGTCAGGTATTGGAATGCTTTACATGAGCATTGGTTACATCACACAAGATCAAATTCGTTTTGGTTGTAGACATGGGGAGATTAAGTGATTTGACCACAAGCACAGAATGTTGAGCTGAAGCAGAAACTCCAACCTGGTTCCCCAGTTGCAAAGTCTGCAGCTCTGGAAGTAACACCACATCCTCTCGCCAAGGTGCAACATTTAATCAAGTGGTCAACTGGATAAAAAAACATAAAGATTACAAATAATTTAAAAGTTCTTTGTCGCTATTTGAAAACTCAGAAAATATGTCCTCATTTTAGTTTTTTAGAGCACTAACCATAATTTTGATGCAAATAAGACCCTCTCATATATGTAATTTCTAAAGGAAATACTCTAGGTATTACAGTTTTGATTACATCAAGATGACGTCAGGCGTTCCACACTTTTGTAATAAATATAGAATGTTAGCAATCTAGTTGTTCATTGGGATACTGTTGAGAGGCAGAGGCCAGGGGCACGGACTCTGAAAATTGAAGGCAGGTAGGAGAATGCAGAGGCAACAATTTGACCACACTGGGCAGGCAGGAAGGGCAGTGGCAGCACAACAGACTATGGAGGGCAGTGGAAAGGGGGGCAGGGGCAACAAACCAACAATACAGGACTGGCAAGAGAGGCTGTGGCAATATAATAGACCATTGTGGGCAGAAGGAAGAGGCAGTGGTAGTACAACCATACATGCCAACAGACCCGTTTCAGCCAGGAAACGTCCAATGTTTTTAAGCTCAAATGGGCTTTATTTGATCTGTCTCCTGTCTACAATCTCCTATTTTTCAATGTAACTCAAAGGGGAAAATTAATGCCCAGTTTTTTTTCAAAATCTCCCTCTTACCAAGTTCAAAATGTTCGCAAGTATGGTACATTGAATCATGGTAGGCAGGAGGAATTGGGGTAGGGACATGGACTCGGATAACAGAGGACAGGAGGGACATGGAGAGGTGCACCAAACTGACCCTACAGGGCAGGCATCAGGGTTTGCAGCAGCACAATACACCACAGAGCGCATGCGGGACGGGAGTGCAGCACAACAATCCATAGAGAGCAATAGGGAGGGGACAGGACCATGCACATGGACAACAGAGAACAGATGGGAAAGAGGCAATGGTAGCTATCTGACCATAATGGACAGACAGGAGAGAAAGCTGCAGCATAACAGATCATAAAGGGCAGGAGGGACGGATCAGGGGAATTACAATGGAACAGACAAGCCAGGAGGGAGGGAATAGGGGGTCTGCACATGGAAACAGAGGGCTGGGGGCAATGTGGCAGGGCAGGAGCAGGAAGATGACCATGGAGGTCAGGCAGGATGGGCTCTAGAAACAAGACACACCATGGAGAGCAACAATGAGACTATGGTGGCATACACACAGACCATGGAGGGAAGGTGGGAGGGGGTCAGGGGCAGCTAGCTGACCACAAATGGAAGGTGGGAAAGGGCCATGGCAGCACAGAAGACCATGCATGGCAAGCGGGAGGGTTAGTGGCAGCACAATGGCTATGATGGGCAAGAAGGAGGGTGCAGGGGCATGCACAAAGGACCATGGAGGATAGAAGGAAGGGTCAGGACCTGGGCACAGACAAGAAAGTTCAGGGGAAGGGGCCTCACAACAGAACACGCGGGGCAGGCAGGAGGAGCAGTTGCAGCACAACAGATCAGGGAGGGCAGAAGGGTGTGGCAGTAAAATGGACCATGGAGGACAGGAGGAAGGGGATAGGGGCATGGCATGTGGACAGGCAGGGTGGAGGTGGCAGGGACAGGTTACAGTCATCTGACAATGCTAGGCAGGTGGGAGGGGAGTGGCAGCTCAAAAGAACACTCAGAGTAGATAGGAGTGGCAGGTCCATGGAACATAGTGGGCAAAAAGGATGGAGCAGGGGCATGCACAAAGACATCGGAGGGCAGGGGGAAGGAGAATAGGGCCAGCAAGCTAAGCACAGAGGCTAAGCAGGAGGTCAATGATGGGCCATAGAATTGGGCAATGGAGGGCAGGAGGAGTGGACTGGTACATCATGCTAAATGGAGGGCAGTGGCAGCACATCAGACCATGCATGCCAGGAGGGAGGAGGCTAGTCCATGGATTCAGACAACAGAGGATAGGGAGGAGGTGGATGGGGCAGCAAGCTAACTGTTCAAAGAAGGTTGGTATTAGGAACTTTATTGTTTTTAAAATGTGTGTCTGTGCGAACTACTTAAAATATGAACAAGTATGGAGCATAATCTCACTTTTATTCAGGAAGAAGAGGACGTTTGTGACTGTGACTCCGGGCTCACTTGGCAGAAACACCCCCTGACCCTCGACCCCCATCGCAAAATGTAATGCCCCTGAAAAGGGTAGGTGGACACAGTGTTATATAGAACATAGTCCTGAGAGCACGATTGAAAATGAAAACTTGATGTAGTATATGGTATAAACTATGCACCAAAAAGTGTGATATAAGATGAACCGGGGAGTGAAATATAATATGCAATACATTGTGCGCAATCAGAGATTCATTGGAGAGCGCGAGATAGCACAGGCACTAGTGCGTGCTATGCGATATGCGCCTTGGAGTGTAATATGCACAGGGCAGTGTTGGGTAACATAACTAGTCTCTAAAGTTGAAATATAAAATATGTGCTGGGGAGTGTAACGTTGCATATGCACTGTGACAAAGATATGGATCCCAGATTGTAATATGTATGGCATAGCGCTGTGCGTTGTAACATACACATCGAGGAAGGCACGTTAGATGGGGCAATATAACCCGTGCGAAGGCAAGTGTGGCATGACATATTCACGGGGTGGTGTTACAGTGCACATGGGCTAGAGAGTGTCATGGCATACACACTAGCTGGTGGAATACAACACAGAGGTGTGAGGCAATCGGCGGGCACTGGTGGGTGTAACACAGCATTGGGCTCAGCCAGGAGCACGCTGTGACTCTCAAGTGAGGTTCGTCTCCTTTCCAGAGAGTAAAATAAAAAGTATTACACATCTGGCGGTGGATGTGTTTTTTATTAACTGTGAGGGGGGTTTCTTGCATAGTTTGGTCGAATTTTTGTTGAATCCCCTTTGAATGGCTTGGTGTGCGTGTATGTTAAATGTGCCCGTCAATAGCTACCCTTGTTTGTATAAATAAATGACAAGGGTGTCTACTTGGAGAGTACCCACCGGCGGGGGCGCCAGGATTAGGCACTGTAGGGCGTCAGACACGTCAGAGCTTCACTAGCGGTGTAAATATTCCATGTGGATTCATTCTATGCATAGTCGTCTTTTAAAGAATATCACGCAAATCGTCATGGTGATAGGTACATTTTGTTTGTCAAGCATGTCCTAGGTGTTTCTATAAATATATATATTTTTAAAATAATAAAAAACAAAGGCCGGCCCCGGGGGATGGGGTCCCCGGAGCCATAAGTGGCCTGAGGAGGGGGGCAACGCAGCCCCCTCCTAAAGAGTTTCAATAAAAACAGGCCATGACCTGGGTGATGGGGTCCCCGGGGTCGATTAAGGCCTTTGGAGGGCCAAATTTATTTTTTTCTGAGACCTGCCTGCTGCCACAACTACTTACCTGCCGTGAGGGGAACGGCTACTTCAGCGGGCTGCTTCTTCGCCTTTCTCCTCCGTTTTGCTTGCGGACGCCTCCACCACCGCCGTGAGGGGAACGGCACACCTGAACTCAACTTCTCAGCATCCTTGGCGAACGGCGCTTGCGGTGATGACACCTGGCAGCGCCGGATCACTACTTAGGCCACCAGGTGTCACCGCAGCGCGGGACGCTTTTTCTGAGACCTGCCTGCTGCCACAACCACTTACCTGCCGTGAGGGGAACGGCTACTTCAGCGGGGTGCTTCTTCGCCTTTCTCCTCTGTTTTGCTTGCGGACGCCTCCACCACCGCCGTGAGGGGAACGGCACACCTGAACTCAACTTCCCAGCATCCTTGGCGAGCGGCGCTTGCGGTGACGACACCTGGCAGCGCCGGATCACTACTTAGGCCGCCAGGTGTCACCGCAGCGCGGGATGCGCGCGGGCGGCGCCCGGGCGAAGCCTGACCGGACCAGGCTGGGCTGGGCCATTCCCCTAATGTCGGCACACTGATCTCGGCGTACAAGTGGGGGTTCGTGTTACGCCATCCCTGCGGGTACAGAGGCTGAGGCAGGACGTCAAAGGAGTTTGTTTCCCAAAAGCGCCAATGACCTTTGATGTGTGAGAGCGCCCTGTAGGCGTACAAAGCATCCATCACCTCCCTCCAGTGGACTTGCTCAAACCCGCCAGAAGCTCGGGTAAGACTGCTTTGGACACTCCTCCCTGAACTTTGCCTTGGAAGCATTATCTCTTGCAATTGTTGTCCTACCTATTGCCATCTCTTATTTGGTGATTAACTTTTCCTTTTCTCAGTTAGACCTGTGTTAGCCCATATAAGTGAAGTAGCACAATGAAGACGAGGGGTCAGGCCCAATCGACCAATACATCACCAGAGCGAACGAGGCTATTAACCAAGGCATATCACTCTTAGAACGTAGGGTGTCTCAAGATTTGGCATTGGCGAGACGTTCTCCTATAGGCGCACTAGCACTATCTAAATCACCCCTAAATCCTAGGGAGGCTAGACCCTTAATTATAGTGCAGGCCGAGACACATGGAGTTCCTAATATTGTCGATCTTTCGGCATCCTTGGCATCCTCAGACATACAATCTAGCGTGACTCTCGTGAGGACTCCAGCCCTCCTTAGGAGCCCAAGGCAGGTGTCCCCTATTACTGACGTATTAAGGGGCAAGAGGGAAGGTGCTATCCCTAAAACTAAGAAGGCTAGGGAGGCAAACAAATGCAAACGCAAACCCGTTAAAAAAGCCCCTACTACTCGCCCACATAGAAAAAGTATTCTCGTACAGGGAGGGTCTATGGATACCCCAGCCTCTCCATTGAATCCAATCACGTCTGGGGTACCTACAAGATTGGGAGAGGGATGTAAGACCTGTGAGGCCAACAACCTTCTTTTGTCCAGAATAGATGAACTTATTAAATCCTACTTACAACCTCTAGAACTATCACTTCTGAACATTGAAAAATTGTTGGCATCTAGGAATATATCTCCTTTGATTGTTCCTCCCAAAGTAGGGTTGGGTGGCGAGTCGATTACACCTAGGGAACCCAACAACGCACCTATAAGGACGGAACCACTACCATCTAACAACTCGAATAAAAAACCTGAGCCACCCGCAGGTGATCGCAAGAAGGCTGTGGAACCTGCCAAATCCCAATCCCCAGCTGTAAATCTGAATTCTATACCATCTAAATTTTCTGGGGAAATGAATAACCTTGATAAAGATAGGGATGTGAATGGCCAGCACATACATTTACCACCTGAAGCTGGCCCTTACGTTGTCATTATGACAGGTGTTCCAGGCCTAAGGCCCAATATAGAGGAGCCTTTAGGGTTCCTAAAAAACAAGGTACAACACTGGCTTACCATTAACAGACCGCTCCCACCCTCTTGTGCAAGTAAAATCTTAATGGTACGTAGGGTATCCTGGGTAGGTAGTGGGGAAAAACGGACCGGGGGGGATTGTGTCATTGTAATCTTTGACAATCCACACACGGCGGATTACATTTGCCGCCGTGGCACAAGAGTCAAGCAGGATGGAATTGAGACAAGAAGGCTTTCCTTCTTTTATCCCTCCCTTAACCGCTGTCTTGATCCAGGTAGGGGTGGATTTGAGGATGCCAACTGGGTTGGCAGAAGGGTGCGGGACGGTTGGCAGGACTATAGGAGTAGGGTTGCACCTCTCATTGTAGATTGGAGCGACTTACCTCTGATTAACAGATATAGCTGCCTGGATTCGGTGGATTGACCATTATCACCCATAAGTCAAGGCATGGAGGTTTCCGACCATACTCTTTCCATCCAACCCCAACCCACTGACCGCCCTCAAAAAACCTTCAATGACACTAATTCCACTGCTCCAACTTAGAAGCCCGCCGCACATGAATCTCCGCAGGTTCCATCTCCAAGTTTATGTTCAATTCCAACATCAGTTGCCTCTATACCCCCAATGATTGTGTCAGTTCCCCCAAAACTTACTCTTACTATTCCTTGGATACGATAAAGGTCCTAAGCTGGAACTTAGCGGGCCTCCAAAGGAAATTGTGTTCACCCGAGTGGAGCGCCGTTGTGGAGGCTCATATGATCTGTCTGTTTCAGGAGACATGGTCTCTAGAACCGACTCATCGGGTTGGATATGTTACATATTTCGTTCCAGCCAACCTCCCCAGAAATGGCAAAGGCCGTCCATCTGGAGGCCTGCTTACATGGGTAAATATTGCCCTGAATTGCCGAATAGACAGGAAAAAGATTAACTCACCTGATATTTTAGGCATCTTCTTAAGAGGCCCCCTTATGGGTCCCATCCTCGACCTGTATAATGTCTATGCCAGAGGCGCTAAATATGGCTCATTGTCTTCGACAGTGTCTTCCCTTGAATGGGAACTCAGGAATAATTCAGCTGTAACCCAAATCCTGGTTGCGGGAGACTTTAATTGTACTTATGAGCCTCTCACAACGGACGATATTTCTGACCCTGGTGAAGATGATGCTAGATGGGGCATTCCAACCCTAACTATCCCCCGATTAAAAAATGGTCACAAGCAGCGATCCAGTTGAATGCTCTTACATTGGAGTTTGGCTTAAGAGCTGCCAATGGCCGCACAAATTCTGATTCTATGGGTGCGGCCACATATAATAGAGATAAGCATACCTCAAGGATTGATTATATTATGCTTGACTTTTCTCTCTGGGGCTTGGTCCAGGATATGATAGTTTTGCCTACTATCGAAAGCGACCACAATCCGCTTTCCCTTTCTCTTAAGAATCCCTGGCCGAATGAAGCGATCAAATCATCCTCTAGGACATCAGACACTATCTCTGTCTCCTCGTGCGGGAGGAGCTTGAAGTGGAAAATGGTTGCAGGGGATGAAGCCAAGCTTAACACTATTAACGCAATCCTTATGGTTTCTCAAATCGAACTGGACAACATCAACCTAACTCCCTCCCTTATAGAAAGGATAACATCTATCTTTGAGGGAACCCTTGAGACTATCGGAAACGTTTTTATAAAAAAAAACTGCGTGGGGAAAAAAACTGTAGCTCGAAATCCTAGGGGTAAGCAGGAATGGTTTACACCTGCCTGCAGACAGGCCAAAATTATCCTGATCCAGGCTATCAAAAGTAAAATTCAAGCAGAGGTCCAGGTAGCCAGGAAAAATTACAAGGAATCCCTGGCAAATGCCAGAAAATAATGGGACTTAGAGCATTGGTCTACGCTAAAAAGGCCAGCTCTGGGAAGGACTCTAGACGCTTCTGGGAAATAATCAGAACCAGAAGTAGACCAGACAATGAGCTCATAACATGCAATATTACTAGTCAGGCTTGGGTTATCCATTTCTCCAAACTATACTCCAATCAAGATAGTGATGTTGCCTCAATTTCATCTTATGAAAAACAAGCCCAGTTGGCGGAGTGCATTAATTTTGTTGTCCCTCTTAGGAGAACTGATCATCCCGCTGGCAACTTATGTCCAATTATACCTCCTATTGCCCGAGTGCCAGAGCTGGTAGATCATGTTTTCTCTATTAAAGAAATTGAATATGCAATCACCACCATTAGGCCTCAAAAAGCTGCTGGTCCTGATGGCATTCCTGGGGACCTGTTGCGCTCTGACATCACAAAATGGGGAAAATTGATTTACACTCTCCTTAATGCTATTAACAGAGGTGCACCCATCCCCGCCTCATGGAAAGGCACAGAGGTTGTGCCCATTTTTAAGAAACGGGCTAGGGATGATCCATCCAATTATAGACCCATAAGCCTGCTCGATGTAACTCAAAAGGTCGTTGGTAAGGTGCTGTTTGTTAGATTACTCCAATGGATCGACGAAAACAGCATCCTTTCCGACCTCCAGGCAGGCTTTAGAGTAGGCACTGGCACAATCGAACAAGCCTTCAGATTGTTGCTAGTCTATTGGAAGGTCGTGGTCCTGTCCAAGGGCAGTCTTTATCTCGCATTTATCGACCTGAAGACTGCCTTCGACCTAGTACCGAGAGCGACCCTGTGGAGAGTGCTCATTGATTTAGGGGTTCCGCACTATCTATTATCCCTAATCATCAGGATGCACGAAAACACCTATGCACAGATCAGATGGGGTAGAGAGGGAGAAAAAACTGACAGAATTCCGGTGGAGAGAGGGGTTCGCCAGGGCTGTGTGTTGGCTCCCACTCTGTTCTCCCTTTATGTGAATGGTGTGGTAGAGCATCTGCTGAAAGATCCTGCAGATGAACCTTCCCTGGCTGGGGAACGTATTCCAATTTCCGACCCTCCTCTTCGCGGATGATACACTCCTACTCTCTAAATCCCCAATGGGCCTCCAAAAACTATTAAATAATTTCCAGTCTTTTTGTGGAGAAAGGGGTCTAGTAATTAACACGGACAAGACGAAATTTCTTGTGATGAATCCACCCAAGAAATCTGTACGTTTTCCAAGGCTGAATACTGTACCCATAGAGAGGGTGGATGTGTTCGATTATCTAGGCATTCACCTCACACATAATATGCTCTGGGCCCCCCATCTATGTAAAATACTGTTAGCACATAAAAGGGTGACAGGGGCACTCCTAAAGGAGCAGCGCTCTTGCGCAATTAGACCCATAGCCCCTGTCATGGAAATCTATACAGCAAGGGGAGTCAGTTCTGCTCTCTATGGGGCCGAGCTATGGGGCTCATGTAATTCTAGCGAGTTGGCAAGATCTGAGAGAAAGTTTTATAGGGCCATTATGTCACTCCCTCAGGGTACTCCTACGACCCCATTGTTGCTTGACCTGGGTTGCCGCCCAATTGATGAGTTGGTGAAATTTCGCCTTCTATTGTTATGGGCCCGACTGTGGCGTGTCCCGGAATTAGTAAAATATGCTAATGGCCTCTCTGAAGTTATGTCACTTCCCGGGTGGCACAAGATCAAATGGTTGAAAGATATGAAAACCCTTCTTTGCAATCTTGGGCTAAACACTGCATGGGATAACAGGTCTTCCCCACCGAAAGCCACACTAAAAACTCAATATTGGAACTGGATTGCATCCCAGCAGAATTCTAACTGCATGCTGGGTAGACTCACAGAGGATTTTCTGAGCTTTAAAGACCTGCCTTTCCGGGAACTATACTTAGATATCATAGAGAAACCATTCGATAGGACCCTTTATTTTAAATTTAGAACCGGGACTCTTCCACTCTATGCCTTCACATCTGGCTGGAATCTCCCTGCACGGACTACAGAATTATGTCCTTTCTGTATAAATAGAACCGAGACTGTAGTACACTTTCTATTCGAATGTCAGGCGTACGCATTCCCTAGAAGTAGATGGCTTAAAAACTTGTGCCGTTTATTAGGTACCAGGCAGCATATTGAGGCACTACGCATTTTAAGGTCTGACTCCCGGCCACTGTACGCCTGTGCCCTTTCTAAATATTTATCCTGGGCATGGCGTATTAGAACTAATAGGCTTAAAATAACTGTTTAATACGTTTTTATAACCTATTTATGATATTTCTTACTTTTTAATGTAAACACAATGATGATTCTTAAAGTTGTGATGAATAATCCTTTTATTGTAATGCTTTTATGATATATTTTTATCGAAATAAAGCCTTGATTGATTGATTGATTGAACAACAAAAAAATAGGGTGCAGGCCCTGGGGGATAGGGTCCCCAGGGCCAGTAAATTAGAAAAAGAAGGGGGGCCACACAGCCCTCCTTCTTAAAAAAATAAAAGGAGGCCACACCCCCTCATTACAGCACTCTGCAAATGCGCCCCCTGGCCAGTTGTAAGTTGGGGAATTAATTCCCCTTCAATTCTGAGGGTCCCTGAGGGCCAACTAGCCCAACAGGTATCTCCAGTGTGCGCCAGGGAGCTGCGTTGCAGACAGGTGTTCTGAGGCCACGCCCCTTTTTACACCTCTATGCAACGTAGCTCTGTGGCGCTTACTGGAGGTACCTAGTGGGCTAGTTTGACCCTAGGGACCCTTAGGATTCAAGGGGACTTAATCTCTCAACTTAGAACGGCCACAGGGCGTGTTTACACAGTGGTGAAGGGAGGGGAAGGGGCCTGAGGTGACGTGTGCAAACACGCCCTGTGGTGCGTTTTAAGTTGGGGAAATAATTCCCTTTCAATCCTGAGGGACACTGGGGGCCAACTAGCTCACCAGGTGCTTCCAGTAAGTGCCACTGTTCTGCGTTGCAGAGAGGTGGTGCAGGCCGTGCCCCTTTTTACACCTCTCTGCAATGGTGCTTACTGGACGTTTCTAGTGGGCTATTTTGCCCCTAGGGATCCTCAGGATTCAAGGGGACTTAATCTCCCAACTTAAAAAAACGGCCACAGGGCATGTTTACACAGTGGAGAAGGAAGGGGACGGGGCCTGAGGTGACGTGTGCAAACACGCCCTATGGCGCGTTTTAAGTTGGGGAAATAATTCCCCTTCAATCCTGAGGGCCCCTGGGGGCTAACTAGCCCACCAGGTGCTTCCAGTAAGTGCCACTGAGCTGCGTTGCAGAGAGGTGGTCCAGGCCGTGACACTTTTTACACCTCTCTGCAACGCAGCTCTGTGGCGCATCCTGGAGGTACCTAGTGGGCTAGTTGGACCCTAGGGACCCTCAGGATTCAAATGAACTTAATCTCCCAACTAAAAACAGCCACAGGGCGTATTTACACAGTGGTGAAGGGAGGGGACGGGGCCTGAGTTAACGTGTGCAAACAAGCCCTGTGGCGCGTTTTAAGTTGGGGAAATAATTCCCCTTCAATCCTGAGGGACCCTGGGGGCCAACTAGCCCACCAGGTGCTTCCAGTAAGCACCACTCCGCTGCGTTGCAGAGAGGTGGTCTAGGCCGTGCCCCTTTTTACATCTCTCTGCAACACAGCTCTGTGGCACTTACTGGAGGTACCTAGTGGTCTAGTTGGACCCTAGGGACCCTCAGGATTCAAGGGGACTTAATCTCCCAACTTAAAATGGCCACAGGGCATGTTTACACAGTGGGGAAGTGAGGGGACGGGGCCTGAGGTGACGTGGGCAAACACACCCTGTGGCGCGTTTTAAGAGGTAGTTTTAATCCCCTGCCCTATTATATACTAGGGGCTTACAGAGGAGGTCAAGCTGATCACAGGGGGACCCCAACGCATAGTGTTCCCTAGTGTATGTAGGTGTTTTCACTGTATTCTGAGTGTCTTTTAACATAGCACTGGCTCTAGGACTGGTTAGTCAGACTCAGTTACCGCCAGTATCCGTCTGAAAAAGTTGAGGGTACAGGATGATTTTGCAACAAGGCTTCTTTCTGCTCTTCTGTTTGTTCTTTCTGCACGTTATCCTTCTTCCTGCACTTTTCTTTATCTTTGAGGACTTCTGTTGCTTCTTTCTGCATTTCTTTTTTTCTTTATGTGCGTTTTTTCTTCTTTCTTCACATGTCCTATCTCTATAGGCATAGTTAGAAATTAGCATTTAAAAAACCTTTGAAATTCACTGAAAAACCATAGGTTTCAGGCACGTTATAGTTAGGAATTAGCATTTAAAAAACCTTAGGAATTCACTGAAAAAACCATAGGTTTCAGGGGCGTTATAGTTAGCTGGACTTTTCACTCGTACAAAACCATTGAAATTCCCCCGTTATAGTTAGTTCAGCTAACTATAACTCGCGCACCCGCAATACACTGCTGATGACGTCACATATTACATCACTCATGACATGGTCAGTGTGATCAAGAGAGTTCACTCTCGAAACGCGTAACGTTGGAATAAAGATCGCTGTTTGATATACCCTAACCGAGAGCGCGCTTTACTTTGCAACTGGAATCAAAACTTTACGCCGGCTGTGGCTCTACCGGCTTCGCGCGCCACCAGACAATGGGCGGATATCCCAGGAGGAGCTGAATCTGTTGGAATATATAAATATAAATATATATATATATATCTTAGAGCAGAAGAAGATCCTCGCCCTGCCTTGAGCTAGTGTTGCTTTCATCACAGCCGAGGGAAAGAGGGTTAGAGTTTGATGAATGGTTGGGAAGGGGTATTTGAGGGGAAGGTTTGACAAAGACAAACACTACAACATGGACAACACACAATCTTGGCAGACGACCATCATAAATCTGTTAAGGGAGAAAAAGGAAATGCATGCCTGATGATGACTTGATGATAATGAGTAGTGCTAGACTAGTAGTACAGGGCAGAAGTATATTATTAATTTTTCTTATGTAATTGTCTTGCCTGTCTGCCCCCAGAGAGATTCAGGAGTCCGAAATTACATACATTTTATATTCTGTTGTCCTTTTAAAGCTAGCAAACGAAATTGAAAAATAGCTATAGGGGTCAAATATAGTAGTAAGCATTAGATACAACAACTCACAGTGGTAATGATTTAAGAGAAAAATGACTCAATGAAAAATAAAAGATGATACAATATGTTATGGTCAAATTGGGAGTTGCATCTCGGCATTCCCCTTGATCCTCCCTTCCATGGTTGCTCCGTTCGTCAATCTTGGGTGTGACTGCCTGCCTGACGGATGTGGATCGGTAACGTAAGTGTGAGTTGTTTTCCCCAGTATAGCACAAGGTAAAGGCAGGGGTGAAGGTGTAAATGGAAAAACAAAAGTGATATTGAAAAATCAAGGAGAAAAGTAAAAATACATAAATTAAGGAGGAGTGGAACAAGAATACTTTCAAAGGTGGCATGGCTAAATCATGTTCCCAGCAGTAACCTATAACAACAACAGGACAGAGCGTGCCCGTGGCACCCACCGAATCACCACTGAGCTTAGATTTTGAGCCAGACAGCACTGAGCACACTTACACAGCTTCTGCAACAACAAGGGAACCAAAGAGAAGTCGACCAGGGACCTCGGGATACAATTGATTTAAACAACAGTGGTCGCCAGAAAGTGAAATGGAAACCAAAGGAATGAATATAGACTCAATCATAGCTATATTTAGTGGACTTGTCCAGCCGGACAGAGGTCTGATATTTACTTGTAGGTTTAGGATATACTCATACAAAACAATACATAGAGTTTTGGCTTCAAGGAAATAATCATCCTTTAGGGAACAGTTCCTTCTGATCCGTAGTAACTGAGAGAATGGAAGGGAATCTCTGAGTGGCCATGGATGGTTACTATCATAGCTCAATAAGGTATTGCGTTCCGTTGGTTTACGAAACAACCCTGTTATGAGCGTGTCCTCATTATGTTTAATTTTTAGATCAAGGAATGCGATGGATGTTTTATCATGAGTAAGGGTGAATTTAGTATGTAACTGAGCCTATGTATGCAACTGTCAGAACGTTACAACTGTTCAACTGTTTCTGAATTACTGCCTAGATGCTACCTGCGCACTAATTTACCCTTCCACACTCCTTGGTTAGACACCGCCATTACTATCGCACTAAAACATTTGACTAGTTATGTGACCAGGTCCTACTCAGCCTTGCTGCCTCCAATGTCTAATTGAGTAATCTCCACAGACTAAGCATGTTCTACAATCCTCCACCCTCACTCGTCATAATTTTAACCTATTTCGCAGCGATTGCACTCGCCTTGGGTGACATTCCTGCATACACTTGTCTGTGCGCTTAGCTATTCAGCATGTCTCAGGATTTTAATCTATTTTGCAGCGATTGCACTCGCCTTGGTTGACACTCCTGCATACGCTTGTCTGTGCACTTAACTAATTAACATGACGCAACAACTTGTCTAACCGTTCCTCTGAATGCCCCTTCGTGGCCTTACCTTACAAGGTTAACCACCACACCTTGTCTACACACCGTATTATATACATGGTCCATATACCACTTGAGCACACCAGCCCCTTTTTCACGTCCCATACTACTCACAATCTCTTCCCATGTGGCTCTCGTATCTTAAGGCATGCTAACCAGAACTTTCAGAGTCTGAAATGCATGCTTTTATCACTGCGCTGCCACTATTGAGTTTACTAGCTATATGTAATCCTCCTAACTGTTTTCGCTTATGTATCTACCTTCCCCCCTTGCTCCCCCAGGCTAATGAGGCTCTATCTAACAGGCATGTTATTTAAGTCCTGATGATGATCCGCTCATTCCTCAAACAGATCGAAATGCCGTCGACACCCTAATACACCTTATACGCAAAAAACCTTTTGTTCATTCCGCTGTAAAGGTGTTTTGTAGTGATTTGTTCTTGTAACACTGTATATCCTCCTTGTGTAAGAAACCGGAAAAGCTTTGCCTGAGCCCCCTGTTGTTCGCTTTCTCCCTTGTTTATGTACTCTACTAGCTAAGTAGGACACAGGATTGTGTCCCATTTTATGTATTGTTTTGTATGACTATATCCTAAACCTACAAGTAAATATCAGACCTCTGTCCGGCTCGACAAGGCCACTAAATATAGCTACGATTGAGTCTATATTCATTCCGTTGGTTTCCATTTCACTTTCTGGGGACCACTGTTGTTGAAAACACTTACACAGCAACATAGCAGTTTCCAAATTAATTAACTAAATCAATGCACCACTGTTAGTCATCCCACTACACTCACCTCCACCACTACACAGACATGTAGGTCTGGTGTGGTTGTATTTGACTTGTTTACATTATAGGACACTTCATGAAATGCCCCGAGTTATTCCATCAATCATCTCCGATACCTACTGACTGACTATGAGTATGGTATATTCATCATGGTGTCCAACTCTGTAGTGTACCAAGTGAATCCAGAAACAAAAATGCAATGGATCGGCCTGCAGTAGTACAATTTTGTTAATAAACAACAAAAAGGACACATTGACTTGAGTCATTTTTTTGTGTGTAGATTAAATACTAGTAGACATCATGCACGACAACAACACAAAGACCAATCACTCAGAGTCAGCGTCTAATCATGCCATCATTTACCTGTTTTTAAAGGGCAGTCCGTCTCAGCTTGGAAAGGAAGATAGCTATAGTCAGGTTATTTGGAGGGACTCGACGAGGCAAGCAGACATTTCTTGTACTAGTAATCCCCATCCAATATCTGGCTTGAGGGAAATGGATTTATGGTGAGTCAGGACTCTTGAGTGGCCTGGAGCAGGACTCGGAGGAGTGGACTTACTTCTTCACTGACTGCACACAGTTGCAACTCCAATCCGGCAAAAAAAAGAAAAAGACAGCGGTGATGGATTTGTTGTAATTCGAACTAGAAATACAGAGACACACACAAATAATAAAAAAGCAAGAAAGTAAGTAACAAATCAAAAGCCTAGTTGTCATCAGGGAAGTAAAGCTCATCCTCAAACTCTGGCGGTTTACCCAGAAGTAGGTAAACTAACACACTACTTACATGACCTAAGTCGACGTTATCATCTTCCTGCTGTGCTACTTCAGGTATGGTGTAATCCGGTGGTATAAAGTGCTGATACATTTTGATCATGGTTAACCTCTCCACATTTTGGGGTGAGTGTCTGGTCCTTCACACTGTCAGAACGGCACCAGCATCACTGAAAACATGGTCAGATGAGACACTTGTGACAGGGCAAGCCAGATAGTTTATCACCAGCTTGTTGAGCACTGGCCATTGGTGCCTTTTCCCATACCAATAGAGCAATGGGTTTTGATCAAGGTGGCCCTTTGTTGCGTCATCCAGATAAGCCTGGACCATCCACTCAATGCTCAGGGGTGCTCCCTTTGCTTGGCCTCTTTTGTCTTTGCCTCAACACTGGACCTAACAAGCCCTTGCTGTAGAAACCATTCCTGTGCCAATTTTGTTGGGCTTATACTCCTGTTCTTGTTGTTGTTGATGTTGTTCTTGCTGTTATTGGTGGTTTTACTGCTGTGAGCCAACCGTACTGCCCTCAGGCTCTAAAGTTGAACCTGACGCCAGCTGCCCTACAGTTCTTGTTGTGGCCTGGAGTAGCAGGCCTCTAATTCCCGGCCATTCTTGTTCTAAGTGACTGGCTTCCACAGCTATCCAAGTTTTGTACTGGACAACATACCCTTCTAAAAAGGAATCAATGTCTTCAGTACTTGTTTGTACGTGAATCCAGAATTGTGGCAGAAATGTCATGATTGGATGACACAATGGCTCTTTGCACCCTTGTATTTTCAGATAAGTGAAGTGTTAAGCTCTCCCACAACTCATAAGCTTCTTTGTTTTCCTCCACACCTGCGTACATTGCAGACCCCCCCTTCAGCTGTTACTTTAGCATGTTCAGCAATGGGATAGCTTGGCCTATAGTACAGAATTCCTTGCTGACATCACATTTGAAGACCTTGAAAGGAAGTAGCATCTCTGTCAGGCATTTAACTAGGCCCCATTGGTCTATCTCAATTATAATGCCTTTCACAGTAGCATCCCCTCTTTGCATGACATTTTCATTGATTGGTCTGTACTGCTCAAACAGACATTCAAGCATGTTATAAGTTAAGTTCCATTGTGCTGGCACCTCCTGGTGCTCATTTGTGAGACCATGAACACCAACCACCATGGGCTGTAATGGTTGGTGTTCTAGTGTACTGTACCGCACATTGATGAAGGATAGGAAAAAAGAACAACAACAACAAAAATATGAATATAACGGACCCTGTTTGGCATTGTGCATCATGTGGGATTCAGCATTCAGGGAGCTGCAGAGGACAATGAATAGAATCAATAAGCCACGAGGAAGAAAGTAAAGAGAAAGACATGCAGGCCTAAAGCAGAAGCACACTGGCTGCCTTCACAAAATGGCCGCCAGCCACATGGCCAGGCAGGCCACAACATGAAGCAATCAATAAACCAAGAGGAGCCAAAGGAAAGTAGACATGCAGGTTTATGGCAAAAGCACCACTACCATGACCACAAAGTGGCCTCTAGCCACATGGTCACTCACAACAACAACAACAAGCAGGAGGCCTGGAAAGCAATGAACAGAAGCAGGCCGAATATAGACAGAGACTTTCCGAAATGGACTCAGGCCACACAAGAGATGCTCAGCTAAGCCAAATGCTGGCCCACTATTGCAAACAAACACACTTACACACTGGCCAGATACAGAAGGCATGCCAAACAACTCACCTTGACAACAATGCCAAAAACAACAACAAAAATATGAATATAACGGACCCTGTTTGGCATTGTGCATCATGTGGGATTCAGCATTCAGGGAGCTGCAGAGGACAATGAATAGAATCAATAAGCCACGAGGAAGAAAGTAAAGAGAAAGACATGCAGGCCTAAAGCAGAAGCACACTGGCTGCCTTCACAAAATGGCCGCCAGCCACATGGCCAGGCAGGCCACAACATGAAGCAATCAATAAACCAAGAGGAGCCAAAGGAAAGTAGACATGCAGGTTTATGGCAAAAGCACCACTACCATGACCACAAAGTGGCCTCTAGCCACATGGTCACTCACAACAACAACAACAAGCAGGAGGCCTGGAAAGCAATGAACAGAAGCAGGCCGAATATAGACAGAGACTTTCCGAAATGGACTCAGGCCACACAAGAGATGCTCAGCTAAGCCAAATGCTGGCCCACTATTGCAAACAAACACACTTACACACTGGCCAGATACAGAAGGCATGCCAAACAACTCACCTTGACAACAATGCCAAAAACAAAAATCCACAGGGCAAAAAAAGTTTTTTTCTGACAATTCTGTGAATACCAAAAGTAGTAAGTGCATTCTGTGAATACCAAAAGTATTAAGTGCATTCTGTGAATACCAAAAGTAGTAAATTTAGGATTTTGTCTTAAGTTAATTCTGTGAATCGGGCCCTGTGTTTGGCACGGAGTAGGCAAAAATTCGCAAACTCCATTGACGGAGTGGAGTTACCCACCCGGGGTTAATTCCAAATGCCTCCAGGGCACACAGTCAGAGCGTAAAGCTTGTAGTATCCAGCTCAACAATAGAATTGACCTAAGCTGGGACTGCCCATGTTGTAATGCATTCAAGTCTGGTTGAAGCACGTCTATTGTGGATGAGTCAATGCTTCCTAGAGAATAAATTCTAGATTATAGGATAGTCATATTCATGTCTACCACCGGGAGAGCTTTCTCTAAATTGGCCCTCTCAATCTCACACAGCCTTTCAGCAGCTTCTTGTTGAGATATTTTCTAAATCTCATTCAGGACAACATATAGGAAGTGTTTTTGACGTGGTTAATGAGTTAAAAAAAGAAAGTCTTGTAATTACAAGTCATCAGATTGCAATTCAAGGTACACAACAACCACACACATTCAACAAAGGCATTTATTTAACACACATGAAAAAAATTTAAAACCCCCCATAAAACATTTTGCATTTCAGTCCAATGCCATCCATGCCGTAAATGATGTTTAAATTCAACAAACACCACAGAAACAGTTGTTTCATGCACCCATGAGTAGCTCTGGGCCTACTGGCTGAAAGGCCTATTGGCAGACTACTGGGCTAGTGAATTAAATAAGAATTAGGTTGGACCAAATGTAGTGAATTTCGCAACAACTAGGCCCCTACTGAAACTACAGGTCACCCACCACAATATATTTTTTAAAAACAATGAAAAGTACCAAAAAAGTAGGTGCAATTGCCCCAATGAAACAAACAACACCAATTTGCAACTTACTTATGAAATCTCAAATCCAAAAGTCCTCAAATCCAATGATATATGATGCAGCAGACAAAAAAAGGATCCTTCCAGCTCCAAATCCAAATGAAAAGTGAACAGGAGATCGACAAAGCACTGGGAGAATCCTGCTGGACAGGATCAGGAAGTTGTACACAGTGGGGGACTTCCTTCCTCTTAAAAAAAAGTAAAAAAAGAAAAAGGACTCCTGGCACAAAAATGTACAGCAAAATGTAAATCTGAGAAGTTTTTTAAATCCAAATCATAATTTCGAGAAGGCTTTGATGCTGCTCGAGAGAGATTCTTCTCCAGATTGCAAATTCTGCATATTCAGGATTGTGATCTTCACAAACATCCGATGGAAGTCTGATGCTGTGCCCGAATGACGTGTTTGCAATTGCACACTCTCGCGAGAACGTGTGGCCAGCTACCAATTTTCATACCACTCACAAACGGATGGAAAATTTCATCAGCGATCGCAGGCATCCTGGTATGTCGCTCCCGAGTGCGCGAAAACACATTTTTAAGCGCACAAAAACAAAAGAACGTCTGCTCCGGTGCGAAACGCAGAGATTTTGGTAACTGCGTTCTATCCGGAATGCAGAGTTGCCGAAAATCCCCAAACTCTGCGAGCAGAGCGGAGTTTTACACCCGGGCTTAGTCGTAGCGGCTCAGCTGACCTCCCTAACCCGGCTGACAAAGCGGCCTCTTAGGGTGGGGGGGTCTGCCTGCCATTTTTACCAAGTGATCCTCACCTTGGAGCCAGAGTCACAATCCAAAGCAGCCTCTTAGGGTGGGGGTCTGCCTGAGTACTTATCGAATTAACTGACTCACTGGCCCTTGCCAATAGCTTTATGCAGGGAATTGAATATCTATAGCGAGATGCACAATGTAGTGTTTTTTCATACGAGAAGGAGGACGGCATGGATGGCGAGGAGCAGGAAGGAGAGCAGCCAGGCAGAGGAGGAGGCAGCCATGTAGGTAAGTACCTTCTTTTTTTTTGTTATTAATATGGGAGGGTGGAGAGGCTGGCTAATTCCGCTCCACCACGAAGTGAAGTTTTTGCCTAAAGTCTGTGGGCCCGATTTACAGAATTAACTTAAGACAAAATCCTAAACTTACCACTTTTGGTATTCACAGAATGCACTTACTACTTTTGGTATTCACAGAATGGATTTATGACTACTAACTTTACGTCCGCACTCGGGCTGGAAATTCCGGCCCGGATGCGGAGCTTCCGGCCCGGAGGCAGAGCTTCCGGCCTGGAGGTGGAGATTTTGGCCATGGCTAAATCTCTGCCACTGGCCGGAATCCCCACCTCCGGGCCGGAAGCTCCGCCTCCGGGCCGGAATTTCCGGCCCGAGTGCGGGCGTAAAGTTAGTAGTCGTAAATCCATTCTGTGAATACCAAAAGTAGTAAGTGCATTCTGTGAATACCAAAAGTATTAAGTGCATTCTGTGAATACCAAAAGTAGTAAATTTAGGATTTTGTCTTAAGTTAATTCTGTGAATCGGGCCCTGTGTTTGGCACGGAGTAGGCAAAAATTCGCAAACTCCATTGACGGAGTGGAGTTACCCACCCGGGGTTAATTCCAAATGCCTCCAGGGCACACAGTCAGAGCGTAAAGCTTGTAGTATCCAGCTCAACAATAGAATTGACCTAAGCTGGGACTGCCCATGTTGTAATGCATTCAAGTCTGGTTGAAGCACGTCTATTGTGGATGAGTCAATGCTTCCTAGAGAATAAATTCTAGATTATAGGATAGTCATATTCATGTCTACCACCGGGAGAGCTTTCTCTAAATTGGCCCTCTCAATCTCACACAGCCTTTCAGCAGCTTCTTGTTGAGATATTTTCTAAATCTCATTCAGGACAACATATAGGAAGTGTTTTTGACGTGGTTAATGAGTTAAAAAAAGAAAGTCTTGTAATTACAAGTCATCAGATAAAAGGACCAAGTGCACTTTTAACTGGGACAGTGTTGAGGTTAGAAGTAAATCAAGGCACAACTTCCCATCATTGTAAATTATTACCAGCCACAAGTTTTCACTCTGCACATATCACATGTCAGGTCTGCTAGCTGTAAATCCTTTAATGTTATCTATCCTGATATTTTTTTGTGTAAAGTGGCCACACTAACCATCCCCTCCGATTGGGATCCAATTAGTTATGTCTACTCTTACTCAGCAAATTGTCTACAGTGTTTTCTTCATATGGTGTTATTAGCTGCCAGTTGGCAAATCGTGTGAGAGTGGGAATCTGTGGCATGTTTAAGTCTTTTATCTTGGCTAGGCCAAGACATGTAGTATGTTGCACTGTTTTGTTCAGGAAAATCATCTGTTGTGGTATTAAGTGGGCCCTGAGTAAAGCCTCAGTTCCTTTGACAATCTTTAGTCCCACAGATAGATTTAACATCTACCGTATCCGTCAAAAAGTCAAACCCTTGTACAGAGAGCTGGGAAAGAAAGGAAGCAGAATTTATCAGCTTAGTGTCACTTAACATATTTTTCTTTGCAGGTGATGGTGCAAGCCTATAATAAAATGAGGCTAAGTAAGATGTGTCATAACCAGAAAAATGATCAAACTTCTGTGGAAACACTTTTGAACTACCCTTTGGTAGCGTAGGGCAATGTTCAAATTGAGTACATTTGACTTCACGAGGTGTACTAGACTTGTGTAGAAAAGGATGACCATAATGTGGATAACATGATTTTTTTCTAAATTAGCTGTACCATCATATAACTCATTGTTACGTTTGGCTTGCCCCATTCACACCCTTGTTGTGATGTACGCGTGCCCTATCCACCTCGAGGACGCCTCTGCACCTTGAGAGCTCAAGGACAATAGAGCCTTAGAATGAGGGAGCAATCAGTGATAGCGACAAATTAAATTGTTCAAAAAGAAGGAGAAAAAAGAGACTATATAGAAAAACTATATAGAGAAAGAAACCCATATAACGAAGAATTACAAAATATGTCAGTTTTATTCGATTTATAAATAGTAAAACAATTAAGACACACACTCAGAACAATGCACTGGTACATAAAAAATTATGTTATACAATACAAAACCAGACAAGTGTCAGACAGAAGGGATTACATAACAAAAGAGGTTCAGGACAAAACTGAAACAACATCAAGTATGATGATGCGTCCTTCATTAATTACGACCACATATGCGTCAACGGCGTTTCGACCTTGATAAAGTGCTGCCCAAAATCGACTTTGGTGGTAGGGAGGATCTGCAATATTTTTACATATTCGAAACCCCTCAAGTCTCCCCTAGGTGTTATTGGGGTGAGGGTCCTGTAGATATATGTAATGTACTTATAAAATGTGCCCCGGAGCTGGTAAAATGGCCCAAGTCACTTTTCCCATTGCAAATCCTATGCCATAGGTTAACATTTGAAAAGGTTATTAGTTAATAACTGGAGAAAGACAAACCATAAAACTAGGATAAAGGAACTCAGTAGAATGGTAATGATAGATCCAACAATATGGTATTGCCGAAATTATTTTAAAATGTACAGACAAGAAGTTAGAAGACTTTTTTTGTCTGTAAGCCAAAATTAACCCCTGTACTGCTCTGCCCTGATTGGTCAGAGATAAGTGGGTGAGCCTGGCTGCTTTGAAGAGGTGATAAATGACCCCTGTGGTTAGGAAGCCTCTCGGGGAGGAGAGGTTGCTGGGCATAGGAATGCCAGAGCAGGGGGAGGAGTCGTAAACCATAGACTTCAAGCAAAGGGAGGACTCCTGTTCACCTCCTGCCAGATGCAAGGATTAAGGAAGTGATAAGCATATTCAAGGAGGAGATACTATGCAGATCAGCCACCCTAGGGGTGTGTTTAGCCAGCTCTTCTCTCCCTGCTGAAAATTCTTACATATTGAATTTTGGAAGAATAGTGGTTTCTTGGTTAGCATGTTGCTACAATCTGCAGGAAGTGGTCAGACCTTTGTGTGAAACCCTGCAGCTCATTGGACAGGAGTGTCCTGCTGCTTGACCCCAGAGAACACTGAATAAGTATCTGAGAGGAGCGGAGCCTCTCAGATCTGCTGCTTGAAACTTAAGAGAATCAGAAGGGTCTGCCCTGGAGAGTTTGATGTGTATTTCCAAAGGACTGCACCCTGACGTTTGCGCCTTTTTGTACCATTTGAAACTACAGCCCCGTGGATCAAACCTGTTTCAAAAGGACTAAAGAGTGGACTCCCTGCAAGCTACAGGTTAACAGAGCTTACCTAGACCTTCACCACAAAGATTCCCCAGCCTGAAGTACTACCAGTGGATTTGTAAGGGTTTTGTCCAAGTGGATTGCGGGATTTGAAGTCTCACACTTTCAAGGACCCCACTGGAGATTCCAGAACCTTGGATTGTGTGTTTGATTCTTTGAGACCCGCAAGAAGAACTTCAGGAAGGAGTTCTAACTTGACCCAGCCTGCTGGAGGGGTCTGCCCATGAGTGGTGAGAGATCCTCCAGAACAATTGCTAAAGGAGAATATGTCCCTTTCAGAAGCAACAAAATGACTAAAAGCTTTCTAACCACTAGAAAGTGACTAATCTTTAAAAATGTATATCTCTGGTTCCCTACAGTGGATTTTTTTAGTTTTGTTGTCCTTTAAATTTAAAAGATAAAAATATTTACTATTGTTATACATTTGTTTTGGATTTTTATTTTATGTTCTGACTTAAAATTTGTGTTTTTAAATGCTTTACATACCTGTCTTTGAAGTTAAGCCTGCCTGCCTGCAGCCGCGTTACCAAAGGTTGAGCATAGTAATAATTTTCTAAAACCCATTTTGAGCCCTATACTGTGTTGGTGACCTTATTTCCAGTGGCCGACCTACATTTGCCCCTACCAATAATCCACTTTCCAACAGTCAGAAGATGGACCTGCTATTTTAGGTTGGGTTCAACAATACGACCTACACATTAAAATTGATCCAAGGGCACCTGTTAGACCTGGCTTTTACAGCAGATTTATCCCCAGATTTTTCGCTTTGTGGCCTTCTGTTTCTGACCTGTTTGTGTTGGTTTTATGGATCTGGTTACTTTACCACTGATGATCAGTGCTAAAGTGCATATGCTCTCCTTGTAAATTGTATGTATGGATTGGTTTTTCCATAATTGGCTGATATGATTTACTAGTCAGTCCCTAGTACAGTGAACTGTGGGTGCCCAGGGCCTGTAAATCAAATGCTGCTAGTGGGCCTTTAGCACTGGTTGCGCCACCCACATAAGCAGCCTGTGAATGTAACTCAGTCCTGCTATTGCAGTGCCTGTGTAGAGTCCAATACTGCCATGTAGACTTGGCAAGTGTGCCCACATTCCAAGCCCTAACCTTTCCTTTTCTCACATGTTAGACACCCCTAAGGTAGACCCAGGGTACCCCTGTGGACAGGGTGCAGTGTATGTGAAAGGTAGGACATGCCCTGGTGTATGGCATGTCCTGATAGTGAAATACTGCTAATTTCATTTTTCACTATTGCACGGCTATCTGTTCCCATAGGATAGAATGGGGAGTTTGCATATAACATCCTATAGGCTTAACTACCCCTGGGAACAAGGTATGAAATAACGTTTAGTGTGCCTGGTCTCAGAATGTTAAAAAGCATCTTTTCTCAGTCTTTGGTCCGCAGATTTGATGGTTCGCGGGGATTGATCTCTAGAACTTACTCTGTTTTGCAACACTCTCAGCAGCTTTCTCCCCACAGCTATCAGAAGCGGTGGGCGTCTGACTTGGCCACTGAGGTCACTCCGGAGGCATGGACTCACCTACGGAGGGACATCCCCAAGGTGTATCGTAGTATTTCTCAACGCGAATCAGCTTTCAAGTTGATGACGCAATGGTACTATACCCCCACTCGCTTGCATCAGATGTTCCCGAACTCTCCTTCGCTGTGCTGGAGATGCCAGAATCCCGAGGGGGACTTCCTGCACATCTCGTGGTCCTGCCCGGGCCTCGCACTGTTTTGGAAGGAATTCCTCAGCCATATTAAAGATGTGGTGGGGTTCCCGATCCCCCCTGACCCATCCTTAGTGCTTCTTAGCATTAAACCAGGCACGCTTAAGGCTATGACTGTAGCGGAGTGGCACTTGATCCTCCATTTACTGGGGGCAGCAAGGCAGTCCATTGCAGCTGCCCACTAGAAGCCTCACCCCCTTCCATAGCGACCTGGTTCCTGCGACTGTGGGATGTCTTGGCCCTAGAACTTCTCACAGCACCTCTTAACCATACTGACACCCGATTTGACCATGTCTGGCAACCACTTATCCGACATTTTACTAAAACTGAGCACTCCCACCTCATGCCCCCCAGGCTACGCACCCTGCAACTCTTTGAGGATTCCCTGGTACCTATCTCTCGGGGTCGGGCGCCGGACTCTCCGAGCAGGCCTACCTCTGCCTAATGGGGGGACCTGCCCCACCTCTGACTCCTCGGACTCATGTCCTGACCTCCGGACCCCCATGGCGCACCTAGCTTTGACCCCCCCCCCTTCTTCTCTTACCCCCCTCCCCCAGATTGGAGATTGCCACTCCTCCCTGTTGACTTTCTTCTCTCCTTCCTCAGTTCTTCCTTCTTCCTTCTCTACATTCTTTGTCTCCTCCTTGGAGATGGTTTTGATTTGGGTTTCTTCTTTTCTTCTGTAAAACATAACTTGCTTTTTGTTGCTGTGATATGGTTATCAATTGGGTGAGGGCAACGCTTGGGACACCGAAGTATTAGCCGAATGGTTTCTACTGCATGCCCAGTCAAGTAGCGATGTGGACTTTCCATTTACCGGATGTTTAGGCCCCTTACAGGCCGCCTTCTCTCGACCTGCCACATAGGCCTTTAACGGACTCTGGCACTTTTGCCTTATTACTTTTTTCCCGGGAAGATTTTGCCCTACGCTGTCTTACCAGGTTTATAATCCGGGGGTATTTGGTCTCTCCCTCTTTCTATTGGCTGGTTAAATACTAGTTCTCCTGGTTATCTCCCCACCCTACTTTGTACTGCTTACTACTTGTCAATAATTGCAGCAATGTGTAAATATGATGTGCTTGATTCTAATAAAGTAGATTGAACACAAAATGCATCTTTTGTGAGGGTGATTTTTACATTCTGTGTTTAAAAATTACACTTTTAGAAAGTAGGAATTTTCTTGCTTAGACATCCAGTGTGCCTCTACTAGGATGTGTATTGACTGCCTGGCTTTGGAGTGACAGGGGCTGAGGATGTGCAGTGTATCCATAGAGTCTGAATGAGTCAGGGCTAGGCTGAATAGGTCTGGTCTACATTTGAAGTGGTGGGAGGAGTAACACCTGCACCTAAATAGGGCTGTGTCTGCCTTCCACAATGATGGCTCTGCCCCCTGTGGTGTGTCTGGAGCCAGGGCTCACACTGACAATGGATATTGTTGTGCACTTGCAAAGTGCCCCCCAAAACTGGTTTGGACTGGGCTCAGACTACTGGACCAGGAGAGAACAAAGAGAGTACTCTATTAAAAGAGGGGCTCAGACACCAGACTTTTAGATCACTTCTTGGAATCAAGAGGAACTTTTGCCACGGAGAAGAGCCAGAGAAGCTGAGAAGGAATACTGCCCCTATGTTGTTTGCTGTCTGGAGTTGGCCTGCAGTGGCTACTTCCTGCCAAGGAAAGCAGAAAGGACTTTGCTGTTTGCTGTGTCCCCTGCTTGTGGAAGATCTCTACGGACTTGAAACTGAACTTGCCTCATGTTCTGAAGTCTCAGGGACACAAAGACTTCACCACCAGCTCCCCTAAACTTCCTTGCTGGGAGTTCAGACCCGCTAAGAGGTGCCTGCTGTTGTTTTGGACCTCTGGAGGCTGTTTGCCACTGGGAAAAGTAACGCAACTTTGTGAACCGCAATGCATTTGCACCTGTTTACAATGCATCGCTGAATAAATTGTCGCAGCACGTGCCCGCGGCTCAAGAAATGTGAGAACACCGCACCAATTCCGACACAAGGCCAGCTGTGTGACTGCAAGAACTCACACATCATCACAGATTATCGCATTGCATCGAGGTGCTAAGTCTTTCACATTATTGGGGGACGCAGTAAAAAACCAACTCTTCACCTCCCCACGCAGTATGAAACCAACACATCACCTCCTCTCTGTTAAGGAACCTATGCATACCCTCGCCCACGTAGCAGTAAGGAATCAACGCATCACCTCCCCCGGAGCAAGGAACCACTGCATCACCTTCCCTGAGTGTAAGGAACTGATGCATCACCTTCCCTGCAGCCCTTTTTGCTTGTGTGTGCAACGCATCCAAGGTACTTTGTGTGAAAAGTGTTGCATCTGCAATTTGCTTTGAACTGAACTATATCTACTATTTGAAAGTCATATTGTTATTAGTGTATTGTGGATTATTGTTGTTTTGGTTTGTTTGGTTTTGAGAAAGATTACTTATTTTGCTAAACTGGTGTGGTGTCCATTTGTAGTGGTTTAACTGTATTACTGTATGTGTTCACAAATGCTTTACACCCTGCCTCTGAGATAAGCCTGTCTGCTCGTGCCAAGCTACCAAGGGGGTGAGCAGGGGTTATTTTAGAAGTGTATACCCATTACTCTGACTAGCAGCAAATGTCCCTATTTGGACAAAGGTACCTACCTCTGCCAACTAGAGACCCCCATTTCTAACAGCACCTATGCAAGTTATGGTAGATGAGGATGAATCAATTGATGATATTTTGAACTCACTGAAGCATGTTTTTGATGATAAGTTGGGTATGCTCAGAGGTTATGTACACAAGAATTTGCTAAAAAAAAGGTGCTATTCCAATGCAACCCATGCTCAGAAGAGTCCCTGTTATTGTTTGGGAAGGAGTAAAACAATTGTTAGAGGACATGCAAAAGAAGGGGATTATCGAGGAGGCAAGATGGCGTCCATGGATCGGACGTTTGTGTGAGGAGCTCCCCATTCGCTCGTCCTTCTCGGTGGCTTGACGGTGCACCGCTTAGCAGCAATGGTGGTAGCAGAGCTTTTTCAGGCTGAAACCAACTTGGACAGTGTAGGTTGGCGAAACTAGCGAAAACCGCTGAAGTTTTTGCTGACAAGCGGTGCATTGCAGGAGCGGCACCTGGACTCTTGGTTCCGTGTGAGGAGGAGGCGGCTTGTTTGAACCCCGCGGCGAGGGCGGTGTGTGTGCTACCGTGCATTCAGGCTCACAGCCAGGGCTCGAACCGTGTGAGGAGGTGGCTTGTTTTGATTCCTACGGCTGTGGAGATGCTACGGAACGGAGACTTTTTGGTTAGTTCTCATCCTTTTGTTACAATGTTTCCGGCAGTGGACTGAGGCTGCGAAAATTGTGAGAGAACTGTCCTGTATTATCTTTTTTCCGAGTGCGCGGTGAGTGTGTGAGGGGCTGGCTTGTTTGGGAAAATTAGCTTTTCAGAAAAATTTGCCTCTTTCAAACTAAAATACCCCGCCACTCGCTTATAATTTATCGCTTTAGATATAGCAGGAATTTGGTATGGCTCCAAAAGTTGCTCATGGTGGGAAGACAAGAGCTATCGGGGAGGCTGCAGTTTGAACACAAGCAGCACTAGCAGCTAAGAGAACAAAAGAAATTCTTGGAAGGGAGCAACAAGAAGCTACCATACAGGGCAAAGGCCTTATATATGGAACACCCAAGATACCTCAGATTTTTCAAAAGGCCGCTGGTAAAAAGGTGACAACATCTCCGATAGCCCCTCCAAAGTCTTGTATACTTGAGGCTGAGCAAGGAGTGGGTGAGTTGACTTTCTCACCTCTCGGAGAGGGCAACGTGTCTGTGGAAGATGCTGAGTCTCCTCATGTTAATGCTGATGAACCTGCTCTCATGGATGGCAATGACGCTGTCAGTGAGGATAGGAATGAGCCCACCAGTAGTAAGGGACGCGAGTTTTACTCACTATCCAAACATTCAGAGGAGTCAGACGTAGATGAGGATTTCCAACAGCAGGAAGAGGGGTCTTTAGGTACCTCCCCTATAAGTATCGATAATAGCCATGGCATGGAACTTTCTCCGGGGGGTGCACCTACAGAAACCCTTACTGTTCGGAAGAAAACACAGGCTGGAGGGGCTGGACCAACGATGACAGAGATGTCTGATTGGGAGCCTTCTGGTGGGGAGCGATATATAGATCTATCTATGAGCACAGGCTAGAAGCACAGGCAGAAAATCTAAAAACACACACCGCCTGTAGGAAGTTGCAAAACACAGTCAGACGGTTGGCAAAGACATGCAGCGATTTTACTGAGCGAATGGCTGAAGCAGATACTTGTATATCATTGTTAGAAGACCAGATGGCTGCACAAAGGGATGCTGTGGCAGACCTAAAAGCCAATAAGGATGATGTGCAGGACAAGTTAGCCGATTTGGAAAATCGCTTGCGCCGTAATAATCTGCGCATTCTAGATGTGCTCGAAGGACTTGAGGGGCAAGATGCCAGAAAATTTGGCGTTGAATTGTTTGAGGAAGCACTCCATGAGTTGAAAGAATGGAAATGGGCACATGAAATCCAACGGGCGCATAGATTTCCGTTTCGGCAACGGCCAGTAAGGAATGGGCAAGCGGCGCAGCAGCCGCGGGCTATTTTGATTTCTCTTAATAATTTCTTGGCCCGGCAGGCATTGTACGATTTGGCTAGGCCGGATAAGAAGAGACCTGGTAAGGTGACTCAATTTTTTGTGAGACCTGATTATTGCCACTTTACAGTGGAAAAAAGATGGCAGCTGCGGCAGCTGATTAGTCCTTTTCAAGTAAAGGGCGTCCACGTGTTTCTATTGCAGCCAGCCACTTTAAAGACTGTCAATAAGGGCCAGATACGCTTTTTCACTTCTGAAATCCTGGCTAAAGAATATCTCCAATCCCTGGGATGAGGAACATCATATTGGTTGACCAGACAGCCAAAGTTGGACTGTGTGGAGATTTAAGAAAGGGAAAAAAAATATAGGGTGTAGTATGTATTAATGTGGCATTAAAAATATAGCGTGTAGGATGTATTAATGTGGCATTAATTATTTATTTTTTCCTTTGTCGCATATTTCAAAAAGGATATGGGAAGGGCGAGCACCAAGTGGGCTATTCACTGAACATCACAAGGGCGATTAGCCCTAAGGCCTCTATGATGGGGGAGGGTCTTGGGGGTGGGGGGTCCTTTGGGGCAGTGGTGGGGGAGTATAGAGGGTCACTTGGGGAGTAAGGGGTTGGGTGGGAATTTGTCAAAGGTGAAAAACTCAGTACATAGTTAGTGTTGTAGGAATGATAGGACATATCCTTATTTATTGATGGCTACGAGATTTTTACATAGTAATGGCAGATAGGAGGCTGCGTACATGTACATTTAATGTTTGTGGGTTGAATAATGTCCTCAAGAGGAAACGTGTTCTAGCCGATCTGCGGTTAATAAATCCAGATATTCTTTGTTCCCTGGTCTAATCGAAGGATATTATCTGAGTTGGGCTTCACTCTGTTAACAACTTCCAGACAGTCTACTGTGAATAGGGAGGTGGCGATCCTGGCCTGTGGGATGGTAGGTACGGGTAGAGAGAAGGTTGATAATCTGGGGAGGTGGGCCATTACGGAGTGCATTCTAGGGGGCACCAAGATCTGTACAGTATATGGCTCAAATCTGGATGAGGCTGAGACTCTGGAGTTTTTGAATGTTGAGCTGGCACTCTGGTGGACCCCATTGATATTATCTGGGGATTTTAATATACATGTGGATGGGCTGATTTCGGATCCTTACTTTGTAAAGTATACTGGGCGTTAGCCCAAGGTATTTAGGGCTCTACAACATTTGTTGCAGAATCATGGTCTTGCTGATGGATGGACTGCTGTGAATCACCGGGATCCAGGGTACACATATTATTCATCCCCACACAACAAATTTGTTCGGTTAGACTATATCTTTTTACCTCGGTCGATTACCGTTGGTGCAAAGATGCAGGTATGGCCCCGTATTATATTGGATCATGGACCTGTGATATTGGATCTTGTTAGCTTTAGTCTTTCAAGGGAACAGCGATCCTTTACATTCAATAAAAAACTTCTACGAGATGAGGAATTTATTCGACATATTCGAACTTGGGTTACACTGTTTATGGAGAGTAACAGAGGGTCAGCTACCCTACCAATAGTCTGGGATTCATTGAAAGCTGGTCTAAGGGATGAAACACTCAGTTATGGGTGGGCTAAGCAGAGACGACAGAAGGAAAGAATGCTAGGTCTGCTTGAGGAGCTAAAGAAAGCTGAGCGGGAACTCATACTAGCTGTTAGTGCAAAAGTTGATAGCCAAGAAGCACAAATTAAGACTGCATGCTGTAAGGCTAAGATCAATGGGGTTTGGAGTCAGGAAATTGCCACTCAGTTGAAAATATATAAGGAAGAAAGATACAAATACGGGGATGCAACTAGCAGAAGTTTAGCTCAAAGAATGTGTGGTAGAAAAGCTGCTCAGCGAATTTAAATTCTTGAAGGTGGCAAAGGTGGCACAGTTGAGACTATGGCAGGAATACTGGATGTATTCCATTCTTACTATAAAGAGTTATATACTCAAGATCCAGTCGAGCACGATAATATAGTGCGGTTTTTACAGAATTTTGACTTACTGAGCTTGGGCTAGCAGAACGAGAAGCACTAGAAGCCCCCATCGCTATGTTAGAACTTCAGACAGCATTGGGTGGTCTAGCGCCAGGGAAAGCGGCAGGGCCGGATAAATTTCCATTGGAGATATATTGGATATTTTTTCCTATTTAAAGGAAGATATGCTGGCTACTTTTATAGAGGCTCAGCATGGGAACCCTCCACCATCTTGGGATGACGCCAATATTGTGATCTTTAAAAAGAAGGATAAGCCTCCTAGGCTCTTGGGGTCGTATAGACCCATATCATTAATAAACGCTGACGGCAATGTGTATTCAAAAATCCTTGCAACTCGGCTGGCACAAGTTATAGCCCCGTTGGTATCTAGATATCAGCATGGCTTTTTGCCGGGCACGAGTACTGTTAATCATTTACATAGTGTGATAGCGCTGTTAGATTATGCTACTGTACAGCAAAAGCAAATAGGCCTAATTTTCTTAGATGCTGAGAAAGCATTTGCCGCGGATCGTGGTCGTTTCTTTGGGCTACAATGCAAAAGATGGGTTTGGACCTCATTTTTTGAAAGCGCTACAAACTTAAACGTCCACGGGCTAAAATCTGTGCAATTGTGAAAGGAGTCATCTTTTGTATATCTAACTAGGGGGACCCGGCAGGGATGTCCCTGCTCGCATTTACTTTTTGCTATTTATATAAACCCACTGCTGCAATTGCTGGAAACAACGAATGGCATACAGTCAATGGTAGTGGGGGAGTACCAAGTGTGTGTCCTTGCTTACGCTGATGATATTGCGGTAATAACATCTGATCCCGAGCAAGCGTTTAGGAAGATTGAGAACCAGACACAACATTTTGGGCCAGTTGCAGGGTATAAGTTAAACATCTCTAAAACCCAGGTTGTTTGCACCGAGGGACTCTGTCCTGGTGAAGCTCGTGTTACACCAGAAGCAAGATATTTGGGTATAAAGATTAGGATGTCACTCCAAGAGATTGCCGAAGTTAATTGGGCAGACATAATGTCCTCGACAAGAAGACAACTGGAAAAGGTTGAGTGTCTTCATTTATCAATGGTTGGGCGCTGTAATGTTCTAAAAATTTGTATTTTCCCTAGGGCAATGTATTATTTTAGGACGGTACCGCTAGAGCTGACACAATCGCAATTATTACAGCTGCAGTCTATGGCAGAAAGGTTTATATGGGGCCAGAAGAAAACTCGGCGTGCTTCAAAATATATGTTGTTACCATTGGTAGGTGGGGGGTGCCTAATTTTACATTTTATTATTTAGTTTGTTTTTTACAGAATATGCAGTATTTGGTCACCGGGATGGAAGTGTGTCCATTTGAAGCTTCTAATATATATCAAATGCTGATGGGGACTCAGGCGAGTGAGGCTTTGTTCAAGTTTTATGAGCCAAGCTACTTTAAAAGAACGCTATTTAAATTAGCTTGTGCTGCATGCAAGGCTTGGAAGGTGATACATAAAATTATATCTATAAGTCATATAGGGTATTATATAGGGGTGGGCGTAATTTGCGTAATCGCGTTACGCAAATCTCCGCGAAACGGTAAAAAATCTCCGCGAACATGCAGAAATTCCGCGAACACGCGCAATTGCTTGTTCGCGATACTTTTTTCCTGTCCGCGATCGCTGTTTGTGGCTCGGGGTGAAATATCTCGCGAACACGCATATTGAGAACGCGAACAAGCAAAAAATTTTGCGAAGTTGCGGAACGTAGATTTTTTTGCAATTTCGCGTTCTCCGCGGAGCGCGAAATTACCCAAATTTCGCAAATTCCGCGAACGGAACGGAATTTACCGCCCAGGCCTAGTATTATATGCCTTTCAACTCTGCGGAAATATTCCCTTCGGTTTCTTGGGGCATAAAGATGGATACCTGGAGGGATAAGGATCTTTCTCAGATTTAGACGAACAATATAAGCTACCTAAGAATGATTTCTTTAAATTTTTGCAAATTCGCGATTTTATTGTTAAACATTGTAGATACACGCCTACGATACCTAATGATTTAATAGAGGCTTTGATCAAATGAGCTAAGATTGGGGTACTGTATGATATCTTGTAGGAGACTCAACGGGACGATATTGAGATGCATGAAACAAAGTGGCACGAGCGATTTGGGAATACTGGTTCCTATGTACAAGAATCAATAGATATGGCCACTAAAGTCATGTTGACAGCAAATTTACGCACTCAACTTTATAAAACTTTGTTTAATTTATATTATACCCCTGTGGAAATGATGAAGTGGGGTGGGCTCCACGATGGGAAATGTTTTAGGTGCTCGGCGGAGAATGCTGATATTGTACATATATTTTTTAATTGTATAGTCTTAAAACAGTTCATAAGGAGCATCTCGGAATTCCTATCACAAATTACAGGGGTTAATGTGTGCATCTCTAGAGAGATAATGTTATTAGGTGTGGGTGAGGGTTGTGAACCCACTCAGAGTTGTTATCCTTTTCGTTATCTTTTATTTATGGCTTCTGCTGTTGCTCGACTATGTGTTTCTTCTATGTGGCTCCAATCAGAGGCGCCAACATATGAAATGTGGCGTGCGAAGTTTTTCATTTGGAATTCAGCTTGTATCGTATAAAATCGCTGAGGAAGAAACAATTAGTGATGAAAACTTGGCAGCCTATGGTGCAACATATGGAGATGTCGATTTGAAATTTAATTATTTTTGTCTATTTGTGTTCCCCCTTTTTTTTGCTGCTTTACGCTATCTATGTTTTGGTGTTATCACTTGCAATTGTGCAATATTCCTACATTATTGATTTAAAGGATTGATTTATAAATCTTATATGCTATGTACTGAATAATAAAGTATTAAAAAAAAAAAAGAAGTGGATTATCGAACCGGTGGAGGCTTCCAATTGGGTTTCACCAGTGTTCATAACACACAAATCCGATGGCTGCCTGATATTCTGTGTGGATTTGAGGTCACTCAATCAAAACATTATAGATGATACCTATCCATTACCAAACGTTAATGAACTAGTTATGTTGCTGGAAGGTGGAAAATTATTTTTAAAGTTGGACCTTAAGAATGCATGCCACCAGATCAAGCTCCACCCAGACTCAATATTCCTCACCGCCTTTATCACCGTAGAGGGAACATTTCAATTTACACGCATGCCTTTTGGCCTCTTTTCCATGGCAAGCGTGTTCCAATGCATGATGTCAAAAATTTGTAAAGGTATAGATCATGTTTTGTAATTCCAGGACAAGATCCAAGTCTTTTGTGGGACAGTTTAGGAACATAATGCTGTGTTGAAGCAGACCCTACAAAGAAATGTGGATGTCGGTATTACTTTGCGCAGGGAAAATATTTTCTTTCCTCACTGAAAGTGTTGAATGTTTAGGTTATAACTTGTCTTCTGAGGGAGCCAAACCTAAGCGTAGCCTACTCAAAGCCATCGAACAAGCCCATAGACCTAGGGATAAGGATCAGTTGAAATCTTCCATGGGTCTCTGTTTGAATATTATGCAAAGTTTGTGCAGTGTTTTCCAGACTAAACTGAAAAACTCAAAGCTTTGTTGAGGAAAGGTCAGAGTTTTGTCTGGGGTCAGAAAAACAAAAATGCTTTGATTCAATCAAGAATGAAATTTGTTGTGCGGGGGATTTTGGTTCCTTTTGATATCATGTTAAAGTCCATAATAACTGTTGATGCTGGTGCAACAGGCTTGGGTGCTGTCCTTTCTCAAAAACATTGTGTTGATGAGAAGACTGTAACCTTTGCATCCAGGACTAGAACAAGTTCTGAAAGAAACTACTCTGCTGCTTGGGGTGTGGTGTACTACCGCACGTATGTGTGGTGCACAGAATATTTATTACGCTCAGACCATGAACCACTACTCAAAATGTTATCACCTGTTGGGGCTGGTAAGGGATCTGCACGATTAGCCAGATTTGCAGCCAGGCTGCAAGAAGTTTGTTATGTCCTCCAGTACATTCTTGGTTGACAGAACTTACAAGCAGATTGCTTATCCAGGTTGGCGCTAGATAGTACGCACACTGATGATGCAGTCGTCTCTGACAAACAAGACAAACCATTAGCTTCTGTGGAGGATATGGTGCGTGGGGGGGCTGGTGCCTTTTCCTTGGAGGAGTGGAGTGAGGAAATAGCAAAAGACTACACCCACATGGAAGTGATGAGTATGGTGACCTGTGGTAGAAGGAGAGTTGTGCAGCTGTGCCTGTACGTCCCTTCCTCAAAATTCTAGACAAACTTTCCACATGTGGTAGTAAAGTGCTTATGAAAGGTGACAGGTTTGTTCCTCCTTCTGGCATAAGGGGGAGAATCACCAAACATCTTGGCCAGCGCTTGACACAATGCTGTGTCAAGGCTCAATTTGGGTGGCCTGGCATGGATACTCACATTTTGAAGTGGGTTGTTTGTTGTAAAATTTGTAAAGATGGAGTGAAGAGGATCAAAGTGGGGAAGCAAGCTGTTATGCGACACATCTCCAATCCAGGTAAAGCTTGGCAAAGTGTCTGTATTGACTCCATTGGCCCTATGTCAGAGGAGAATGAGGAGTGCAAATGTGTTTCCAGGTGGCTCTCTGTGTCCTTCTTGAGGGAAATTACCACAATATCCATCATTGTGAGTCTTAACAAAATCTTTTATGTTGAAGATACACCCTATATTCTAATCACTGACAATGGGACTCAGTTAGTCTCCCAGTACATGGAACTCTTTCTCCAAACCAATGGTATAATGAATCATTGTACTGCACTATACAACCCACGAGGTAATGGTATGGTAGAGAGGGCCAACTGAATGGTGAAAGGAGTGATACAGATTGCAGTGTCTGCAGGATTGGATGTCATGAAGGCAGTACAAGATTTGGTTTGGGCCTATCGCACTACTAAACAGGATACCACGTCCAAGTCACCTTTTGAAATTATGAGGGGAAGACCTACGGGCAGCAAGATAGTACCTTCTTTGCTGACAGTGTGGGTCCCTAGAGGTAGTACTCAGATCCCTGAGCTGGCGGGTGATGAGGTTTCAAAGGAAAGGATTGTTGTTGAAGATGACTGGGTCAAAATCAGTTCTGGTTGCACTGTTGGAGGGCTTTCCAAATTTAAAGGACCTTACAAAGTTTTGCGTGCGTTTGAATTCTATATCATCCTGGAGAATGGTGAGTATAGGAATCTGTGCAGAGTTGCTTTATATCAAAGGAGAGGTGAATATGTTGTAAAGGAGAAGAGGAAGTGTGGTATGTACATGTTCATGGATGATGCAGACTTTGGCGCCTGTGGTCAAGGAAGCCAGGCTTCTGCTGTGCCAGGAGAAGTTGAGCTGCCCATGGGCTATGCTGAGAAAGGCAACATTGTCAGGTAATTTGATAGTGGTGATATCTTTCTTAAACTATGTGTCTACCCTTTGCGGGGTTGTTCTCCTTTATTGGCTTAGTCTGTGTTTTGATGCTCCATAAAATGTCCTCATTTATATAGTTTTACCTGTTGGGATCATCCCACCATATTGTTTACTTCCCTTCTCTACTGTATTGCTGGGTATCCTTCCTTGTTTTCTCTCCCTTTCCTTTGTTCCCCTTTTGTTTCCTTAGTTTTGTTTTTGAACGAAAGGGGATGTGTTATGTTGGGCTTGCACCCTTCATACCCTTGTTGTGGTGGATGTGCGCCCTGTGCACCTCGAGGGCTCGAGGACGCCTCTGCTCCTCAAGGGCTCTAGGACAAAAGATGTGGAAGGGCCTTCAGATGTGGGGAGGCATTTGGCTCTAACAACAGAGTTCAGTCTTGAGCCGGCCAAGGGAGGAGTCGTTCTTACCTGTGCTCCTGAATAAATTCCTGTTCCTCAATGTAACCAACTTGCAGCGTCCTTTTATTTACAACACTCATCAGAAGAAAACAAAGTTGAATGCTCTTGATCTTCAAACATTTCATATACAGTATTATTGTCCCAATCATCAGAAATGGTGCTTGGGGTGCTAATGTCATTTAAGGAAATTTTAAACAAATGTGGATTTTGTAGCAATTCACTGCAAATATACACATCAAATGATACTTTATCCCATAGAATGCCATCTAGAACTTAAACAGCTGAAATGTTCATGAGGGACAAGTCTCTTTGTTCACCGTGTGATGATGCGTGTGGTTTCAGAACCAAGTACACTGTGTGCACTGCAGAGCATTTTGGGACAAAGTGTCTGTACAGCAGAAAGAGGAACACAGTCACAACACCAATCCAGATAATTAGGAAAAGCAATAAAAATGTAAACCAAAGGTTTAACCATGGAAAAAAAAAGTATGGTCTTTTCATCCAACGATAGAAGACACACACCTTTAGTTCAAACGGCAGGGGCAGTGGGTGTGTTGGAACCTCTGATGAGTCGGAGAAGCCACCAAAATGGATGAAATATCCATACACAATTCAGTCTATCTTGGCCAGCTCAGCAGGCTGGTTCAAGTGAGGCAAAGACTTGATCTGTGGTCTCTTAACATACACCTTGTTTATCTCTTGATTTCGAATTGAAATCTGTGGTTCTGTACTTGTAGACTTCACAGTAGTTGTGTTTTTGAAACAGGTAGAAAGCATACTTCATTGTTGTTCATTGATGTCTCACGTTGAAGAGAACGGGCTTCATTGCCAATTAAGGTTTCCATCTGAACCTCCTGTGTGCTAGCAAGAGGACATTGGTAGCAGCCCAGGAGTTCACATGGCCTACTTTTGAGAATCAGCCACATAGTGTGGTTTGAGCAGATCAATGAGACAAACCTTTTGTCTCAGCATTCATCAAGGGGTGGAAGAAGTACAGTTTGTGTACCTTCAACAGCCCAGGTGCTCTGACAGATGGCCCACACTCCTTTTTATCCACAATATTTTTTTCTCTGACCAAATAATCTTCTTCTTTGATAGCTTTATTTCGGTCGGTGACCATAAAAGCACAGATAAAATATGTACATACAAGATAAAACATAAATAATTGTGAACACAGAATAAAAAGTTATTAAACAGAAGTTATCAAAGATGAAGTGGTGTACAATTTTAGCACGTCATTATTAAAAACAATCAAATATTTAGTTAATTAGTCAGGGCAGACCTCCTTCGCCACATACCATATAAAAAACGAGAAACAGAGAACACAATAGGGGGTGAAGTATCATAACGTAAAATCCTGCAGGCTTGGGCACATTGTTTTAGACCCAGATTTCTGCACAATGGCACAAGCCAAGATCTACGTATTTCCTTATAGGCGGGGCAAAAAAATGAGATATGGGCTAAGTCTTCTTTAGCTTCATTACAACCAGGGCAAACCCCCTCACCTCTCCCCGCCCATTTACAGGTCAGTTCCCCGATTGGGAGGCAGCCATACCTTAGCTGAATATATAACTTTTTTGCCATAGGGGGCTGAATCAAATCTAAAAACTCCTCCCTGCTGGGGGCCAATTTTACTTGTCAGAATTCTGTAGTCAACCTGCCCATGGACTGTAAGCGATATAACAGAGCTAGGTTGTGCTGTCTAAGTAGGGCTAGCAATTCTGTTCTCTGAACCGCTATGCAACTTTCCCCAGGGGTCTCCCATAGTTGGGGCAGGCCTATCTGATATACTACAGCTTTGATGTGAGATAGCCAAGGTATATTTTTACTCTTCAGTGGGTCCCAAATTGCTGAAAATTCAGCTCTATAGTCATCGAGCTCAGGCACTGTCCATAACCTTCTCCAGTACAGGTGAGGTCGGCTCTATAAGAGTTCAGAGATAGGCTCTAGATCTAGGTCTAGTCTCAAAGGTGTAAGCGGCGTACTCTGGGGAAGCCCTAGCAGGTTTCTAGTAAATGTATGTTCGACCTTAGAGAGGGTCAATACACGAGTATGGCCCCAAAGTTCTGCGCCGTATATAGCGGCAGGTCTAGCTTGAGCCCTATACATTTCAAGACCTGGGGAAACTGGTTTAAATTGTGTTTTCCTATGGAACTTGTTGATACCACCCATTATCTGCGCGAGCCTCAAGGCAGATTTGACTACCTGGGGGCCCCAGCTGAAATCTTCAGTCAGGGTAACACCCAGATATACAAAAGTTTTGACCCTTTCAAGCGGGATGCCATTCAAACGTGGGCAGGGACGGGTGCGCTTCGGGGGGCCGAAGATCATATACTTCGTCTTCTCTAAGTTGATCTCGAGTCCCCTCGAGGCGCAGAATGTTACAAAACCGTCCAGTACCCTCTGGATGCCTGTGGATGTTCGCGACAACAGTAAAGTGTCATCCGCGAACATCAAAGCAGGCACCCGTCCAGATGACAACCGAGGGACATCGCTATCTTTGACAGCATCCAGCTCGCCCACCAAGCCATTTATATAAAGGCTGGGTGCCAGGGCGCAGCCCTGGCGTACTCCTCTGGTAACTGGGAAGCGGCCCGATAGTTCTCCGTTCTTCCCGCAACGTACCTGGGCGTAGTTCCCTTTATGGAAACACTTTAGAACTTCAAGTAAGTATGGTAGGAGCTTTGGATCTTCCAGGACCCTCCATAGGTTTTCCCTGGGCACAAGGTCGAAAGCAGCCCGTAAATCTACGAAAACCAGGTATAGGCTACCGCCCTCTAAGCTTACAGTCTTCCAAAACAGGACCTGCAACCTAAAGAGCTGGTCCAGAGTCGAGACTCCAGCTCTAAACCCAGCCTGGAGGGTAGTTATTATTTTATTCTCTTCTGCCCACCCTAGTAATCTGTCCAAAATGATCCGGCCCATAAGTTTCTGTGTGGTATCCAGAAGGCTTATCGGCCTATAATTTGAGGGAGCTAAGGGGCAACCTTTTTTAAAAATAGGAACAATTTCGGCCCCAGCCCAGGTATCTGGGATATTAGTTCCCAACAAAACTGCATTGAACAGTACAGCTAGGTAGGGTGCCCAGATTTTGGGTTGGGAGCGAAAGAGATCGCCTGGCACTTTATCTAAACCAGGTGCTTTGTTGGGGGGCTGCCTGGCGATAGCATACTCTACTTCCTTAATTGTGATCCTATCAACATTTTCGGAGGCCAGCCGGACCCTAGTGCCTGGGTGGTCTATCTGGTCCTCACAGTCCAAGGAACCCCTTATTCTGGACTCACACGGGGGTTCCAGGTCCAGTGTGGTACAAAGACAGTCATCTAGTTGAATTGCCCTATCCCCATCTGGCTGTACCAGAATTGCCTCCGGGGAAGAACTATACAGTGTGGCAAAATGGGCTTCCCACACTGAGGGAGCAATGTTTGGCAGAAAGGATTCCCCGCTATCTCTCTTGGTGCAATTCACTAGTTCCCAGAAAAGTTTAGCGTCCTTTAGCATTAAAGCTTCCCTCAGTTTTTCCCACATCTCCTCTTCCCATTCCATCCTGCACCTGAATAATTTCTCCTTATATGCCTTCCTAAGGGCTCTAAAGTTCAGTTTATTTTTTAGCTTAATTGCTATTAGGAGGTCCTTTTTTAATTTCCTACAGGCTCTATTATACCAGGGGTAATTTTTCGGTACGTGCCTCTTGGCTCTAGTTACAGGATGGAAAACATCGCCCAGTGCCGTGACTAACTGTTTGTGTGTGTTCAGTACTTGTGCGTACCCGTTTCCGTCAGCCATCTGGGCTATAAAGGGTATCACTATTTGATAGATATTTGCGAGCTGTAAAGGTGACTTTGCCAGGTAGGGCCATTTCACCCTTCTTCTATTATTAGTTAGTACGAGGGGGGGTGTTGCCAAGATTGGTTTGGTCTCGCTGTTTTTTAGCCCGAAAGACCCTGGCTTCAAAGTTAGGATCAATGCATTATGGTCACTGTCCTGTCTTTTCTCTATTCTAAAGTCCTTCAGCTTGTCCCAGTTTTTAACCTCTACCATTACATAATCGATGATGGACAGCCTGTTAGTCCGATTAAATGTTCCAATTGCTGGGCGGTCAGAATCCATTCTCCCATTGCATGCCCGAAGGGACATTGCAAGGGAGAAGGATTTTATTTGTAACGCCAAAGGTGTCCAGGCTCTTACAAGGACAGTATCGGGAGCTGGGATGTGCCATAGCTCATCTACTTCGTCCTGGTCACCCAGTTAAACTTCACCCAGCGGTTCGAACTGGCAGTTAAAGTCCCCACCAATAATTATAGCAATAGAAGGGTCAAGCCCTGCAATGAATGAGGCCAGATCACTGATTACAGTTGATTCTTTGCCATTTTTGATTGGTCTCGAATAAACATTTATTAATGCCACTGGGGGATTACTTGGAGGTTTTAGTAGAACACACTGGAGATCCAGGGATTTTGTTGGTATTTGTGTGGCCTGGATTCCTAGGTGCATGGCTATCCATATTGATAGTCCACCAGAAGGACGGCCTTTGCCTATGGATGATGCCAAGATGTCATAAGTGGCAAAGGTCGGACTGGCACTATTTTCCAGTGCCCAGGTCTCTTGCATTAGGCAGATATCAAATTTTGCCATAAATGCATCCCACTCTGGGGTAGACAGTTTATTTTTTAGGCCGGCTATGTTCCATGAGACCAATTTTATGCAGCATTGTGTCGAATCATCAGAGCCCTCAGTGGCCCACGTAATTACATTATTTGCCCTTCCCTTAGGTATGTGGTCAGATGGTAAATTGCCTATAAGGTCTATTGATGGGGTTTCCCCCTCTAAGGTCCTTGGCCAGCTAGGGGTCTCATTATTGGTATGCTGGTTTAGCTTTTCATCTGTACTGAGTCAATCTACCTCCTCCAATACACTGAATCTATTCCAGTGTGGTTGTAGCGGGAAGAAGAGAGGGCGAATATGCCTACTATCCCTATATAACCCTCTATTTTCCAGGGTATGAGGTAAAGGGTTGTGCCCCCTATTTGCGGGCCTAACTCTAGGCCAGTATGGTTCCAGGCTAGGAGTGGGATAAAAATATGAGAGGTGTAATGTAGATATTTGGGTGTTTTGCCTATAGGTATCGGTGCTACATATGTGTTGCACGGCAGTAGCATCCCTAAAATTTAGAATTATCACATCCCCGGCTACAGTCTTTGGATTCCTCCCAATCCAACCCACTCTTCTAGCCAGAAGGATTTCACCTGAAGTATTTCTCGGTAAGGGTCTATTTATCGTGAGCCATTGAATACACTTATTTTTCAGCTCATCCTCCCTTTCTCTTTTCCCCTCACTTAGGGGTGGTACACCCACAAGTGCAACGACAAATGGTTGGGCTTCGGGGGGTAAGTTTACTGTTGGCAACTGGTGGGAGCTAGTTCTTGGCATCATGTTACTTTTCGTAGGCGTATGAATTTTAGGCCCCTGGCCGCCTTCCTTCGTCTTAGTTGCAACTTTATCAGCTGCGCTTGACAAATGTACTGTAGGTTGGCTACTCTTGCTCTGGGAACCAGTACTAGGTAGGGCTTGGAGTGAAGTGGAAATTGATCTTTGGGTGTCTGCGATTGATCCCATAACAGCATTATGTATTGGGAAGTTATTACTTCCGGCTATTAAGTTGCAGGGGGCATTACATGGTTGAGCTTCCGTAGCAAGGGACCCCGTACTTCTTTGGGGGTTAGCTACCTTAATTTTTCCTCCGCCTCTAGTATTCACCGCTGAGATAAGTTTATCGAGTTTTGACACCAAGGGCTTAAGTTGTGTGATTATTATCCTCTCTAGGGACGTTTGCAGGTCCGAAACCATGTTAGCAACCCAACAAGGTATCCCTGGCATAAGTTCGGGTAAATTATTAGATGGGGTCACCAAATCATGGTTTGCATGGATATTTTTACTCGACTTGGTTGAAATATTTTTTTTCTTATTTCTGGGACAGGGTTTACATGCATCCAACTTTTTCTCTATGCCAGCGGGAGGAGTCAAAGTAGTGGTTCTACTATAAGGATCTTTAGTATTTTCTGCAGGCAACTGACTACAGGGCAAGTCTATATAGGATGATGTCATACAAGAGCTGACCTCCAGCGCTTCGGTCATAGTAATTGAAGTGTCTCTTTCCTGTACTGGGATACATAAAGATGGTGTAATGGAGAGCCGTCTCTCTGTGTTCTCAATGGCACTTGCCACAACACCAATAGTCTGCTGTAACATTTTATCTATGGCAGTCAAAGTAGGTAAAGGTTGGGGTTCTATAGTCAATAATTTGGTGTATGACCGTGTGACTGGAGTTTTAGTTTTAGCTTTCTTAGCCCGTTTTATCATTTTCTTGGTTAGAGTGCACTATGAATACAATACAATATGAAGAAGGATCTAACACTATCAAGAAGTAAGCTAGATATTATCATCAACAGAAATAAATAATCTCTATACCAATCGTGAGTCCCACTAATGTGCGATAAACAGGGTAAATAGCTAACTCACGGAGTGTACAGCAGTTATTACGGTCCAGTAAGAGTCACTCAGGTGGGAGCAATACTGACCCGATAGCGTAAGCCAAGAGGGGTTGCCCAGCCCGGCCTCTTCCGGCCACAGACGGCCCGCCCTTTGCCCGGGCTTAGCCCGGTGCCGCCCGCGCGCGTCCCGCGATGTGGGAGGAGCGTCTCTCTTTTATGCGCCTCCGGGCGCGTGTGAAGCGCAAGGCACTCTGGGGGCTGTGGTCTCCGGTCTCCGGCCGCGAGAGATGGCAACGGCGGCGGGGAGACACAACGAGGAGGTCCCCGGTAGCGGCGCCAGCAACGCCAGCACCAAGACGCAAAGGAAAGTTCTCCAGCAGGTAGGCAGGTAGACAGTGTTCAAAATGATCAGGGTTCCCGCTCTGCAACACGAGCGTCGCTCTTTTATGCGCCTCCGGGCGCGTGTGAAGCGCAAGGCACTCTGGGGGCTGTGGTCTCCGGTCTCCGGCCGCGAGAGATGGCAACGGCGGCGGGGAGACACAACGAGGAGGTCCCCGGTAGCGGCGCCAGCAACGCCAGCACCAAGACGCAAAGGAAAGTTCTCCAGCAGGTAGGCAGGTAGACAGTGTTCAAAATGATCAGGGTTCCCGCTTTGCAACACGAGCGTCGCTCTTTTATGCGCCTCCAAGCGTGTGTGAAGCGCAAGGAACTCTGGGGGCTGTGGTCTCCGGCCGCGAGAGATGGCAACGGCGGCGGGGAGACACAACGAGGAGGTCCCCGGTAGCGGCGCCAGCAACGCCAGCCCCAAGACGCAAAGGAAAGTTCTCCAGCAGGTAGGCAGGTAGACAGTGTTCAAAATGATCAGGGTTCCCGCTCTGCAACACGAGCGTCGCTCTTTTATGCACCTCCGGGCGCGTGTGAAGCGCAAGGCACTCTGGGGGCTGTGGTCTCCGGTCTCCGGCCGCGAGAGATGGCAACGGCAGCAGGGAGACACAACGAGGAGGTCCCCGGTAGCGGCACCAGCAACGCCAGCACCAAGACGCAAAGGAAAGTTCTCCAGCAGGTAGGCAGGTAGACAGTGTTTAAAATGATCAGGGTTCCCGCTTTGCAACACGAGCGTCGCTCTTTTATGCGCCTCCGGGCGCGTGTGAAGCGCAAGGAACTCTGGGGGCTGTGGTCTCCGGTCTTCGGCCGCGAGAGATGGCAACGGCGGCGGGGAGACACAACGAGGAGGTCCCCGGTAGCAGCGCCAGCAACGCCAGCCCCAAGACGCAAAGGAAAGTTCTCCAGCAGGTAGGCAGGTAGACAGTGTTCAAAATGATCAGGGTTCCCGCTCTGCAACACGAGCGTCGCTCTTTTATGCGCCTCCGGGCGCGTGCGAAGCGCAAGGCACTCTGGGGGCTGTGGTCTCTGGTCTCCGGCCGCGAGAGATGGCTACGGCGGCAGGGAGACACAACGAGGAGGTCCCCGGTAGCGGCGCCAGCAACGCCAGCACCAAGACGCAAAGGAAAGTTCTCCAGCAGGTAGGCAGGTAGACAGTGTTCAAAATGATCAGGGTTCCCGCTCTGCAACACGAGCGTCGCTCTTTTATGCGCCTCCGGGCGCGTGTGAAGCGCAAGGCACTCTGGGGGCTGTGGTCTCCGGTCTCCGGCCGCGAGAGCTGGCAACGGCGGCGGGGAGACACAACGAGGAGGTCCCCGGTAGCGGCGCCAGCAACGCCAGCACCAAGACGCAAAGGAAAGTTCTCCAGCAGGTAGGCAGGTAGACAGTGTTCAAAATGATCAAATAATCAATCTTCAGAATCTAGCCGGTTCTTGCCTGAACAGCTTTAGTTCTCCATTGGTGGTGCATTTTACTTGGACATTGCTTTATCCATCCTGAAAATCATTAAATTCCTGTAAATTAGCCAAGTGTTCTTTGGTGTCAAAATGTATTTCCACCACCACTTTGCTGGCACCATTAAGGTACCCACGTATGTCCTGATAAAGACTCACAGATTCTTTATAACATTTGTGCCTCAGCTGATCACTTTGGCTATACTCACAGGAAATGAGAGCAGGAATCCACTGCCACCAAAATGTACTTGTAAGTCCATCAAATGATTAGGGGGATGCAGTGGTCCAAATATACACAAGCCAAAGGCTTGTTTGAAATAAACAGATGTGTCTGGGGTGGGCGCACTACAGTAGAACCTTTCATTAGCTGACAGATGTCACAACTCAGGAGAGAGTACATGGTCTGTTTGTAAAGACCCAGCCACCAGTAGCTTTGCTGTAATAGAGTAATCAAAGCAGCCACTTATGCGTGTGCAGAAGCCATACCCTCATGTGCAGTCAGTTTAAGTCCTAGTTTGCTATCACTATTTGTACCCCACTTCTGCAATGTGAGCATACAGTATGTTTTTTTGTATCTAATTAGTAGGAGTACTTGAGTGGAAAGCCTTTCAGCAAGTGTGTGTCATAGCACACAGCATTAGGCCTGGGCGAAGCACTACGCTACGCTCGCGTAGTTTGCGAAGTTCGCGCTACTTCGCACTACGCGAACTGCACGTAGCACAGTGCGAACACGCGTAGCGTAGTGTTGCGTAGTGCTGCGGTCATTTTTTGCTTGCTCGCGGTCCTCAACGTCAAGTTGGCGACCGCGAGCAAGCAAAATGACATCCTGGCGAGACTTTTTCCTTGTTCGCGATCGCGAGCATGGAAAATAAACCTCCCGGCGAGATTCCCAACGCGAGGAGGTCAGGTTTCTCATTGCGAGGGGTCGCGTATGCTCGCGACCGCTCGCGATGAGAAACTACCAGTTCGCGTTGAGAAAGCTGCAGCTCGAGTAAAAATCTACTCGAGCAGCAGAAAACTACAGCTCGCACTGTGCAAGATGCCATTTTCAATGATTGCACAGTGCCGGTTGCTTGTCCGCACTGTGCAATCATTGAAAACAACATCTTGCACAGTGCGAACATGTTACTACGCAGTTCGCGAAGTGCTACGCGTAGCTCGCGTAGTGCGAACTTCACTTTGCGTAGCTTCGCGAAGCGCTACTTCGCGAACTACGCCCACCCTTACACAGCATTGATTGGCACCATGATGTCTCTGTCTATTCTTGTACTGGAAAGAGTTAACACAGCAACTACGTTGGTGCAAACCATCACCTTTGCAGTCACATCGACCATTGAATTCCATGCAACATGCACACCGACACTTTGGTGACTCAATGTATCAATGCCATGAGCCTGTGGCAAGCATTTTTTAGCTTTGCCACCCGTTCACAAAGCAAATTGTGCTTCACTGTGAAGCCTTTTCAATCCCTGAATCTCTTCTGACTCCAGTAATGAAGATACTTATTATATGACTATATACAGTAATACGAATTGCACACAAAAAGTGTGGAGAATCCAGATTCCATATTATGTATTGCAAGTGCTAAAGTCTTAAGCTCTGCAAGCTGTTCCGTGCATCACTTAATTAATGCGTGTAGGTTTTTTCAGACAGGAAGGTTGCATCATGCATATGGCCTTTTATGACAGCTTGTGCAGCTGAAAATAGCTGTTTTCTATCTAGGACAGGTTGTGTAGAACCATTGGTGTAAATTATGTAGTCATAGTGATCTAGAGGCATTATTTCATTAGTTAGAGGACATTCTTGCTCGTGATGAAGAAACAATTTTACATTCAGAGCGCTAGCTCTTGTAACCACCTCTAAAGTCGATACTGGGGTCACAAGAATAACTTGCTTCCTTTGCACGCTCTCTCACTACAGCAGTCTAGATTGCTGTCAGAATTGTTTCTGTCAGTGTAAAATGCAATTCAGCATTTGTATAGTTATGTAATTTATATGAAATTGGTACTGTGTCCCCTTCATTGAATGTGATACATGTGTAGCCTGATGCCCCCAGTATTACATGGATCACCAGGTTTGTTATGTATACATGTGTGTGTGAATGTTTGGAAGCTATCATATCAGCTTGGATGGAACGTAAAGTTTCTCTTTGTTCTCCCATCCAAAGTGTGCGTGAAAAGTCTGGATGACTTAAGTCATGAAAGGTTTTACCTGTTTTGAGTAATCAGGAATGTATGGCCTGTCAAAATTTAGGAATCTAATATGGATTGTAACCTTTTTAAAGTGGTTGGTGGTTGGAGCAATGCACATTTTTCTAAAAAATTGTTTACCAGGCTCTTGCCTTCACTTGATAGCTTGTATCCCAAAAAATAAAACACTGAGTTGGCCATTTATCGATTTTTAGATTTTTTGAAAATGAATCTATAGCCAGTGTGAGCAAACCCCTAAATTATAGGGTCCGCTGTGGTCAAGTGCTCCATCATATATAAATATAAGTCATTGACATATGACAATGCCTGATCATCAAAGTACGCTAGCTCTTGTAACCACCTCTAAAGTCGATACTGGGGTCACGAGAATAACTTGTTTTCCTTGCACGCTCTCTTACTACAGCAGTCTGGATTGCTGTCAGAATTGTTTCTGTCGGGGTAAAATGCATTTCAGCATTTGTATATTTATGCAATTTATATGCAATTGGTACTGTGTCACCTTCATTGAATGTGATATATGTGTAGCCTGATGCCCCCAGTATTATATGGATCACCAGGTTTGTTATGTATACATATGTGTGTGAATGTTTGGAAGCTATCATATCAGTTTTGATGGAACTTAAAGTCTCTGCTTGTTCTCCCGTCCAAAGTGTGGGTGAAAATCCTGGATGACTTAAGTTGTGTAAGGTTTTACCTGTTTTAAGTAATCAGAAATGTATGGTCTATCAAAATGTAGGAATCTAATATGGATTGTAACATTTTTAATGTGGTTGGTGGTTGGAGCAATGCACATTTTTCAAAAAAAGTGGTTGCCAGGCTCTTACCTTCACTTGATAGCTAGTGTCCCAAAAAATAAGACACTGAGTTGGCCATTTATTGATTTTTGGATTTTTGAAAAAATGAATCTATTGCCTGTGTGAGCAAACCCCAAAATTATAGGGTCCACTGTGGTCAAGTGATCCATCATATATAAATATGAGTCATTGACATATGACAATGCCTGATCATCAAATTTCTCAAGTAATTCTGTGACTTTGGCAGAAAAAAGCTTGGGGCTATTCTTATACCCCTATACTCAATGGCAGAATTGTTTCTGAGAGCCTAGTGCCATGAAGGTAGTAAAATACCTGCGTGCAGGTGCTATATTTTTGTAGAAAGGTCCATTAGAGTTATCTAATGTTGTTTTGCATTTCTTCTGCACAACGTTATTCCTTAGTGCGGCACTGTGTGCATTTTGTACTACCAATGTTTTTTGCAGCTGTGTTCAAATGTCAGTAATTTAATTATATTCGGTATAATTGATCTGCTTTTATAACTGGAAACAGGAATATTCATTGAGGAGGTGCAACTTTCAATCACACCTTGAAATTCAAGTATTTTAGGATTTCCACCACTTGTTATTTTGGTTCAGTTTTTATTGGCAATTGTCTGTGAGCTTGTGTGGTTGTCCTCAATAGTATATCATAGTAAGGTGAACCATCATCTAGCTCCACATGGTTGGGGTATAGCTAAGGAGTTAGCGTTAAAGCCCACTCCCTGGCGTAGAAATGTTTAATTGATTCTGAAACGAGGTCGGAGAAAGCCGTTAAAATGAGGGTTTCTTCTTTTGGGCAATCCATTACGCAGTCTGGTGGCCAATCTGTCTTGGCCAGCAAGATGTTATAACCCAGAGAAAGTTCATTAATAAACCTGGGAACATCCCTCTCCAAACATAACTGGAGTTCTTGCAACCAATGTAGGATGCCTAATCTCATATCAGGTGTTTCCACCATGATACACTCTAGGCCTGGATGGTGAACTCTGCTCCATTTGCAGCGTATGCAGAGTTTTCTCCATGGAGCTCGCGGAGTGCACAATACCCCACTCGGCGTAGCGCAGCACAGTTTTTTCCCACTCGCGCTTGCGAGCGGAAAGTTGGCGAGTGCAAGCTTCCACTCAGGTAGAATTTCTACTTGAGCTGCAGGAAGATCAGCATGAACAGCAGTTTGAGCTGTACTCTGCCACTTGCAGAACTCTACAGAGTCTTTTTGTCAGTTTGTGAAGTTCAGTGTGGCGGAACTCCACAAACTATGCCCAGGTCTAATATACTCACACTCACTAAGTGCTACTCCCACCAGACCAGGTTTAGCAAACTATTGTGATGTCTGCCCCACTGCCCAGCATTTTCAATGCCCATTCCCTGTTCAGAAGCAGGGTCCTCAAAATCTGGGGCATGACTGACATTTAGTCCGGCTACCTTCTTTTTTTAATTGAGCTTTTGATATTTTAGGTTTGTCATTCTGTTTAATTATGAATTCAGATGAGCATTCTGAGGCCTTTTTTTGTTTCACATGCTCTTTTGATTTCTGCTCTGACCATCCTCTCTCCAAGCACCTGTGGGATGTATCCTGCAAGGAACATGAGAAACGTGTATCTGTATCTGATACCTGTTATGTGGTATATCATTATCACCGTTACACAAGTTGTTAACATTTTTGGTAGATTCTTGTGTAGGGGACTCACCCCTGATTGAGTTTTTTCTTTATTTTTTTTAATGTCACACTTCTTTGTGGAAGAGTCGGGTGCTTACTTTGAGTTATTCTTTTCAGAATTACTCTTTACCCGTGGTTTCCCTGGTGTGGCTCCCCAATTACCTGTGCCCTTTAGCATAGGATTCCTTGATAATTTTAGGTACTTCGTGTTCCTGTTGTGTAGGAGGAAAATCCCATAGGTGCTGGCATATAGCTAACACCACTGTTCTCCCTGTTATGTTACTCATCATTATGACGGATAGTGCGGCAAAATTCCCCATCTGTTTCATCCCTTATTTAAGGGCTGTTGCTGCCCGTCATTCTGTACCTGTTTAGGACCTCAGGTAAAATCGCCAAAGAGGAGGAAGCATATGTATGGTCTGTACTGCAGGAAAGACTGTACCCCGAGTGGCACAATCTTCTACGGGGGGGGGGCATCCCCAATTGCAAGCAAATTGTTAGTATTCTCTGCTTTTTCCTGTTGACCCATATAGGGAATTACTGCTTCAAGCTGTTTTTTTGTGTGTGATCCAAAACAACATTTTTACCATTTTGCTGGGCATTTTTCCCATTACTGCATTCAATGTTTGAGGGCTAATGCCTGATGGTGCTAACTGTAGTGCTACGGCTTGAACAGTTTGCGCAGGAGCAGGTGTTAATGTTTGCATTATAAATTCTGTAAGACTTCTGGACATTTTTACTAGAATATTGTATAATCCCCATATCTGGACTGCAGTCAGATGATCATCATTGGGTTGTGTGTGTTTGTAACTGGCTAGGCCTGGTCATGTCACCCCCTCATTGCTGAGTGGGCCAACTCTCACGTCTTGTATACTATGGGGAAGTGCTCCTTTAAACCAATTGTTTTGTTCTTGGTATGTTAGAGGAATTTCTATTTCCTCATATGCAGTATGTTCTACAGATATTTCACCGTCTTCATAATAGTGAAATAGATGTGTGGCATGGTATACAGCAGGGAATTTGACCTAAGAGTAAAATACCTCTTTCCTAAATGGTTTGTGTGGATCTACCACAGAGGTAATCTCCCCACCCTCTAGGGTGAGTCCATATAGTAGTCGTTTTTCAGTGACTGCATGTCTGCAGTTCTCAGAAATATTTTGTGCCACATTAATTTAAGAAATGGATTACAGTATTTGGCTAACACAGTAGGAATGGCATCCTTTCAAGTGTGAATTTACCATCAGCCAATACATAAGGTAACCTCCTCAGCCGAGGAGAATGTTCCCTTCCACTACAGAGAGCTCCAGTTTTTAAAGGTGTATAGGGATCTCTGAGGAAGAACGATGGAACTACTCAGTTGATCCATACAAAATACGAAACCGACCAACGTTAGCAGTGCCGTATCATGCAGTTTCAACAAATCAGTAGGAACGGCTCTTTTGAGAATGACATAAACCTAGGATGGTGCCAGATTCTTTCCATGCACCTCCATTGGATATGTTGCCCCTTGGACTAGATAGCTCACAGTGCCACGGTTAGCCACCCTAAACTTAGACAGGGAGCACACAGTTCTGGCAACCTTTGAACATGACAACTCTGTTCCCTCAGGAACAGATGTTGATAAAATTCGAACTTTTCTCTCAATCACTCATGCACTTTTTTGCTCAGAGAAATATACAAAGCATACACAAAGCAACGTTTTTAATATTTATTGAACCGTAGTGATTCTCACATATAAAATTGAGCTGCAATGATTTATAGACAGAAGCAGAAAAAGGTTATAACGAGTGCCAACAAAGTGAATCTTGCTGAGACGGATTATATATGCCTACATATAGAAGATAATAACAATCGAGCAAACTCATATGATGCTTACCCTAACCTGCGTGTCTAGGGTGTGAATGTATGGTCTACCAAGAAACCCCCTTCTGGATGATGCAACTCATTTACCTGTTGAGTTAGAGTGTAGGACCCCATCTTGGTCTCGAAGTGGACATACCTCATGGAGATGTCAGTCAGCTTGTAGGCAAAAGATTCAGAATGCAGGAACACCTCAAAGTCAGCAGAAGTGTCTCCTCTGATTATATTAGGAAACAAAAGGCTGTATATATAGAAAATGTCGTCCTTGCCTCGGGCCGAGATGTGATCAGGCCTCCAGTGTTTGTGTTCTACAGATAGCATCGTTGCCATATGGATGTAGAAATAAACACATTTGTATCACGCATGTGAAGGCCTTTGTACTGAATGCCAAGGCAGTGTGATAGTGTGCTCACAAAGTATTCCATGTGAGCAAGGTCGGTGCTTCCAAGAAACTAGTCCAAGTGTCACAAAGGTAAATGTGTGTCAAAAGTCGATGTAGCAAAGAGAAAGCAACTTTAAGGAAGGATCATGTACATTTTATAATGGCACTAATTCTTACCAGGCCTAACTTGGGCACATGACGCTACCTTTCTAAGTAGATCACAACTGTGACATGTCATTCGTTAATATCAACGCTGATGGATAACAGCTGAAGGAGGTGCCTAAAGCCAGCTGAACCACAAAAGCCCATGTCTGAAAGGGTCTGCCTGAAATAACCCCCTTTCTGTGTTTATATATATATGTCTCTGCTTTGTGTAGTGCATTGGTTTTATATGTGGCACATAATATTGGAGAGCGCAGCTTGACATTAGTAGATAAATATGTCATCCTGGGGTTAAGAGCAAGGAGAACTAAAGGGCATGCTAGGAGCCTGTAAAAGGTAGCAATGTATCAATGGGGCGAGCTCAGCTTGGCATTAATAAGGGGAGAACTAAACTCTGTCTTAGTAGGGGATACCTTAGCTTGGTGTTAGTAGGGGGAGGAGCAGTGCTTGGGCTTAACAGTGGGAGAGCTCAGTTTGGTGTTAGTTGCAGGGGGCAGAGCTTGGTGTTAATAGGTGGGAACCTCAGAGTGGTGCTATAAATGTGAGAGCTCAGCATTTGACACTGATAAGGATAGAGTTTATCTTGTAATTAGTTGCAAAATGGCATAGATTATTGATAATAAGTGTTTAGTTCAGCTTAGTTTCAATAGGGGTGGAGCAGAGCTTTATGTTAGTGGGGGATAAATCAGCTTGGTGTTAGACGCAGGAGGGACAGCTTATTGTTAATAGGAGGATAGCTCATTTTAGGGTTAGTAGGGGAACAGCTAAGTTTCTTATTACTTTGGGGATAGCTCAACTTGGTCTTAGTAGTGATAAAGTACAGGTTTGTAGGAGAACAGTTCCGACTGATGTTAGTTATATGCAGCACTCAGCTGCCTTTTGGCTAGGTTCGCATTATAGAAACACCATATTTATACATGCAGACATACCGTTTAGTAGGAGAAAAGCCAAGCTTGTCAATAAGGGGAAGGGTTAGCTTGCTGTTGGTAGTGATGAAATGTTGAGCTTGTTATTATCGAAGGAGAGTGAGCACCTGAATGTTAGCAGTAGAAAAGCTTGCTCTGGTTGAAGCAGTGGCACAGAGGGCCTGATTTCAGTAGTCTGGAGTGCACAAATTATCTCAGCCTTGGTTTAGAGATGGGGACTCAGTTTGGAGATATCTCAAATTAACTTCAGTCAATCACAGAATTGACCTTGGTGTTATTTGGAATGAGCTCAGTTTTGCATTAGCAGCTTGATTGAGCAAGAAAAGATTTTTTTGTGCTATTCCTGCTTTGTTTATGGTCCAAAACCAAAGTCTGGGAGATGAATCACGCTGCAAAGGAAACAACAGTTTGATGACCCAGACCTTCAAGAAAGATACATTTTAGTACAAACAAAACACAATGAAAGCTATATATGTAAGACCCAGAGTCTGTCCTACACATAGCTCTGAAAACATCACTGTATGGACTCACCTGTAGCTATGAAAACCAAGAAGAGGCTGGCACCGGCAGTGAAGAACCTCATGATGACAAAGAGGATGGAGTTGGCTGTGCAGAGGTTGTGACTTGAGCTCTTTCTTCTCTCGCTTCTCTTCTGGAGGTTCTAATAGGCAGCTCTCCTTTTCTCAGGGTTTGAGGAGGTCACATGACTCAGTAATGTTGATCTGGTTGGTCACATTTGGCTTTCTTAACTCCCCCTCTTCTTCCTCCACCTCATCCTGCTGACCTGATGTGTCAAGGAGAAAGACTCAAATGATGAGTGTTCCTGCATTCAAATGTAGATGGCATAGCTCCTCATAGCCTCTGCACCAATTTTCCCAGTAATGTTCAAAATGAAAGTATCTTAAAATATGTCTTGCATCTGAGACTACAATAAACCCTAATAAAAAAATAACAGTTCTTCTCCATGTCCCACAGATACAGAAGCTCTGATAGGCTGTGCAGCGACGGCCACTGTGTTCTGCTTTCATAATAGAATGAGTCCCAATGGAAGGTTTAGCCCATTTACATAAGTGTCAGGATCAATCAAATGTTGCCAATTGGCTGAGGCTCCTGTGGGAACAGCTTTGAAGCAATGACACTTCTCATTCGACTCTTTGCCTTTCGGAAGCCTCTCTGGATGATGCATGTTTAATAATGCATTGGGATACATTCCCTTCTGCCAGGAAATGGTGTCATTTAATAGCTCAATCACAAAAATTCCTTTTGATACGCCTTTGGGACAGCTGAAAGGTTTACTCTGGTACAAACTGTACTCATACCGTTTACACTGTATAGCACAGAGTATTTGTGCGATTAGGTAGTAACTGTACAAAAATAGAAACACTCATATTTGTAGCCAATGTTTTGCTCTTTCAGCACTATTGATCCATAAACAAAAAGCATGTTTTCAACTGTTTTCTTGTAATTGGGTGCCACTTTCTTATTATCCTAATGTAGAAACCTAAGACTCATGGATGAGACAGATTTGAACCTGGCATCTCAGATCACCAGCAATTCAAATAGTATTCCCCTGGTTAACTTACTTTTAGCTATCTAACATATGCCTGTTAGAGTTCTACATTCTTCTTTGATAATGTGCTAAATCAGCTTTTCAAGATTAAAAGCATGCATTTTTAAATGAGGTGATATTGTGCACCTTTATCTGTTTATCGAATGAGATTGTAAACCAGTGCTCAAGTTAGCAGCTGCAGAAATAACTCAGCACCAGAGTGACAGGGCTCTATTGGTACTGTGAACAATACCATATTGCAGCACAAGTACCTCTAGTATGTCCCATTTATCACATGAATGTATGACGTTTCTATGCATACATTCACCACGTATTGATGTACAACGCGGTTGTTACAACGACAGCATTGTTACCATGGGTGACATTACATCGGAAGTCGTATTAACGACTTGCTGTAGGGGGCGTGATGGACTTAGGAATAGTATTAATTACTATTCCTATTCCAGTTTGTGCAACAGCAGGGAATGTTTTGGATTTAAAGTTCAACACACTCCCTGGTGCTGCACACCACCTACAGCAAGTCATTGATACAACTTGCGATGTAATGGCACGTGTGGTAACAACGCGGTCATTGTAACAACTGCATTGTAAAGCCATGCATTGTGGAAACAGCGTAGCAAACACTGTTTCCCTTATCACATAGCAACTGACTGATAAGATGCTATCAGCAGAGAACAGTACTCAAAGCAAAGTGATATAAATTCAGATTTGAAGGAAGTCACCAGAGAAAATCCAGCTAATACCATATCAATTAAACATTCAGGGCCCGATTTATATCTTGGTGGTATAGGTACTCTCAATGCGATGTAGTACCTCTACTTTCAGGATAATGGTCTCCCCTTAAGCTTTTCATCTTGGTGGACCATAGGTCTGTCTATGACGGTGACTATCCATCACTGCCAGAGCCAATTCTCCCCAAAGGCCAAACGAAGTAAGTGCCGGTGGAGAGGAGGCCATGTGTTCCTCCACCCCCTCTTTTTTTCAAAATAAAAATGTAAAACTGTTTGGTCCAAGGCCACATAATTTTGATGCACAACTGCAACAAACAAAAGAATGCATTGGCAGGAACTACCATGTTGGCTGTTCTTGCCAATGTATTATAAAGGACTGCCTGCTTGCAGGTCATTTATAAATTCAGTGGCTGTCACTCCAACAGGGGGACAGAGAAATCTATTCTGTTCTCTTGGCAGAAAGGGCCATCTGCCGAATTATAAATCGGGTCCTCCTCAATCCTAGCTTTTTAGTGAATTGGTTGTGAATTCGAGAACTTTTCATTTGAATTTTAACTTTAAAGTATGGCCTAAACATTGTGCTGTGCCCAGTGCTCTTGACTACAAAAGTCAAGACTTGCTGAAGTTGTCACACACGAACCATGGTCACTTAGTGAGTAGAATTATGCCAATAAATAGTTATTTTGTGTGTGCGCTTTAAAATAGAGCAACAGAATGCAAGTCAACGTCACACCATAAAAGTAGATTTCACATACGTATTGTGATTTGGGAACACATGTTAAAGTGTTTTTTCTTGGCTAGCACAAGACATGTAGTCTGTTCCACGGTTTTGTTCTAGAAAATCATCTGTTGTGGCATTAGGCTGGCCCTAAATCAATTATCTGTTCCTGGAACCTTCCAACCTTTAGTCCCCCAGATAAATTTAACATCTTCTGTATCCCTCCAAAAGTCAAACCCTGGTACAGAGAGCTGGGGAAGATAGGAAGCAATTTATATCAGCTTAGTGTCAGTTGACATATTTTTCTTTGCAGTTGATGGTGCGAGCCTATAATAAAATGGGTTTGGGTCAGATGTGTCATAACCAGAAAAATAATCAAATTTCTGTGCAAAAACTTTTGAACTACCCTTTGGTGGTGAAGGGCAATGTTCCCCTTGAGTAAAGATGAAAACATCACGAGGTGTACTAACCTTGTGTAGAAAATGAGGACAGTAATGTTGATAACAGAAGATTTCTCAAAAAATAGCTGTACCATCATATAATCCATCAGAAGAAAACACTGGTGTGTCTTTTTGATCTTCTAACATTTCATCTATGGTATTAATGTCCCAATCGTCAGTAATGGTGGTGGGGTGTTAATGTAATTTAAGGAAATTTAAAACAAATGTGGAATTTGCAACAGTTCAGCAGGACTATACTCATCAAATGATATATTATTACATACAATTCCATCCGGAACTGGAACAGCTGAAAAGTTCACCAGGGACAAGTCTCTCTGTTCATGGTATAATCAGGCGTGTGGTTTTAGAACAAAGTTCACTGTGTGTACTGTGGAGCATTCTGGAACAAAGAGTCTGTTCAGAAGAAAGAGGAACACAGTCCCAAAACCAATCCAGTTAATTAGGAAAAGCAATTTTACTGTAAACCACCGTTACCATTGAGAAACAAAGTATGTTCTTTTCATCCAATGATAGAAGACACGCACCTTTCATTCGCACGGCAGGGGCAGTGAGGGCAATGGAACCTCCAATGAGTCAGAGAAGTCATCAAAATCTATCTTGGGCAACTCAGCAGGCTGGTTCAAGTGAGGCCAAGACTCGATTTGTGGTGTATTTATGTAGACCTTGTTTATCCATGGTTCCAAATTGATATCTGTGATTCTGTACTTATAGATGCACAGTTGTCATTATTTCTGAAACATGTTCTGTTCATTGTTGTTATGTGGAAGAAAACAGGCTGCATTTGTAATTAAAGCTTCCATATGGAACTCCTGGGTGGCAGTGAGAGGAGATTGATAGCTGCCCAGGAGTCCACACAGCTTACTATTGAGAATCAACCACATAGTGTGGTTTGATCAGATTAATTGAAACAAACCTTTTGGCTCAGCGTCCAGCAAGGGGTGGAAGAAGAAGTGTTTGTGTACCTTCAACTGCCAGGACAGTTACAGGCACTCTGAAAGATGACCCAAACTCTTTTTTGTCCACAATCTTTTCTCTGACCAGATCCTCAATGTTCAGAATCCAGGCAGTTCTTGCCTGAACAATCTTCACTTCTCCAGTGGCAGTGCATTTTACTTGGACGTTGCTTTCAATTCCTGTAAAACAGCCAAATGTTTTTTGATGTCAAAGGGTGTTTTTACCACCACTATGCTGGCATTATTGAGTCCTGGGACCAATATCTTAACCCCAAACAGGATCTCATAAGGAGTTTGACCACCCAGGGACTTTCTTAGTATGTTATTGAAAGCCCTCTGCAGCATGTATAGGTGAAGAATACAACTTCAACCAGAGCCTAATACCCTTGCTTTTAAAGACTGCTTTAAGTCCCGTTTTTTAATCCCCACAACCGTGTTTCCCTTGGGATAGTATGGAGATGGGAAACGCAGGGTCACACCTAAACTTTCCATTGCCTCTTTGCAAGCACGAGAGCTAAACGCCAGACCCTGGTTAGAATGTAAGGTGCCAACTGTGTATGTCCTGATAAAGACTTGTAGATCCTTTATAAAATTTTGGGCGTCAGTCGATCGCTGTGGCCATACCCACAGGATTCGAAATTAGAAATCTACTGCCACCAAGATTTACTTGTAAGCCCCATCTAATGATAGGAGGCTGCCGTGGTCCAAACATACAAAAGCCAAAATCTTGTTTGAAATAAAAAGAGGTTTCTGGACTGGGCGCGCTATATGGAACTTCTCAAAATTATTGCAGCTACCCTTGGGTGTGCAGAAGCCAGACTCTCATGTGTGGCCAGTATTAGTCCTAGTCTACGATCACTATTTGGTATTACTCTGTCGCCTGCTCTTGGAATCTTAGCATATGTTATGTTTGTTGCATCTAACTTGTAGGAGTACTTGAGTGGATAGCCTTTCGACAAATGTGTGTCATTGCCTGCGGCATTGATGGCCACCATGATGTCTCTGTCTCCTGCAGCAGGCGTAGCCGCAACACGCAATAGGTGATACATGCACACATGCACAAGAAACCCTGTGGGGACACCCCAACTCAGCTCCACGTTTTGTGTCCCACCCTCCTTTACAAAGTACACCGTTCGCCATAGACACCTTAACAGCAATGGTATTAATAGGATGCCCATCACTTGATAAATATAAAGGACAACTCAGCTGTTTGGACATGCATTGTGATTCCGGACAGAAGCACCTTTCAGGCGCTACCAAACAGATATGCATTTTAAATAACTAATTGTGATGTTATACTCACTGCAACTATATGATGTAACAAGGTTGATGCTACCGAAAGTTACGACTCAATGTGCTGCTTGTTGATGTTGCTATTTGAAAAATCAATATAAATATATTTTCTTTTTAAATGATGTCTCTGTCTCTTCTCCCACTGGAACAAGTTATTGCAGCAACTGTGGTGGTGCAACCCGTAGCATTTGCAGCCTCATCAGCCAATCTATTTCTTGCAACGAGCTCACCAACACGTTGATGACTCAAAGTATGAATGACATTAGCTCGTGGCAAGCATTCTTTCAGCTCTGCAACCTGTTTCCAAAGGAACTTATGCTTCACTGTGCAGCCTTTTGAATCCCTGATTTCAATAATGAAGATACTCATTATATGACTGCACACAGGAATACAAATCACACACACTGATTGTGGGGAATCCAGTATCCGTATTCTGTAGAGATAGTACTGGAGCTTCAAGTTCTGCCAGCTGTGCTGCGCAATCACCTAGTGACTGTGTGTAGGTTTTTGCAGGATGGAAGGTTCTAACATGCATATGGTCTTTTATGACTGAGCATGCAGCTGAATATAGCTGTGTTGTCCCTGTGGCAGGTTGTGACGAATCATCAGTATAAATTATTTAGTCATAGTGATCGGGAGGCATAATTTCATAAGTTTCAGGATATTCTTGCTCCTACTTGAGAAATGCTTGTGTTTGTAATGTAGAATCAAATCTGTAGTCTACATCTGTTGCAGTCAGGGAGTTTGCCCACCGTATTCATCTCCGATGTAGGGCTTTTTCATTCGGAACACTAGCTCATGTAACCGGTACAGGGGTCACACAATAACTTGTTTCCCATGCACGTTCTTTCACTACAGCAGTCTGGACTGCTATCAGAATTTTTTCTGTTGGTGAAAAAAGAATTTCAGCATATCAATGGAGATGCAATTTATATGAAATTAGTACAGTGTCACCTTCTTTTAACATGACGTATGTGTAGCCTGAAGTTGCAACGAAAAAACGGATCACCAAGTTTCTTATGTTTACAAATGAGTGTAAATGTTTGAAAGCTATCATATCGGCTTCGATGGAAAGTTAAATTTCTATTTGGTCTTCAATCCAAAGTGTGTGTGAAAAGTCTGGACGACTTAAGACAATTTAAGTCGTGAAAGGTTTTAACCCGTTCTGCGCAATCAGGAATGTATGTTCTTTCAAAATTCAGGAATCCAAATATGGACTGTAACCCTTTTAAAGTGGTTGAAGAAATGCACATTTTTCTAAACAATGGTTTGTCAGGCTCTTGCTTTCATTTGACAGCTTGTATCTCAAACATAGGACACTGAGGTAGGCAATTTTTGATTTTTTCAAATTGAATATATAGCCCGTTTGAGAAAACCCCCAAAATATGGAGTTCACTCTGCTCAAGTGCTTTATCAGGTCATCGTCTGTTAAATTTATGTCATCAACATATGACATGCCTGATCATCAAAGTTATCAAGTGATTCTGTCCAGGGCTATTTTTATACCCCTGTGTTAAATGGCAGAATAGTTTCAGTGAACCTATTACAATGAAGGCAGTCAAATACCTGCGTTCATGTGCTACATTTTTGGCAGAAAAATCCTTTTGATATATCTAATGTTTTGTTTTTTTCCCGCACAATGTTATTCATTAGTGCAGCACTTTGTGCATGTTGTATTGCGAATGTTTGAGTAGCTGTGTTCAAATGTCTGTAATCTAGTACTAGATGGTATTAATGATCCGGTTTCATATTTGGAAACAAAGAATTATTCATTGATGAGTTGCAACTTTCAATCACACCTTGATATTCACGTTGTTCTAGGATTTCCCTTACTTGTTGTTTTGCTTCAGTTTTTATTGGGTATTGTCTTTGAGGTTGCTGGGTGTCCTCAATGGTATATCATGGTAAGGTGAACCATAATCCCACCCCACATGGTTGCAGTATAACGCAGGAGCTAGCTCAAAAACAAGTCTATGAATGTTTAAGTGATTCTGGAAAGGGGTTGTTGAAAGCTGGTAAAATTATAGTTTCTCCTTTTGGGAAATCCATTACAAAGTCAGGTGGCTAATCTTTCTCAGCCAACAAGATGTTATAGCCCTGAGTGAGTTTCTACCAGAAGAAGACATTAATAATCCTGGTAACATCCCTCTACAAACATAGCTGGACTTCCTACAGCTTATATGGGAAGCCTAACCTCGTATCAGGTGTTTCCACTGTGATATACTCACTCAGCACTACTCCCACCAGACAATCTATCAGGTTTGATGAACTATTGTGACTTCTGGTGCACTGTCTTGCATTGTCAAGTCCCATTATCCGTTCAGAAGCAGAGTCCTAAGAATCTGGGGAATGCCTGACTTTTAGTCCAGCTAACTTCTTCTTCTTAAATTCAGGTTCTGATACTTAAGGTTTGTGATACTATTTAAATATTGTTAGAACTGGGGGTCTCTAGTTGGCAGAGGTAGGTACCTTTGACCAAGTAGGGACCCTTGTTTCTAGGCAGGGTAAGGGGGCAAAACTCCTAAATATCCCCTCCTCACCCCCTTGGTAGCTTGGCATGAGCAGGCAGGCTCATCTCAGAGGCAGTTTATGTAGCATTTGTGAACACATCCAGCAATACAGTGAAAACACTACAAATGGACACCACACAGGTTTTATAAAAATAAGTATTCTTTATATAGACTTAACACAAGACCCAAAACGACAAAAATCCACAATACTATAATGAAAAAATAGGATTGAAGATGGTAGAAATAGCTTAGTTCAAGTTGATGGTAAATGCGACACGTTTCCCACAAAGTACCTGAAATGCGTAACACAAAACAAACAAAAGGTTTGCAGGGAGAACGATGCTTCGGTTCCTTGCTACGGGGGAGGCGATGCGTCTGTTCCTCAGTGCTTGCGCAAAGTAGGCGAAGCGTTTGTTCCTTACCGGAGAGGAGGTGATGCAACGATGTCAGGTTGCGTTCCGGTTGCTATGCGACGATCCGGTGAGATGTGACAAGATGGCGTCTTTGATGCAACACGACGACGTGAAGACGATGCATGCATGCCCGACAGCCGTGAGGTGGACTCTGTATCTTCTGAGCCGCGACAGGCCCTGTGACAAGATTCTCTGGTGATACGACAGAGACCCTTGCGTTGGCGACACGCTTCTCTGGTGATGTGACAATCAGCCGATGCGGCGGAGACACGCTTCTCCAGTGATGCGACGACGACCCTTGAGGTGGTGACATGCTTCTCCGGTGATGGGACGACCAGCAGCTGCAACAGCGATGCGGCGGCGACCTCTGCGATGGCGATGCACTTCTCCGGTGATGCGACGGTAACAGCTGCGGCGGCGACGCGCTTCTTCTCGTTGAGTCGCGCTTCCACCTCCTAAAAAAACGCAGGTTTCTGCAGACAGAATCCCCAGCAAGAGAATTCAGGGGGAGCTGATGGCGAAGTCTTGTATCCCTGAGACTTCAGCAGGAGGCAAGCACAGTTCAAGCCCTTGGAGATTCTTCTTAAAGATCATGAAAGTTTCAATAAAAGTATTTCCCCTTTCCTTGGCAATGAAGAAACCACTGCAGGCCAACCCCAGAAAATATAACACTAGAACAGGGGCAGTTCAACTCCTTCAGCTTCTCTGGTTCTTCGCATTGGCAAAGGTCCGTTTTGTTCCCAGAAGTGGTCTAAATTTCTGGGGTCTGGGCCCCGATATTTATACCAGTAAATCCTTTGTCCTCTGAAGGCAGAGGGTGCCTATACCTAGCCCAAACCAGTTCCGTGCAGCTTCCTGGCAGGAGGTGGCGACAGCATTGTTGAAGGGAGACCTGGCCCAGGTAGCTGAAAGGAAATCTCCTCCCCCTACTCTCTATTCTATGAAGGCTGGGGGCACTGAAAGGAAATCTCCGCCCCCCACTCTCTATTCAGCCAAGGTCGTATTCAGCCCAGCCCTGACCCTTCAGACTGCTGGTGCCCAAGCCCTCCTGTCAATCACAAACCAGACATGCAATACACAACCTAGCAGAGGCAGGTTGGATGGTTAAGCAAGAAAATACCTACTTTCTAAAAGTGGTATTTTCAAAAACAAAATGTTAAAACCTCTTTCCCTAAAAGATGCATTTTATCATTCTGAGTTCAGGCATACTAAATTCGTTTTTCTACCATGTTCCCTGGGTCTGTCAGGACTATAAGGTGTTATAATCAAACTGCCCATTCTGGCCTATGGGGACAGGTAGCCTTGCAATAGTGAAAAACGAAATTGGCTGTAATTCCCTATCAGGACGTGCCACACATACACGGGAATGTCCTACCTTTTACTTACAATGCATCTTGCCTTTGGGCCCACCTTAGGGGTGGCTAACATGTAGAAAAGGGAAGGTTTAGGGACAGGCAAGTGGGTGTACTTGCCAAGTCGACATGGCAGTACCAGACTGCACACAGGCTCTGTAATAGCAGGCCTGAGCACACCTTACAAGCTGCTTCTTTGGGTGGCACAACCAGTGCTGCAAGCCCACCAGAAGCATTTGATTTACAGGCCCTGGGCACACATGATGCACTGTACTAGGGTTTGACAAGTAAATCAATTAAGCCAATTATGTAGTCAGCATTCCATTACATCAATTTAACTTACGGAGCACTTGCACTGTGGCACTGGATAGCAGTGGCACTGTGCCCAAATCATCTAAACCAATAAAACATATAAAAAACCATGGAGGCAATCAGAAAAAAATGGAAGGTAGACTCACGCCAATGGTACCAGGTCCAACACGTGTCTCCTCCAGCTGAAATGTGGGGAGAACTACCCATCCCCTTGTATTTATTTTATTTATTTAGCGACTTGTAAAGCGCCTGGTGACCCGAGGGCATCCCCGCGCTATGAAAATTTGTTATCCAGATGAGAGGGAGAAGGAGAGAGGGCTTTATTTAGGAAATAGAAGGGTTTTAAGTTTTTTTCTGAAAATCAGATAACTGGGTTCCAGTCTGAGGGAACGTGGGAGGGAGTTCCATCCAGTGGACGCTTTTACAGAGAAGCGTCGGCCTCCGGTACGTGTCCTTTTGAATTTGGGGATGTTGGCTAGGTGCTCGTTTTTGGACCGTAGAGCTCTGGGTGCTTTGTATGGAGTAACCAGGCCGCTGAGAATCGCAGGTCCCGATCCGTTGATCAGTTTGTATGCCGTGCACATGGCTTTGAATTCCACCCTTTGGCGCACAGGGAGCCAGTGCAGGGCCTTGATGGCAGGTTTGGCTGACACTCTGGAGGGAAGGTTCATGAGTAGACGGGCTGCTGCATTCTGTGTTCGTTGCAGTCTCGCCAGGGTAGCCTCAGGCGCTCCCAAATAGACCGTATTACTATAGTCCAACCGTGACAGTATGAGCCCTTGGACTAATAATTTCCTGGACGCGGGTGGAAGTAGGGGAAGAATCCTGCGGGTAGTGCGCATAAGCCCAAAACAAGTACCTGCAGTTTTGGCCGCTTGCGTCTTCATTGAGAGGTCGGGTTCTAGCCAGACTCCGAGGGTCTTAATTTCGTGTTTCGGGATGGGGATTTCCCCGAACATGTCTGGCCAGACCGCTGGGGGGATGGTCACCCATTGTTTACCCATGAGCATCACTTCGGTTTTTGATCCGTTTAGTTTTAATGATGATTCACACATCCAACCGTGGATTTCAGTGAGGCAGTTTGCCAGGTTGTCTGGGTGGTCGTCTAGTTGGGATAGGGAGACGACCAGTTGTGTGTCATCGGCGTAGCTCACTATTTTTATACCGAATGGTGTCACTACGTCTTCAAGGGGGGCCATATATGCATTAAAAAGCGTAGGGCTCAGGGAGGATCCCTGAGGGACCCCGCTCGTGAGGGGGAGGGTGGACGAGTGGTAGTTGCCGTCCCATACCTGGAACGTGAGTCCGGTAAGGAAGGACTCTATCCAGCTGAGTGCCGTCCCGGTAAGCCCTGCTGTCGCCAACCGATGGAGAAGGACACGATGGTTGACTGTGTCGAAGGCTGCGCTAAGATCCAGGAGGATCACTGCCACTGACCCTCCTGAATCTAGAATGCGCCTTGCCTCCTCGATGACGGCAAGAAGGGCGGTATCTGTGCCGTGTCCCGGGCGGAACCCAGTTTGGGATTGCCGTAGGATGTTGTTTGCCTCGAGAAACTGAGACAGTTGTCCGTTGACCAATTTCTCGGCTACCTTGCTGATGCCAGGGAGGAGTGATATTGGCCGGTAGTTTGCCATATCTGCTGGGTCGAGCTGGGGTTTTTTAAGGAGTGCTTTCACCACCGCACTTTTCCAGCTAGCGGGGACAGATCCCTGAGCGAGTGAGCTGTTAATAAGCTCCGTGAGCGTGGGGGTGATGACGGGAGCTACGGTTTTAAGGAATCTAATGGGTGCAGGGTCCAGAGGTGATCCGCTTTTCATATAGTTCATGGTTGCTTCTACCTCGTTGGGGGTTACTGGCCTGAATGTCGCAAGTTGGGAGCGTATTCCAGTCTGGCTAGGGGGTGAATTATAGTTCATGTGGCTAGAGGGACATGGAGGGGGAAGGGATGTTAAGATGCGGACAATTTTGTCATTGAAATAGGTGGCTAATTCATTGCTTCTGTCTACCTGGGGGGTGGTGGAGGAAGGAGTGGTTGGTACTTTCAGTAGCTCTTTTACGATAAGGAAAGATTCCCTGGATGAATTGGAGGATTCTTTTATCCGAGTATCGTAGTGGGATGCTTTGGAGCGCTTAATTGCAGTTTTGTAAAGTCTAACTGCATTGTGGTAGGCTTCTTTGCTGGCGTTCTGCCAGTCTTTTCTCCATAGCCGTTTGGCTCTCTTACAGTTTTTACGGAGTAGTCGAAGTTCCGGGGTGTACCACGGGGCGGAACCTGATTTACCATTTTTGTCCTCCCGCGTTCTGAGTGGGAGTACGGAGTCCAGGGAGGTCGTAATCCACTCTCTAAATTTACTATCGGCGTTAGCCGGGTCTTCTGCGTATGCCGGGATAGTTGATTTTAGGATACTGGCCCATTATTCGGTGGGGAGTCTGGACCAGGTCCTGTCCCTGGTGTAAGTAGGCAGTTTTTGAGGTTTCCTAAAAGTTCCTGGAAGTTGGAAGGAGACTAGGAAGTGGTCCGTCCAGGGGAGGGGAAGGGATTCTCTCGCTTGCATCGAGGGGGTGCTCGTGAACACAGGGTCCAACAGGTGACCTTTGATGTGCGTGGCTCCCGAGTTAAGAAGACGGATGTCAAGGGCCGCCAGCTCAGTGATCAGGTCGGCTGCCCCAGAGTCTAAAGGGTCATCAAAATGAATATTCAAGTCTCCTAATATCATGAAATTGGTGATGGAGTGGGCCTGTGTTGCTACTGTATCCAGGAGAGTGTTGGCAAAAAGACCTGGATGACCGGGGGGGCGGTATGCTAGGATCCCTGAGAGTGAGTTAGTCGGGTCTAGCTTGATTGTGAACTGTAGGCTTTCAGAGTCGGGAATCTGCGCATCGTTAGATTTGCAGGTGAGATAGTCCCGGTAAATAATGGCGACACCACCACCTCTACCTAATGGGCGAGGGAGGGACTGAATGAGGAAGCCCGGTGGGGTGGCTAGCACCATGTCTGACTCAGAGTGTGGGGTGAGCCACGTTTCTGTCAGGAAGAGGATGTCTATCTCATGGTCTTCTATGAGGTGGTTGATCAGTATCGCGTGTTTGGGGAGAGAGCAACAATTCAGCGAAGCGAGTTTAAGGGCTGAAGGCTTGTAGGGTCGTATGGGGAGTTTAAGCTGGGCTGGCTGGCAGTGAGTACAGCTGGTGAAAGGTCCATTCATGTCATGAACATATTCACATGAGGAGGCGATGGGGGGTCTGAGACTTAGGAGGTCCCGACGAGAATAGTTTACCTTAGGGGCAGCTTTGTCCACCAGGGGTTCTGGCCCTAGGCCCGGCCGTGCGCGGACGGGCGCAGACGGGCTTGCCTTAGGCGCGCCTTCGGCGCGCAAAAGGCACTCCCGCTGCGCTCGTCCGCTGCGCTGGTATGGCCGGCACATTTGTAGTAGGTGTTATGGGCCTTGGGCGTTCTCTTCACTAAGGTGGAAAATATGGACAGACCATCAGCATTGGCGTGTTCTGTACCAGGGCGGTGTTCCAAGGTGAAGTCCATCCCTTGTAGGGAAATGGACCACCTCAACAACTTTGGATTCTCACCCCTCATCTGCATCAACTATCTGAGGGGACTGTGGTTGGTCTGAACCAGGAAGTGAGTCCCAAACAAGTATGGTCTCAACTTCTTCAGCGCCCAGATCACAGCGAATGCCTCATGTTCAATTGCACTTGACCTCTGTTCCCGTGGAATTAACTTCCTACTGATGAAGGCTACAGGTTGGTCTAGGCCCTCCTCATTCATCTGTGAAAGAATAGCCCACCCACAATGCTCTTAAGCATCTGTCTGAACAATGAAATGTTATGAGAATTTGGGCCCCTGAAGCACGGGTGCTGTACACATGGCAGTCTTCAGGGCGTCAAATGCTTTCTTACAGGTGTCAGTCCAGTTCACTTTCTTGGGCTGCTTCTTAGAAATCAGCTCAGTCAAGGGTGCAACAATGTTGCCATACCCCTTGACAAACTTCCTGTAATACCCAGTGAGTCCTATAAAGGTTCTCACCAGTGTCTGGGTTTTTGGAGGTTCCCATGCCAGATGGTATTAATCTTGGGTTGTAGGGGCACCACCTGGCCTCTTCCTACACCACAGAACCCTGCTCGATCTGGCACTTTCTCGCCTTGATCATGAGGCCTGCTTTCAGCAGCACCTTAAACACTTCCAAGATGTGGCGCACATATTGTTCCCAACTGGCGCTGAACACTGCGATGTCATCCAGGTAGGCGGCACTGAAATCCTCCAGCCCAGCCAACACCTGGTTGACCAAACTCTGAAAGGTGGCAGGGCCATTCTTCATCCCAAAGGGCATAACCAGGAATTGGTAGTGCCCATCTGGTTTGGAGATTGCTGACCTCTCTTTGGCTCCCTCAGTTAAGGCAATCTGCCAGTACCCAAACATCAAATCAAACGTACCGAGGTACCTTGCAACCCCTAACCAATCAATGAGCTCATCAGCTCTGGGGATGGGGTGCGCATCAGTCTTGGTGACAGAATTGAATCCCCAGTAGTCCACACAGAACCAGAGTTCGGGTGTGGCACCAGGCGCAGCAGCTTTTGGGACTAACACCACTGGGATGGCCCAAAGGCTGTTAGAAGACTCAATCACCCCTAAGGCAAACATCTTGGAAACCTCCTCCTTGATGTAAGCTCTGACCCTGTCAGTCACTCTGTAAGCCTTGTGCTTATCAGGATGACTGTCCCCAGTGTCCACATCATGGACACACCACTCAGTGGCACCAGGAACCAGGGACAACAGATTAGAGAATTGCCCCAACAGTTGGCGAAATTCATTATGCTGCTTAGGGGTCAGCGTGATAGAGAGGATTACACAATCCACTGACCCATCTTGCTCTGTTGCAGATAGGAGGTCAGGAAGAGGCTCAGTCTCCTCCTCCATTCCAGCATATGTTGCAAGGAGCATGCCCACTTCAGACTTCTCTATGTGGGGCTTCAGGCGGTTAACATGCAGGACCTGCAAAGGGTTCCTGGGAGACCGCAAGTCCACCAAGTAGGTGACATCACTTTTGTGCTCCACCACCTCAAATGGTCCGGTCCACTTATCCTGGAGCTCACAGGACTCCACTGGGGCCATGACCCAAACTTTTCTGACAAGGCTGAAGCTCAATCAGAGTGGAATTCTGATTGTACCACTGCTTCATCTCTTCCTGGCTGGCTTCCAGATTTGCCTGAACAAGTTGTCTGAATCGCCTGGTCTGGTTCCTGAAGGCCAGCATGTAGCTATATATATCCTGGGGAGGTTTCCTGGGAGCTTTCTCCCAGCCTTCCTTAACCAACCTTAGAGGTCCTCATACCAGGTGACCATACAGCAGTTCAAAAGGGCTGAACCCTAGGGACTTCTGTGGCACTTCACGGTAAGCAAACAGAAGGCATGGCAAGAGGAAGTCCCACTTATGACTCATGGGTTCCTTAAGACCCATAATCATGCCCTTCAGAGTTCGGTTGAATCTCTTCACCAGCCCATTACCGTGGCGGTGGTAAGGAGTGGTGAACTTGTACGTTACACTGCACTCCTGCCACAAGGACTTCATATACTTAGAAATGAAGTGTGTACCACGGTCTGATACCACATCTCTTCGGAACCCAACATGGGACAAAATCTCCATCAGAGCACGTCCTACCACAGGGGCCGTCACTTTCCTGAGAAGGATGGCTTCCTGGTACCCGGTAGCATGATCCACCAAGACCAGGATAAAACTGTTACCCATGGCTGTCTTGGGGTCCAGATGCCCACCCTTTCAAAGGGGGTGCTGACCACAGGGAAGGGCTGGAGAGGAGCCTTGTGCTTCCTCCCACATTTCCCACTTGCCTGGCAAGTCTGGCAGGTCCTGCAATGAGTATCTGAACGCTTGCGCATCTGGGGCCAATAAAAGTGGGTGACAAGCCTTTCAAAGGTCTTGTCATGCCCCAGATGTCCAGCTAAAGGTACATCATGAGCCAAACCCAGTAGGAAGGCTCTGAAGCGCTAGAGTACCACCAGCACACAGGCTGACCCAGGCTCAGCAACCTTCGGCTCGCTATACAGGAGACCATTCTCCTAGTAGATCCAATGTGATCCATACTGATCATCTGCTGCCTGGTTGGTGGCCTGTTGCCACAAACCCTCAAGAGAAGGGCACTTCTTCTGCTTCTCGCAAAATCCCTCCTTGGAGGGTCCTCCTTCTTGCTGCCAATGGGTCAGCTCAGACAGGTCCCCCAGTTCGGCCACTTGTTCCCCTGTAGTTTCCAGGACATCCCGCTCAAGGTATGTCTCCTCCTGTACTGTGGGAACTATGGGGGCTGGTTTCCCTCGCCTCCTACCTCTTCTCTTTAAGACAGGTACCTGGGCCATACTTTCAGTCTCCATGTCATCTTGAACACCCTTACTGTCTGCCATAGACCGAGTGGTCACACACGCCCACTCAGGCATCTGGGTCCTAGGGACCACCTCACAATCTCCTAAAGAGACAAGCGACATTTCTGCGGGGCCCCACCAACCTTGGGCACCCATCTCCTCCCCCCAGGGCTACACTTGCCATCTGACGGGATGGTGCATGAGGTGGTGCACTGGGATCACTCTGGATACACTGGGAATCATACCAGAGGTGGCCCACTTGACCACACTTAAATCATTTGCGTGGGCCCCTGGAAACAGGTTTCCCTGTCGGGCCTCTGACTTCTTCACAGGGGGAGCCTTGGGGCCCTTTCTGGAACTCCCTCTGTTTTCACTTGTCCCCACACACTTCTGCTGGGGACTCTTCCCACCGCTTGCGGAATCTCCCACATAACCCTTGGTGACACGGGTACTGACCCAGCGGTCCGCCTCCTCAGCAAGCTTCCTAGGGTTAGTTAGCTTGCTATCAGTAAGGTGCTGGCGTAGCTCTGGAAAACAATTAGCAGACAAGTGCTCCCATGCAAACAAATCCTAGAGCTCCTCAAAGTATTCGCTTTGCTACCCTTCACCCAACCATCCATAGCTCTGCAAAAGAAAGATACATATTCTACCCAAGTGGTTGCCTCCAGCTTTTTAAAATTCCTGGACCTCTGTCTATAGAGTTCTGGGGTCAAACCATACCTTGTCATCAGATCTTTTTTCATGTTGGCATAAGAAATCCTATTCTCAACAGGCAGGTCTAACAAATAAAACCACTAAGAAGGGGGACCCCTGAAGGCGAATGATAGGCAGGAGAAGCAGGGAAAGACAACCAGACTAATATTAAGAAAATCAACCTGCCTATATATAGGATAAATATAGTGCCCAAATCGGGTCAGACAATATTAGACAACACTGGGCTAACAGTAGGACATAATCAAAATAATTCAAAAGATAACATTGATACAAACTTTCTATCTTTTTATTGTTATTATTATCATTATGGTTCATTGAGTTTTATGTAAATCGTTTTTTATTGACTTTTTTACATCATCATTATCAGTTCACAGTTACAACCATACAATAACTATTAACTGCAGGGTGTCCCCGGCCTTAGGCGTCCGTAAGATGCTCCATAGGTGGTGCAGATGCTCCTTGTCCAGCCACTGGGAATCACCCCCCAATCCCTCCGATATCCCACCCTTCCCCATTTGTAAACAGGTCCGCCAACTTTAGACATCCCCCTTCATGCCACTTGTCAAAAGGATACTCTTCTCTGGCTGGTGGAAAAGCCGGATTAAAGTGTATCGGGTGTATGGCGAAGGGAATGTCGTCCACCCCTCTCTCCGTGTAACCCTGTCCCAGACCTCCAAGGTAGTGCGTGTAGGTGTGCTAAGATAGGCATTCGGCGGTCTGTCCGTCCGTGGTTTCCACAGTAGATCCCAAATATACCTGCCGGCGATCGCGCTATCCATATGCAACCAATGTTTCTCCGATTCGCGTGCTGTCCATTCCAAAGCTACCCGCAATTGGGCCGCTTGGTAGTAGAGCTCGAAGTCCGGAAGGCCCATTCCTCCTTCTGCCCTCTGTTTTCGAAGTACTGTAAAAGGGAGCCGTGCCTTCCCCCCCTGCCACACAAACCTCGTGATCATCGATTTCAACTGCGGTAGGAACTTTTTCTCCAGTGGGATTGGCAAAGCCTGAAACAGGTACAGGATCTGGGGCAGCACCGTCATCTTTACTGCATTGATTCGCCCCATCCAGGAGATATACAGAGGTTTCCACCGCCTCAGCTCCAGTTGCAAGTGCGGTAAGACTTTGGTATAGTTGGCGCCATATAGCCCCGAAATCTTTGGCGTAAGCTGAACCCCCAAATATTGTCGAGAATGCGCTGCCCATGAGAGCGACGTCCGGGCTTTTAGCGATGCTACTTCCGCGCTTGAGAGTGTGAGATTCAATATATAGGACTTGGTCATGTCTACCTTAAAGCCCGCCACTTTCTCAAAGTCCTGCAATTCCCCCTGTACTGCGGATAGGGAGAGGCGAGGCTCCCCCAAGGTCAGTAGAACATCATCTGCGAAGAGGGAGAGTTTGTGATCCTCTCCGCTAAACCGTATCCCTTTAATGTTCGCGTTTGCTCTCACACGAAGGGCGAGAGGCTCTATGCTTATGGCAAAGAGCAGGGGGGACAACGGTCACCCCTGTCTAGTACCCCGCATCAGTCGGAAAGGCTCGGAAGCAATCGAATTGACCACGACTCTCGCGGAAGGACGGCCATAGTTAGCACGTACCATATCTATGAAGGTATCCCCGAAACCAAATTTCCGTAAGGTCAGGAATAGAAAGGGCCAGTCCACTCGGTCAAACGCTTTTTCGGCGTCTAACCTGACCACCACTGCTGGAATTTTAAATCTAGTAGTTTTTTCAATGATGTGGACCGTTCGCCGTATGTTATCGTGTGTCTGGCGACCTTTGATGAAGCCAGATTGGTCTGGGTGGATTAACCGGGGTAGCATGTCTTCCAAGCGTCTAGCTAAGATCATGGAGTAGAGCTTGGCGTCCAGGTTCAGGAGAGCTATGGGACGATAGGACGGGCAAGACTGCGGATCTTTGCCTGGTTTGGGCAGAACCGTGATCATTGCCTCTGCCATAGAGTTGGAAACCCGTGCTTCTTTTGCCACTGCCCGAAACAAGGCTGTCAGATGTGGGACCAATTAGTCTGCGAAGTGCTTATAAAAATGTGCTGTGATGCCGTCCGGGCCAGGTGCCTTATGTAGTTTGAGACGCTTTATGGCAGTTCGCAGTTCCTCCCCAGAAATGGGCTCTTCCAAACTCTCTCTTTCCGTCGACGAGAGTCGAGGGCATTCCACTCCTTCTAAATACGCCTTTTGGTGGTCCTGCGCAAGCGTGTCCCCGCTATATAGAGTGCCATAAAAATCCCGGAAGGCTCTAGTCTTGGCCTCTTCCTCATGTGTGCCCCGGTCAGGCCCTATCCGGATGCCTCCCACATAAGATTTTGCACGTTGAACTCTAAGCTTACGCGCCAGCTGCGACCCCACTTTGTCACCCTGTTCGTATCCCGCACGTCTTAGCCTCAGCAGTGTATACTCCGCCCTATTATTGTAAATCGCCCTTAATTTACCCCTCACCGCCGTAAGTTGTCTCAGTAAAACGGGTGATGGCGCAGCTTTGTGTCTGCCCTCCAACTCTTTGAGCTCTTCCTCTAGTGCTTTCCGTTCCAGCGCCTGTTGCCTCCTCAGTGACGCCTGCAGTTGAATGCACTTGCCCCTCAACACCGCTTTGAACGCGTCCCACGTATTCTGATATGAGGTGTCCTCAGGTAGGTTGCCTTGAAAATATGCCTCCATGGTCTCTTTCAGCTCCGCCCTCCGCACCTGATCCCTCAAGACGGCCCCAGGGAAGTACCATCTGCTATGTCCATGTCCCCTCCCTCCCCATTGTAACTCCAGGATAACCATCCCATGATCCGAGACCGATATGGGGAGAATTTGCGCTCCTGTCACCTTCCCCACCAATGCTTGACTTAAGAAAATATAGTCTATCCGAGTGTAAGTCCGATGGACATGGGAATAGAAAGTATAGTCTTTCGTTGTCCTGTGTAAGGCCCGCCACCCATCTCGGAGACCAAGGGAGTCGAAGCGCTCTTTGACTCGTGTTGGAAACACTGTCGTTCTTTCCCCTGTAATTTGGGAGCCATCTAGGTGTCCATCCCACAAGAAATTAAAGTCCCCCATCAATATGATTACACCTTCTGCAAAACTGCCGAGGGAATCCAACAGGCGCATTGTGAACGCCACCTGTCCAGTGTTCGGGGCGTATACTACCGCAATTGTACAGAGTTGGTCTTGTAGTCTCCCCTTGAGCATGATCCATCTCCCGTCCTTATCTCTATTCGTGTCCGCTACTTGAAAGGGGGTGGAACTATGGAACAGCACTGCCACCCCATTATGTTTTGTGTTGGCAGCTGAGTGAAAAATCTGTGGGTATGCCCTATGTTCGAGCCGACCAGTGTCTTCCTTTTTAAGGTGCGTTTCCTGCAGGGTGACTACCTTGATCTGCCTGTCTATAATATACCTTAATACCTTCTGGCGTTTCTGGGGTGCGTTCAGCCCTTTCACGTTCCATGTAGCCCACGTCACCATCTTAAATGTTTATCCCCCTCCCCGCTCTGCTCATGTGTAGTCGGAAACCTCCCTTTCGACGTGTGTTGTTGGCTCCATCCGCCCCAGTCTGCGGCGCCTGTCTGCCTCTGCCTCGACCTGTCCGCCCTTGATGCCTCACCTCCCCCAGATTGCCCCCTCTGTGTCGTCATTGCATCCTGCCATCTCTGTCCCCAACCCCAAACCCGTCCCTACCCCCTTCCGCCCTCCCCAACCAAAGGAACCAGACCATGGAACACCTCACACCTTGAGTAGTTCCAGGGAAGGGAAACAAGACCCAGCCCCAATGGACTCCAGGCCCAACCCACTTGCTCCGCAACCGGCGGAAACATCAACATGTGTGCTAGATAGAAGGCAAATGAAAAACAAAAAACTCAGTGTCCAGTTAGAGACGGCTGCTCTTCTCAATGGTCCTGTCTCAGCCCCGTCTTCGTCATCTTCGGACCGCTGCGGGGAGACCAGTGCTCTCCTGTCGGGAGACCCCCCGAGGGTGCGACCTTCCTTCCTCCTGATGAATCTCTAGTCGCAGCTCCTCGGCTATTACTCACGATTGGGCCCTCCTCGCTGGCGAGGAGCCCGGCGCTATTGCTCACCCTGTGGTCTGGCTGTCTTGGTACCTGACGACTCTGGGACCTCGGCGTCCTCTGCCTCTGTGGGTAGGGCCAAAATGCGTAGACCCTCCTTCAGCTCTGTTATATGATGTCTTTTATTTTGCCGTTCAAAGCTGAGCCCGAAGGGATATGTCCATCTGTAGCGCACGTTTTCCTCTCGAAGCTTGCTGGTTACGGGCGGAGCTGCTGGCGACGCACCAGAGTGGCTTGCGATAAATCTTGGTACAGAGAGCAGCTGTATCCTTGGAACGAGACCTCCTTCTTCTTTTTGGCAGCTTCCAAGATGACCTCCATGACTGGAAAGGCATGCAACTTAGCCAGGATGTCCCTAGGTCTCCTGCGTTCTCCGTTAACCGGTGGTCCGCCCATGTGCACCCGTTCAAGCTTTATTTTCATGTTTGGCCGGTTCACCAACTCACCAAAGAGGCCGATAATGAACGCCTCCAGGTCCGTGCCTTCTGCGCCTTCTTCCAGGTCTCTCACCCGTATATTCTCTCTCCGGGTACGGTTCTTCATATCTTCCAGCTTCAGGGCTGACTGCGCCAGCTGTATGCGAAGCTCTTTACATTCTGCTTGGGAGGCCAAGGAGGCTTTATCCAAGGCTTGCATCTTCTCCTCCACCTCCAGGACCCGGGATCTCACCGCGTCCACATCTCGGCGCAAGTCGCCAAGCTTCTCCGTCAGGTCCCCACGTAGTTGGTTCAAGCTAGAGTGAAGGTCCCGTTTGAACTCCCCGCAGAGGTCTTTTTTGAAGTCCCGTAGAGTGGCCAACAAGTCGTCTTTAGTTAAGGCCATACCGTCTCCTCTGCTCGGACCCCCTTCGTCGGTGGATCTGGACAGTGTCTGGAAGTACTGCGCCACGTGATTTTTCCGCGGCTTTGCTGTCTTCTTAATCGGGAGCGTGCGTGACGTCCTCCCCATCAGGGCGTCCGCCTTGTGCTTCAGTGATTCGTCCCTTCCAGCCTTATGTCCCTCCAGCGACTATGCACCTCCACATGACCTCCTGAGCCAGCTACCTGAAATTGGGAGCCTCCTTGCCTTTGTCGGTATGCTCTGCTGGTAGGCGCCCTGTTGTCAACCCGGGACCTGCTGGTTATCGGTTCCGACCACTTTCAGCTGCCCTCTCCACCTCCAGTTTCCTTCTGATCCAGGCGCACTATGGGGCCGGTGTTATTGTGTCTCCCTCGGCGCTCTGAAGCGTCTCACTCGGCCGCCTTCTTAAGGTCAGGCACCGTGCCCGAGTAAGCTTGACTGTTGAGTGCCCTTCGATTCACCGTCCCATCTAACCTGCAGGTATTGCCGTCATGTAAATCGCGCCGAGTCCCGCTCATAGAGGTTCCTCCGTCGTTTTCGCCCGGCGCGTGATCCCCGCTCTTATTTCCAGCCTTTCCATAGCCTCTTCAATTCACAGGGTTGCCCCTGCCCAGCGCACCGCTCGACATGCCTCCAGTCGCTCTCCCTCGATTTTGTGGATCCACGCTCGGCGATCATTCGCGGCCCGCGGCCGCCATTTTGTCCGCCCTTGGCGCTCGAGTCACAGCTCGATTTCGCGCGTTTCTGGGGTCTAAACAGCCTCACCACTGTGACATCTGCCTCTCGGAGCGTTCCGCGATCGCCTTGCGGGGTTTGCACCGCTCCAGAGCTCCCGCTTAGCCGCTCATGGAAGTCCGTGGGGCCGGAGCTGACTCGGTACACTACCAGTCAGCCATCTTACTAGGTCACCGTTCATTGAGTTTTATCAAGGTTCACAAGGTGAAAAACAAAAATAGATGAATAATACATAATAGACATATATACATAGGTCCCACACAAAAGCATTACAACAAACAACACTCATTCAAGGTTCCAAAACTGCATACACACTCATTCATCACTCTCAATCAACAACATTCTAACAGTCATATATATTACTAAAACAGTCAGAGATGATTTACAGCCTAATGATGTAAGAATCGAAGGCTCTTGTGTATTCTCCCAATAGTACGTAGAAACTGGATCTGAATACACAAGTTCATTTAGCGCCAACGTGCGTTATGGTGTCAAGCCCGGGGGGGCTACACCTTCATCAGGGCAGTAAATATATAGAGAGTGTGGGACACACAAGAAAAGACCTTTATGGCAATCGTCCACTCAGGATTTAGGAAAACATATATAATTGAGACCAGCTCAACAGGAAGATATTCACTCCACGAGCACCATCTGCTCTACTGCCCCGTTTCCACCTCAGGACCCCCATGTGCGGCCCTGTTTGGATCATATTCCAGTACTGTAGAGCCTAATTGGATTATCTAAAATGCCTACAAATTTTTTTTAATAACCGATGACTTTCTGATTCATCTGCTCCTTTCCGATTTTTGACATCTTATGAGACTTCTGGAGCACGTCCTCTATACATTCCCCTCGATATCTTCTTATTGAGCTGGTCTCAATAATATATGTTTTCCTAAATCCTGAGTGGATGATTGCTATAAAGGTCTTTTCTTGTGTGTCCCACACTCTCTATATATTTACTGCCCTGATGAAGGTGTGGCAAAAACACAACAAAATGTCAATACTGATAGTTCTTCAAACTATTACTTCGCTAGTGCCTAGAACAAATTCTGAAGCATCCAAAAGCACTCATTTGCTTAATTTGAATTTATTTAAACAATTCTACATTTTGGGGTTCAAAATTATTTCATTTTTTAGATACCACACAAATTGAATAGAACATATTAAATAACAAACAGACATATTCCAAATTAACTACACTCTCTCTCTCAATCTTACTTTCTACTTACATATCACATTCAAACCGCATTTGTAACCCATACTCAACTACACCCACACCTCAACAATAGCTAACACTCCCTGACTTAACTACTCATTTAAGTCAAAATCTAATGTCAGACAACCAGACATCACCTGTTATAAGCCTTAATCCTTTATTGTGCACAAACAAGGATATCACATCTTTTTAATTTCATGAATACAAATCACAGTGCACAAAAGCAACTAAAGATATTTGCCCTAAGATTGTCTGGTGAACAAAATGCAAAGTCGACGTGTTTCGAGCCCGCTTTTTAAAGGGCTCTCTTCAGGACCAAAATAACTGTGAAAAACAAACAACACATTCTTGTTAGCTGACAATCCATAACTTCTGTTTACCAAAAACCGGCTGTAAAAACACTACCCATGCCTGTCAGCTTACCTCTTAAAGCGGAAAACACCTCAATGACAACAAACTGGAAAATGGTAAAGCGACACAGCTGTCTGCAAAATCAAAAAAATATAAATAAATAAAGAAAATCGTTTTTTGTCCCAACTAAAATCGTCTTGATACACTGTTTAAGGAAACAAGGAAGGACTGGAGAACAGATGCTCAGAAAGACTTCACTTACGAGTAAAAAAATGTGTGGTTTAAAGTCCCAGTTTCTTAAAAGTGGTTCCAACCGCATCGATTTCAGTTGCGGAACTGTAGGGATAAATTAACGACATCGTTACTATCTGCCAAAGCATCTGAGCTTAGCTCAGAGAGGAAGTGCAAAATCTCCATTACCTTTTTGGCTGTTGTCAAACGGGACGCGAGGTCGGAATCTGATTATCCGAAACTCAGTATGTTTTTTCTATGGAGCGCGAGGCTCAGGATACAATTTTTCATCCACTGGTTCTAAAAAACAGAATTATAATGCTTTTTGTGAACAAAAAGGCTCTGTTTTAATGATTAGATGCTAATTCAATCACAAGCTGTGCCATGCGAGAAGCATACCTTGTCACAAGAAATCCACTTGTTCATACGGACACTGTTCTCGTTCACTCTACGGCTTTGGAGCTCCGTTGTGAACATCAAAGAAGGACTTCCTTGTTAAAAGACATTGCCCGCAGCATCTTGGGAAATGGTATCTCTGGGAGTTGTAGTCTAGTCTTATCATTTCAGTTCACTCATAAACTTTATTAATCCTCAAAATCTTTTGACAGATATTATATCTTTATCCGTTATGTTTTGTTGAATGATCGTTATTAAACTTAAAAAATCCAATAAAAACAGGACAATTTTTTTTTTTAAGAAACTTGAAAATAATAATGCAAATAATAAACCGCCCTGATAGAATGTATCAGGAGCAGGAAATCAGTGGCCATACTTACCCACTCACTTCAGAATTGTTGCCATTTAGTATCCAGCATCGATTGTCCATTACAGATCCACTGCCATCTTCAATAGCAAGTGTGAACACAGTCACACTTTACAGTTTATATAATTCCGAAAGTTCATTCAAACCATTCAATGTGGTGTTGAATTTCAAAATGAGGATTGACTCGCGCTGATTAAGTCTTTGGTTCAAATCACCTCCTCTGGTGTCTGGTTCGACTTTGGCAATCACAGTCCATTTGTGGTCTCTCTCAGTGTGACCCTTGGACTTCCAGTGGTTGACAAGTGGCGCAGTTTCCACATTTCGTTTAATTCTCGACTTATGTTGGGTGATTCTCTGATGAATTTCCTGATTTGTTCTACCCACATATAATTTGGGACAAGGGCACAAGACTCCATATACCACAAATGTTGATTTACAATTGGTAAACGTATCATGTTTCCAATGAACCCCATTATGAGTAAACAACAAGCCTTCTATTGTCTGCTCGCAACAAGTGCAGGATCCACATTTATGATGTCCCGTCACTGGTCCCAATCCTACACAGTTTCTGAGTGTTGGTATATTCACTTTTGGTAACATCGCTCGAACCACATGACTTTCGATGTTTTTTTCTTTTTTAAATGCAAATAGAGGGCCTTCCGCAAATGATTGATTCAAATGTTTAATCAAATGCCAATTTTGATGGATAATCTTCTTAAAGCAATTTGAATTTTGGCAAAACGTGGTGACCCAAACCATTTTGTCGCTGGATGTTGGCGATTTCTTTTGTAACGAAGATTCCTGTGGTGTCCGCCTCTTCATGGCATTCTTCAGTAGTATTTTAGGGTACCCTCGATCTGCTAATCTACTCACTAGATTACTAGCATGGAGAAAATATTCATCTTTATAGTGGCAGTTGCGGTGGATTCTCAAAAATTGCCCAAAGGGTAAATTTTGCTTCAGACACCTAGGATGGTTACTTGTAAAGTGAAGAGCCTTGTTCCTGTCTGTGGATTTTTTGAATAAGAAACAAAAACCCCAGCACTCTGATTGTCTATATAAACTGTTTAAGATGTGGTTCTCTCAGAACAGTGAGGGAGATGATGTGAGGAAACACATCCCAATGTTGATCATCTGACTGCAGGCCTGATACAGGGATCATAAATAATCTAGTAAAAATATACAAAGTCTTCAAGGTCAAACAAGGTATGGTTTGACCCCAGGCAAGCTCTCCTCAGGCCCTTGGAGATCTCCTTCAAGCAGGGGACACAGCACACAGCAAAGTCTTTCTCTTTTCCTTGGCAGAATAGCAACTGCAGGTTAGCCCCAGAACACACAGACAGGGCAGTTCTGTTCAGTTTCTCCAGCTCTTCTCCTCTGCAAAGGTTCCTCTTGAATTCCAGGATGATCTAAAATTCTGGGGTTTCAGCTCTCATATTTATACCTCAAAAGTCTTTGTTCTCTAGGTGTAAGAGGTCCTGAACCCAGTCCAAACCAGTTCTGGGGGCACTCTGCCAGTGAACAACTTCTTCCTTTGTTAGTGTGGGCCAGGGTTATCAGACGCACCACAGGGGGTGGAGCCAGCATAGTGGAAGTCAGGCACAGCCCTATTCAGGCCCAGGTGCTACTCCTCCCACCACTCCAAATGCACATCGTCCTATTCAGCATAGTGCTGACCCACCCAGACTTCTGGTTCCACCCCAGCCCCTATCACTCTCAAGCCAGACAGTCAATCCACAAACAGGCAGAAAGGTTGAACACTAAAACAGCCACTTTGTAGTACTATGCCCAGAGTTAGACTTAGTTTTAATAAAAAGTGAGTTTAAGGCTTGGCAAAAAAGGTTTCTAAAGTCAACAATGCAGTAAAACAGCGCATATAGCTGTACAGTGGCAGACCTGAAAAAGGTGTAGGTGGCACAATCAGTGCTGCAGGCCCACTAATAGCAACTAAATTAAAGGCCCAGGGCAAAGGTGGTGCACTCTACTAGGGACTTTCTGATAAATTAAGTATCCCAAATTATGTATACACCTCTGTTACAATGTTGAGGGGAGTGAGCACATGCACGTTAGCACTAGTACTACGCTCACGGAGCATGCGTAGTTTGCACTACTGCGCAAAATGCACGTAGCACAGTGGAAAAACTGTGCTACAACACGTAGCGCAGCAGCAATATCAACAATACCCACAAATGCTTTGAAAAAACAATTTTACATGCTAAAAAGCATATAACCAATTCACAAAAGTGAAATGTGAATGAAAATATTAGGCAATGAGGGAGGTGATGATTTTGAGGTTCCCCCTAACCTAGGGGGAGGAACAAGCAGATGCCTTGAACACAAAGAGCATATCATGCTGGTGAACGATTCAGTGGTGGTCCCTTCCTCCTAGGACCACCCCAAGCACAGTTATGGGCAAACATACAATCCCAATCAAAGGCCCTGCAAAGCATTATGGGACGAGATTAGCAGTGGGCAGTGAATATTATAGTGTCCAATATCAAAATAATTCTACAAAGAGCTGCAGTTCAACTAGTCCTTACTAGATGTCCCTTACCAGTCAAATGCAAAAGCATTGAAATTATTATTATGTCAAGCTGCAGTTCCACTAGTCGTTACTAGATGTTACTCACGAGTCAAATGCAAAAGCATTGAAACCCTTTCATGAAGCTTTTGCATTTGACTTGTGAGGGACATCTAGTAATGACGAGTGGAACTGCAACTTGATTGCCTCTAGATCAGTGCGAATACATCATTTATACTGACGATTTAGTGCAATCTGCCATAGGAAGCAAACAGCAGTATAGCGCTTGAGTTTATGTTCCGCCCAAGCAATACGACTACGCAATCTCTATGAAATTGAACCACGCGGCTAGCAGAACTTAAAGCCCTGATACTAGCACTACAGTATACGGATCGGGAATTCCCCACACTGATTGTGTGCGATTCATTTTACTGTGTGCAATCTTACATTTAATATTTTCACCACTGGGGCCAGAATGGATTTAGAGACGCCAAGGGTGGCACGATAAAACACAAATTGTTGAGGGAACAAGTGTCAAAGCTGAAAGTAGGCCTGCCAAAGGCTCAAGTTATTCACACCTTGAGTCATCAGCGTGGTGGTATACACGTTGAAGGGAATTCACTGGCTAATGAAGCCGCTGCTGCCATTTAAGTAATCACTCGTTCACACACAAGAATAGAGAGAGATATAATAGTAGCTATCGATGCTTCAAAGAACGGCTCACCTGTCCTGCCAAAAGGCTTCCGACAAGTTAGATGTGCATTACACACCGTATGCTCAGATTCCAGGAGTGGGGGATAGAGTAATACCAAACCAAAGATCACATATTATGTGCAACACTAGCTGCACACGACGAGGGTCTGGGCTCAGCACATGCAGGAGTCACTGCAACAATGTCATTATTGAAGCAGCATTACTGATGGTTGGGCTGGCAAAACAAAGGACTATGTCCTGACGTGCCATATTTGCCAGTAGATGAAGAGTTCCACCATTCACAAGTCACCACAAACACCATTACTGATTTCAGACAGACCTCTCGCATGTGTCTATTTGGACAACTGTGGTCCCTTCAATTCAGACAGGGCTTATAAGTACATCTTGATGGTAGTGGATTCATGCTCTAGATTCCTGTGGGTTTGGCCCCAGTGCTCAGCTGACGGGTGAAATTCTATAAAGGGTTTGGGAGTCTTCATCGGGACATACGCAATGGGCACCTTACATTCCAACTATGGTCCTGCGTTTAGCTCTAGGGTTTACGAGGAAGCCATGGAAGGCATGGGCGTGGCCTTGTGGTACTCCTCTCCCTACTTTCCCAAGGGAAATTCAGTGGTGGAGAGAAAAAAACGGGACATAAAGCAATCCTTAACAGGAAGGTTACTAGGCACCTGAGGTACATGGGTCAATCACCTATATTGGGTCCAGAGGGAACTTAAGAACATGCCAAGAAAGTCTTTGGGAGGCCAAACCCATTATGAAATCCTGTTTGGGAAAAGAATATTGGTGACAAATGCAAAAAGAACAATTGATGGACAGAATGCAGAAGAATGCCATACTTTCACCCCAGTACAGAGATCTGGGCCTAAAGCCATTGTTTTTTAGCTCATCATGCCATTCCAGTTAGGACTCAGCCATATACAAATCAGTCTTGACACTGCGCCTAATGGAAACAGTCCAGACTCAACTGCCAGGCCAGGTCCTTCCTGGACTGGAAACAAACATTCTAGGACTGGTTTCAGGCTTTCAGCCCCCATCAGCCAGACTAGCTTGACTCCAGTTGCATGGAGAACACGGGACCCATGTATGGCAATACCCGCCCCACTCGGGGTGACCAATGAAAATAGAACAATTGATGGACAGAATGCAGAACAATGTCATACACTCCCCCCAGTACAGAGATCTGGGACTAAATCCATTGTTTATATTTATCACCATGGCGTTACAGTTTGAAACCAGCCATATTCAAATCAGTCTTGACCCTGAGCTCAATGGGAACAGTCCAGCCCGAACTGCCAGCTTAGGTCCTCCCTGGACTGGAAACAAGCATTCTAGGACTGGTTTCAGGCTTTCATCCTTCATCAGCCAGACTCCATCTGTGTTTGCTTTGTTCGCCCTAAGTTGGCAGGATATGCCCAGACGTGGTTCCCTTGCTCAATTTGCTACTGGATTCAACCTAGCTTGGCAGTTTGGGCTGGACTGTTCCCATGAGGCACAGGTTTAAGAATGATTTGCAAATAGCTGGGTCTGAACTGAGGTGGCAAAGTTAGCTAAAGAATTATGATGGATTCAACCCAGATCTGTGACTGGGGGTGAGTGTCTGAAAAGTTTCAGTGCTCCATCCATCATTACCTTGTGTTTCCTTTGTTTGCCCTAAGTTCGCAGGGTATGCCCAGACGTGAGTCCCTTGTACACTTTGCCACTTGATTCAAGCTAGCCTGGCTGATGGAGGGTGTTACCCATAAACCGGTATCAGGATGCTTGCTTCCAGTTTAGTGAAGACCTGGCTTGGCAGTTCAGGCTGGACTGTTCCAATGAGGCACAGGGTGAAGACTGATGTGCATATAGCTAGGTCTGAACTGAGGTGGCAAAGTGAGCTAAAGAATGATGATGGATTCAACCCAGATCAGTGACTGGGGTTGAGTGTCTGAAAAGTTTCAGCGCTCCAGCCATCATCTACTTGTGTTTGCTTTTTTTGCCCTAAGTTGGCAGGGTATGCCCAGACGTGGGTCTCTTGCTCACTTTGCCACTGGATTCATGCTCACCTGGCTGATGAATGGTGTTACCCTGAAACGGGTCCCAGGATGCTTGTTTCCGATTTATTGAAGACCTGGCTTGGCAGTTCAGGCTGGACTGTTCCCATGAGGCACAGGGTCAAGACTGATTTGCATATAGCTGTGTCTGAACTGGGGTGGCAAAGTGAGCTAAAGGATGATGATGGATTCAACCCAGATCTGTGACTGGGGGTGAGTGTCTGAAAGTTTCGGCACTCCGTCCACCATCTCCTTGTTTGCTTTGACAAGAATATGGTTACCTGATCTCGATTGTGCCAGCACTATGGTGGATGCAAAACCATTTGAACTGAATGACCCTTTGGCTGTTTTACAGGAACTCAATGAATTCCGGGCACTACAAAGCAACGTCCAAGTCAAAGACACTGCCACTGGAGAAGTGAAACCAGTTCCGGCAAGACCTGCCTGGGTCACTCAGATTGGGGGACCTGGTCAGGGAAAAGATCGTGGACAGAAGAGAGTTTGGACCAACTTACAGAACAGCAGTACCTGTCCTAGCTGTAGTGGGTACAAGAACAGTACTTTTTCCGCCTCTTGCAGGCAAAAAAGAAAAAAGATTTGTCTCCATTGATCCAATCAAACCACATCATGTGGCCGAATCTCAACAGTAGGCCACGTGGGGCCCTGAGTAGCCACAAATCTCCTCTTTCTACCATACAGGGAGTTCGGATGGAAAGACCAATAACCTTTCAAGACTCTGCAACATGGAGTGATAAAGAAACGAATAATGGAGTGCAGATCACACCAGTTGAAATTATTAAGCATCAAGAAGAAACAACAATGCAAGTTGCAATTCGGACAAACGATGATGTCTACATTAATGTGCCTTCAAATGACACATCTGCCAGTCCTACAAAACGTGCTGAGCTGCAAAAGGTTGATCGAACTGCGTCTGGCTTTTTCATCAACTTCGATGATTTCTATTCAGATCCAAGTGAATCTGATCAAACGCCACCCAAAGAAAGACATTTTTTGCCAATTCTATCTTTTCCTCAAAAAGACTAACTTAGTGCCACCTTGGTTGCATATTTAGTTTGCAATAGGGGTAGTATATCTGTTAATGTATATTGGCACAGTGCCTGTCTTTTTTCCACTTCTGAACGGACATTATCTTCCAGAATACTCTGTATTGCAATCTGTGAACTTGGTCCTGAAACCACATAAGTCATCACACCGTGAACAAAGAGACTTGTCCCTGGTGAATATTGCAGAGATTCCAATACCTGATGATATAGTTTTGGATAAAGTATCATATGATGTATATGGCCCCACTGAACATTTAAAAATCTCACATTTTTTAAAAATCTCTTTACATGATTTCATTACCCCGTGTACACTATCTGTTGATTGGGACATTGAGACTCTAAATACCATGCTTACAGATTTAGAACAATTGGCTGCATTTTCTTGCAGGGAATTGTATGAAGATACAACTGACTATGATACCATGTTTTATTACCAGCATTATGGTCATCATTTTTTGTATAAAGCAAGTGTAACACGCACTGCTAATGTGTACCATCTATGGGAACATTGCCCAACACCACCAAAAGGTTGTTCTACCACATTCGCACAGAAGTTCGCATACTTTTCAGGGTCCAATACATTCGACCCAGAATCATTTTACTATAAACTTGCACAGACTAATGCAACTGCAAAGAAAATGATGCTTGCAAACACAAAGCTGATATATTCAGTACCTTTTATCTCCCAACTGTCTATACAGGGTTTCGACTACTGGGGAGACACCATAGACACACTATCCATCTGGGGGACAAGAGAGTGGCAGATTCAGGGAAATGAGGCATTATTTAGAGCTTGCCAAATACCATTACAGATGATTCTTCTGAACAGAACAGTGCAACAGACTAGCTGTTATGGGTTTATAAGAATTAAAGATCTGAAAACACTGAGCATCCCTTCATGCACATCTATTAAGGGTATCTCAAATAATGCACTAACCAGTGAAGGGGCACATGGTATATACAATTTGTCATCTCCCTATTGGAAGGGTTAGTTGGTTTGGCCAGTAGACACAAATAGGTGTCACTCAAGATTCAGGGGTACAACCAAAGGGTTTAGTAGGCATAGGCACAACCCACGCCATGTACACATAAATGACCCAGGGGTAGTGACTTTCTATGGTGTCAGGAAGTTATGCCTCGATTGGCTAGCAACCTCAACACTATCACAGGTGAAACAAAACTTGACCCAACACTTGGCCTTTTTGTCGGACAACATAATCTTAGGGATTTCTTGTTAGACCCAAGAAACCACATAGGAAATGCTTCTTGTATACCATCTACAATCAACTGTGGAAAATCTTCCAACAGGAAGTTACTGAGAGACATCGTGAAATCAATAGAATGAACATAGAAAAGGCCTTAGCTGTGGTAGACAATAGCATGACCACACTCTCATCTCGTATTTATTCACTGGGCAACATTGTGTCCTCAGCTATCGATATAATGGAACACGCTAATATGCTTCTAAGCTGGACGCTTCAATCATTGCGTTCTAGCCACATTCTATGGTGATACATTAAAGACACAAATCTGTTTTCAGCTTACAATCTGACAGACAGACAATTGACCATAGCTCGCAGAGATGCGAAGTTCACCATGGTGCTCATTGAAAAACTGGGGAAGTTACCTTTTACTGTAGCAGAGTCACCATCCACTGAATGGTTAATCCATGGCTATGTTAAATCAATGAGAACTAGTCTGTCAAGACATGATGAGAAACTCAAAGCTGTGTGTTGTTACCAGAAAGAAGAAGTCTTCTTTCTTCATGAAGCCCTCACCCACCAACCTACTTGGTGGCATTCTTCATGATCGGGCCCACCTGGTGACACCGAGTGTGTCCCTGGTGTGCTACAACGCCTGTGTTACAGCGGAGCTGGTATACTTACTGAGTGTGCAGTGTCGGTGACGTGAAAGTGAGATTTAAAAACTGTTCAGTGGTCCCATTATCCAAAGGGATGAATTTTAATGTTTGGGCCTCTGGCAGCAGTAAAAACAAGGCAGCGGATGTAGGTGGAGTTGTATTGAGGGAACTCCTGCATCTTGTGAGTGGTCTACATGTTTCAGCCTGGCCTTTAATATAAACTGGCTTTACTCAGGACCTAGAAACATGAAAAGTACTATTTATACTCACTCTTGTTTATGGATCAAAGTAAGTGTGGCACATGCTAAGGTGCCCTATATGTGAGAAGTCAGTTCCTTCTCAAAGCATTCCTGTACATACAAACATAAAGGACAAACAAACACACAGATAGGTAGTTTTAGGCACAGTGGCTGAATCATATCAATAATTAATAGCCGTAGTGTTAGTGGTAAAAGCGATATATCACACTGCCAATCACGATATTACAGTTCTAATGCTGCCTGAAATATTACCCAATAGGCAGGTATGAAGTGTTGGGCAAATGGTACATACAGGAAACCTGGGAGTTACTGTACACGTATTGGTGCAGGAACAAAGGCAAGGAAATGGGTCTTTAGTGTGTAAAGTAATATCGCTGCACGGAGCATGTAATGCGTCAATAGCGAACTTGTCCTTCTACCTCAAGGGTTCCCCTGCTTCTGTAATAGATCCGGTCTTTGAGTTACTATTAAATGATAGTTAATTGACACTGAATGACCAAGGCTGCTGTGGTATGATGCCTGACATTGCTTATCTAATAACCGTCAACTCCAGGGTCGTTTGTTGTAAGCAAGTATTGTTTCCCCCGGCTCGAACAGTTAGGGAGGCACCACTGTGGCCTTCACTGAATATATCCAACATAGGGTTTGATTCTCTGAGCAGACTGAAAGCCATGCTATTTCAGCATAATGTGGCCTTAACTTCAGCCCGAGAGACTTTTGATATCGAAAGTGGCAAGGTCTTCGGCAGAAATACAGACATTGGTCTGTTCGAACTTCCCTCTCAATTTCGGGTAAATGGTCCATCGTATCTTTAACATACCGATGTGAGTGGTATCGTACACTTATTTAAGATATTTGCATCAGGTCTGTTAACCAATGTTCAAACAATTTTCGGAGTTATTCCATCATTCATAAACTCTGTACTTGGAATCGTTTTTGAAGGGCTTCATTTGCTCCTGCTTTCAGGAGCGGGCATCCTGATTTTACTCCTATTGCTTTGCAATGGATGTCCGCATCACTCAAGATATGGAGAGAGCACTGCTGAAGCAACTTTGTTGTGAGCAATTGGTGTACTTAAAGGGGTTACCTTGACTTCACGAGCTGAGTGAGCATTGTTTCCTGTCTTTCAGACTGGCCTGGCTTGACTGCATCCTACCAGTATTCCGCTGCCTCTTTTGAGGATTCGGACACGTGTTGGACCTCTGTCTGACACTTCCATCGGTTGCGCTACCGGACATAGAATTGCTACTGGCACCTTCACGGGCCCATGTGTACAGTAGTCCACAGCATATTCCCATTTTGATGATGGCGTTCCTAGAGCCTCCATGGGACATTTCATCTCCTGTTGGACCAGAAAGCGGCTCTGCAACTGATGTGCAAGTATCAGTCTCAGGCACACAGGCATCTACTTCTTCCAGGACGTCTGCCGTGGGAAACAGCTATGACTACCTCTGCTCACTTGATATCATACTGGAAGCACTAGAGGGACTGCCTCCTGCAGATGCCATGTACAGTGATGTTGAGTCTTCAGCGCAGGATTCTTAAACAATCCGGCCTTTCCTGTGTTGGGAATGATTTGGACAATTTTTAAACATGTACCAAATTGAATGTCGAACAGACTTTGTTTTTCTTCTCTGCTCTATATGAACATAGTGGCTTTCAAGGTGCTCAAAAAAACAATGGCATTTATTCAAAATATGGAATACCCTTAATGACAGCTTTTTAGGGATGATTGCCTTCACTATAGATGTTGCTTTTGATGGACATTTTTTAAGTGCTTTTTAGTATGCTTTTAATGTAAAGGATTTTTAATTACTTTTTAGCATTTTCTATAATTTACCTAGCTGACCTTGTTGACGATTTTATGAGGAGTGGGTGTCATGTCCTTTAGGTTAGTCCCATCATGTACATACCAATTGCATCCACACGACATAACTGTCTTACATAGGTGACCTTTTACCTAGTAGCTTACTTCTGTCTCTCTGACATTAGGCTCTTGGTACCATATCCTAATCCCTGTACCTGACGTACACAAACATGTCACCAGGCACAGTTGATTTATTCTGCACAAGGGTCACCACCTTCTTCAATCATGGTTAACAGCCAGCTGTGCATGAACATGTTTGTTTAGAAAATGATTAGCAGGGGATTGGCGAATGTATTCAAAACATATTGATTCTGAAAAAACCCCGGAGTGATCACTGTAGTATAAAAGACATGCACTCCCCCTTTCTAGACAGGGGAGAATTCCTTCCAAGCTGAGACGAGGCTCTGCCAGCTGATCCTTCGACAAGCAGAGATCTGCCCTCCCTTGCGGGGTGCCATCCTTGTCGCAGAGTCGGGGTCCTTCATTGAGAACCATCAGGTGAGGGGTTAGCACTTAACCGGGGAATTCTTGGCTCCATTAGGGTCTATGAGGTTCCATTAGGACATATCCTAACACTTACACATACATGCTTAACCTACACCTCTAGGTTAGGCACGGTTAGGTAGGCTACGCATAATAGGAGTACACCAACTCTATTGTTTTATGTAATATGCTTTTATTTATCTTATTTGCACTATGGTAGAAATGTATCTACTTTTTACGATATTGGTACTAGCGACTACATTTATCTGCTCCTGTCTTTTGATTGTCGCAGCTAACATGTTTCATACTAGACTGACGCTTGACTAATAATTATTGAAACCGTCCCAATCGTCATTCTATGTATTCTGAGAAAAGTAAGCACAAGTGACTGAACGAAAGATACCATATTGTTTCCACAGTTCCTGAGGAATCGGGGTTGCCATGTTCGGTGATTGCCAGAAACTACTTCCCACACTGTTTACTACAGGGGGATGGTAGTGGCACTGTCGCTTGCAGGTCTAACGCCTGATTCATCCCTGGGGGGTGTCCAGAGTCTGTCTGCACACCAAGCCCTCAGTTTAGGTCATCCAAAATGCACAAGCCCTGTGGAGTCCCTACAACTATACGACAAAGGTCAACAAAAGGAAACACCAAAAAAAGGAGGCAAGCAGGCAGAAAGTTTCGAGTAAGATCGCCTGTTGATTTGTGTTGGAATTGAGGAAGATTTAAGAGGTATACAGCTGAAAAAAATACTATTTTACGTTAACAAATAGGGAGTAATACACGTTTGATGAGCCTTTATCAATAGGAACACCAGAAAATCCATGTAATCAGATTATGATAATCAGAAGTAAAGAGGTGTACTTGCCACCTGATTGAATTTCACAAATAATATAAAGATGATGCTGAAATTACCTTCTGCTACAAAATTAAATGGCATATTAGCCAGAAAAGTCAGGGAATTGTGTGCATGACAGACAATTACAAACATACCTGAAATTAAATATATTAAGGGTTTGTTTTGCTCTCTGCAAGATTTATTTTGAAGTCATCTGTTATGAACTTTGAATTTGTTAACCCTTTTCAGCTCATTCAAGGCCTCGTGATCCCAAACAATATTGAATCATATGCCAAAATGTCAGACAAATGGGGGCACAAAAAGAGCCAAAAGTTCAAGCTACCACATGTCTGTCAACCAAATAGAACCAAAAGAAAGCTTTCTCAAGCACCAAACGTGCCATTTGTTTTCATCTTGGATGTAGATCTTTTAGTTTGAGTAACATTTATTGCAGAATTCAGTGCCTATCCTGCTTTTTAATTCTATTGTGGGAAAAACTGACTAATGATGTGTTTAGCAGACTAATGCATAATAATAAAATAATAAATATGTGCATAGGTATAGTTGTCTGACGTTTGACATCAAAATACACATAAAGGATGGTAGGGGGTCTTAGGGAACACTTTTATAGACCAGCGCGGACATAATCCCCAAATCTAATCATGAAAACACAAACAAATACGCGGGTCTGGTATGCCTACTCAAGGACTGAAAATGATATATACAAGTATAGACCTCAACCATGTTCCCGGGAAATCCTTTTAAAAGGGTGGAATCCCTTCACTCACCAAAGTGGCATGCTTCATCATCTGGGATCTTCTGTTGGTTGCAAATCCTAGTGCAACCAATGGCTACAACCCCCTCACTGTGAGGGAGGAGCTCGGGATGTTTTTTTTTAATGATGTTAGTGTAGTGGATCACTAGAATCCTTCAGAAGTGAAGACGTGAGAGTGATGGGCACAGTGCATATGTGTTAAAGTGAAGTGATAATAAAATAATATAAGGTTGTATTTTCCTTAAAACCTTACATGTCATTGTTTGTTCATTTTTTCTACACTCACTATTGCGCAGTAGCATCATAGCATCTACGTCCTGAAGAACGCTGCAATTCCATTTGGAATCAATATGGCTCAAACATGTAGACCTTTTTTCTGGACATATGCAGTGATTCTTTAAAGAACTGCATTTGCACTGTTTTTAATCTGGTTGTCTAGGGATAATTAATAAAAAAACATTCTCCTGATAGCCCATTTTATTATCACTTCACTTTAACACATATTCACTGCGATCATCATTCTTACGTCTTCACTTCTGAAGGATTCTAGTATTCCATTACACTAACATCATAAAAAAAAACATCCCTGAGCTCCTCCCTCACAGCATGTCACTTCGGTGAGTGATGGGATTACTTCCTTTTAAAAGGATTTCCCAGGAACATGGTTGAGGTCTATACTTGTATATATCCTTTTTCATTCCTTGAGTAGGCATGACAGACCTACAGGTTTGTTTATGTTTTCATGACTTTTGACATCACCAATATATCCACCTTCACTATCAGCATTCTTGCTTCAACAGTGAAAAGTAAAGCCCTGCTCTGAGGAGGGAAATGCCCTTTATAACACAAATATCATGAGGGAAAGCAAGATGGCGGCCACATAGGAGTACCGCGGAGAAGCTCCCACTCTGGCACCCGCCTACAGTGTTTCGGCACCCAATGGGTGAGGTGACTTCTCAGAGCTCCTCAGCTGACAGGGAGTATTTTGGTGACAGTCTCACAACTGCTTTTGGCTGAGTCCAGCGTGGTGGGGGATTGGAGGAGGTCTGTCAGAGTGCTGACAGCTCTGGCAGGAAGGCTGATCCAATCATTGAACCGTGTCTTGAGCGGGTGGACGGGTCTTGCCACAAGAATGTACGTAATAACCTGAAGACGGCGTCAAGCTTTCCCTTCTGGTTAACTTCTTTGACGCTCTGTATTATGCCCCCCAATGTTGCTAAACAACATAAGGAGGTGTCCTTATGGGCTGTTGTACAGGTGCATGGATCAAGACAAGAGTCTCCCCCTGTCCACATCGAGGGGAGCGTAGGTAGGCAGAGGGAAACTCATGCTGTCAAAAACTGGCAGGAGTGTATGGGTGCAGTTAGGTGTACACTCAAGTTGTGGCCAAAACACAGGGGGCGATGCATGTCTCAGAGGAGGGGGTTTCAGAGCCCAGCAAAGACAGTCTTATCTCACCTCTTGTCCCACCGCAGCCAGCCGTCACTGACTTTTTCATTGTTAAGGACAGAGGAGGAGGCCAAACAGCTCGGGAAGCACTCCAGGAGCTTGATAAACCGGGCAAGAGTGCGGCCCCTGTTTCAGATGACCGGTTTGGGATTTCTCCGGGGCAAATGGAAGAGACTACGGTGTCAGTTTAGGCGGCAGTCGATGGGGGCTCTTTGTCATCTACATTAGGGTTACCCTCATTAAGGGAGACCTGTAAACAGGGAGAGGTGGTCAGTATCTCCAGAGAGTGGAATCAGGGGGCCATAAGGAAAGAGCGTGGAGTTACATCTGACTTTCGATCTGTGTCTCTCGATGGAGTCATGAGTGTTTTGGACTGTAATAATAGTGTGGCAGCAGCAGATCTCACATCCGATGAGCCTAATAAATTATTTTTGCTCACTGATGGTTCTCGCTCGGACAATTCTAGCTCCAGTCAAAGTGAAGCCCAGTGCAGCTCTTCAGCCTCAGGTTCTGGCTCACTTGAAGCACCCTTTAATTGCCAAAGGTATCAGAGGAGCTCTAAGGACAACACAGATTCACAAAAGAACAAGGAGAAATCCACCTCTGGCGGATGGCTGAAATGGGACTATTCCCATACAAAAATACTGGGAACACCAGAGACTGCACCCACCCAGGCAGAGACTGCTATGTGTTCACAAAAAGTTGAAGGGGCTATAACTATGGATCCCACTCTAGCCCTGATCTTAGAGTTTATCAAGGAGCACCTTGCTGAAATCCATGTGATTGAGAAAAAGCCAGGCAGGCCACAAAAAAGCTGGAAGGTGTAGTTCGGAAGGTCGGGAAGGCATGCTCTGAGATTGGTGTGTGGCTCAACAGTATGGAGGAGAGAATAACTGTTGTGAAGACTGAATTGGTTGCTGTCAGAGAGCAGACCAAGACCCAAAACGCCCAAATGACTGATGTCATGTGGAAATTGGAGGACCTGGAAAACTGCCAGAGAAGGAACAATCTTCATTTTATTGGGATCGAAGAAGGCCTAGAAGGGGAGGACATCAGATTCATTATGCTGGACCTTCTCAAAGAGGCCTTTCCAGAACTTGTAAGATGGGTTTCCTTTAACACGCCACAGATCTACAGATGCCAGGAGAGATCAGAGGCAGCCAAGGGCCATCTTAGTTTTTTTGGGAAATTTCTTGTTACTCCAAGCCATTGTTGAGAGGGCTCGGCGAGAGGCAAGAAGGAAATATCAAGAGTCCTCCTTTTTTGAGCATTTTGCCACATAACAGTAGAGCGCGGGGGCATCTGTGGCAGGTCATTAAGCCGTATCAAAATGCTGGTTTTGAGGCATTTCTGCTAGCCCCAGAAGATTGAAAACAATAGTTAAAGGGACTGTAAAGATCTTTACCTCTGAAATACAAGCTCATGACTATCTTGAGCAGGCTTTGGCAGACAGAAGTAATATATAGCTCATGAGTTGTTAGCTTTGGAAACTGCAAGTCAGGCTAAACATAGTTGGGTCCCTCCTCAGCATTGCTTATATTGTTTGTTATTTGTATATTGGGGGCTTAGGCTCCCACAGGCTTTACCTTTCACACATTATCACATTGGGATGTGGGGGTGAGGAGGAGGAGGAGGTTCAAGGGATGGGAGCTTGCGGTGAATATTACTATATCCATCACACAGACCTGGTTGGTCTGGCTGCTTTCAGTGGCGGGGGGAGGTGGAGAGGGGTAGATTCTGGTTAGGAGAGGGTTTTTTTGGGGGGTGGAGGGGGAAGGGTGTTGAGAAGGGTGTTGGATCATATGGCATCTAAATTGCAGCAAGGAATTTTTAGTATGTTGATTTTTTTAGTTGTACTGATGGACAGGCCGGGGCATGAATACAAGATTGGCTAGCGGAATGTGTCTCAGCACCATAGGGCTTCTATTAGTCTTTAGGGGTCATTGCTGGTGGCTAGAGCAATCTTCTGGGGGTTGGCTAAGCTTTGTATTGCCACTATCAATATCTGCAGGCTAAATGATAGATCTAAAAGGATAAGGGTGCAAGAAGATCTCAAATTTTTTAAAGCAGATATGTATTGCCTGCTGGAGACCCACATAGCAAGGGGTGATAGTATTGTTTTGAACTCTATAGGAGTGAACGCAGTATGTCATCAACCCGGGACATCAGGACTGAAGGGGCAGCCACCTTAGTTAAATAGAATGTTGTTATACCTGGTCGTAACGCAACAGCTAAGCATTGCAGATGGGCAATAATGGAGTGCAAATCTGGCAATGGTTCCTTTACACAGTGCTCAATCTATGACCCATTTCTAGATGACACTGGCCTATTGAATTTTTTAGCCATGGAATCGCCTTCCTGGCCTGCACCATATGTAGTTTGTGGGGATCTAAATTTAAATGGGTCTAGAGAAGAGCCTAGGGTCAGTAGAGCTTACAGTGTCCGGTGTAAACCACAAACATCGAGATATTTAAAAAATCTTTTGAGAGACATTCACTTAATTGATGTTTGGCCCAGTCTGAAAGTTCCTGAGCCTGTATATATTTATTATTCAGCTGCCCATGGCAAGTTTGCCAGGCTGGGTTATTTTCTGGTGTCACCGGTCTTACTTAAGGGAGTTCAGGTAGAACTCTTCCCCAGTGTAATGTCTGATCACAACCCTGTTGTTTTTGAATTAGCTGTTGATGGATTAAGAAAGGTGGTTAGAAAGTGGTCTTTTGTGAGGGCACATTTGTCTGACCCAGAATATCTGAATCATATGAATGGTTGCATTATGGGATATTTCAATATCAATAAGGGTAGTGCCTCTCCTGGAATGGTCTAGGATGCCTTTAAGGCTGCTTTAAGGGGGGAAACCCTGGGGTTCAGTCTGGATAAACAAAAGAGACGGCAGGTACCTGGTAATCTTCATGGCTGGGATACTAAAATGTTGGCCTATGCAGACGGCGTGGCAATAATTACTGCTGACCCAGATAGGACTCCGCGTTCTGTGGAAATGATAGTGGAAGCATTTGGGATTCAATCAGGGTTCTTGCTGAACAGACTTAAAACCCAGGTCTTGATAAACAGATCTACTTCAGACTCCAATAGCAGGATTGTCAATGAAGCGATATATCTGGGAGTGAGCATCACAGCAGAGGTAGATACTATAGTCAATTTAAATGTGACTCCTATCATAGAAAAAACTAAGAAGGATTTTAGTCAATTGGATAATCTGAAACTCCCAAAAATGGGGAGGTGCAACCTTGTTAAAATGGTGGTTTTGCCAAAATGATGTGTTTCTCTCACGATACACCTAGAGATTCATTACGATTGGTTGAATCTAATTGGAAGATTGGTGTCTAGATTTATCTGGTCTTATGGGAGAACTAGAAAGGCTAATGCATATTTGTGCCTACCTAGAGATAGGGGGAGTGGGGGCTCCCCAATTTCTAATTATACTACTTAGAGGGAGAGTTTCAATATTATGGCCCTTTATTCAATAACAAGGCATGGGAGGGAGGCGTGCCTCAATTTTCAAACTTTTGATTGGGGCAAATGCTAATGGTTTTCTGTTGAATTTTTTTGAGCCGAGCTACTTCAAAAGAACTCGGTTTAAAACCATGATGACTGCTTTGCGGAATTGGGTATATGTTCATAAAAAACTGGGGTTGGGTAGATACAGCAGGTACACTCCTCTGCTCAGGTATGATCAGCTCCCTAGGATCTTTAAGGATGAGTATTTAACCAGGTGGGTAAGGGGGTTTTTGGTAGGATAGGGGATCTTTTGGCTGGGGATCATAGTATGTCTTTTGAAGTGGTCAGGGGCAGATTTAACACCGACCTAGGGATTTTTTTGAAATATCTACAGCTGAAGGATTTTCTTTTCAGGAAGGTGGGTGGTGCGGCAGGTTTTGCTAAGATTCCCTTAAAAGAATTGCTAAAAAAGGGCACAAACCCCTCCATCTCGCAATTATATGGTTGTTTGCTGGAGAGGGTCCCGGATGATCTGGATAAGCATGATGTGATGTGGCAGGGGAGGCTCAAGTTATTGGATTCTGGTGTTTTTTAATCACTCAAGATGGGCAGGTCAATTTTGTGTTCAGCAAATTTGCGATCACAACACTATAAAACACTTTTTAGCCCATAGATAACAGCAACAAAAAATTGCCAAATGGGGTGGGGTCGCTGGGAGCTGTTGTTTTAGATGACAGGCATCCAGAGCAGATCCAGTCCATGGGGCCGATTCATAGAATTAATCGGAGACAAAATCCTAAACTTACTACTTTTGGTATTTACAGAAGGCATTTAGTAGTAGTAAAGTTAGGATTTTGTCTTAAGTTTGACTTAAGATAGAGTTAAGACAGAGTTAAGACAAACTTAGGACAGACTTAAGACAGACTTAAGACAGACTTGAGACAGACTTAAGACAAAATCCTAACTTTACTACTACTAAATGCCTTCTGTGAATACCAAAAGTAGTAAGTTTAGGATTTTGTCTCAGATTACTTCTGTGAATCGGGCCCCATATGTTCTCCACCTGCCCTAGCCTAAAACCACAGGCCTGGAAATAGCAGTCTTTCTAGGTGATGTGCGTAAAGCTAACATATCCCTGTCACTTCAGCTTATGTTATTGGGGATAAGAGAATCAGATAATGGGGTTGGGGAAGGAGTAATTTATATTGCTATGTCAGTTTTTAGGCTTTGTGTAGATTCAGCTTGGCTTTAAACCCCTGCCCCGAACTTCCAGTAATGGAAGAGGCACTTCCTGCATACCTGCATATCTATAATCTATAGATAGCACTTTAAGAACGGAAAGGCAAGAAGGGAAATGTTAAAGGGAAGAGAATTTGAGGACGGTCTCGACCTGGGTGTCTTTGTTCAAATAAGCTATGAATAAATTTGTATACGTTTTTTTCCACTCAAACTCAATCTTTTGATGACTTGTATTTATGGCTAATTTAATGAAATTTGTCCTTCCTTTTGTAATGTATTTACGTACAAATTGTCACTGCAATTTTACTTCACAAATCATTTTTTTTGTTTAAATAAAAAAACATGCAATGCCTTTATTATGCAGGTAAGTACCACGCAGGTAAGTATATGTGCTTTTACCACAAATGTTTTTACCACACAGGTGCTTATTTATTAAAAAAAAACTCTTTATCCAACCATGCCTCTCTTTTCCTCTTTACATCTGTGCACTTCACTGGCTCGACAGTAATATGCGATCCTGCTTTGTAAGGATAACGGGTCAGGGATGAATACAGGAGACATAAACAAACCTATAAAAAAAGAGGTTGAGAGAGATAGTTGAGGTCATTGTGTTGAATTTAAATAGAGAAGGAAGTCCAGAGATAGATATGTGAACAGCACAGAAAACAAGGTAGAGAAAGAAGGGAGAGTTGATGATGGGAAAAAAATTCCAGGTAGAAAAATAGAGGTAGAGAGGGGTAGAAAGGGGAAAAGGTGAGGTGGAGCAGGAAGATAGTGAACTAATAGTGAGGTAAATTGAGGGCTAGGTAGGATGAGAGATTGGTGGGGTAGAGAAAATGAGCTATTGAGGGGGATGTGATCTAGAGAAAGGAAGGAGATGTACAGGTGAGGGAGAGTAATGATTTCGAGAAGTTGCTGGGACAGAAGTAGAGAGAGGAAAGGTAGTGCTGACATATAGAAACAGATAAAAAGGTGAGGTGAGGCGAAGATAGATATGGGATTGCGGATGAAGTGAAGTAGATGGAAGAGAGATACAGGAAGGTCAAATGGAAAAAGAACAGTGAACTACATAAAAAAGGATATGTAGCAGATCAAGTTAAGGTATAGAGAGGGGGTTGAGAGTAATAAATAAGGTGGGAGACACAGATAGTGATGGAGAGGCAAGGTTATTAGAAATAGATTAAGTCAGGTGAGGTATATTGGGTATATATAGAGAGAGGTGAGGTAGAGAGGGCCACGAACGAGAGGATTGTGAGTAAGAGATGGGAGAGGTAAAGAGAATAATCATATAGATAAGATGAAGTTAAGTAAGGAGAGAGACAAAGAAAGATTAAGACTGTGCAGACCAGACATGCACACTAAATGATAGGTAAGCATACTCATTTGTCAAATTAGAAAAATAAGCTATTTTTAATGAGCACTTTTAACAGTCCCACTCACTTTTTAAGGACCCCCTTTGGAAGATGGGTGCTGTGGGTAATTGCCAACTTAGCCCATGTCTTAAATAAATTTGCTTTATTTTCTTTTACCATTATAAACAGTAAAATAAACATGCACCATTCTTACCTGCCTCTTGCATGCCTTAGTGAATCGACCCACAAGATATGTAACTCCCTTTTAGTAAAAGTGTAAAAACTGTATATCAATATTCCTATTTCATTACCATTCTAAGGAGCATATTCACAAGGAGCTATCGCCGAACCAACAGCACTTTATCGCAGCCAAAGTCGTGATAAAAATACCTACCCATTCACAAGCTGGTGGAAACAGCCCACAGCACCAGTTTACCCGCGATAGCAGCCGCAAAAAACATCGCCACAGAGGACCCCCGCAACTATCGCTAATGAGATGCAGAGTGGGCGCTCCCGTGCCAAAATCCGCGACAACATCACACCACAACATTCTCAATGACCAGCCACATCGACGATAAAAACACAAAACAGGTGATAAGGTGCGTCTGACCTGGTGTAAAGTCGGACGGCAGCCTGCACCACAAAAGGGGGACCCACCCAGGGCCACATCGGAAGGGCAACAGATGCCATGGAGCCACCCATCATGTGGTCCGGACACCCAAGAGGGCGACAACACCCACCGACACCACCCCCAGGACCACCCCTCCTTGACACCCCCCCGATCAAAGACATGCCACATCAGCTACACCTAAACATGTACAAAATAATGCGCCTGACGTCCCACAATCACAACAGGTGACATGCATGTGTCGACACAGAAATGAGCAGCACACATTCACTTTCGAAGCAACAAATGAAACTTTATTAAAATTAACACTGAGATGAAATAAAGACACATGGCCGCTCCCCTCGGGACAATCCGTAGGTCCCAGCCTGCAAGACAAAAAAAATGGTGAGAAGGTGTGTCCTGCACACATAAAAGTACAGAGAGAGTGAACGAGAGAGAGAAGAAGAGAGGGTGAGAGAGAAAGAGAGAGAGAGAGAGAGAGAAGAAGAGAGGGAGAGATAGAGAGAAGAAGAGAGGGAGAGAGAGAGAGAGAAGGAGAGAGAGAGAGAGAGAGAGAGAGAGAAGAAGAAGAGAGGGAGAGAGAGAGAGAGAGAGCGATAGAGAGAGAGAGAGATGTCCCTGCGTACCCAGGCCACACTGCTCACCTTCCTCCACCAGCGCGTAGACAAGAGGTCCCGCCACGTGCCGCTGCAAGCCACAAGCCCGGGCCCCGCTGACATGGCACCCTCCGCACCATGCAGCCATGCTCCGCAGGCCAACATGTCTCACGTTTGGTGCTGGGTCTTGATTACTTCATGGCAGAGGACATACCAGTGCACCCAGCACCATCGCAGGCTGCACACCTGCTCAGCCCAATGGGTGCCACTATCTGGGATCCCGTAAGCTATGCCACGTGGCAATAGGCCCGCGCTGCCCGCTGGCTCTGGCCTACACTGCAGTCCAGCAGGGCACACTAAACCTGAGCTGTCCGGGCTGCTGGGACGGGGCATCATCGCAGGCTACACACCCGCTCAGCAGCTTAAAGTACCACTGACTCAGTGCACCCGAAATCACCGTCCCTTGGCGGGGTACCCGTACCGTCTGCAAGGCCTCGGATGCCACTAACACTGTGCAAACCCAGTCTGCACCATGTGGTGGTAGGCCGTGCCATCAGCCAGGCCTCGGATGCCACTAACCCTGTGCATCCCCAGTCTGCGCCATGTGGTGGTAGGCCCGTGCCATCTGCCAGACCGCGGATGCCACTAACCCTGTGCAACCCCAGTCTGCGCCACATGGTGGTAGACCCGTGCCGTCAGTCAGGCCTCAGATGCCACTAACCCTGTACACAACAATTCAGGGGCTCTTTATGAATGAGAAGCGTGGAGCGGCCGTCATCCAGTCACCACCGGAAGAGGGGAATGTGACGTCATCTGCCCCTTATGTTGGCGGAGTCACATAGCCAGTGACGCCTGGGCCGGATGGGTGTGGTGTGTGTGTAAACCTCCCCTCAGGGAGTGGCTGTGAAATGCTGATGACTAGACCACTGACCTGCACACCACCAGCACGTACGCTTGCGATGGGTAGCAATGAGGACCCCCACTCGGAGCGTAAGTCGAGTGGTCTGGCCTGCCATATGCCGGGGCAGCACAGGGCTTGCAACAATGACTCGTGGGCTCGCGGCGTGGTCCAGTCCATGTCTGGACAAGGAAATAACTGATGCGTTTGTCCCTGTTGTAGTGTTCACAGGAACAGGTACACAAAATGCAAATTTGCACCCTCTGAGTCGCATCCCACAGGATGAACATCATTTAGGCAAGGGGAGGCACTGTGCCCACATTCATCCACACATCCATACCTGAATGATGTAAGACATGACACAGCAGTGTGTCACTAGATGTTTATTTGCACATCCACTGCAGTCATGCAGCTGGAGCGGTACAGGGCAATGCCAAGCACACTAGTCAATATGGGCCCGTGGAGGGCCAGCCAGAGTCCATCCAGGGATGACATGTACTACGGACGAGGAAGGGTACAGTCCGCAGTCTGTCCGCCATGTCATTGGTCATCAAACAGGATGTGGCAGTCCATGTCGCTGTCCAAGGTGAGTGCTTTGGAGTGTATCGGGGGTCAGTGGAAGGTCATGAGGCCATGTGTGGCACCAAGCAGAAAAAGGCCAGGTGGCGGAAATGAATGCTAGTGCCTCCTGGTCACAAACCCATCCACGTCCTCTTCCCCGGATGTGTGCTCTGCCCTACCTGTGGGTGTTACAGTACCGGCTAAGGCCCTGTGTGCCACTGACACATCAGGGGCCGAAGGGGGATTGTCAGCAGCACTGTGTGCCACTGACACATCAGGTGCCTGAGTGGAAACACCTGCCGCACTGGGAGGCACTTACAAACCAGGGGGCGGGGATGTGGATGGTGTGGGGACAGCAGCATTCATCGGCACATGCCTTGTGGCAGCAATGCCATGATGGAGGTCTGCAGGGCATGATCACTCGCAGCTACATTTTGATGATGTGCAGTGGTAGCTGCCATCCTTTCTGCCTCCATCTGCACCATGTCCTCCATGAGCGTTCTCATGTGTGCCAGCTCATGGCTAGCATCACTGGAGCCACTCTGAGTGGACAGGTGTTCTTCTCTTCGCGTCATGACTCCAGCGATGTCAGTCAGGGCTTGTTGGAGACCATTTGGCGGACATAGACACACAAGGATGGCATCCAGTTTGGCAGCCATGAGTTCGAACCCCACCCGCACCTGTTAAAACATCTTCCTCTGGCCCTCCAGCACACAGCGTTGGAAGGCCATTTGTTGTTCCTGGGGGACTTGAGAGGGTGCCGGGGAAGTGGGTGCCTCCTACTGGGTGCATTGGGTGGTGGGCGGGGCCTCATCGATGTAGCTGGGCTGCCCTGATCCTGGAGGTGATTGGCGGATGAAGTCAATGATGCCTTTGATGGTTTGGGTGTCGATACTGGTGATGTCCTCCTCGTCATCAGTGAAGAGTGGCTGGGACAGCTCTGCCGGAGGTGTTGATTATGCCCCTGTGATGTGAAGGGGAGATGGTGTGTTACAATGTGTCCACATGTATGTAGCTGCATGGTACATGTTGACATTCAGACAGCATGGCATTGATACATTGTGACAGTCTATAGATCTGGGCGATGACCCAGAGTCATTGAGGGTGTGCACTGTGTTCTGCTTGAATGTGCATTTGTGCCATTGTGGCACTCTCTACCCGTTCCCCCAGTACCTGGTGGTCACTCACCCTGTTGCGGTTGTGTTGTGTCCTGTCGAGCAGTGTCCGGTCCCCCGACTCCGGCCACAGTATCCATACTGATGACTGTCGACACCAGATCCTTCATGTCATCCAGCACGAGCTGTGGCGCTGGGCCCCCACCTCTGGTCTGCGTTGCTGTCTTCTGGTTGGCGGAGAGTTTCTCCTTGGTCTTCCGCTTGAAGTCATTCCATCGCCTCTTGACCTCGCCCATTGTCCGCTTGTGTTCTCTGATGGCATTCATCTTGTCGACGATGTCCCGCCATATTCCGGTTTTGGTGCCCAATGGAGGTGACGAAGAGTTGTTGATGGTGTTCCATCACCTTTGTGATTATGATCCTGTTCGCCTGCGGACTGAACTTCATCTTCCTTGTCTTCTTGTCTTTGCCCTTCCCTGTCCCCGATGTCCCGGACTGGCCATCCGGGGTGCTTGTGGGGTTGCGCTCGTCCTCTGCGCCTGCTTCTGCTGCCTCCATGGTGCTTGGGTGTAGGTGAGTTTGTGTGTGGTTTTTATTTCTACTTTTATGGTGATTTTTCAGCCTGCCAGTTGTGTGTTGCAGGCCTGGCGCTGCTTATCGCTGATTTCCTCATCGCGCTTTGGCCCATCGTGTGTTTTTTAGTGTTGTGGTTTATGGTTTTATCTCCGTCGTGGTATTTGTATTGCAAACATTGTCCGTGGTGTCGGCCGGCTATCGCATGGTACCGCCATTTTCCCGCAATGAGCTGCAATATTGGAAGTTACATTATGCTACTCTTGTGGTAGTTATCACACTTTCTTGTGAATATACCCCTAACTGTTTTGAGGAACATTTCCCTAAATCATGTAGTAGTACCTAAAAGAGTACTGCAGTGGTACCACTTTACTTATGCCAGAATGCCTTTGCGAGTAGGCTTCATTAACAAAAGGAAAATGTGTTGATATGCTACAATGAGTCATTGCCAGTAGTTGAATAAATTGCAAGCATTCCTCCCATCACGTTTTGTCTGTTTGTTGTACGCAAGTTGCAAGGGTATGTCCGGCTATGGGTCCATGCTCCCCATGCCACTGGAACCCAGCTATATCCAACTGACGAGCCATAGTTCAGGTGAAACTGGTCTTTAGTTGCTTGTGATACAGATAAGGGAACATATGGCTTGGCAGTTTGGGATGGGCCACTCCTACTGGAGCAGGGTCAAGACGGATTTGTATATGACTGGGTCAAATATATAATGGCATCATGAGCAAAAGGACGATGGTTTGGAATGCTACCTCAAGCGCTTGCCAGTGGTTGGACAGATTGCAAGCATTTCTTCCATCACCTTTGTGAATGGCCTCTCCTTACTTGTGTTCTACTATCTCCAAGTTCCAAAATTCACATTTTATTCTGCTACCCAGGTTTTTCGTGAAGCTGCTTGCCTCATGCCCAGTCTCACCATTTTTTTCTTTCCCCTACTAGGGCTGGAAACCTTAGATTACATATCTGCTTGGTGTATATTCTGCACCTTCAGTTTATTCTGTACGGTCTCTTTAAAGCACCATCTTCTTGCTCTGTCTCTTCTGCTTTAGTTTGTGTTTTCTTGCTTTTCCATCTACCAGTACCATTCATGCTTCACCATTTTATTGCACCATACTTAGTGTCTGAATTAATCCCATTTCAGAGTGCCAAGGTGCATCCAGGGATTACTGGGCCCAACCAAGGTAGATGAGGTCTTTTACTTCTTATGTCCCCGGACCTGACCTACTTGGATCCCACTCAATTGGGCCAAATACCGCTTCTGCACTTGACTCTCAATGGTAGCTGTGATAAAACATTCAAGGCTCCCTAAAGGGGATGTAGATACAGGTCAGTGAACATGACTGATAACTCAGAGGGCAAACAGCATGGACAATAAAACAATGTACAGCCAAATAATTGTTTTTATAAGAAAAAGTAATATGTTATCTCTAACTCTACACATGCAAAGAGAGGGGACATTCAATTGCAAAAACACAATCCCCCTTGAGGTCAGAGCTCTATTAGTTTTCAGGTCAATTTCTGTCCCTCCCTCCTTCTTGTAATATGTTTGTGGTTATTCCACATCCATTGATGGCAGCATCAGGGAATGCAAACTATTCAGACATACTCAAGAGTTCCTGTGACCCTACAGAATTATAGTTAAAAGTGTCTATGGTGCCACAGCACATTCAACAGATATTTCCTCAGGGTCCTAAAGGCCCTAGATAAAGTCTATCCGCTCTTGCAACACAGAAGAGTTCAGTATTACAGCAGGTGTCTAGAGTGCAGGCACTTGTGAGATCAGATCTTCCTCGGAGTTGGCGGGCTGCTCATGGTACACATGGCAGCATCAAGTGAATGCAGGCTCACTCTCCAGAGTGCATGCCCACTTTCCCTAGCAGTCTGAGCAGCTTCAAGATCTCAGCGATGCAGGAATGCTAGTTCCCCAGCAGGGGAAAATCAGTCCTTCAGCTTGCTACGCAGCATCCTCTAGGTACAATGGAGCCAGTCAGAGCAGATCATTTGCTGTGGCTAGACATTCTGCTCACAGCCTGACTCTAGTCCTGGGCAACGGCCTGACATTTTTGTTGACTCGGTCCTGGCAGTCTCTCCTGGATCACAGGGTTGTCGAAGTAACTTCTGGATGCAAAGTAAACTCCTCAGGTTGTTGTATGGCCATTAGGGTCATTTTCAACATTGCTAAGTTAGCCTGAGCTCTGCTGACATGATGCTGCTTTTGTGCATGTTACTACATGACTTTATTTGAAAAGACTCTGTTTGTGTCTTTCACATGAGAACTGACTGCTTTCTGCGTTCTCTGCCTGTTCCTGGAGTTTAGTCTGAACATGATGTGCAAGGTTGATAAACAATGCCCCTTGTTATTCTGCTCTGGTCAGTCCCTAGCACCTAGACAAAACACGCTAACACAGCTGCACTGCTGGAAACTCATGCTTTGATATTATGGGGATGCATTTTGTTAAAACACACACTTGGAGAAGGACCTTACCAAGGAGAAGAGCTATGAGGTTCCTATGATATAAAACTTCCATCTAGTCACTAAGGTATGGGGTCTGCTGACAAAGCCCAGAGATCTTCCTTTATATAATAAACTTCACCTTACCAAGGTAAGTGTGGTTAGGCCTTATAATCCTTTTTCCATTGTCTGTATATCAAGATATCCCCTTTTACATTTTATGGAATTGTGACAATGCTAATTGTTTTAGTTGTATGCATTTTGCTGCTGGTATTGGCTAGTATACTGCATTTTAGAGCACAATAGTTAAAATAAACCTTTAGAACTATCATGGTGACTCTGACAATTCTTATTGTGGACTAGTATGAGTGAGTGAGCGAAAGGGTGAGAGAGTCAGGATTGTTGTGTTCTGGGTTGTATAATCATTTGTAGCTTCATGATTATGTAGGAGAATGAATGAGACAATATAGCTTGTAGGTTTGGGGATTTTGGGTACTAAGGTGGTAGGAAGGTTCAGCCCCTATACACCAAGGTCATATTTTCCTGCGCATAGTTCTGTGAATGTGCTGAATCCCTGCAACATGGCGCCACCAACGTTTGGTCTGGTTCTTATCTGTGAGACTCCTGAGTAGTGCTTGTGCTTGTCCACAATCCCCTCACTTCTGTTTCCCGAGACGGTTGTGAAGGTGTCGTCTCCTATATTGTGAAACTTTACGGGTTTTTCAAGCTTGATTATTAAAACGTCTTTATCTTTCTTATTTACCCGTTAATGCGCTACCACACATAGGTTGTTATTCTCAACTATTGATCGTGGCGGTTTTCATTGCACTGCCTAACCAGGCAGCAGTCACAGTGTATTTGACTCAATACGGGGTCCCTAATGCTGGTGTTGCACTCATATTTGTTGTGGAGGCAGATGCAGCTCACCGTTTCGAGGTGTTTTATTCTTGAGTCACGTTTCTGGCAGTCGACGGGACAGAATTTGTTTCACGAATATCAATATACTGCCACAGCCCTTCCTCAGATTTATCAGCCTTATAGGTCTCTTGAAGTTCTTCTAACGGCTTGGCAACATGCAATATGTTTTAATGGTGCCCTTCCTCACCCAATGAAACCATTCCGTTTAGGCCCCTTATCGATAGATGGGGTCACATGGCCCATTTCAGCTGCGTATACCCCACACCCAAATTATTTAAATGCTACAGTCGCAGAGCTGCGCATATTGCATACTTCCTAAATATGTGTGGAGAAGAACAGGATTCTGACCATGAGCTTACCTAAAGGCCTTGTTCCCGAATTGGCTGATTGTAACACTTGGCGTAAAGTGTTTGCAGCAGTATATTCAATGTGCTTTGGTTCTCCCTCAATGACTGTTCTCCCTTCTTTGATTAAACGTGTTGAGGTCGAACATGGGGCCAAAGCGGACATGGAGTTGGGAATGAGATTGGTTGTTGTGTTCGACATTGTTTGCAATAGGATCCCTGCTAATGTTAAGGGTGATGCTGTGAGCTAAAAGTGGAGCAACACTTGGAGGCTCTAGCAGAAGCAGAGAAACAGCGCAAATTGCCGAAGGTTTTTTTCTAAAGCTTATAAAACCTTAGGGCGCAATAGCCTGAGAATTAAGCCTTTTAACTCAACCGCAAATTCAAGCTAAAACTCATCAAAAAGCCCAGACTCACGGATGGACACCCGTCCTTTCCTAAAACAAACTGGAGAAATTAAAAGCAGTGGCAGAAACAACAGAATCTGGGTTCGCGTGCTGGTTTACAGACACCCAAGTTTTCTGAGTGTACTTATGACTTAAGAATCCTGATAGATTTCAAGTCCCTGATCAGCACTCTCCTCGTACTTTGCAGGACACATCAGACTACTAAGTCGGTGGTGGGGGAGCGCTAGGATCGTGGTAAAGGTCCAAATACACAGCAGGGAAGAGATCACCCTCGACAGTTTGACATTAAAGCCAAACAAGAGGAACTGCCTAGTTTTAGACCACAGTATCAGAAGAGAAAGGTTGCTGCTTTAACATTGAAGTATGCCTCAGATGGTGAGAACGGGGCTCCTCGATTGGACATGAGCAGTGACTCTGCTCGACAACGCAGCAGAGGTTACCATAGTTTGGGATGCACTGCGTTCCTGTCTGGAGGCGAGAGCAACTGATACTTTTATTTCAGTGGAAACAGCAGATACATGAGTAGCTCCCTCAGATAGACTCTATGAAATTGTCCTCCGAATTGAAGGTGGTATACAGTGTACAATCACTGCTGTTTTCTGAAAAAAATCTCACCTCCTCATACGACCTTTTGTTGGCGGAGGCAGATTGGCCTCCACCATTTGTGCTAGCCACTTCTAGGGGAAGGACGTGATACTTCCGAGTAGAAGCAGTGGCTAAGGCAAGTGTGCCCAACTCTAAGGCACTACATCCCCGTTGGATACAATGGGCTACTTTTTTACATTGGCTGATGTCACGTTTATCCTTGATCTTTGATGTCACGTTTATCCTTGATCCTGCTCTTCAGACACAGAAGTTTTTACAATATGAACACGTTCAACCTCCTCCCTTTTCGTAGCTTCCTTTGGACGAGGACAAATGTATTATTTATACCAATGGCTCGGCTCAACCGGCCATCAGTTCTAAACATGCTCATTCAGCGGCTTCTGCTATTGTGGATGGTTCAATTGTAAATGGGTAACTTAAGTCTTCCATAATGCATACACAGGCACTTGGGGACTGTACAGCGCAATTGGCGGAGCTGCGTGCTCTTGTTCTAGCTCTAGAGTTTGCAGATCCTAATGTGAAGACTCTTATTGTATGCAATTCTTACTACTGTGTTAAATGTTACTGGATTTCTAAAGCGCATGGCTGCCCGTGAGCGTCCCAGCGCTGAATGAGTACAGGTGGAGTCGTAAGGGGGTTTCACGGGAACAGCCAGGTTTTCAGAGATTTTCGGAAGGCCAACAGATTAGGCTGTGCACGAATGTCAGGAGGGAGGGAGTTCCATAATTTGGAAGCGTTGTAGGAGAAACGCCGACCTCCTGATCGGGCTCTCTTGATCTTGGGTGGCAGAGTTAAATGAGCATTAGAGGATCGAAGAGGTCTAGAAGTGGTGTAAGGAGTCACCAGGTCTTTAAAGATGGGAGGGGCCTTGCCGTTGAGGATTTTGTGCGTAAGACAGAGCGCCTTAAATTGCACTCTTTCTACCACGGGTAGCCAGTGGAGTGCTTTGATAGCTGGCTTGGACGAGCACCTGCTCTTGGTGTTGGTGAGGATCCATGCGGCCGCGTTCTGCACCACCTGCAATTTGGTAGTGACTTTCCGCGGGGCACCCAGAAACAGTGCATTGCCATAATCCAGGCGTGACAGGATGAGGCCTTGGATAAGGAGTTTCCTTGATGGAAAAGGGAGTAATGGCAGTATTTTTCGGGCGGATCGCAGAAGCCCATAGCAGACCCCAGCAGTTTTCCTAGCTTGAGTGTGCATGGTGAGATTTTGGTCAAGCCATAGTCCGAGGCTTTTGATCTCGGTTTTAGGGGTAGGAAGCTTGCCCATGCATGGGGGCCATAGAGATTCTGGCCGGAAGTGAGCCTGATTCCCCATTACCAGTATCTCCGTCTTGTCGCTGTTGAGCTTCAAGTGCGAGCTGTCCATCCAGCTGACTATGTCTTTCAGACAGGAATAAAGGTTGGTGGTAGGGTTTTCCTGCTGAGAAAGAGAGACTACCAGCTGGGTGTCATCAGCGTACGTTAGGAGTTTAATCCCGTTGGGGGTGACCATTTTTTCCAAAGGGGACATATATACGTTGAAGAGCGTGGGGCTCAACGAGGAGCCCTGTGGTACTCCGCAACGTATAGGGGTCTCCCTGGATGTATAGCCACCCTCGATCACCTGGAATGAACGGTCATGAAGAAAGGATTTTATCCAGATCAGGGCGACACCTGTAATCCCAAGATCACTGAGTCGCTGGATCAGGATTTGGTGGTTGACAGTGTTGAAGGCCGCGCTCAGATCCAGGAGGATCACTGCCACTGATCCTCCTGAATCCATGATCTTCCTGGCCTCCTCGACCACCGTCACCATTGCTGTTTCCGTGCCCTGGCCGGGGCGAAAACCCGTCTGAGATGGTTTAAGTAATTCATTCGATTCCAGGTAGTGGGAAAGCTGGGCATTTATGAGTTTTTCTGTCATTTTACTGATGCAGGGGAGGAGCGAAATGTGCCTGAAGTTGCCTAGGTTGAGGGGGTCTAGATTAGGTTTTTTTAGTAGTGCTCTAACCTTCGCCTTTTTCCAGCTGGGGGGAACCACTCCGAGTGCCAATGAGGCATTAATCAGGTGTACCATAGGTCCGAGGATGGTAGGTGTTACTTGCTGTAGGATTTTAACTGGTGCAGGGTCAGAAGGTGGGCCACTTTTAAGAGATTGGAGGATGGGGGCCAAGGTTTCCTTATTTATGGGAATGAACATCTCAAGTCTAGAGTTGAGGTTCTGGGCTTGTATTAGGGAGATAGGTGGTAGATCCAGGGGGATGGGCGGAAGTTGCTGCAGGATGTTTTGAATTTTTTGATCGAAGTACGTGGCCAACTTATCACAGTGGTTGTCTGCGAGGACAGACGGACAAGTGGACTCCGGGGTTTTCAGGAGTAGTTTTACAATGCGAAAAGTCTCCCTCGAACAGCAAGATGCATCATTAATTTTCTCTTGAAAAAACGAAGTTTGAGCATTTTTCAAGGCTTTTTTATAATTGAGGATGGCCAGCCTGTATTCCTTCTTGCTATTGGGGTCGAAGTCTTTCCGCCAAGTTCTTTCAGCCCTTTTGCATTGCTTCTTCAGAAGGCGGGTTTCCTGGGTAAACCATGGGGAGGAAGTTTTTTTGCGGGTTGTCTGATATGGGTTGTAAGGGAGGATGGTATTAAGGGAATTTTCTATCCAAGATGAGAACTCCGCATCCGCTGTTACGGGGTCGATGGCAAAGCTGGGCTTGGAGAGGTCCAGGATGTATTCCCATTTTTTGGGGTCTAGTTTAGCCCAGGGACGTACCGGTCTACCGGGAGATAGAGTGGGAGGAACGTTGGTCGGAATCTCCCAACTGAAGGGAATGAGCCTGTGGTCTGACCAGGGCAGAGGAATCGGGGCATTGGTTTTCAGGGTATTAATGCTACAGAAAATAGGGTCAAGTAAATGCCCATGACTGTGCGTGGATTGGTCGTTCTGTACATGAAGATGATGAGTGGCAAGGTCTAAGAGCAGCTCTGATGCGGTGTTGTCCTCCCCATTATCGAAGTGGATATTAAAATCCCCTAGGACAAGTAAGTTAGACAAAGTGCTTGTCATGGCTGTGGAGAATTCCACAAGGGAGCTACAAAATTGGCCCAAGGCTCCTGGGGGCGGTAAATAAGGGCTCCTGAGAGTGATTTACAGGGGGACAGTTGAATGCTAAAATGAACATTTTCACAGTTCAGTAAAGGGCTGTCCCGGAATCTGCATGAAAGATGTTCCTTATGGATAATGGCTATCCCTCCTCCCTTTCCCTTCACTCGATCCAAGTGTTGTATAAGATATCCCTGCGGTAACGCCAGCACCAGGTCAAAGTCTGAGTCTGGGGTGAGCCAAGTCTCCGTGAGAAATAGTATCTCAAATTGCTCTTCTTCTAGAAGCATGAAGATTTCATGACTATGTTTGGGCAGGGATCTGCAATTTAGCAGGGCCATCTTGATGATGGTCCGGGGTGTTTGAATTTTCGTCACCGGGGTGAATTTGAAAGAGCAGTGCGCGCAGTGAGTAGAAGAACTCTCACCATGAGGAATGGTCATACAGGGAGGCTGGAGGGGCCGATGTAGTTGCATCAGAGAGTCTCTGGAGTATGATATAGTAGGTTGAGTGGAAGAGACCAGGGTGGCTGGCCCTAGGCCCGTCCTGGCGCGGATGGGCGCAGACGGGCTTTCCTTAGGCGCGCCTTTGGCGCGCTGACGGCGCGCCCGCTGCGATCGTCCGCTGCGCTTCCTCCAAAGACACATTTTTAACGAGGAGGAGCGGTTAGGGGGGGCGTGGCCTCAAGGGGGTGGCCTTGGTGCACGCCGGCAATGGCGTCCACAAGTGGTAGCTTGTTTGTGTCCTTGACAGCGCTAAGATCCGCTGTGCCGGGAGTAAGAGTTTGCTTTTTCTGCAGCAAAGTTGCCAGGTAACAGAGTTATTTTTAAAAGAACAGAGAAAATATACGTGACACTCAAATCTTTAAAAAACGTGTGACGCTCCCGGCTTCCGCCTCAGGAGTACTAATTCTGTAGAAGCGCTCATTCTCAGCGCTTTTAAGCAGGGCGGGGGGGGGGCGTGGCCTCAAGGGGGCGTGGCCTCGGTGCACGCCGGCAATGGCGTCCACAAGTGGTAGCTTGTTTGTGTCCTTGACAGCGCTAAGTTCCGCTGTGCCGGGAGTAAGAGTTGCTTTTTCTGCAGCAAAGTTGCCAGGTAACAGAGTTATTTTTAAAAGAACAGAGAAAATATACAAGACACTCAAATCTTTAAAAAACGTGTGACGCTCCCGGCTTCCGCCTCAGGAGTACTAATTCTGTAGAAGAGCTCGTTCTCAGTGCTTTTAAGCTGGGCGGGGGGGGCGTGGCCTCAAGGGGGCGTGGCCTCGGTGCACGCCGGCAATGGCGTCCACAAGTGGTAGCTTGTTTGTGTCCTTGACAGCGCTAAGATCCGCTGTGGCGGGAGTAAGAGTTGCTTTTTCTGCAGCAAAGTTGCCAGGTAACAGAGTTATTTTTAAAAGAACAGAGAAAATATACTTGACACTCAAATCTTTATAAAACGTGTGACGCTCCCGGCTTCCGCCTCAGGAGTACAGTTCAGTCTTTTAATGACAACTTATTCTTTTGGTCTCAAAATGACTATAGAGACTCTAAAGGCAGTGCAATAAAGCATAAAACGGTTTGGGTTCGAATAGCGAAACTTAAAAAAAGTCTGCCACTCACACAGGTTATACATACTCTTGGCCATCAGCGTGTGGGAGCACAAGCTGTTGGTAATTTCTTGGCTGCCGAGCCACCCAAATCTGCAGTAGCCACGTGTTCCGTTGCAGCAGTTACAAGGTCCATGACTAAGATAGATAATGACATTTTTGCAGCTATATATAGCTGATAGGAAGGATGGAACTGCTTATCCGCAGGGCTACCCTTCGAAGTTTTCTTATCATTTATCTCCCAAACAAGTTCCTTATGCTAAAATACCTTCAGATGGGGATCGGATGATTGCCAACATGGACCGCCGGCTTGCTTTGGTTATTTCCGCACAAGCCATGGCTTCTGCATATGCCGTAGCGTCTTCGGCTGTCTCCATTTTACAGCAACGTTATTGGTGGAGTGGTTTATATAAACAGACCAGCAATTATTTATTTTCTTGTGTTATTTGTTAGCAAATCAAACCATCTACAGTCTCCTGCCCACCACAACCACAGCTATGTATTTTCAATCATCCATTTGGCTGTGTATATCTTGATCACTGAGTGCCGTTCTCTTCTGATACTGCATATAAATATGCACTAGAATCCTTCTGGTTATGCTACAATGCAGTGCTGATGCTCAAAATGTCATTAGGGATTTGCGTGTCTTTTATCAGGATGTTTGCTTGTGGCACCTTTCATTCATACCAAGGTCCAGCATTCGCCTCTAAGGCGTACAAGGACGCGATGAAGTCAGTGGGGGTGCTGGTGCAGTTTTCGTATCCATACAGGCCTGAGGGCAATTCTATAATGGAGTGAATGAACCATGGCTTAAAACAATCTTTGACAGCTTGGGTCTTACGTACTCCCAGGAACTGGCTAGCCCATTTATATGGAGTTCAACATGCACTCAATAATTTCCCTAGAAGATCTCTGGGTGGGTGGACCTCATACGAAATGGTCTTTCGCATTCAAATGTTCATGCCAGATCTTGATGGTTTAGATGTTGCGGCGGCTGCTGCAACCTTTGACGTAGATAATCATTCTACTATATTACAGGACCTACAAAAGACCTGTGACAGCTACCCAACTGAACATTTGCCCTATTCCAATGATACCGCACTGTTGAGTATGGTTGCTGTCTGGCTTCCTAAGGTTGGAGATCTAGTACAAGAAAAGCTGGAGAACAAAAAATAATTTGGGCCCTCTTTTATCAAACGCTGGTACCAGTAATTGGATTGAAGTGTACTGATACAGTAATTTTACCACCTTTGCCTGGTCGCAAAGAAAACAGATACATCTCAGTGGACAATGTCAAACTACACCATCTAACTGATTCTGAATAGTGTAACACCTGCAGTTTCATGCAATACTATCTCTTTGAATCTGGTGAATTCATACTCTTTGACTAATCCCCGTATCACTTAGGGTGAGATGGGAACTATTATTTACCTATCCTGCCTCCATCCTCTTCCAATGCTAAAGTCGAGCATACTTACACTGCGGATGAGTCCCACAGTGAAGTGCTGAACAGTCCTCAACAACATCAAGCTGATGCTGCCCTACTATCTTTAATGAACATAGGTGCAAGCAGTTAGTTTGGGGACTGTGCAAGCTTCTCCTATGACTCTTCCTCCTCATCTTCCACGTTGGCACTTCCACAGACAAAAACAAGTATTTTCATATCTTGGTTCAAAAAGACCTACCTGGTCCCGCCCTTAGACCTACATCTGGTTGGTATTTATCCATATTTTCCTCTTCATGTCGATTGGATTTGTAACAGTATTCTTCTTCTCAACAATGGTCATTATTTGCGAGAATACTCTGCTGTGAACTTGGTCGATTCTATCCTCTCATACATCGTCTCATATCATGAAACGTGATCAAACTCAGCTTTCCGGGTTGAAGATGGCATCGTTTGGGAAAAAGTAGCATTCGAAATTCACGACCCAAGGGAAGTCCTCAAGATAGCATATGTGTTTGGCATCTCATTAGGAGATGTGACAACACAGGAAATACATTCTGATGAATAGGATATACAAGCAGTACATTCATCGGTTTCTGATTTGAAGTATTATGCTGCTTTTTATACTGAAGATTTGTATTTAAATTCTGCGAATTATGCTGATTTATTCTGTTATCAACACTATGGGCATCATTTCTTACACAAAACAAACATGTTAGGACCGGTTTTTAATTACACGCAATGGGAACATTGTCGAACTCCAATACAGGGGAGTTCTAAAGCCCTTAGGGATAAGTTCACCTATTTCACAGAATATAACATGTCCAATCCAGAATCCTATTTCTTTAAATTGCAATTCAGCCCAAATTTATTCTAACCCACACTAAAGTAATCTATACCAATTCCTTTAGAACTAAATTGGCCACTGGAGAGAAACCATTGATTTGATATCGATTTGGGGCACTAAGGCTTATGGAAAGGGAAACCGGCCTGAATAGCGATGTCCAAACTATTTCGCTCATAGTATGATGGGAGCATACAAATGTACTACTGGGCATCCCAGCTGACCATAATAAACCAGTGGATACATGCACCACTCACCTATCCAGCCTATCATCTAGACAGACTCACGCTAGGAGTGGAGGGACTCAACCGAGCATTATACAACACTAACCGCCAGAGGGCCTTGATAGGGCCTACTAAACATACAGCCGATCTCTGGCACACGGTACACAGAAAGCTCGTTTGGAATAAAAAAATCACACAAGCAACCCCCCTTTGGGACACTGCCATGTTGAGTACACTGCACAATAGTAAGGGATTCTCACAGTGGGATGCTATAGGGATGTCGCATGTAGGCGATCTCTGGGCCAAGGGAAAGGTAATTCCATGTGCACAACTCCAAGACCAATACAAAATGGCACCCACTGAACTGTTCCGCTATCACCAGATTCGGCACGCACTAAAGGCAGCTATTCTATCTGATATTTTCCTTCCAGAAGCTTCCCCCCTGGAGGATAGACTACTAACTGAACACATGTATAAAAAAGCCACGTCCCTCACATATCGAAAGCATATTAACAATCAGCTCGACCCCACACTTTCCCTATGGGAGAGATGGCAGAAAGAGGTGGGTGACATGGACAAGGTGGCCTGGCAGGACGCACTAGCGTCCCCGAGAGAGATGGCAATCTCGTCCAAACTTAGCTTAGTTCAACTCAAAGTTCTACACCGAATCTACTATACAAAGGTGACGTTATATAAAATGGGCAGGTCAGATAATCAGCTCTGCTTACGACAGTGTGGGGGCAACAGGTACATTCTACCATACACTGTTATGTTATGTTAGTTATGTTAGGGTAGCTTATATAGCGCATGGCTACCCCAGCAACGGGGCGTCCCAGCGCTTGCAGATGAGCTAGATATGCAACAACCAAGCCAGGGGTGGGAAGAACCGCAGAGAACCGGGCCTAAAGAGTGACAAATAGCCAGGTCTTAATCCTCTTTCTGAAAGACAAGTGATTTGTGATAGCACGAGCTTCAGACGGGATTGTGTTCCACAGTTTCGGGGCCAGATATCTGAAGGATCGACCTCCTGCTCTGCTCCTCCGGATCTTGGGGATGTGGGCCAGAGACAGATTTGCAGAGCGAAGAGCCCGAGTAGGGACATATAGAGTACTTAAGTCTCACAAAATTTTAGGGCCCGAGGAGTAGAGAATTTTATGAATAAGGCAATGTGCCTTAAATTGAATGCGCTGCTTTACAGGCAGCCAATGCAGACGATGAAGGATGGGGGAGATGTGACAATTTTTTGGCAAACCAAACAGACTGCGTGCGGCCGCATTCTGAGCCCTTTGAAGTCTGTGAATCGTAGATTGATTGGAGCCCAGCATTAGGACATTGCAATAGTCGATGTGCGACAGCACCATGGCCTGAATGATCATCTGGCGAACTTGGGGTTCAAAAAACCCAAAATGGGTCTCAGAGACCGTAGACGGCCGTAGCACGTGCCTGCCACCTTTTTAGCGTGGGAATCGAGATCTAGTCGGTTGTCAACCATAACACCCAAGTTTCTGACTTCCTTCTTAGGGGTAGGTGCAGGGCCTAATACAGGTGGCCACCACTGATCATCCCATTTCTGAGTCTCCTTTCCAACCAGTAGAACCTCCATCTTGGATGAATTGAGCTGGAGACAATTTTCAGTCATCCAGTTTGCAATGGCCGAAAGATCTTCCTGAAATTTAATTTTGTGGGCGTTGGTATCGCTGGAAAAGGAGAAGATAAACTGTGTATCGTCCGCATAAGATGTTAATTTGATGTTATGAGCTCTGGCCAATATGGCCAGAGGGCGGACGTACACGTTAAATAAAGTGGGGCTAAGTGCGGACCCCTGGGGAACGCCACAGCACAGCGGAAACCTTCCCGATTTATACGGTGGAGCATGGACCTGAAAGGAGCGGTCCGTCAAGAATGAAACTAACCACTCTAGGGCTTCATCTCGGACCCCGAGCTCCCAGAGTCTTCTTAAGAGGATCTCATGGGAGACCGTGTCGAATGCTGCACTCAGGTCCAACATGACCAGTGCCGATGTACCACCTTGGTCCTGTACCTCTCTCAGTTGTTCCGTGACGGCTAATAGGGCCGATTCTGTGCTATGATTCGCCCGGAAACAATTTTGGGAGTCGTCTAAGATTCCATTGACCTCTAGATAGTTAATCAAGATGGAATTTACATGAGATTCCGCTATCTTGGATAAATAAGGTAGCAAGGATATCGGTCGGAAATTTTCCGGCTTAGAGGGATCCAAAGTGGGTTTCTTTAATAGAGGGACGACCTTAGCATGCTTCCATGATCTAGATATTGTGGCTGAATCCAGGGTTTTATTAATCAAATTCTGACCTTCTAGCAAAATAGGATCCTTATGAAGTCACGCCATTTCGGGTTTTAAAGGATCCTCAGGGGATCCGGATTTAATTTTTACGGTCAGCCTATCCATCTGGTCTGCTGAAATAGGGGAGAGGGTACAGAGAGAGTGTGGGAGATCTTGTAAGGTCTCGACTATAGTGAGATCGGGGCTTGTCTCAGTCGAGGAAAACGACTTATATATACCCTGAACTTTATTTATAAAAAAGGTGGCAATCTCATTACAATGGGTATTAGATGTAATCATATTACTGGAGCCTTCTGGTAGCTTAGTCATGTCTTTCACCATAGAAAATATGGTTTTAGATTGATTCGCACTTGACAGGATCGTGTCAGTATAGTATCTAGCCTTAGCTTTTTTTATTAATGTATGATATATTTTGGTTGCAGACCTGAATTTAATTTTGGCTTGGGGTCATAGGATTTTCTCCAGGCGCGTTCAAGCAGCTTACATTGCTTTTTTTGTTCAGCAAGTGTCTCTGAGTACCAGAGATGAGGTTGTCCACGTTTGGGCTTGGACAGTGTCATGGGAATCAGCTGGTCTAGAGATTTATTAATCCACTCTCTGTATGCGGCATCTGCTTCCTCCAGATTCACCGGCCAAACAGGGCACGTGGTTTTCAGATTGTCTATAAACAGACTGCTGTCTAATTTGTGCCATGGGCGCCTTGGGATAGGAGGAGGGGGCTGTCTTTTAAAGTTATCAGCTACCTTGATGGAGATATGAACCAGATAGTGGTCCGTCCAACTGAGAGGGCTTGGGAGGAAGGCGGTAATGGCCGGAATGTTTGAGAACACTGGGTCCAATAAGTGACCTGCTACATGGGAGGGCCCTTTAACAAGATGTGTGAGTTGGCATGCTTCTAAATCATCTAAGAGATCTCGCACCGTGGGGGTATCACTGCATTCAAAATGAAGATTTAAGTCTCCCAATAGGCTAAAGTTCGTGGAATTCAGAATCATAGTGGAGACAGTGGCAACCATAGATTCCCGAAAGGAACTTACAGGGCCAGGAGGGCGATAAATCAAAAGCCCCGTTAGAGTGAAGTTATCCAAGATCTTTATCTGTGGGAATGTCCCGAAATTGTGATTTACTGGGAGGCAGTGATGTCTATGATTACGAATGTCAGTGGGGCCCCGGTACCTCCGGAGCTTAGGAGATGTCTTCTGAATATCTGGGAGGCCACAGATCGTAATAATACAACACAAATATGTTCGACACTAGGCATGACCATAGCTGAAAAGGAATATTGCAAAACAATGGGGAGCGCGTGCTACCCCCATAGTAAGAGATTGGAGTAAAGATATGGATATGGCGATGGTGGCCGAAAGAGCAGTATACATACACAGAGGATGTCCCAAGAAGTGGGAACAGGTATGGGGAAAGTGGAATGCCTTTAGAGGTAATATTTGTGTATTACCGGCTGAAAATCTGTCAATGGACAACAGTGACTGAATCATGAACTGTATGTTGATCCCAAATGCATAGAACTCATGCCACATTGTATTATGTAACATGTAACGATGAAAAATGCTACATTATGATGTAAAGTGATTATTGGTCTCACTGTTCTGTAAATCTGATGACGTTTATACCAAATCTCAATAAAAAGAATTAAAAAAAAAAGAACACTCCACTTTGTCGTCAGTAAAACAACACTTGTCACTCTTGTCAAGCCACATCAATTTGGCTGATTTTATCCTAGGTCCTAGGAATCCTACAACAAAGAGGTTTATCTATGCAGCTTACAATGAAGTATGGAAACTTTCACAAATAGAGGCAGCGCTTCGTCTGCAACAAATTGACAAAGCAAATTTAGAAAAAGTCCTTACAGTGGTCGACAATAGTATCAATACACTGTCTTCACGCATTTATACTTTGGATAAAATTGTTTCATCTATTATTGATATTGTTCAGAATGATGTGTGTGTGTTATATCATGGTCAAAATAAATTGCAATCAGGAATGCAGTTTTCATGGATGTTACAGACTCTTTAAATGGGTAAAGGACCTTGGGAACATTTAATTGCTTCCGCTTTGTTTTTATCATTAATCTAACTTATAAACAGAGATTCATGTCCATGTAAGATGCTATATACATGCTATTACACATTGAACAACTGGAACACTTGCCATTGTCTGTGCCAGAGACAGATATAGCTTTATGGTTAATTCATGGGGTTATCTCTCTCCCATTTTCGCTTTTTCTGTTTAAATCTTGCATGAAACATTTTCCAATTGGCCGCTTTTAACCCCTGGGTAGTATGTTTATCCACAAATTATGGTCCCTACCTTTCCCTTACAGATGTCAACGGGAGGATAAGGATGTTTTCCTAACAGGGGAGGATAAGGATGTTTTCCTAACAGGGGAGGACTGCGACTCCACAGTAGGACATTCTCTAGTATGTAAACACTTTAAGCTGCACAGCGCTTGTAATGTATCCGCACCTAATCTTGCTTGTTTTTTTAAAGGAACTCCTGTCCCAGCAATAATTCCTGCGTTTACATTGCTTACTAATTGTAGTTATCTTATTTTGAATAACCACGACTGCTGTGATTTACAGGCAGGAATCCCGTATATAGTAATGGTTTTACAACGTGCTACTTGTTGTAGCAATGTGCTTTTTCCGCCCCCACTTTGGAAAGTAGATAGTTCCATTTGGCCTTCAATTCCAACTTTGAAAACAGATTTCAACAAATTAAGCAGACTCAAAGCGCTATTGTTTGAAGAAGAAGTGCCTCTCACTTCGGCTCGAGAGACCTTCCAATTGCAGGTAGCTAGAACATCAAGCAAGATACAGTCACTTTTGAAAACGAACCTCCCACTTCACTTCGGGGAGCCTATATAGCAAATATTTAATGCGTCTGACACCAAAGGCCTTGCTCACTTTTTTAAGCTTGTCGGATCTGGCCTTGTGACTTCTTTCCAGATGATATTTGGAGTAATACCGGCTTTTATTCATTCTATATTTTCTAGAGTTAAGTCTGAACACGATGTGCAAGATAGATAAGCAATGCCCCTTATTATTCTGTTCTGGTCAGTCCCTCACACCTAGACAAAACACGCTAACACAGCTGCACTGCTCGAAACTTGTGCTTTGATATTACGTGCGATGCATGCTGTTAAAACACACACTTGGAGAGGGACCGATCCAAGAAGAAGAGCTATGCAGTTCCTATGATGTAAAACTTCCATCTAGGCACTAAGTTATGGGGTCTGCTCACAACACCCAGAGGGTGGTTAGTCCTTATAGTCCTTTTGCCACTGTTTGTATTTAATGACATCCCCCTTTATATTCTATGGAATTGTACCAATGCTAATTGTTTTAGGTTTATGCATTTTGCTTCCGGTATTGGCTTGCATACTGTATTATAGAGCACGATAGTTAAAATAAACCTTTTGAACTATCATGGTGACTCTGAACAATTTGTATTGTGGACAAGTACGAGTGAGTGAGCAAAAGTGTGCGTCTTGCTACTGTGTTTCCTGAGACAGTCAGGAGTGTTGTGCTGTGGGTTGTCTAATCATTTGTAGCTTTATGATTATGTAGGAGAACGTATGAGACACTATAGCTAGTCGGTTTTGGGATTTTGGGTACTAAGGTGGTAGGAAGGTTCAGCCCCTATACATTGAGGTCCTATTTTCCTGCGCATAGTTCAGTGTATGTGCAGAATCCCCGCAACAAGGTACAATTACACACACCATGGCAGAACCTATTCGGTTGCCACTATTTCGTTCATGAACCCTGGCACATTGGTCATGCAGCTACTTCACTGGTGGTCCCCTCTGGCTTACAGGGTCACTGCAACGAGGCAGTGAGAGCTTGGCACCACCAGCACAGCACTGGATTCTTGGCTTAGTCAATGGCAGCCCTCAACTGGCATACGGGGGTCATTGAAAAACAAAATTGCACATATGCAATGGCCCAATCGATGTACAGCCATATCCTCACATCTCACAATGTGGGTCCACACAGTAGGGCTCCCAACTGGACCTAGCTGCCTCCAGCACTTTCCTTTTCCTCACAGGGAACACTGATCTTGGCAAGCAGACAGGTGCTGGAGCACCAGGCTTCAGGGCAGGTGCTCTTGATTTCCCTGGGTGATGTCACCTAACCGACTAGGAAGACAAGCAGACATTGGCCTTCTGTCCTGGTCAGAGGCAGTAGTCTTTCAGATCTCCCCCTTCTCACACAGTCTGTCTGGCTGCTTGGCAGATGATACATTTTTGGGGATTCAGCATCCCCTTCTTATAGTCCTTTACAAGACACCAAATCCCACTTAGGGGCTGAGTCTTTGAAGTTCTATGTTGGTTTTCCACTTCTTTTTATGTGGGCACTTCTCCCTTTTATGTTTTTATGTTTCACCATGAAAGATGTCTAATACAGCAGGCAATACTCCTGTGTGTGACCAGAGTTCACAACTGGATGTCAGCCACAGCGATATGTACATCAAAAAGGTAATTCTTAACCCCCAGCCCTACAGTTAATAATTCCCTTATCAGCCTCATCTCCCTTCCTGAGATGGGTCCATATGGCTTCCATGTGATCTATCACTGACTCAAGGAGTAATCTTCAGAAGTAAGACAGGAGCCTCTTTTATTTCCCTCCAGTGTGTCCACCTCCACAGCAGACAGCAATGGAGAGATCCATAAATCTAACCGGGGAAATCACTCTCCTCCTCATGTCTTCACCAGGTAGACCTGGGCTTCTAAAATGGAACCCAGGGTTCTCCATACAATGCACCCTTGCAGGCATATTTACTCAATGTACATTCACCATGCACTTTGGATCCAGCACTGTTATCTCTAAGCATTGCACTTTACTTTTACCTAAGATTTCAATACACACTCAATCTGTGTGCACTGTTCAGCACTGAAACGCTTCTATCTTTAACCAGGGTGTGGTATTTACAAACACACACTTCGAGCACACACACTCACTATGTGCACAACACTTCATCCATCATGTCTTGTACTTCACAAAAGCCCACATACACCCACCACATGCTTTCCGTGCGCATGCACTTCACAGCACTACTTCCCTCTTGTAATGTATTACTCTCAGGCATATATACACCCAGCACATATACCAACCAAACATGCACTGCACAGTACTGCTCTTCCTTGTACTGTATCATTCCCAGGCTTCCATACAGTAAACGAAAAGTCACTACTCCTGTGCTGCACAGGATTCCACATCACATCACACCTGATGCAGGCCAAGGGTGAGTTAAAAAAGCAGTAGAAGTATTAAAGAGGTGACTGAGCCTGTAGGCTTCATTCCAGTGACACAGGGTAAGAAGGTCCTGCTCATTTCTACCGATCAGTATGTGGCATGTTGCCACCACAGAGATCATGTTGCTTAACTCCTGGTCAAGGCAGCCTTCTTCTACCACTATTTGGGTAGTGCTTTTGGTGTCCCTCCTGGTTCAACTACAACGCAATCCATGAGACAGGCCTATGTCATGGTACACACAAATGTTCTGTGTTCACCTATGACAAACATTTCAGCATTAGGGATCCAGACAACATTGCAGTTGGGCACTCAGGGCAGGTGTGCACATCTTTTGCATACAGAGGACTTTTTTTTCCCAGCACTTAGAAAAAGTGCTGGGTATATAAAAAATAATAATAATGCATACTATTACATAATCTTTTTAATGAATGACATTCAGTTTTACTTGAGAAGCCTCAAGGCAGAATTCTGTGCGCAAAATGTAATCAGACATATATATCTTGTGCCAGCCAGGACATGTCTTCCTAATCCTTTGTCATCAATCACCAAGGCCTTGCTTCTAGCTTAGCCTGTACCTTTCACATTGTACAGGACAGCATGTCTTCACTATTTGGAAATATGGGAATGCAAGAACATAGCCTGATTTTAAAAATTTGTAGAATCCCAATCTCTTGCCAACTCCTAGAGGTATTTTGAAGATACAATTATTTGTGTGTGAGGGTGGAGTTACAACAGCAAACAAATGAAAAGACAAAAAAAGTTTTACTCTATACATGTAAGCAAAAGTCTTTCTCCAGAGTAAACAAATTCCTCACAAGTGATTTTTGTCCCACTCTTTTGTCAGGTGGAAATCCGTTCTGGCATGACTTTCAACTGCAATCCATCTGACATGGACATAAACAGGTAAGTATTAGAAGGGAGAAAAATAACAAAATAATAACAAATATAAAAATATCCCTGTCTGAATCTTGCTTTTTCCTAGTAGTAATTTCCTTATTTCTATGTTTAACTATACTGCACTTCTTTTTTACTTCCTGCTCCCTTATGTCTCTCTCTTATGAAGACTTACTTTAAAAACGTGTTTGATGCTGGTTCTGTATACCCAACTGTTGCTCTTGATCAGTGATGAAGGAGGCCCATCCACCCTTCTTTTCTTGTGCCTGAGACCCAAAACCTCTGTGTCTTTCTAGTAACTGTCCCCCTAACATGTCAATCCCTCAGCAACCTGACTGCCAGCTGCTCTCATTGGAAGTGGTTAGATGCTCCCATGCACCACTGAAGGTGTCTTCTCTGACAGCACCAGGAGCAACAGGACCGGACAGTGAGAGGCTTTTGGGGGGGGTTAGTTTTACATAGCACAAACTAGACCTGTAGGTACATGAGCACCAGTTGCATTCATTTTTATTAGGCACGGGGAGCTTAAGTGATTTACCCAAAATCACATGATGTTTAGCGACCCTGCCAAGAATTGAACCTGGTTCCCCAGCTCTGAGGTCGACCGCTCTAGCCGTTTGGCCACACCCTCCCTTCTTAAGGAAAACTCACCCATCAGGTCCACCCTCATAGCATTGGACACTAATATGTTTATTCTCAAATCAGAGGCCGAGTCAATCTGGCAGGATATGTTAACAATCGTCACTTGACGGGATGGGGTGGATAAGTGGCTGGATGCCACCAAATCCCAGCACGTAAGACTCAGAGACATCTGTGGCATCCAGTTCCTATACTGGAAAGGACTTGGAGGAAAGAGTAAGAAGAGATAGCTTCCGGATCTATAGGGTTCCAGAAAGCAGAGAAAAATCAGTTAAGATCACTTATATAGCATCCATAATTACAGACCTCCTCCACTAAGTCCACTTTCACCTTGCCACCAACACAGAAGCCCCTGCCCAATCATTACCTGTGCACTTCACCACCAGCATACACGATCGATCTTACTTTCAGCCTGAAAGTCATCAGAGCCTTCCTCATCAGCTACAATAGGACATCATTTGCAGAATGCTTCTCAGCAGCAACCAATGCCTAGGGAAGGATGTTCCTTGAGGTCCGCCCTGGGACGAGACATAGAGATCAAAAATATGGACTGTGGGAGCTTGCTAGGATGAAAGTGACCTTTTAAGGTTGGGCCTAGGAATTCTCAGACCCCGGCAAAGCAGTTTTGGATTTCCCAGAGGATTCTGCAATGGACATGGCCTCACAAGACCCTAAAGACAGCAACAACCAATATGACTTTCTCCTTATTTGGAAAATGTCTTGATACCTACTCCAGCACCTTTGATTCAGTGCAACCCCCAGAAGGGCTCCATCAAGTTGTTGAAGAGCTCCATAAGAACAGGGACAGAGATACATGTTGCTCACTGGTGAAACAACCAGCTGGAGCGCATATGGAGACCATGGAGGAATGACTGTATATTTTCTCTTTGAGTGCCTTAGATTCCTATTCCTATTTATTTTAAGTGTTTGTTTATTTGTGGTTATGAGGTGTTCGAGTCCATAGAAAGGGTGGTAGAGCCGCCTTCATCACTATTTCCTTGCAGCCCTTCTTTTCTGTCAGATAATCTGTACTCACCAGATGCCCCCCTGTAACCCTGAACACTTGCCCTACCGCCTGAAGTCTGGGTGACGTGGGGGGTGCCTTGCTACTCTTAGACTGGAACCTCACCTCCCCCAAACAGAGCTTATATCTGCTAGCTGAACCCCTTATGACCCGCCCATCCTACTTCCTAGTTACATCAAGCCTGTCACACTGGTAGGCACCTGTTTTCTTGCGCAAACTGGAAAGAATGTGCTATACTGTGCCTCAACCATGTCCTAGAATGACGCAGGCTCAAATCCTTTGACCTTTGTGAACAGAATTTGGGCTCCGACCATAGGACTCCTAGCATTTTCAGCAACTGTCCCACTGCCTCTTCATGGTTTATGGAGCTCCTCTTATACTCCAGTGTCTCCAGATCCTTAGCCAGTTTAGGGGATTGGTGTCCTGCTTCTACTCAGTTCACAGTAAAGGCTACCACTCTCTTTCATCCCTCTCAGCTACCAGAGTTTACTGACAGCTGCTCTTAGGAAAGGCATACTCCCTGGAATCCTGGATGAAGTTCCTTTACTTTAAAATCCTGCAAGAGAGGTAAATGACACACTGACAACTGCATAGGGCAAATCTTCTACCCCTTCGCTTGTGCTGACAATGTAATGCTGCCTGCTGTGACCTGCACCTTATCCTGTAGACCTGCCGGATATTGTACCCTACTGGACATTAATTTGGGTGCAACTAGAATGGTACATTAACCTCAAGAATACTCCCTAACCTTGCCCAGTCATTTTTGGCTACAGTTGTTTGGACTATAAAAACGTGTACAGTTGTGACCATTTGTTTGTACTTTCTGCCATAAAGTCCAGAGCTAATTCATTTTGATCTTTGTTGTTACCTTCAGTGTCTCTCTCTAAGTGATTCTGATTTTCTATAAGGCATGATATTGTTACATTTCTAATAAATAAAGGGTACTAACTTCCATCCTGTGCCGATTTATTGCTCACTGGAAAATGCACATGAGTATTGTAATAAGTGCAGGTATGTTACACAGTGACAACATTACTTTTTTGAACTAAAAAACACTCAGAAATTTACCAGTTATGGTTAGCAGAGCTAATTATACCTAACGCCCCCGCCATGCACTGCTATTGACTAAGGGTGGGCATAGTTCGCGAAGTAGCACTTCGCGAAGCTACGCAAAGTGAAGTTCGCACTACGTGAGCTACGCGTAGCCCTTCGCGAACTGCGTAGTAACATGTTCGCACTGTGCAAGATGTTGTTTTCAATGATTGCACAGTGCGGACAAGCAACCGGCACTGTGCAATCATTGAAAATGGCATCTTGCACAGTGCGAGCTGTAGTTTTCTGCTGCTCGAGTAGATTTTTACTCGAGCGGCAGCTTTCTCAACGCAAATTGGTAATTTGTCATCGCGAGCGGTCGCGAGCATACGCGAGCCCTCGCAATGAGAAACCTGACCTCCTCGCGTTGGGAATCTCGCTGGGTGGTTTATTTTCCATGCTCGCGATCGCCAACTTGATGTTGCTGATCGCGAACAAGGAAAAAGTCTCGCCGGGATGTCATTTTGCTTGCTCGCGGTCGCCAACTTGACGTTGAGGACCGCGAGCAAGCAAAAAATGACTGCAGCACTATGCAACACTACGCTACGCGTGTTCGCACTGTGCTACGTGCAGTTCGCGTAGTGCGAAGTAGCGCGAACTTCGCAAACTACGCGAGCGTAGCGTAGTGCTTCGCCCAGGCTTACTATTGACCTCACAGATAACATAACTCATGGCATGTTCTATGACATCTTTTATGACATCACTGATGACATCTCTAATGACATATCTGATGACAACTATAACCCTATAAATAATTAACTATAACTGGTGAATTTCTGTGTTTTTTTATTTCAAAACATCAATGTTTTCAATGGCATATTCACCTGACTATAGCATTACTTAACATTTGTTTTTAGTTCGTTTCTGTAAAGTAATATTTTATTACCACATGTAAAGCCAACATCCTGCAGTGCACAACATTTTGCCTTCAGCAGTGAACAATGCTGGGTTGGCCAGAGAGCTTGGAATATGACTAGACCCTTTGCAAACCCCCAACAGACAGCCAACCCCACACTGTGCAGGGCCTTTAGCTGTGCATTGCTGGACGTTGACCACAGGGCCTGGGCTGAAGCCTGGCCCTGTGCCTAAGCCACCTGAAGGCAGCTCACCCCCCCCCACAGGGACCCTTTTTGCCACACGCGGCATGGGGTTTGCAACAGACCCTGCAACCAACTCCCCGCAGGCAGCCACTCAGAAGCAGGTAACTCCATGCTGCACACAGCCTTTGGTCATGTGTGGCATGGGATTAGCTTTAGGGCCTTTCTTGTAGCCATGCCCTGCTTCCAGTTCCCTGCAGGCAGCCAAACCCACACTACACACCATTTTTAGTCATGCACAGTGTGGGGTTGACCATTGCTTGACCTGCCACCAGGCCCACTTGCCAAACCCCAGCAGACTGCCAACCGCACACCATGCACAGCCTTTGGAGTGCACTGTGTAGGGATGGCCTTCAGGCCAAGGAAATCCCATCCCCTGAGGTCAAAGCATATATATTAAGGGAGGATATTTCCCCCCTCCTTCACCCTTAATTGGCTGAGGGGACTCCATCCCGGGGGTCAGTTTCAATAAAAAGGGGAGGGGGCACGTGGCCCCTCACCCCAAACATTAAAAGGCTCTTGGGGATGGGGTCCTTGTGGCCTAAAATGGCTCTGGGAGAGGCGCATGTGCCACCTCCCCTTAAAAAAAATACCCCAAGGCACAAAATGGGCTAGGGGAGGAGGGCCTTACTCAAAAAATGGTGGATGCATATACACACATAAGAAGGTGAGAGGGCACTCTGTACAAAGCTATACCTCTCTGAAGAGCTTTTATGAGACGGAAACACTTGTCAGGGGTTGCTTTCATGCATTTCAGGTTGGCTTAGATGGTATTTAACCAATCAAAAGCTGTAAGACTGTGCCTGGAGTGGTAACAGGCTTTTTTCATTTTACAGTTCAGCATGAATGGCACTGCGCTAATCCTATGCTTAAAAACTTTGCTAGAAAAACAGCTGTTTGAGGTTAACAGATTCAGAGTGTCGCTTGTTTTGCAGAATGCTCTACATAGGAGCTGCTCTCCGCCTAAATTTGGGAACTACCCAGAGTTCTCTGCTTCCTATTTCTATATACATGCATAATCAGTCTGTTTATGTTCGGTGCTGAAAACAAAACATGGCTTGTCCAAAACAAATTTCCTAGAACAGGTTCATTCGATCATTAAGTTCATTCTACCAAGTGCAGCAGCAGCTTGAAGTGGCCTACGTGTTTCAGTTATTGCCTTCCATAGGGTCAAGAAGGTATATAAATATTACTTCTGGAAGTCGCCAGTAGGTCGTTTTAGTTGGGACCTAGTTTCCATAGGAAAAAGATTTTTTTAGTTGCCTAGGACTTTGGCGTCATTTGACCTATCTTCATGAAATTTCCCAAAACAAGTGTTGAGGAAGTTTCTGGTTGTCATAGTTTTGGGGTGGTCCATGCTGTGGGGACTGAGAATTTGATGTGCAAAATAAGGGTGTGTTTGTAATGTTATAATTCCCATAGGGACCTTTAACCACACCTACATCCTGAACTGCTGAAAGGAATTACACCAAATTTTGCAGGGAGGTAGGTGTGCCTTTTACATATTTGGTGTAAATCCGTTCAGTAGATTTTGTAAAATTTAAGCCAAAAATTATAGTGATATCTCTGATCACAGATATTTTGCGACGGTTTAGCAATTACACACAATTGCACGCGCCAACAGGAATGCTCTGATTGGCTGTACGGAACCTGAACAGAAATTTGTGCCTGCCATTTATTGATTGGGAACGGTTCCTGGGGCTGAAAGCATCAGAAAAAGCTAACATAATGGGTCGAAGAAGAGGTGCTCTGACCACTTGTTCGAGAAATGGGGGTGTTAGTGACACAAGTTATGTGTCTAAATTATTTTTTTAATCATGCACGATATTTGTGGCAATGCAGAGACCGCCAGCGCAGCCCCCGTGTTCCATCGCTGGAATGTCGTGACATCATCGCGAATATTGTTGAAAATATGGAGGAAAAAAACTGTGACTAAGTGATACATATTGTTATAGAGATATTAAGATTCTGATAAATGTTTTTATAGATTTATTTGTATAGTGAGCTATCTACTGTGATGTTAGAAATAATTATATAGTTATAGTTTTTGAAGGTGGTGGTGGCTTTTGAATTTCTGCTTTCGTGACATAACCGCGGGGATCATGATTACCGACGTCATCGCGATCTCCAGCCTCACCGTGAAAACAGAAAACAGGTTTTAGAGATGGCTGTTCTAGAAAAGCAGTAGTGTGTAAAATATTGTAATATGTGTGTATATATTTGTTTTCAATTTATGGAAAATGTGCGATCTTTGCAGTTAATGGTGTTGCCACAACACCCCAATAACTGCGAAAATGGAAAATAGGTTTTTAAAGAGACTTAGTACAAAAATATGAGTTAAAACATACTTTTGAAGAAGTATGTATATAGTACTATGTGTAGGGCAATGTTCAGAATGAATATTTTTACATATTATTTTTGGATGTTTTGGTGGTCATTGAATGTCTACTTTTGTTTTCCGCTTTTGCGACGTGTCTGCAGGGATCACAACATAGTTGCAAAGATCCCCAAAAACGTTTTCTTTTTAAACCCTTAAGAAAAAAACTTCTAAATATTTTGGGTACTAGGGTGGCTCGGACAAGCGCCGTTGCGCTGATAGTGTTTATATGGCTGCTACACATACGACTGCATGCAGAGTTTCAGATTATTTAATAAGACCCTGTTGCCTTCATCTGTAACATGCACTCCATCATTTCTATAAACTCCATGCACGTCTAAATACAGATTGTTCTTATAGATACATCCCATGCGATGGTCTCTTGGTCTCTGTAGAATGGAGACACAGTTTTTATAATATGTTTCCTGGCTTTGTCAATCTGTGGACAGAATTGATTCGACCACTTCCATTTCTGTCTTTGGCATATATAAGAGTACGCCAAGACAGTGTGAGGGAAAAGCAATATCAGTTCTGCAAAGGTTTCTTTCATTAGGATTTCCAGCCCTATCCCTGTAAATGTGCCTAGGTCATTGGCACCACAGTGCACAATCGTGCGATGAGGAGTTCAGCAATCCATCAAAGCCAGCAACTGATGAAACATTAACCCTCACTGGCCAAACCAAGTAATCTCCACCGTTGCCCACCCAAATCCCTGTAAATAGTAATACCTCTTTTTTTGCAGCCTCTTTAGCCCAATTAATATAGCTGTGGCCGACAATTCATAATCTAACCATTTTGAAGAGAAGGAACAATAGTAGTCAGGAGAATAGTAGGTAAGAGAAGGCTGGAGCTGACTGAGGTCGTTTTCCAAAGGAAAATCAGTTAAAATGGAGGTGTTTAAAAAATATATATATATATTTCATTGAAAGCTGTAAGCATGAAAGTGAATAAAATTAGGTAGGGTGGCGGATGCCTTAGCAAGAACTCTTAGCTGTTGTTTAAAAAAAGAAAAGTAATACAGACATGAATATGCTTTCAAATAGGTGGAGTAAAGCACACCTGCTGTATCTGTTTTGGAATTAGCATGTTCCTTCTAGAATGTGCTGTGAACTTGTGACCTACTGGTTCCACTGGGTTGCTAGGTACACTGAGCTAAGACTGTATTGGGGGAAGGGTGTTAAAGAGACAGAACGTTTTTTTAAAATGTTAGAAGTATAGACACAATTTAAGTTATGGCAAGTTTTAATTTCCAACTCATTAATCTATAATAAACTGTTGTTCAGTATTTGATTTTTTTCAAATCAACCTAACTACAGGTTTGAAGTCCTGCTTTTCTTCGCGATTACTCCTCGAGGATTGCAAACAAATCAAGAAAACGTACCAACAGGAACCTCGTTTTGAAAGAGAGGGAAAGGGTTAGCGGATATTAACTATTTACAAGTAGAGATGAAGTAGTCTAAAATAAAAGATACATTCATTTAATGTCTTCTCATGATGATGGAGTGGAAAGTTGAAGAGGTTGCCATTTTAGAGTTGCTTTCTATGAGAGTGGTGTACCATTCTTGTGCTTCGTTTTTATAAACTCAACAGTCTCAAAACTATCCAGAAAGAGATAAAACAACAATATAATCTGAAAAGTCTATTCAACTGTATGTATATAGCTTTCTAATTATATAAAAAACATACATTAGAAATGAAGATGTATATGGGAGTTTGACTGTTAAAACAATGACAATGTTCTAAATGTCTAAGCATTATGTGCAAAATAGATACATCCATATTGTTTGCATTCTGGGACTTGTAGTTTTTGTCACATTATTAAACAGGAGCACTGTAGTCACGAATAAAACATAAGAAAATGTGCTGTGCCTGTATTGTTGTGTAGTTCCTACAAATCTATATAGGATCTGCGTTTTAGACAACATAAACTAAGGGATTGGTGTCCAGACTCACTCCAGACACCCCCACAGGATATATTAGTCTGTAGACCAACTAGATCACAGTGCCACTGTAAGCCCTGCAATCTTACCATGGAGCGAATAGTTTCTGGCAACTATAGAACATGACAACTCTGACCCCTCGGGGATCATGCAAACAGTACAGTACTTTTCGCTCAATCACTCGTGCTCACTCATTCTCAGCGAGATTTAGAGAACAAAAAATGTGGACGTTTTCAATAAGCATTTATTGAACCATCGTCATTCTAGTGTAAAATACATGTGCTGAAATAACCATTAGACAGAAACAGATGTATTCGGTTATAAGCAACAACAGAGTAAATAAAAGGTAGAATCCTACCATGGTGCTAAAACAATGAATATATGCAGGCATATAGATATATGGCAGTAATCATAAGTACTCTCATGATGCCAACCCTAACTAGATGTACCTAAGTGTACATAGCATGTATGTAGGTGTAAAAGCCAAGAATCCCCTAGGAGAAAGCAAACCCCATTACCTTATGATAGAGAACTAAGGGCCCCATCTTGGTCTCCAGTTGGACACCCCGCAAGGGATGTCAGACCACTGCATGCTGGAGTGTCTAAATGCAGGGACTTCAGCATCACGTGTCAGAATGGAAGTTTTTCTCCACTCCTTTACCCAGCAAAGATGTGGGACTTATATACCAGAAAAGTACCCACAGGGGTTCTACCTAGATGTGTCATGGTACTGTGGGTTCTGTCGGCAGAGGTAGGTAAAGGTTGTGCAACTCCCTAAGCCTATATTGAGGTAAATTGGGGCTCATAGCAGTATATAAATTATAAAGTAATAATACTTGTTAGGTATGTATTAGGATGTGATGTCTAATTTATTTGATTGGTTTGCATATGTTTAGATGGTAAGATGTGGTTTTTCTGGTTGCAGATAGCCATATGAATGATGAATGATGAGACTGTTGAGATTGCTTTAAGATGAAGCAAACTATATAATTTTTGAAAGATGGACTGAAGATGTATATCTTTTATGAAATCACATGTATGTTTACATGGTGATCTATGCTCTTCAAGGCTGTTGTAAATTTGATGTGTACAGTGAGAGTAGTACATTTCCTTCAACATGCTCTGTTTAAAATTGGTGAGGGGTAATGGTGAAGAATGTCTTTTGAGAGTTTGTGTGCATCTTCACTTGACATTTAACTTTTCTTAGAGAAATTCTGAATATACGTTTTAAAGACACAAGAAATATTTGCAAAATGATGTAGGCATGCTATTAGGTAATGTTTTTTTGCTTTCAAAAGGGGAGAATTGTTTTAAGTTTTAGAAACTTAATGATACAAGTGGACGCTGAATAACAGAGCAATGAGAGCCATGTATGCAATTATATATCAAGTATGATATCTAGAATTATGTCATCACCCAAACACTACACATGCACTCTTCCAATCACACAGGCACTAATTTTATACTCATTGAACTATACATGCAACACCCATACGTTTATTCAATCACCCAGATAGTAGCACTATAGTTATCTGAATACACAGACAGGCACTAACTGTGCAGATATGGGACCACTGATGTAGTTTGTACATACTCACGGAAATATGCAGGCACTACCTAAATTCTGAGAGAATTACGTAGATACTTTCTATGCACTCATCCTATTATCCATGAAGTATTGTTCCGGCCTGGGTGTAGTTTGCGGAGTTTTGCTACGCGGAACTCCGCGAAGTTAAAAAAAAACTCAGCGAAGTTCCGCGAGGGGCGGAGTGCAGTGAGAACTGCAGTTGGTGCTGGTATTTCTGCTGCTCGGGTAGAAATTCTACCCGAGCGGCAGCTCGCGCTCACAAACTTACCATTTGCAATCACAAACCTACTGTTCGCGAGCGGGGAAAAAACTATGCTGCACATTGCGAAGCGGAGTTTTCTGCACTCTGAGGAGTGCGGAGTGCAGAAAACTTCGCAAACCTGAGAACGGAGCAAAGTTCACAACCCCGGTCTAGTATTGTTGTACTCAACCACAACCACATTAATTTACAAGTTTTAGTGCGGAATGTGTACTCTTTTAGAACCCTCTGGTTAAATACATATGTAACCTGTCACACACTGTTTGCATGTACTCGGAAGAATTAGAGAGCAATATTCTGTGAAACAGATTAATGTGCATATTTTTAGAGGCAGTCTTTCTCAAAATATAAATCTGACACATCTAAGTAGAAAAGTGCTGAAACACTAAATATACAATTGACACAGTGGTAGAGAGGCATACAATTAGCTATTATGTTATATTTTTGGATTTAGATTATTGAGATACTGTATGTAATTTACACTTTGGTTGATGTTTATTTTAAAATATGCTACAAATGCATAAAGTGGTCTTTTACTGTGTATAAGTGAGAACTAGGATATGGTGCAGCTGTGTTGTAGGAGAGGGTGCTATGTTGTTAAAAAGTAAGAATTAAATTATGTTTTGTGTTTTGGTTTGGGATTGGTACATTGACGTAAGTGCATGTAATTATGTTGGTAGGTTGATTTGCAGATTTAAAACTGCAGCATAACATAAAAACTATGGGGGTGATTATGATGGTGGAGGGTCCGCCATTGGACAGAAATTTTCCCCTTGCCAAATTATGATGGTGGGAGGAATCATACCGTGACCGTGGAGGACGCAAAGACTGCCCGCCATGGATCCGCCATAGGCAATTGTTCCGATTGCCTGGCGGATCGGTCTGCATCTGTAAAATGGTGGTGGTGCCTAGCAGGCACCGTCTATCAAATTATGATGCTGGCCTCAGCCAGCCTTTCCATGGCGGTATGATTGCCGTGGAAAGACTGGTGGGGATTAGTTTTAGTGGCCTGTTGCAGGCCCCCCTTGTGTTGGGCGGAGGTGGCGGTGCACTAGGGGGTACCCATGGTACCCCCCTGTATTTCTATGCACTAAATGGCAGGCACCACGTGGTGCCTGCCATGTAGTGCAGGGAAATGCACAGCATGGCAATTTCACATTGCGGCGAGTGCTGCTGCCAGCAGCACCCACCTCAATGTTAAAGTGCCTGGATGCGACCGCCATGGTGGGGGTCTCATCCTTATGTGGGGTGCAGAACCACCACCTTACAGGCAGATGGTCCCAGGCACCACTGGGATTGCAGGCGGACTCAGGTCCGCCCGCCCGCCATTGTACTCACCCCCTATGTTTGTCTCATGTGTAAGCCAATAGTAAAGTAGGGGGTACATTGGCTAGAAAAAAATCTAATATATATTTATGTGATTTTACAGAACAATATCAGCATAATTACAAATTGCCTACAAACACTCAAAGAGAAAAGGAATGGAAGCAAGTACAGTATCTATGCAGAACTCAAATTTGGTAAAATGAAGAAAAAGTGCTTAAAGAAAAAAGACCTATTGGTAAAAGGACAAACACATTTTTTAAAATATGTGTGGACATTTCCAAAGAATTATGAAATAATAAGAATAAAATTCAAACTATGAGAAAGAATAACAAGGTACAAAATCTATATAGCAAGAACAGGAAATAATGTAACAAAGATGCATGCACAGAAGCAGTTTAAGGAAATCAGAGCTAGGATGTTGACTAATTATAAATCTACAGAGAAATATGAAAACATGTAGAAGAAGGAGACGTGCAGTGAAACAGAGAGAACGAGTCGAGGGAGTAGGTGATAAGGCCTTTGCTTTTAGGGTGAAGGTTTATATTTGGTTATGAATAGAATGAAGACTCTTGACCAAATGGTGTTGTACTTGAGGAGAAAAAGCCAGAAAAAATGATTTGATAATGTAAGTAACATTTGTACAGTTTTTGTGCAGAATGCGTACATACTTCTAGTACAGAGTCTTTCTTTAAAGAAGAAAGCTATGACCAGGATATAGATTAGTTCATGATAATAATTACAGTGGACGATGTTATGTAATGAAGAATGGCACTCCCATAGCGAAAGGGGTGATGGTACTTACAAATAAAGAACAAGTTATTGGAGAACCGGTACAGGGAAGGTGGAGTCAGGTTCCTGTATAGAAATGGAATTGCAGTAGTGCTTGTAGCATTCAACAGCAATCCATAGATATATTGAGGACTTTTCCACATATCTTCCCAAGACAAAGTTTAGAAAAGAAAATAACTTTTTCACAGGGATTGAATCCTTGCATACACATTAGAAGGGACAGTCACTAGCTTGCTCATCAAAAAAGTGTGCCAAAACACCTTTCATAATTTCAGGATGCTAGCTGTAAGCCACTCAGCAACGCATACTTCAGTTAGGATTAGGGGTGGGTGGAATTTGCGAAATCCACTTTCACAAAATTTTCGCGAAAATGTTAAAAATTATCGCAAACACGCGGAAATATCGCGAAGATGCGGAAGTTTTTTTCCCGCATGTTCGCGGGATTTTCTGCATGGTTGCGGGTCGCCAACTGACCCATGTGGTTGCTCGCAGGCGCGGATATCTTGTTTTCAGTTGTCTCGCGGTGCATGATCGCGAGAAGAAAGACGTGATCGCGCGACGCATGACGTCACTGCGGCACGCGAGACAGCGCAAATGGCTAAAAACAATACAACATCTCATGGAGAACGCGACCGGATCAAGAAAACTTGTCGGCGAACGCAGGGATTCAGGTAAGGCGATCGCGCGCGAGAATGTATTATTTTACAGCGCGAGCAAGAAACAAATTATCGCCAAGCTGCGGAATGCGGAAATTTTGACATTTTCGCCCTTTCCGCGGAACGCGAAAATGTCAAATTATCGCAATTTCCGCGAACGGAACAAAATTTTAGCCCAGGCCTAGTTAGGATGCTGTACTATGTGAAAACGACCGCAGTATGTTTAGGATAAATGAATAGACCACTATTTCATTGTACTATGGCAGATGTAGCAAAGGTTTGTGGTCATGTGCAGTTTTGCTTCTTTGACCCTAAGCAGGATTCCAGGAAAAATGAAGAGTTGTTGAGAGGGAGAGTTGCAGAACAGGACACATACATTACAGTGTTGACAGTTTTAAAGAACAGATTTCAAAATTTAACACAGTGTGGTCTAAAAATCAAGATATGCTTGTATATTTTGTCAATGCACTTACTAGAAGATTTTAACTGGCAAACATTAGCTGTGTATTTATTTGTAGAAGCACACAGACTAATCTATACGTCAAGTTATATCTAAGTAGTGTTACAATAAATTAGAAGATAATAAAATGAACAAAACTTAGATTTTAGATTCCCATTTATTAGGATAATAAAATGCCTGCAAATGTACAAAACTATGAATGGCCAACATTTAAAAAAAAATATGTTTGATCTTTTGCAGCATTGCAAAGGGCTGTTATGAACTATTTCCAGCACTCACTAAAACTCCACAATCCATGCAGTATGATGCCATCTGGGAAAACTGTGTAGCCAAATCTTGAAGTTTAAATTGGACTTTTGAAAGTACTCTCTTGTCTGGAGTTGTTTTGCCTCTATCGATGTTGTGGGACCTTCAGCTTTGCCTTGCCTTCTTTCTGATCACTATGAACTCCTCTTCTGAAATGTGGAATAAATATAAAAGGGGGAAATAAGCGGGAAAAAATACCTTTTATGATTTTTCTATTCTAAACATGTACAAACAGTTTTCAAACGTCATCAGTACCAACTATAAGAAAAACAAAAACTGGTATTTAGTGATAATATATTAGAAAAATTATATTATATTTTTGAAAATACAACCTAAATTTAGAATTACATAACATTTTCAATTTCCCTTTTTGCTGTTTTAAGATTCCACTTATGTTCAACATACACAGTAAATTGAATATAGTATCATCATTGAACAGTTGAGAAAAAACTATCAAATAGATTGTAGAAAAAAAAAAAATCAGCATAGAACATCATTTTTAATATATGTAGCTATACATTTTCCTATCCACAGTTTGTTAATCACTTCCTTCATCTACATTAACTCTATTATTTATCCGAAATTCACTTCACAAAATGTATCACCTTATTTACATCTGCTACAATATAGACAACAAATATATAAACTATTTCCTTGTAAACACAATTTTCCAAAGGTAATATCAATTTGGGCAAATAATAATCATAATACTAAACATAAACACTGATACTTTGCAGTGCTCTTTACTTTCTGTTGACATCTACCCTATAGGCCAAATGATGTAGTCAAAACTTTGGCTGCAGAAATAACATCTAAGAATTTGGTAGTTGAAAAGGCAATCTAGGTTTCAATTCCAGGTGAACATCATTACAATGCGTCCATGCCTTGTTACACTTTAAATAGCAGTATAGTGTCCAGATGTTGTAGTGAATCCATTATGAAAAATAATAGCCACTGTTGTAAAACTTCTTCCTATTGTACTTCCTTTAAAATCTGTAATTTTCATATCCAGTGTTCTTCCATTTGCTCTACAGCGTTGTAACATCAAAAAGAGGTATGGTCCAAATATTTGTAAATGTAATGTAGACAACAACTCTGATTTACCATGTGAACATGTCATATCCTGATTAGCTGTTTTTATCAATTTGTTAGAAGGTACTGATTTGCAGTATGGTACTGTTAAGTATAGGAATCGTTCTGCTTGTATTTGAGTGGTAGAACTAAATGAACACTCTTCACAATTATGCTCCTATGTACAATTTACTCCAAATAAGTTATTATAGTGTATTCCTTCATCTTCTAATACTCCAAGCCTCAGCATTAAAAATGTGCATATTGTTGTATGATGAGAGTAAATGTCACTGAACTACTACATATATCTAAAAGATGCTGAATACCAGAAACAATATGGGCCCGATTCACAGAACTAACTTAAGACAAAATCCTAAACTTACTACTTTTGGTATTCACAGAAGTTAGGATTTTGTCCTAAGTTTGACTTAAGACAAACTTAAGACAGACTTAAGACAAACTTAAGACAAACTTAAGACAAACTTAAGACAGACTTAAGACAGACTTAAGACAGACTTAAGACAAACTTAAGGCAAACTTAAGACAACATCCTAACTTAAGTCTGTCTTAAGTTTGTCTTAAGTCTGTCTTAAGTCTGTCTTAAGTTTGTCTTAAGTTTGTCTTAAGACAAACTTAAGACAAAATCCTAACTTCTGTGAATACCAAAAGTAGTAAGTTTAGGATTTTGTCTTAAGTTAGTTCTGTGAACCCTATGCATTTTACTTCTGTCACTAACCAACAGTTGAAATAGTAGTGCAGAACAGCATCTTTGTTCACAATTTTCCATAATATCATGGTGAAGATCTGGTAGATGAAACATAACATTCAGAAACACATTCATAGCATAACAGTTGATACCTGAACTGTTTTCCAACTGGTATCCTACAATGTCATCAACACTTTCCATTTTTATTTTCTTTATACTTTAAACTTTCTCTTCAGTTGTATCTTTTCTTGAACCTAAGTTGCAGGTTTGACATATTTCCAGTTTGGACACACTAAACGTTTCTCAGATATGGGATATTCACCTAAATCAGGAGCATGATGTCTTCTTGCACGATTGTACTCTCTTACAAACTTTGCATCAGCACTAACCTTTTTCTCATCAAAATCTATCAAATACAAACCAGACAAATTTCTTACTTGGAGCAATGCAAAATATGACATTCCTTTTTTAAACACCGTACTTACAATATGGAGATTTATTAATAGTTACTGCATATGCTAGAGACATAGGAAACTGTTGCCTGCGAACATACAAATATTTTAAAAGCAAATAACGTACAACACAATACTTAATCTGTTTTACCTCATTAATCTGATCAAATTTTATCAGCAAAAACTCTATTCCATTTCTAGTTTAAAAATTTACAAAATCTATAACTTTACCCATTGCTCCATTTACTAATCCTTCTTCTACATTCAAATTGCGCTGCAAAATTACACAACAGTTTATACATATATGTAAAGTCTTTTCTAATCCAGCATATTTAGATACAGACTTTTTCAAATAGTGCAATTTAGCCTGTAGTTTGTCAGTAAGATTAATTGTCACTCACTGGTGTTCAATTTTGTCAATAGCTTAAATTTCCACAATTTGTTGTTTTTCCAGTTTTTTAACTTGTTCATTAAATCTAGAACATTCTTGCTTGCAGTGTAGGCATTAGACAAAGTATAGAACTGTTTTCTGCAAGCATATTGTACATTTCTTCAGCTGCTATTTTTCCAGGTGTAAACAAGCTCTTTAGTAATCGAGTTTCAAAAAATTGTTTCCCGTGTTTCGTCAAGACACCAATTCTTATGACTTTATGAATATTTCCATAATCTTCATCATTTGCTTGTCGCATATTCTTAGCAAGTTCTTTATATTCAAAGTTAATCCAAATATTTACATTTCCAATACTTCCCAAAGATTTACTAGACTCATCATGCAGAAAGGTTTTAAAAACAGGTTGTCCTTTAATGGGAGTAAGTTGTAGTAGGTCTCCAAATGCAATTAAATGTTTTCCACCAAACAGAACATCATAATCTGTTTTTAATATCTGTTGCTTTCTCAAATGTACAAAGGCAAGCATTACATTTGAGACCATGCTCACCTCATCAATGATCAAAAGTTAAATTTTCTTTAGTACTCTTGAGACTTCAAAACAAGCTTCTCCAGATAGCTTCTGATATTCCAATTTATTATCACGTTCAACAGGTAGCAAAAGGAACCGCATGGCTCTCCTCCCTGGAAAGATCCCTCTCCAAGTGTGTGTTAACCAAAAATGCATCCCCATAATATCAAAGCATCAGGTTTCCAGCAGCAGCAACTGTGTTAGTGTGTTTTGTCTAGGTGTTGGAACTGACCAGAACAGAATAACAAGGGACATTGTTTATCGACCATGCTTACAGTGTTCAGACTAAACTCCATGAACCAGCGGAGAATGCACAAAGCAGACGGGTCTCATGTGAAAGGCATAAACAGAGTCTTGTAAAACAAAAGTCATGTAGTAATGCGCGCAAAAGCAGCATCATGGCAGCACGGCTCATGCTAGCTTAGTGATGTTGACAATGACCCCATCGGCCATACTACATTACAGTGTCATTTCCTCTGAAATTAATATTTTCTCAGTTTAAAAAACTAAGAAAAATAAAACGAAGGTCAAATCTGCACTCCAGTAACAGTCAAATTATCAGGCTTGTTAGCAGAATGCAACAGCTTTTGCTTTCTTATTATACATCGTGTGTATTATATTAACATTTAAAAGGGCACACAAAACTTTATGCCTTTCATTTATCGGTTTTTGTACTTACCATGGACACTAACTCAGCCGGTTCCAGTACCATAAATGTAGGAATTACTTTGAATACACCAAAATAATTTTTGACCAACCCAGGAGAACCTAATTTTAAAAGGAAATAATTAAAATAATATTGTTTATACTATATTGCTACACTTGAAGACAAACAGAGTGTTTTATCACCAGAAAAAAAATAGTGACTACTGATGCATTGTCTGGGTCCTGAGGGGGTCAGGGTTTACAATCAAATGCAAAACGTAGAGAGAGCTTGTGATTTTGATATGCTCAAATGTCCCTTTTTAGATTTGAATTATCATTATTTTCTCACTGTTTAAAAACACACATTTGTTAAAGAAAACAACAACTGAATGAGTCTACTGAGGAGTATGTGTCTATTCTTAAACTATTGCAGCAACATGCAAATAATATAGTTTACACAACAAGATGATACAGGATCAAATAGTAATTTGCAAAAACTAAGGAATCCAGGATAGGCTATGGATTTAAGGAGACTCAAACTTAAAGAATATTATAGCTTTGGTAAGGAAAACTGTATTATCAGAAAGGTGTGCCACTGCCAACGCTGTTCTCCTCAAAGTAAAAATGTTTCTGTTAATAAGATATCAGAAAGCAGAAAAGGGAAACATGCGAGCGCAAAGAACACTTACGACAAAGGTAATCTCAATGAAAACTCAAGTAAACACATGTACTGTGGTAGCAATGAACACAATGTTAAGTTTGAAAAGTGCCCAACGAAATTTCACAGCAAAGCCTTTCTCACGAGCCTATTCTAAACCTTCCTCAAATCATATCATGCTCACTTAAATCCTTGCCATATATAAGGATATCATCTTGAAAAAACAAAATAGTGGGTATCTCCCCAAAAAACAAATTCATTATCCTTTAGAAACAGGCTGCAGTGGAAATCAACCCAAATGGCATCTTAACAAATTGATAAGCTCCAAATGGTGTCACAAAGGAAATAAGATGCCTTGAGTCCTGATTTAATAGCACTTGATGATATGCTGAGGAGGGATCAAGAACAGAAAAAACTCCACCCTCTTCAGCATTTTGAGAGATTCATATCCAAATACATTTGTTGAGACTTCCCAAGTTCACACACAGTCAAATAGACTTTCCCCCATCCTTAGGTTCTAAAACAACTGGTGCCAGCCACTCTGATGCTTCAATTTTTTCAATTACCTTTGCTTTCAGTAATCTGTCCAATTCCTGCTTAAGAGGTTTTAGCATCAAATGAGAAACTTGGCGTACCATATGCACACAGGGTTTAACATTGTTTTTCAGTACAGTACAGTTTTCAAACCCATTAAGTAAACCTAACTCTTCCTTAAATACACCAGGGAATTCCTCCAAAAAAGTTTTCCCATCACCACATTTAACCAACATTACTTGGTCCTTGGCATTTGGAATAAGTAAATCCCACATCTATTGAGTGTCTCCAAACCAGCATATTGTCTACTTTTTTTGCTACGTATACTTTCCCCATTGTTTCTCTCCTTTTATACTCAATCTTCCTCACCACATATCCAAGCACATTAATGCGTGAACCACCGTAACTGACTGTGTTGATTTCTGGAGGAAGCGACACCTCCTCAGGAAAATTACTTTCCCACAGTTTATTACCAATCATGGTGAAAGGCAAATGAGAATCTGCCAATACATCAAAGGTTTGTCCATCAATCCCAATTGGACACTCGGGCATTTCCACCACATCTGTATCCACTTTTCCATCTCCACCTTTTATTTTCAGTATCATAGTGCACAATATCTCTGTGACTGTGTCCACTTTCTCTACTACAAGTACCTCCTTAAGTCTGGGATAATCTCATGAGAGGGGAAACGGTGGTTTCTCCAATGAGTGTGAGGCACATAATGATTAATATTGGTTATGAGAGACATTTAGGCAGGAGCTTGAAAAAAGCCGAGCAAAAGAAAGATGTTGGTGGCAGGCCATGGGTCATCTGCTGGAACAAGTTGTGAAGGAGTGTTGCTTATGTGCTTCCAATGAAAATTCACACAAAACAAGTAAAGCTTCTTTGTCCCCGGTTGTTGTGTTGACAAGCCATCAACAAAATTAGGTGTAGTCATCATGGTACCATTTGACATTCTACCTTCAGCTGAACTGTTTGTCATCCTGTGAGTAGATTACACATCAAATTGGGTGTCAACAGATGTGTGAGTACAGTTTTTACTAACACTGTTTTAGAGTTCCTTAAGGATGAATTTGCAAGTGAGGGTGTTCCTGAATATTTGGTGAAAGACAATGGGGTACAGTGTACCTCACAGGAAATGTGTGAATTCCTAAATCAATTTGGCAAACACATCAGAGAGCATCTTTGTATGCACCACAGGCAAATGATCTTGCAGAGTGCATGAAAAGGTTGGTGAAGGCCTGCGTGCAAACTTTATCAGAAACAAGAGTACCTCTTAATGTTGTTTTGAGAGATATGAAAAGAATTAAGTGAGAGTGAAGAAATGGTGGGTGGGAGACCTGGTGTTGGTAAGGAAATCAAGGTGGGAGAGGAAAGGTGTGACTGAGTTGATGGGTCCTTTCACCATTACCTACATTAAGAAGACTGTAGTAATAGTTCATACTGGTATCAGATATCAGAAGAATGGCTTTACCAGAAGACTAATGAGAAAACGGTGAGCCATTCCATTGCTAACAGTGGTGATAGAGAAAATAGTAAGCAGTAGGCATCACAGTCAATGCACAGTGTATTTTCTTCTTGTCTCTCATCCCAATATGCTGTCACACAATATGCTTTTTCAGATAACATAAATCTACACTTTGCATACACAGGCAAGGGAGGACAGGAGAATTATTTGCCAATTGGACATCCATGCTGCTCGTTCAAGACCGAGCATTCAACTAAATGTTAGTGCTTCATTGATACTGTTATTCCGAAATATTCAAAGCTTCTTGCAGTGCTCCGCTGGCATCTACTGCCAGTACAGGGAAACTTAAAAATAATATTTTAGTTTTCTTATGCTATAGCTTTTCTGAGATTTCAACAGTAATTTGAAAGTTTAAAGGATGTGGTCTTGCAGTAGGGGTAAGACCCCTAACCCTATCTAATTTGGTATTTCAGTTTGCAATTGGTATCTTTCAATGTCCACACCCGAAATTCCTGTAAAAGTTACATTCTTCCACAAAATAAATCTTATCGCCACCACTAGTACACTAAGGGCCCTATTATGAGTCTGGCTATCCAAGTATTGCCAGACTAGTGGTGGCAGGTAGGTGGTGGATCCAGCTACCGCCGTACCGCCTGTCCAACTACTCGATTACAACTTGGGCAGTCAGACCGCCCTGGGACTGCTAGCCCTGCCAGGGAACCACCATTCCCTGAAGTTGGAGTGGCAGCCAGGGGCTTCAATATGCTTGACATGACTGCCATGGTCCCACAAAGCATGATATGAGTTTCCTCTCTGACAGGGTTTTTATGGTGGTTCTACTGCTATGAAACCCCTGGCAGAGAGAAAACAAAGGGGGCCCTACAGTGACTCCCTGTGCCTCAATCCCATGTGCCTGCACACAGGGGTGCACAACATGTGCCCCCCTGTGTGCATGCTCATAGGTTCCTGCACAGCATGGACTTTGAGTTCCATGCCATTAAGAAACCTTGTAGTGCATTCCCATTGCGGTGCCTTTTTTAATGGCACTGCCACCTTTAAATGAAGCACCGCCATTGGACCACCACGATCCCGGCCTGCCGCAGTGGTTTACACCAGTAGACAGAGGAGGAACATCACATGATTCTCTCACACAACTAGGTAAGGTACAGCAAAGGTAGCTAACACACTAAAGAGAGAATGAGAGAGTTGAAGGATTGTTGTATGCTCTATAAACAGACACAAACGTACAAGAACTAGAAGTACAACACTCATGAAAGAAAAAGGCAAACCTCTTGTGGAATTATGTGTGAATAAATTGTCTTGTTAGAAATCACAGAGATTATGAAAAACAGCCTAAAATGTCATAACCTAAATCTAAATCAGAAATTCTTTCCATCAAAGTACTACAAGAAAAAGGTAACATAGCCATAAATTGAGACAACAAAGGGAGTGTAATTGTCATTTTAAATTAAACTGATTAATGCCAGGAATCACAAAGGTTACTCAATGACTGAAATAACTAATAGCCTCTCAGAAATATCCTACACTGGAATTACTCTCAATTATTTAAAAAAGAAAGTGCTACAAGAAGCAGAGAGCAAACATTGGGTCAAACTCCAACATATACCTCCTAGTATGCAATATAGTAGGAGATCCATAGGAGGAACCCCTTTACAAATTTGCAAACGTCTTCCTCAAAAGAGACAGGAGGAACTAGGGTGGGGGAAATAAGGCAACTCAAAAGGAAACAGAATGAACATGAAGGGATAGGAGAAACCATAATAGTTAAAAAGGGGCCGTTTAGAAAAATACAAAAAGAAAAAATAGTCACCAATGCTATTTAAGAAATAGGTGAAATTAATTATTGTTAAATCAAAGACTAAGAAATTAAGAAAAAGCCTTACCACCAGCAGTCCAGCAGATGTGATGGCACTAGCTCTGCCTTTGTTCCTTTCTTTGGTTATCTTGAAAGGAGGAAAGAAATAGAAGGTACTGATTAGTAGTATCTACCGCAGTGAGTACACGCAAAAATTAACAGGCAAATACATCTGCTGTTTAATTTCAGATGTCATCCATGATTTCATGTGAGAAATCATGAGCATAGAATACATATTAGCAGCTTTTAGATTTTGCTTTTTTGCTGTGAATATATACACACATACAAAATATATTATCCACAATTGTACAGCAGATGGAGCAATTCAACAATAATCTTTTGAATCCCAGTGAGCAATCGGATATATTTAGAAGTTTAAAAAAAAAAGAGGATAGATATGTTGTTATCATGGCTATAGATTGTCAGAGGGAGCATGGTAATTTTCATTAAGTTGCCTATTTTTGCATTTCATTTACTCCTACTTCCGACTTTCAACGAGCAGTGAAAATATTGATAGGTGGATTGGCTTCTTCAACATGTTTTTCCGTCAGATTACTGAATATAAAATATCCAGTCACATGTGGTATTAAAATTGCATAACATGTTTTCTTTCATGAGATTTTTCTGAAGTCCATATTTACTCTACATCAATCAAGACTAGGATCATTTAAGCAATGCTACATATATCTCTCTTCAACAAAACCTGGAGACCAGACTTGCCCAGTGTTACATGTAGTTTATGGTCATGAGCTTTTATGTATGGCCTAAAAGGAACCACTAAAGGGAGAGATTGTGATAAAAAGAGAAATATTTGAGTACAAACATCTCTTTTAGATTTATATCACCAAGTAATGAAAAATTGGACTGAATTGTAGATCTAATAAGTTGTACGTCATTCGCAGAAACAAATTGTTCTTTGAGGACAGGTCAAACCTTTTCTGCTAATGCTTCAACAAATAAAAAATAAATTTGGGGGAAGGCAGATTTTGTGTAAAACAGAATATCTCAAAAATATTTGAAGTAGTTTCTTGATGTATATGGCAGAAGCATGAAAACTACCGGTCAGATGACTGCACCCTAACTCCTACATTACATAAACGTTCACTGCACCCATCACATTAGGATGGGTAAGTGATGATCACTTTCTAATTCTGCCATTCAGCAAAGTAGGGTGATTGGTGAGTACTGGTGTGGCAGACAGGCTGTCAGCTGGCTCTGAATCTCTTCCCGGGGGATAAAGGAGTCCTCATAATTTTCCCTCAGACTACTACACATGCATTAATACATGTTTCCAGTGAGTTAATACGCACATTCCACTATTTCAGGGAATGGAGTTCTTATACAACTTTGAGGAATAAATCTCAAGAAGTGTGGTCCCTGGTTCCTATTAACCCCAAGTAGCCTGCTGCTGCTGACCAACAATTTCAGTGTAGTGATATTGCCTGAGCTTCCTAAGGACTGAAGGGAGTAGCTGATTCCACAAACCAGTATTATGAACGTATTGGAAGTCACTGGTGGCCACTTGTCATCTATGTTTTAAAATTTTACAAAGTCTTGTCCATTTCAAAATATCATTGCCAATCGTTCAGTATTTTTTTATAGTGTGAAGTATTATACCAAGCTTAAAAAGAAAGCAAGGTTTGAAGATGGACAGCAGCAGCAAAATCTTCCCTAACACGAACATTAAGGGACAAGTAACAGTAGTAGGAGGAACATCACATGATCCTCTCACAAACACACAGGGAAGGTACAGGAAAAGGTAGCCAACACACTAAACAAACTAAAGATGGAATGAGAGCAGTTAAAGGATTTTGGTACGCTCTGTAAACAGACACAAACATACAAGAAGTAGAACACTCATGAAAGAAAAAGCCAAACCTCTTGTGGAATTACCACACATAAATGTACTCACATAGGAGATGCAGGGGGAGGCACTGGAGGTTCCTCTGGTGGTGGTGGTGTCACTTCTTTTTTTGTATGAGAGCCATGGATCCAGGAAGTCAGGCCCTCAGACTTGACCGCTGTTGCTGTTGTCAAACGGACCTGATACGGCCCCCTACCACCGATCTTGGAGCCAGTGCCATCTGTTGTGGGCTTTGATCCAAACCCAATCCCATGGCTGGAGGCTGTGGGCTGCTGGTGTCTCTGCTTCAGGAAGGTCATACAGCACCTGACGATGTTAGTCTTTTGCAGTATTTAAGAAGCAGATTATTAGATACGGACAGAGGGACAATAGACATCTGGCCTGGAATGTTCTTTGACCGTCCAAACACTATTTCATATGGGCTGAGCTTTGTCACTCTGTCTGAGATACTTCTCATGGACAACAGAGCAAGTGGTAGTGCATCAATCCAGGTCTGTTCTGTGGATGCACAAATCTTCCCTATCTTATTTTTCTTTTATTTATTTATTTATTTTTTTTTCTTTATGGTCCTCATCTCACCAATAAACACCTGTGGATCTTATGAAGCCGCTTAAACGATCTGTGGGGAAGGCACCACCCGGCTTACCACATATGTTTCCAATGGTCGACCAGTCCCTTGTTTAGTGTAGGTATCTGGCGTAATCATTGGACCTAAATATTTAGTCGTAGGTTATGACCCCAGCTCATAAAAGGATGCCAAAGATTGGTAGATTTTTCCTCTGCTCCACCATATTCCAGATGAGCCATAGCACAGGTAGCCTTAAGCCAATCTTCTCTGTTAGGAGGTTGAGGGTCCTTCCATCTCTTACATATTTCTCTGCATGCAAGCAGAACCAAAGATAACAATAGACCTCTTTGCTGTTGTAAAGCCCTTGTGCAAAATGAGCCATCATCTCTAAAGAAAATCAATGACATATTAACCTCGATGTTAGACTTAAACACATCTTTGAGGTTGACTCCAATTTCCTTCCAGAAGGTCTTTATTTCTGGGCACTCAAAAAATATGTGGAGGTCGTTAGCTAGAGGAAACTTACACCTTGGACAGTTAGGGGTTGGCGCTGGGGCAAATTTCGCAATTCTTGCTGGGGTGTAGTAGAGCCTATTGATGACAAAGAAGTGGTTCTTTTTTAAAGCCGCAGGTTTAATGTATTTATACAACAGCTCCAGTGATGGCTCAAACAATACTTCTATTGTGGGCTCAAAAGGGGACTGCTCCCAAATTTTGGTTGATGGGGAGGTCTTTGGATCTACAGCTTCTAGGGCTAGGTTGTACCACACCGATATCTCTTTTCTTATAACCAGGGTAGAGTGACATAACCTTTCTATCTTATTTTTCAACACTCCATTCTTTCTCTCAACAGCGCCCGCTGCTCGTGGATAATAGGCACAATGTAGTTTCTGTGTAGCTCCTAGCCACTTGTACAACCTCTCAATCAAATGTGAGATGAACATCAGTCCATTGTCAGAACTAGGCCTGGGCGAAAATTTTGTTCCGTTCGCGGAAATTGCGATAATTTGACATTTTCACGATCCGCGGAGAGCGCGAAAATGTCAAAATTTCCGCATTCCGCAGCTTTGCTATAATTTGTTTCTTGCTCGCGCTGTAAAATAATACATTCTCGTGCGCGCGCAATCGCCTTACCTGAATCCCTGCATTCGCCGACAAGGTTTCCTGATCCGGTCGCGTTCTCCATGAGATGTTGTATTGTTTTTAGCCATTTGCGCTGTCTCGCGACAGTTCGCGCCCGCAGTGACGTCATGCGTCGCGCGATCACGTCTTTCTTCTCCCGATCATGCACCGCGAGACAACTGAAAACAAGATGTCCGCGCCCGCGAGCAACCACATGGGTAAGTTGGCGAGCCGCAACCATGAAGAAAATCTCGCGAACATGCGGGAAAAAAACGTCCGCATCGTCGCGATATTTCCGCGTGTTTGCGATAATTTTTAACATTTTCGCGATAATTTGCGAAAGTGGATTTCGCAAATTCCGCCCACCCCTAGTCAGAACCCAAAGCATAGGCACTTAAAAGCGGAGAATGAATTCTTACTGGAGGCATTTGGCAACTGTTTGTGCATCGCAGTTCTTGGATGGGTATGCCTCAGTCCATTTGCTGGACATGCACACAATAACCAACACGTACTTGTCCTTTTGAGTAGAGGACATGTTGATGAAGTCCATTTCATGTGGGGAAGGGAAGTGGCCAGGGGAAGTGGAAGTACCCTTTCCAATTTAACTGTTGTACCAGCATTGGGAAAACAGTCTGATCATTCCATCACGTCCTACATGTGATGGACCATGAAAAAGTCAGGCCATGGGAGCATGCATTATCATTGGTAAACATATTTTTCCTCCATATTCCCTCTTCTGTTCACCTACATTCCTTATATTCCACACCCACCCTTTGTGTAATATACTCATCCTTTATCTTGATATCATAATATCATGTGGAGTAGAAGCAATTTGAACCATTGTGTTCTCACAACCAGTTAATGCTATTCCTGTTTTACTTCTGCAACAATTAAGGCTTTACCTCGTGATACATAGTTCTTGAAGGAGGTGTGTGCAGCACATTCTACAGTTCAACTGTCTTTGGTAGCAACAGGGCGCGCAATAGATGTGCTATTGATGGTGCGTGCTGAATTTTTGGCCTGCTGAGGTAAGGAATCCCCTCATAGCCCACAGATGGCCAAGATCAGGGGCCCCCCAAAAGCATATTGGCTGTCTGTGTAAATGCTCACTATTCTTCCTTCATGTTGTGAATCTTGCCCTCTTCCAGTACATTTCTAGCCGTGCCCACTGCATAAGAATTTTGCAGTGAGCCTGGTATTGCTGATGCATGAACCATGAACAATTAGATCTACATATGCATCGGGGAAAGGTGTTTCTCCTATATCATGCTGAACATTTGCATACTTACCTGGACACATGGACTATTCTTTACCAAACACTCCCTGTCTATGACCCATTACCAGGTGAGAAATCAGCAGTGGCACAATGTGTGGGCCATATTTTACAAAAAACAGAACAGATTAGCACCAATGGAGCTTCCTAACCAGATATGAGAAGGTGAAAATGTTATCATTAAGCACATGCAGGCAAACATTTTCGAAGGCAGGAAGCTTTTATGTCACAGTAACACTTTAGGGAATCAAAATACTCATATTTGCAATCTCCCCTAAAGGCTGCACCTGTATACTAAAAGACATTTTAAATCTGTACACATTGTATCCTGCAGACATTTTAATTATAATATGAGGCATAGTTATTCAGTTCACACTATACTTCTACATTGGCATATACTCATTACTAAACATCAATATAGAAACATAATATTACTACATTTTGGGCCATATGTAGATAAGTTCTATTTACCGATTCATAAATACCGAATTTTACCGATTCGGTATTTATGAATCGTTAAATAGAATGTAGGTAAACATTCGGTAATTATTACCGAATCGGTAATATTCAGTATTTATGAATCGGTATTTACCGATTCGGTAATAATGCATCCCTTCCAATTCATTCCTTTAGGCCTGGAGGCCCATAGGAATGAATGGGAAGCCACTCACTATTACCGATTCGGTAAATACCGATTCGGTAATAGGGGGACACCCTGTTGCACCTCTGAATCATGCATGTGTGCACATGTGGTGCACATACATGCCCTAAGGGCATGTATGTCTGCCACATGACACTTTTCAAACAGCACCAAATTGCTTTTTAAAAGGTATTTGTTATTTACCATCAACTTGTAGTTGGTGGTAAATAACGAATCAAGACACCACAAATGCACTCACTTGAGTGCCCCCTACATAGGATTTCAGTATTCCGTAATTTACAGAATCGGTATTTTACCGATTTCTTAAGATTCCGAATCGGTAAATTACCGAATCCTGAAATCCAGCCACCTACATCTCAATTGCCTAAATACCGGTCGGTAACGGGATATTTACCGATTTTCGGCCGTTACCGACCGGTATTTAGGTACCTGCATATGGCCCTTTATCTTATCCTTTGTAGTCCCCGGTAAATGCACTGCAATAGAATGCATTTCAGTGCATCCCACCTTACAACGTAATTTGTTATAAAATTTTCTGCAACTCTGAAGAACCTAGAAAAAGAAAACATTAATATGCATACACATAATTTTTTTTAGATACATACATAAAATTGTACTTCTCCTTGCGCCATTTAATTAGGCAAAACCCTTCAAGAACTTAATATACATAGTGCTATTCTACATGTGCTTGTGAGGATGGCGGTAATATATGTTAGGCGGCAGTCTGTGGAGTGAGAAGTGTTGAAAACAACCCAGCTACCTAACCTGTCCTAATTGTGTGCTCCTGGGCATTTGATTTCCTTTAATACTTTAGTTGTACTATTATCCTGAAAGTGATGCTGTGCAGGGCACTCTGGCTACCTTCCTTCAATAACGCAACTTGACCTTTAAACAAATCTTTGTTTCCATATCTTAACTTCTCTCTCATTCCAGCACTTAGTCGTCATAGTAAACAACACCTCCTGCCGTTCATGGGCCCTGATGAGACTGGAAGGAGGACCATATGTGCCCCCCCAGGCACCACTTTCACTCTTGGGGTGGGCATTGGCCCTTCACAAATGCTCGCGGTTATACCTCCTATAAAACTTGCCCCCTGCTTTTTAATTAAGTAGCTATTTGTGCAATGTAATGCAATCTCTTGTTTTTTAAAACAGAAAATGTCTCCTGTTTTACAGTACTTTGTGAGATAGGTGTGGCGTTAGAGGACCTTCGGATGCCATCACTCTGGCACTTACAATGTCAATTGACAACAGACATACCATGAAACAAGACATAAAAGAGACACGTATGAGAAACGAACATCTTTTCTCCGACATTCTTGCATCTGAAAATGAAAACGTTAGGAAACAAACCATTGCACCAAAACTCATTAAAGGGCATAAACACAAAATAACATCTTGTCAATCTTAAAATTAACTTTAAGCAACTATAAATCGTAATATTTGGCTAATTCTGTTTTATTAAAATAAGTTTAAGTATTTTCATTCCTTTGCATTCTCCGCTGCGAAGAATAAAAACATTTTTGTAACCAGTTCTGTTCATACCCACATAAAACTATTGTAGTGTGTGGTTTGGTCTTGGCGCAATACCTAGATGCTGTGGCCAGCCAGGATCGTTATTTCAAAGCCAGTCCAAAGAGCTTTCTTTAACCCTTCAACATATCATAATATCAAAGGCCTTGCTGGGCAGAACATTTTTCAGTAGCTATTGTTTTTCACTCTTTTTACTCTACAAAATTATCAGGGGTGCTATGTGTCTCAGGGGAGGTCAGGTCTTCTTGAGCGGTATGAAGCACACTTTCCAGTGTATTTTTGAGCTTTAGAAGCTGGAAATCAGATGTGGACAGCTCCAAGCACATTAATTGATGGACTGTAGCTGCTGTATTTAAATCTAGTGGTCCTGGAACAATGGGTGTAGTTAGTGACCATTCCATTCCACCTATTTGTCTCCCTTCCTGTCTCTTTAGTTCTGTGTACCCTCTTCATTGTTCTTCACGTAATTTCAGAAAGTCTTTGGTAAAGGACATGATATCTGCTCTGGGCCATAGGACACGTACATATGCCACTTTATTTTCGTTCTCCCCAGGTGGAGGGGACGCATTTTACAGGGGCATTATCAATGTGGGTGTTGTGGGCACTTGGAAAGAAATCTGTGAACGTAAATTTGGCTACATCCCATCTATAATCTAGAGAGAGGGGTGGCTGTTCCTCTTTTCCGTCTTTTCTTAGGGCCGTGGCATGCAGCTCATATGCCCAGTGGGCCTTAGGACCTTTGCCCATTAATTCTGCACAAGCTAGAGAGAGCACTGTATCCTGGTATGGTCTGGAGTTAGTGGCTGTGAAGGCATTTACTTGTAACCTTCCCTCCACCAACTGGTAAAGAAGTGCTTGCCATTTAGAGGTGTCATTTTTTAGTCATTTCTTGTGTACTACAGGGGGGAAGTGTGGTGCGGTGGGGCCGTAATTGGGATGACTAAAACTCTCTTTGTGAGCCTGTTGAGGCAGAGCTGCCTGTGTTCTATTTAAGGCCTTTCTAGTGTGATGATATCGTGGGCTGTCTGATGTGCATTAATGCAGATGTCCCGTACCAAAGTTCTCCAAAAGTTGTTTCCACGTATTTTCAATACATGATTTTAACAGCACATTTTTCTTTCTACAGAACTTGGAAGCCGCATAGGCTGCTTCCTGTCTCATTATTAAAAGAGAAGCAATATTTCAAACATTCCATTGAAAATTCTATTTCCTTACCTTTTTAAAAAATATATATTTATTGGACTTTATGAAGAAAAGAAAAAATAAAAGAAATAAACAACATCAAACACGTAGTTTACAGACATTACAGACAAATACATGCACCCTCCAGGAGTATATGCATATTTAACAGAGATGGTATCCGCAATGCATTGTAGATCAATACGTTGTTACATACATTCTTGAGCCTAAAAAGAGAAAAGGCATAGTACAGTGGACAATACATTATGTCTACACCGTCTATTAGGATCTGTGTGGCAAATTCAAATATACATCGAGGATCGAAAATTGAATAACATCTCAGCAGAGGGGGACTACAGTTGTGACATAGTTTGTTTACCCCTTCCCATGTAGTCATTCAGCCATCTCAGTATGTCTATTACAGTCAACAGTCATTCTGCCTATCAACAGCGATGACATCATTATCAGCGATCACCCGTTTGTAGCTATTGTGTCCGCTGGGTGGGAGAGTAGGTAGCTCTGAAGAGGTCTCCATATATCTTTAGGGCGAGAGGCCATGGGGATCAATTTGGCTTAATTGGACAGTTGTTCATGACCGAAAATTAAGTCAATGATCCAATCTTTAAACTTCGAAGCCCACCCTTGTCCCCATATATATGCCATGCGGCGTTTGCCCATCAATAATGCAAGGCAACATATCTGCGAGAGGGTTTGCCTAAGAGTTCAGTATATCCCAGCAGCGCTAGTAGTGGGGTCATTTCTAAGGGCAATAAAGTCATCTGCTCAAGAGCCACAAAGACTTGATGCCAATATTCGTGTACACCTGCACAGCTCCATGCAAAATGTAAAACATTGGCCCCCTTCACTCCGCATCTGTCGCCTTTACCTGTATCTCTGAGTTTGTATCTATGCATTTTGGCTGGTGTGTAGTATAGTCGGTGCAGGAATTTATAGTGTGTAATCTGCAGTCTGCTAGCTGCTGATACTTGCTCCGTCTGTTGGCAGCAGTACGTCCACTGCTTATCTGATATCTCGTAACCTAGCTCCTTGTCCCACTGTGTGCGAGTGTGGCATCGCTCTGTCACCTGTTGCGTATATATTGTGTGGTAAAGTGTCAAAACAGCGGGAGCCAGGGTAGTGGCTTGAAGAATCGCATGCAGAGGGGCCAATACCGGGGGCTCCTGCAGTAATGTTGCGTATGCCCTGCCTAAGTCTGAGATAAAGGAACACATCTAAAGGCGAGGGAGGTGTGTTATGGAATATTTGCTCCAAGGAGCAAAACAACCCATCGTGACACAGGTACCCCCAGCATGTAACACCAGTCTTCGCCATGATTTGCTTAAAACCTGTCGCCTGAAGCAGTGACATACGGGGGTGATACAGCAGAGGGAGCAATTGAGAGCAGAGCATCGGTGCTTGTAGTTGTTTCATAATTCGTCTCCAGGGCAGGCCAGCACTGTACATGTGACTGTCGTGGTGTCTTTGTCTCGGGGCTGAGGGACGCTGCATGTCACACTGGCCAAGGGAATGGGGTCTGCAAGCCACTCCTCCACCGCTACTTGTGGCATGTATTTTGGAGGTTGAAACCAAAAATAGGCATAATGAGACTGAAAGCATAAGTAATATAATTCAACGTTTTGAACCTAAAACCGGCCCTGTGAGTATGGCCTGGTTGTCTGCCCCTCCACACTAGTCTGATCATTTCAGAGTATAAAGCGGTGAAGAAGTACCTATCCGGGTAAAAAGGAATGTTCATGAATAGATAAAGCACCTGCGGCAAGACCACCTTTTTGATTAGTGAGATGCACCCTGCCATGGATAGTGGCAGAGAGATCCAGAGTATGACACGGCTAATGACATGATCCAATGTCCTGCCTAACCCCCGGCATGGTGTGCATAGCGGGGCTACATGGAGGGTCACAGAGTTGCAAACAAACTCCGTGGAACTCCGTGGAACTCCCTGGAGCTCCGCTATGCTACCCGCCTCCACCCCCCACTATTATAAGTAGTTTAACTTTAAGTTAAAATATATTTTAATGCACTTACATACAGACCGCAGCATCCCTGGGCTGCAGTTGTTGTCTTCCTCGCGGTAAGGGTAATGTTGTTCCAACAGCATTACCCATACGGCGAGGAAGAGGACGACTGCAGCCCAAGGACGCCGCTGTACGTAGGTAAGTGGATTTAAAAAGATTTGAACTTAATGTTAACTAACTTGTAATAGTGGGGGGTGGAGGCAGGGGCTGGCCAACTCCACTCCGCTGTAGAGTGTGTGGAGATTTGCCTACTCCGCGTTCTCCTCGGAATGCGGAGAAGGCAAATCTCTGCACACTCAGCAGGCGGAGCAGAGGTCTCCGCCCAGGGTTTGTCCTACCATAGTTGAGGCGCATTAGCTCCTCCCTATCTCTGGAGATTAAATACTTTACTTCTGTGTTGCACCACTCAAGTGGGTAATCCAAAGGGAACTGTGCAACTGCGGGGGTGAGGGGGAAAATCTGCGACTTCCCCCTGGTTATGCGGATCCCCGAGAGTCTCCGAAATATTATGAATTCTCTCAGGAGAGGACTGAGATTTTATTCTGGGTCTCTAACATATAGGGTAATGCCATCTGCATATAAGGAAATGGGCACCTGACGTATGAGGCACCTTAAAGCTTTGTCCTGGTGATGCTGCCACAATCTAGCCACAAGAGGTTCAACTGCCAGTGCAAAAAGCAGGGGGGAGAGTGGGCACCCCAGCCTGGCACCCCTAGCAATTGAAAAAGCTGGAGACAAATGCCCGTTTATTAAGATCCTTGCAGTTGGAGAGTGGTATAGCAAACTAATCCAAGAGAGGAATCCCACAGGCATACCCATACGTTGCAGGGTTCCGAGTAAATACTCCCCTTCGACTGAATTGAACGCCTTTGTGGCGTCTAAAAAAATTGCCGCAATGGCCAATTCGGGAGCTACGTTCTGTAATATGGAAAACAGGGTGCGCAGGTTATGTGTGGTTGCTCAGCCTGGAATAAACCTGGCTTGGTCCGGTAGGACCAATTTGTCCATCACCAGATTGAGCCTATTAGCCAATATCTTAGCTAGTATATCAGCATTGTTATTGTTGAGGGACAACAACCTGTAGGAATTACAGTGATCTGCGGGCTACCCTGGCTTTAGTAAGGAGGTGAGGAGCACCTCTCTCATCGACGGCGGAAGGATGCCATCTACTTGAGCTTCTTCGTAAACAGTCTGCAGGATGGGGGCTAGTTGATCAATATATACTTTATAAAAATCTATAGGGAGCCCATCGAGCCCTGGGGCTTTACCAGATTTCATCTGTATGATGGCTTCTCGTATTTCGTCCAGCTCAAACGTGGCAACCACAAATTCCCTCTGTGATTCTCCCAGACACCCCAAAGCCACCTCATCCAGATAGGGGGCCAGGTCAAGAATGCCTCGCCTACTATTGGAGTATAGTCTAGACTAATGTGTAGTGAATGTGGCTAGTATGTCTGTAAAGGTATGGCATGTAATTCAGTGTTGCACTCTAGTAGTGCACACCCTGACTCTCAAATTCACGCCATACCCTTCGGCGAAATGATCCGGCTCAGACGTAATTGTAGTAATGATGTCGTATTCCAGCAAGAGGTGGAAACTTTGAAACAACGCTTCCTGATTAGGGGCTATGATCATACCTAACTAGAAAAAGCTCACACTAGGATTAGTAGAATTAAAAGAACAGGATTTCTCGAGCCCACTCGCAAAAAAAAGCGCAAATCAGAAGGAGACAGGATTGCACTAATAACACAGTTCAACTCACATAGCAGTCAGGTTTTTAAGACACTTAACAAACATTGGCAACTTTTAAAGTTAGAACATATCCTGGATCCTTATGTATCCATAAAGCCCCGAATTGTATACAAAAGGGGTAGGACTTTGAGGAATATACCGAGCCCCTCTATCAATATCAATCTTGCAAGTGAACCAAAAAGAATGTGGTTACCGGCCAAACATAAGGGTTTCTTTAAGTGTTCGGTGTGCAATGTGTGTCAGTTTGCAGATAATAAGAAGACTAATTTTAGTTACAACACCAAACAAGAACACAAGATACATCACTTTATGAATTGCAATGCAAAACATACAGTGTACTGCATCATCTGTCAATGTAACTTAATTTATGTTGGCAGTACGATTAGACCGCTCAAGGAAAGAGTAATTAGAGCGATTCGTAATTGCAATGAGAACTATCCTCTAGCAGTGCGTTACAATACTTTACACACCAATTCGGAAGTACTGCGAATTAAATTTCATGGGATTGCCGTGTTTGAGGATAATCTGTGAGGAGGGGATAGAACACTAGCATTAAGAACATTTGAATCCAAATGGCTCATAAAATTGTAAGCGGTGGATTAAGGGCAGAACACAGACAGAGAATTACATGTTTTCTTACGAGACTGAGGGTATGTAATATCACATCAATTATCTGTTCTGAACTTTGTTTATTGTCCAATACGGATGTCTCTTTACATGTTGAATAATGCATAGCTGGAATTATTGTTTCCATTCTGTTCCATGTTTAATGATCTTATATGACAGCTTGTTACACTAGATAACAGGTCTTGTGGTACTTTTGGGTTTTCCTGACTTATGACTATCTTTCTATTGGATTCTAATAATTTACATTTGAATTTACAACTAATGTGCCCTGGGGAGAATTGTTATCCCTTTCTCTTCTTGAATCTATTGGGTCTGTCTTCTATAAATTACAAGGGTGTTGGGGTACATGACACACTTCATCTTCATATTAGTAGTACACCTGACTATGGGGAAACTTAACATTAATTATACAGGTACCATTTCTCTGAACCGTCCTTTGTACAATTGCTTTATAGGGCTGGCCAATATTTGGTATCAGTATGAGCTGAACGCTTCTTTTTTGGCACTTGTCAACTGTATCAATATATGGTGCTTTCTTCCTCCTGGTTTCCATGCGAGGGCGATACACTCCACTATTTTGGGTTGTTGTCCTGTCTTTGTCATTGGTCCCCATACTCAACCTACATAGCGCTCGACTGTTGATGTAGTGAATAATTTAGTGTTATGGAATGGTACTGTTTTGACAGCTCTTAATAGGTGGCAGATTTCCCATGCATGAATTTGATTCCACTATTGAGGTGACCTTTGCAGCTTTAGGGGTTTCATGTAGGGGTGGGCGGAATTTGCGAATTCGCGTTACGTAAATCTCCGCGAAATGGTTTAAAATCTCCGCGAACACGCAGAAATTCCGCGAACACGCGGAATTGCTTGCTCGCAATGCTTTTTTCCTGTTCGCGAACACGCAGTTTGAGATCGCGAACAAGCAAAAATTCCGCGAAGCCGCGGAAAGCAGAAGTTTGGGCAATTCCGCGTTCTCCGCGGAACGCGAAATTACCTAAATTCCGCAAATTCCGCGAGCGGAACGGAATTTGACGCCCAGGCCTAGTTTCATGTCCACTCTATACAGTGCAACTAGGCAATTGATTCTTTTGGGCAAGTTAATAAATTTATTGACACTTTTTTGTTCCGGTTGCAACTAGGAAGTGTTGGCAGCCATTTTGTGATTCTGTTGAAGCGAGTAAGGGGGAAAAAGGGGGGAAAAAGGAGGAAAGAGGAGGGTAGGAGCACTGTAACCTCTGTGGGGTGTTTAGGGTGTGCTATACAGGGGTGCAAAGCGAACTACTCATCCCTACCGGGCTGAAAGTGCTAGGCTACGAAATTAAATGAGGTATTGCCTAGAGTCTGATGCTGCTAAGGTGAGCTGCTGCGGGAGTTGGGGATTAAAGGGTGAGCCCAAACTGTGTGTCTTATGCCGTGAAGTCAGGTGCCCTCTCCGTTGCACCACACCTGTAGAAGTAGTGTCAGTATGTGTTAACACCTACAAGAACGAACTACTGACCGCTACTGGTCTGAAAGTGCTGGGGTACGGGAAATATGTGAGGTATTGTCTAGAGTCTCATGCTGCTAAGCTGAACTGCTACCGGACTCAGGGATGAAAGTGTGAGTCCAAACTGAGTGTCATATGCTGTGAAGTCATGTGCTCTGGCCACTGTGCCACATCTGTGCAATTAGTGTCAGCATGTAGTTATATCTACTCGGAGGAACTTTTGTTTCGAATATTGTAAGTTGTTTATGGTGTTTAGGGGGTGTTATACAGTCAGTGCGAAGGTAAATTTGTGCGCATCAAATCAATTTGGTATTTGGAAAGTGCAAACTACTCACTCGTACTGGTCTGATGGCGCTGGAGGCATAAGCTGAGCTGCTGCCGGACTCGGGGATAAAGGCGCTGAACTAATGACCCCTACCGGTCTGAACGTGCGGGGTACGGAAATTAAGTGAGGTATTGTCTAGAGTGTTATGCTGCTAAATTGAGCTGCTGCTGGACTCGGGGATGAAATTGTGATCCCAAACTGTGTGTCCTATGCTGGCAAGTCATGTGCTCTGGGCATTGTGCCACACCTGTTCAAGTAGTGTCAGCAATATATTATACATAGTAGGAGGAAGTTTTGTTTGCAACACGGTAACTTGTATATGGTGCTGGTAAGTGATCCGCAGCACTTGCAAAGGCAGTGCACCCAGGACATGCAGCAGACGTGCAAGGTATAGGTGGACATGAATGGAGTCGACCATGTGTTCGGGATGCCCTGCTATGCGCCAGTAGCTCCGCTTGTAGCTGCACTGGCTTGCCGTGTGCCAGTCTTGTGAATGAAATGGCACAGCTTGGTGCAATGAGCCGGGTCTGTGTGCAATGGGTGCAGGGCAGGGTTGTGGTGGGAGTATGTGTGAAGGCCATTTCACGCATGCTAACTACGACGAATGACTTTTGAGTGTGGGATGTCCACTCCTTGTTCTCAAACCGGGCAGTGGGTAGTGTGGGAGACGGATGTAAATATTATCGTATGTATCGGGGCTGGCTACATGCAAAATCCTTCTCGGCGCAGCATATATGTTAGCGCAAGATAGCTCAGACAAAGAACCTTTCATCCTTACAGTAACTTCTCCAGGTGCATTCATACAGGATGTGTACAACGGCCGGTCGTGGGTGTTGTGGGATGTCTGCGACCCTGGTCATCATGGATGAGATGCCCAGCATGTGGCACATGGTCGGGTTCACTTTGTGTTGCCAAACAGCTGCTCCTCTCTCCAACGAGCCCCCACAATTTTGTGCGCTGCGCTGTTGTATCCAGTGCACTTCTACGGCACACCTTTGGAATGCCTATTGGCGCATGTCCTGTCGCATTCCAATCACACCGTGACACTGCCATTTGGAGGTGGTGCATGCCATTTTACAACATCAACTGCTGCGGCCCTTGTGGCGGCCACAGCAGAATACAGAGACACACTTACCGCACATCTTGCACATGGACATGTGTGAGACACCCCGTTCCCATTGCCGCTTCTGCATGCAGGGGGATGCATGCATAGCTACATCTCCAGGCTCACTGCCAACTCTGAGGTGACATGGTAACGTCTGCAGAAGACAGCACACTGTGATTTTGCAGGGCCGGTGCCTATCATGCTAACACAATGACCACATGGACATACTTGTTCAGATGCGAGTTCGGGGGCATTGGCGGTCCTGGGGTTGTTGCGAGGAGTGTTATGGTCCTCATGGGTATCCGTGTATCATGCTCATTGACTCTATGGCACCTGTGGGTGTTCAGGTGAAGCTTTTGGCTGTGTTCCTTTTCATGCTGCAGGTAGTCATCCTGCTTAACAACAGCAGAAAGCAGGTGTAAAATCTCTGGTGCTAACACAGCCTATCGCCGGAATTTGTTTTGCTTCGTACTTTTTGGCTTTCGTTGTGAAAGTTGTGATGTGGTTTTTTCGTGTACAGAAAAATAAACAAACTGGGCAGTGTATCCCATCAAGATCCAGCACCTGAACCACTATTCCCAATCAATATAAATATAATGAGATTTCTTTATTGATTTTGTGTGTACACTTTAAATGCACCCACTACCACAGTGGAATTCAATACAGGATTTTAGTAATTAGAATAGATCGCAAAGGTGCACCTCGTGTGTTTTTGCACGGGAACGCCTACTCTGCATCTCATTATCTGCACTTTAATGCAACTAAAGTTGAGATAAATCTAACACACTATTCAGAAGCTGGTGCATTATGTTAGAAAGTTTTAGTTAAAATCTATGTATTCAGCTCACAAAAATACAAGATTAATAAGATAAATAGTAGATGGGATATAACTCTTTATCGTGCAGGCCACAGTCACCTAGATATAAATTACGGCTTCTCTAGTAATGTTTTGAATAGTCTCGGTCTTTGGCCATGCAAGATTTTGTAGACCTGTCAGTGTAAATTGGAAATGGATAAGATTGATTGTTTGACTTTTTGTAAATAATATGTATATTAATATATACAAGATCAGGATGTATATATGTTTGTAAATAAGTGTATATAAAGAAAGCGTTTTTTAGACTTATAAATGTACACTCAATTGAGCTGATATGTACAGGCAATTACAGTTTGTGTTTCTCTTATCATAGGAGTTATCAAAAATATGCCCACCTGAGGAAGGCTGAACGCGAGTAGACCTAATATTAGCCATAATCCATAATTAATGATTACCCTCTGTTCTTTTTTTGTTTCCTTTCTTTTGTACCTAAAATGTGGAATATAAATGTATTTTTCTGAATGGACATGAAATAATATAATGTTGATGATATTGAATGTTCAGAAAGAAGGGCTATTAAGAAATAAGGAAGATGAAATGACCCTCTACTGCTAAAAAGAATATACAAAATAACAAATAAAGAGATTTATTGAAAAGAAAGGTTTTTTATTAGTCATAATTGTTTGATGGGGGTACACATAAGAAGTGTTTAATTGTCTGCACATTATCTTGCTCTTTTATAAATTGTTTCCTATATAATTTTGTTCAAAACATTTTTTTGCTTTAAAACCCTGAGATAGGAAACTAAATTAGGGGTACCCTTGTTATGTTACAATATATAGCAAACTGCAGTCATCACCAGTATTCCCGCGATAACTGCCCCAAAATTTAACACCATGGTGGACACCACCAAATAACAGTAATAAGAACGAGAAAGAGTGACACAGCACTTAAGTAACAACCAAAAACGTTATTGAAATTTAAAAAAATCAACACAAAAAAACAAGGCGGAAAACTCCTGTCGGGTCCATCAATGTCGACGACACAGCCTGGAAAGTAAAGCACAACATAAGGACGTGTGTAATGCGCATATTAGAGGAGTGAGACACAGAGAAAGAGAGAAGGGAAAAAAAGCCAGAGAGAGACACTGCCACCCCTGCGCAGCCATGACCAAATAATTATCTGCTGCCACCAGAGTGTCTACTAGTGGGCACTCCACGTGCCCATCAAAGCTCCTCGGCCTGGCAGATCTCACAGATGTCGCTGAGTCATGGATGGCGGAGACCACATCAGCTTCTCCGCGGCCCGACAGGTCTCATAAATGAGGCAGAGTCCTGAGTCATCAGTGTCGGAGACCACATCAGCTTTTGGGACCGCTAACCCTGTGCAACGCAAGTCAGTGCCATGTGGTGGTAGGCCGCTGACAGCCATACAACTTAGGGTGTGACTAGCCCTGTGCAACTCAAGCCGGCGCCACAGGTAGGCCCCTGACGGCCACATCAGCTTCGGGTGGCACTAACCCTGTGCAAGTCAAGTCCACGCCACAAAGTAGTAGGCCCCTGATGGCCATGCAGCTTATGGTGCGACTAACGCTCTGCACAACTCTTCATGGACTCTTTATGATTCAGACCCGTGGAGCGTCTGCCATCCAGTCACCACCGGCAATAAAGGATGTGACGATGTCAATGCATTTTATTTGTGTAGTCACATGGCCTGTTATGCATGTGCTGGATGGGTGTGGTGTGTGTGCAAACCTGCCCTCGGGGAGTGGCCCTGACATGTTGACAACTAGACCACTGACCTGCACACCAACAGCGAGTACGCCTGCATCAGTTAGTTAGGTGGGAGGTGTGAAAACGTGTTTTCTCAATGGATTTTCCATAGGAAACTTTAGACAAGGCAACAGGTCAAACTGGTGAACGGAATTATGCCAAATTTGGCAGGGAGCAAGGTCTTGGTCCAGAAAGCGGGCTTTCTTGCATCGAGCGAAAATGTAACAGAAAGGTCTCGGGGGCAATTTAATATACCGGAGCTCTGTTTCTGCAAGATAACTCTTTCATGCTGCCTCTGCCCAACATCACCACTTCGCAGCTATGCCATTAGAAGCCAGTCCATCAGCTCGTAGCTCTCTACCTTTGCGAGCTAGTAAGGTACTGTGCCTCTGCAAACTACTACGGTGCTGTTCCTTTGGGAGCGGACGGCTCATAGTACTGCGTGTGTGAGTCAAGGTGACGGGCCGCAGTTGTCCCTCTGCAAGTCTGGGTGCGAACTGTTCATAACTCTCATTACATAAGCATTGAAAAACCATTTTGTGATTCAGTCCATCAGCTGGCATCTGTCTGAGGCATTTCTGAAAACATATCAGAGTTCTTTCTGTGAGAGATACCACTTTCCCGCAGCCTCTCCCCACATCAGCAGGTAACGCACCCTCTTCCCACATTACCAACATACGCCCCAACAACCTTCTTGGGCCCGGAAGTTTCCCTGTGCGGTTGGACAAATAAGAATCTTAGTCTTGTATAGGTTTACATATGAAACATTTTATTTAAAGAAAACAACAACAAATAAAACTGATGGGAGTCTGGTGCTGTGGTCACTGACACAAAGTTGGGGTCACTGCCATTCAGGACTCAGGACACAGTTCCACATGTGATATTGGCTTGTGTTGAAGAGGGTTAGTGGCACCAGATGTTGCTGGCTTGTGTTGAACAGAGTTAGTGGCACCTCGTGTCGCAGGCCTTGCATATGGAAATATGCCAAACAGATCGAAGGGAGTCTGGTGGTGTGGTCGCTGCCAAAGACGGGGTCACTGCCATTCAGGATTCAGGACACAGTTGCACATGTGGGATCGGCTTGTGTTGAACAGGGTTAGTTGTACCACGTGTCGCGGCGTGTGTTGAACAGGGTTAGTGGCACCACATGTCAAAATTTCAAATTGCGAGCTCTGTTGCCCGCAGTATAGACTGTTGTTGGGTGTTTGTTTGCAGTTGAGGATGAATTTGTTGATTGTACTCAAGGTATAACTGAGTTAAAAAAAAATCTTGAAGCAAGGATACTTAAAGGATATTATGTAGGTCTTAGGCCTGTGTTAGTTACTTGCCTTGTGGACTCTGTAATTAATGAATCAAGATTTAATTTTAATTGTGAGCCCTACTGACCACAGTGTAGGCGTATCATGAAAAGATGAAATATGTATAGAATACACTGTAGAAGTGTATGAGCCTGTGATGCTGCTTGGTGCGGATGGACCGCAGTGGGGAGCTATGTCTCTTGCCTACTGTGTCATCTGCAATCGTGACTGTATCTGAATTGTGAGTCCTGCTGACCGCAGTGTAGGCCAGAGGAAGCGGTGAGAAAGGACCCACAGCCACATGCATAGGTTGGTGGTCACTGCCACGGACTTGGGGTCACTGCCATTCAGGATTCAGGACACAGTTTCACATGTGGGATCGGCTTGTGTTGAACAGGGTTAGTGGCTCCACGTGTCGCCGGCCTTGCATATGGAAATATACCTAAGTGAGCAAAGGGAGTATGCTGCTGTGGTCGCTGTCACGGATTTGGGGTACTCTGCCATTCAGGACTCAGGACACAGTTACACATGTGGGATCGGCTTGTGTTAAAGAGGTTAGTGGCACCACGTGCCCCTGGCCTTGCATATCGAAATATGCCTAACTGATCAAAGGGAGTATGCTGCTGTGGTCACTGCTACGGACATGGGGTCACTGCCACTTAGGACTCAGGACACAGTTACACATGTGGGATTGGCTTGTGTTGAACAGGGTTAGTGGCAACATGTGTTGCTAGACTTGCATATGGAAATACACCTCACTGATCAAAGAGAGTACGCTGCTATGGTCACTGCCACGGACTTGGGCCACTGCCATTCAGGACTCAGGGAACAGTTACACATGAGGGTTCAGCTTGTGTTGAACAGGGTTAATGGCACCACGTGTCGCCAGCCTTGTATATGGAAATATGCGTAACTAATCAAAGGGAGTATGCTGCTGTGGTCACTGCACGGACTTGGGGTCACTGCACGGACTTGGGGTCACTGCCATTCAGGACTCAGGACACAATTCCACATATGGGATCAGCTTGTGTTGAACAGGGTTAGTGGAACCACGTGTCGCCGTCTTGCATATGGAAAAATGCCTTAGTGAGCAAAGGGAGTATGCTGCTTTGGTCGCCTCCACGGACATGGGGCCACTGCCATTCAGGACGCAGGACACAGTTACACATGGGGGATCGGCTTGTGTTGAAGAGGGTTAGTGGCACCACGTGCCGCTGGCCTTGCATATGGAAATATGCCTAACTGATCAAAGGGAGTATGCCGCTGTGGTCGCTGCTACGGATCTGGGGTCCCTACCATTTAGGACTCAGGACACAGTTACATATGTGGGATCAGCTTGTGTTGAACAGGATTAGTGGCACCACGTGTCACCGGCATTGCATATGGAAATATGGTTAGCTGATCAAAGGGAGTATGCCGCTGTGGTCGCTGCTACGGATCTGGGGTCCCTTCCATTTAGGAATCGGGACACAGTTACTCATGTGGAATCGGAGTGTGTTGAACAGGGTTAGTGGTACCACGTGTTACCGGCCTTGCATATGGAAATATACCTAAGTGAGCAAAGGGAGTGTGCTGCTGTGGTCACTGTCACTGACGTAGGGTCAGTGCCATTCAGGACTCAGGACACAGTTTCACATGTGGGATCGGCGTGTGTTGAAGAGGGTTAGGGTTACCACGTGCCGCTGGCCTTGCATATGGAAATATGGTTAACTGATCAAAGGGAGTATGCCGCTGTTGTCGCTGCTACGGATCTGTGGTCCCTACCATTTAGGACTCAGGACACAGTTACATATGTGGGATCGGCTTGTGTTGAACAGGATTAGTGGCACCACGTGTCACCGGCCTTGCATATGGAAATATGGTTAGCTGATCAAAGGGAGTATGCCGATGTGGTCGCTGCTGCGGATTTGGGATCACTGCCATTTAGGACTCAGGACACAGTTACACTTGTGGGATCGGCTTGTGTTGAACAGGGTTAGTGGCACCATGTGCCAATGGCCTTGCATATGGAAATATGCCTAACTGATCAAAGGGAGTATGGTGCTGTGGTCGCTGCTACGGACTTGGGGTCACTGCGATTCAGGACTCAGGACACAGTTACACATATGGGATTGGCTTGTGTTGAACAGGGTTAGTGGCAACACGTGTCACCGTCATTGCATATGGAAATATGCCTAACTGAGCAAAGGGAGTATGCTGCTGTGGTCGCTGCCATGGACTTGGGGTGACTGCCATTCAGGACTCAGGACACAGTTACACATGTGGGATCAGCTTGTTTTGACATGGGTTAGTGGCACCACGTGTCGCCGGTCTTGCATATGGAAATATACCTAAGTGAGCAAAGGGAGTATGCTGCTGTCGTCGCTGCAACGGACTTGGGGTCACTGCCATTCAGGACTCAGGACACAATTACAAATGTGGGATCGGCTTGTGTTGAAGAGGGTTAGTGGCACCAGGTGTCGCCGGTATTGCATATGGAAATATGCCTCACTGATCAAAGGGAGTATGCTGTTGTGGTCGCTGCTACGGACTTGGGATGACTGCCATTTAGGACTCAGGGCACAGTTACACATGTGGGATCAGCTTGTGTTGAACAGGGTTAGTGGCACCACGTGCCGCTGGCCTTGCATATGGAAATATGCCTCACTGATCAAAGGGAGTATGCTGTTGTGGTCGCTGCTACGGACTTGGGATGACTGCCATTTAGGACTCAGGACACAGTAACACATGTGGGATCGACTTGTGTTGAAGAGGGTTAGTGGCACCACGTGTCTCCGGCCTTGCATATGGAAATATGCCTCACTGATCAAAGGGAGTATGCTGCTGTGGTCGCTGCTACGGATTTGGGATCACTGACATTTAGGACTCAGGACACAGTTACACTTGTGGGATCGGCTTGTGTTGAACAGGGTTAGTGGCACCACGTGCCGATGGCCTTGCATATGGAAATATGCCTAACTGATCAAAGGGAGTATGGTGCTGTGGTCGCTGCTACGGACTTGGGGTCACGGCCATTTAGGACTCAGGACACAGTTACACATGTGGGATCAGCTTGTGTTGAACAGGGTTAGTGGCACCACGTGTCGCCAGCCTTGCATACGGAAATATGCCTCACTGATCAAAGGGAGTATGCTGCTGTGGGCACTGCCACAGACTTGGGGTCACTGACATTTAGGACTCAGTACACAGTTAAACATCTGGGATCGGCTTGTGTTGAGGAGGGTTAGTGCCACCACGTGCCACTGGTTTTGCATATGGAAATATGCCTAACTGATCATAGGGAGTATGCTGCTGTGGTCGCTGCTACGGACTTGGGGTCACTGCCATTTAGGACTCAGGACGCAGTTACACATGTGGCATCAGCTTGTGTTGAACAGGGTTAGTGGCACCACGTGTCGCCAGCCTTGCATATGGAAATATGCCTCACTGATCAAAGGGAGTATGTTGCTGTGGTCGCTACCACGGACTTAGGGTCACTGCGATTCCAGACTCAGGACACAGTTACACATATTGGATTGGCTTGTGTTGAACAGGGTTAGTGGCAACACGTGTCACCGTCATTGCATATGGAAATATGCCTAACTGAGCAAAGGGAGTATGCTGCTGTGGTCGCTGCCATGGACTTGGGGTGACTGCCATTCAGGACTCAGGACACAGTTACACATGTGGAATCGGCTTGTTTTGACATGGGTTAGTGGCACCACGTGTCGCCGGTCTTGCATATGGAAATATACCTAAGTGAGCAAAGGGAGTATGCTGCTGTCGTCGCTGCAACGGACTTGGGGTGACTGCCCTTCAGGACTCAGGACACAATTACAAATGTGGGATCGGCTTGTGTTGAAGAGGGTTAGTTGCACCAGGTGTCGCCGATATTGCATATGGAAATATGCCTCACTGATCAAAGGGAGTATGCTGTTGTGGTCGCTGCTACGGACTTGGGATCACTGCCATTTAGGACACAGGGCACAGTTACACATGTGGGATCAGCTTGTTTTGAACAGGGTTAGTGGCACCACGTGCCGCTGGCCTTGCATATGGAAATATGCCTAATTGATCAAAGGAAGCATGCTGTTGTGGTCCCTGCTACCGACTTGGGATCACTGCCATTTAGGACTCAGGACACAGTAACACATGTGGGATCGACTTGTGTTGAAGAGGGTTAGTTGCACCAGGTGTCACCGATATTGCATATGGAAATATGCCTCACTGATCAAAGGGAGTATGCTGCTCTGGTCACTGCCACAGACTTGGGGTCACTGACATTTAGGACTCAGTACACAGTTAAACATCTGGGATCGGCTTGTGTTGAAGAGGGTTAGTGCCACCACGTGCCACAGGTTTTGCATATGGAAATATGCCTAACTGATCATAGGGAGTATGCTGCTGTGTTCGCTGCTACGGACTTGGGGTCACTGCCATTTAGGACTCAGGACGCAGTTACACATGTGGGAGCAGCTTGTGTTGAACAGGGTTAGTGGCACCACGTGCCGCTGGCCTTGCATATGGAAATATGCCTAACTGATCAAAGGAAGTATGCTGTTCTGGTCGCTGCTACGGACTTGGGATCACTGCCATTTAGGACTGAGGACACAGTAACACATGTGGGATCGACTTGTGTTGAAGAGGGTTAGTGGCACCACGTGTCTCCGGCCTTGCATATGGAAATATGCCTAACTGATCAAAGGGAGTATACTGTTGTGGTCACTGCTACGGACTTGGGATCACTGCCATTTAGGACTCAGGACACAGTAACACATGTGGGATCGACTTGTGTTGAAGAGGGTTAGTGTCACCACGTGCCACTGGCCTTGCATATGGAAATATGCTTAACTGATCAAAGGGAGTATGCTGCTGTGGTCGCTGCTACGGACTTGGGCTCACTGCCATTCAGGACTCAGGACACAGATCCACATGTGGGATCGGCTTGTGTTGAACTGGGTTAGTGGCACCACGAGTCGCCGGTCTTGTGTATGGAAATATGCCTAAGTGAGCAAAGGGAGTATGCTGCTATGGTCGCTTCCACGGACTTGGGGTGACTGCCATTCAGGACTCAGGACACAATTACACATGTGGGATCGGCTTGTGTTGAAGAGGGTTAGTGGCACCACGTGTCGCCGGCATTGCACATGGAAATATGCCTCATTGATCAAAGGGAGTATGCTGCTGTTTTCGCTGCTACGGATTTGGGATCACTGCCATTTAGGACTCAGGACACAGTTACACTTGTGGGATCGGCTTGTGTTGAACAGGGTTAGTGGCACCACGTGCTGAAGGCCTTGCATATGGAAATATGCCTAACTGATCAAAGGGAGTATGGTGCTCTGGTTGCTGCTACGGACTTGGGGTCACTGCCATTTAGGACTCAGGACACAGTTACACATGTGGGATCAGCTTGTGTTGAACAGGGTTAGTGGCACCACGTGTCGCCAGCCTTGCATATGGAAATATGCCTAACTGATCAAAGGGAGTATGGTGCTGTGGTCGCTGCTACGGACTTGGGATCACTGCCATTTAGGACTCAGGACACAGTTACACTTGTGGGATCGGCTTGTGTTGAACAGGGTTAGTGGCACCACGTGCCGATGGCCTTGCATATGGAAATATGCCTAACTGATCATAGGGAGTATGCTGCTGTGGTCACTGCTACGGACTTGGGTCGCTGCCATTTAGGACTCAGGACGCAGTTACACATGTGGCATCAGCTTGTGTTGAACAGGGTTAGTGGCACCACGTGTCGCCAGCCTTGCATATGGAAATATGCCTCACTGATCAAAGGGAGTATGCTGCTGTGGTTGCTGCCATGGACTTGGGGTGACTGCCATTCAGGACTGAGGACACAGTTACACATGTGAGATCTGCTTGTGTTGAAGAGGGTTAGTGGCACCATGTGCCGCTGGCCTTGCATATGGAAATATGCCTCACTGATCAAAGGGAGTATGCTGCTGTGGTCGCTGCTACGGATTTGGGATCACTGCCATTTAGGACTCAGGACACAGTTACACTTGTGGGATCGGCTTGTGTTGAACAGGGTTAGTGGCACCACTTGCCGATGGCCTTTCATATGGAAATATGCCTAACTGATCAAAGGGTGTATGGTGCTGTGGTCGCTGCTATGGACTTGGGGTCACTGCCATTTAGGACTCAGGACGCAGTTACACATGTGGCATCAGCTTGTGTTGAACAGGGTTAGTGGCACCACGTGTCGCCAGCCTTGCATATGGAAATATGCCTAACTGATCAAAGGGAGTATGCTGCTGTGGTTGCTGCCATGGACTTGGGGTGACTGCCATTCAGGACTGAGGACACAGTTACACATGTGAGATCTGCTTGTGTTGAAGAGGGTTAGTGGCACCATGTGCCGCTGGCCTTGCATATGGAAATATGCCTCACTGATCAAAGGGAGTATGCTGCTGTGGTCGCTGCTACGGATTTGGGATCACTGCCATTTAGGACTCAGGACACAGTTACACTTGTGGGATCGGCTTGTGTTGAACAGGGTTAGTGGCACCACTTGCCGATGGCCTTTCATATGGAAATATGCCTAACTGATCAAAGGGTGTATGGTGCTGTGGTCGCTGCTATGGACTTGGGGTCACTGCCATTTAGGACTCAGGACACAGTTACACATGTGGGATCAGCTTGTGTTGAGCAGGGTTAGTGGCACCACGTGTCGCCAGCCTTGCATATGGAAATATGCCTAACTGATCAAAGGGAGTATGGTGCTGTGGTCGCTGCTACGGACTTGGGATCACTGCCATTTAGGACTCAGGACACAGTTACACTTGTGGGATCGGCTTGTGTTGAACAGGGTTAGTGGCACCACGTGCCGATGGCCTTGCATATGGAAATATGCCTAACTGATCATAGGGAGTATGCTTCTGTGGTCGCTGCTACGGACTTGGGGTCGCTGCCATTTAGGACTCAGGACGCAGTTACACATGTGGCATCAGCTTGTGTTGAACAGGTTTAGTGGCACCACGTGTCGCTAGCCTTGCATATGGAAATATGCCTCACTGATCAAAGGGAGTATGTTGCTGTGGTCGCTGCCACAGACTTAGGGTCACTGCGATTCAGGACTCAGGACACAGTAACACATATGGGACTGGCTTGTGTTGAACAGGGTTAGTGGCAACACGTGTCACTGGCATTGCATATGGAAATATGCCTAACTGAGCAAAGGGAGTATGCTGCTGTGGTCGCTGCCATGGACTTGGGGTGACTGCCATTCAGGACTCAGGACACAGTTACACATGTGCGATCGGCTTGTGTTGAACTGGGTTAGTGGCACCACATGTCGCCGGTCTTGCATATGGAAATATGCCTAAGTGAGCAAAGGGAGTATGCTGCTGTGGTCGCTGCAACGGACTTGGGGTGACTGCCATTCAGGACTCAGGACACAATTACAAATGTGAGATCGGCTTGTGTTGAAGAGGGTTAGTGGCACCACGTGTCGCCGGCATTGCATATGGAAATATGCCTCACTGATCAAAGGGAGTATGCTGTTGTGGTCGCTGCTACGGACTTGGGATCACTGCCATTTAGGACTCAGAGCACAGTTACACGTGTGGGATCAGCTTGTGTTGAACAGGATTAGTGGCACCACGTGCCGCTGGCCTTGCATATGGAAATATGCCTAACTGATCAAAGGAAGTATGCTGTTGTGGTCACTGCTACGGACTTGGGATCACTGCCATTTAGGACTCAGGACACAGATCCACATGTGGGATCGGCTTGTGTTGAACTGGGTTAGTGGCACCACGAGTCGCCGGTCTTATATATGGAAATATGCTTCAGTGAGCAAAGGGAGTATGCTGCAATGGTCGCTGCCACTGACTTGGGGTGACTGCCATTCAGGACTCAGGACACAATTACACATGTGGGATCGACTTGTGTTGAAGAGGGTTAGTGGCACCACGTGTCTCCGGCCTTGCATATGGAAATATGCCTAACTGATCAAAGGGAGTATGCTGTTGTGGTCACTGCCACAGACTTGGGTTCAGTGCCATTCAGGACTCAGGACACAATTACACATGTGTGATCGGCTTGTGTTGAAGCGGGTTAGTGCCACCACGTGCCACTGGCCTTGCATATGGAAATATGCTTAACTGATCAAAGGGAGTATGCTGCTGTGGTCGCTGCTATTGATTTGGGATCACTGCCATTTAGGACTCAGGACACAGATCCACATGTGGGATCGGCTTGTGTTGAACTGGGTTAGTGGCACCACGAGTCGCCGGTCTTGCACATGCAAATATGCCTCATTGATCAAAGGGAGTATGCTGCTGTTTTCGCTGCTACGGATTTGGGATCACTGCCATTTAGGACTCAGGACACAGTTACACTTGTGGGATCGGCTTGTGTTGAACAGGGTTAGTGGCACCACGTGCTGCAGGCCTTGCATATGGAAATATGCCTAACTGATCAAAGGGAGTATGGTGATCTGGTCTCTGCTACGGACTTGGGGTCACTGTCATTTAGGACTCAGGACACATTTACACATGTGGGATCAGCTTGTGTTGAACAGGGTTAGTGGCACCACGTGTCGCCAGCCTTGCATATGGAAATATGCCTCACTGATCAAAGGGAGTATGCTGCTGTGGTCGCTGCCATGGACTTGGGGTGACTGCCATTCAGGACTGAGGACACAGTTACACATGTGGGATCGGCTTGTGTTGAAGAGGGTTAGTGGCACCATGTGCCGCTGGCCTTGCATATGGAAATATGCCTCACTGATCAAAGGGAGTATGCTGCTGTGGTCGCTGCTACGGATTTGGGATCACTGCCATTTAGGACTCAGGACACAGTTACACTTGTGGGATCGGCTTGTGTTGAACAGGGTTAGTGGCACCACGTGCCGATGGCCTTTCATATGGAAATATGCCTAACTGATCAAAGGGAGTATGGTGCTGTGGTCGCTGCTACGGACTTGGGGTCACTGCCATTTAGGACTCAGGACACAGTTACACATGTGGGATCAGCTTGTGTTTAACAGGGTTAGTGGCACCACGTGTCGCCAGCCTTGCATATGGAAATATGCCTAACTGATCAAAGGGAGTATGGTGCTGTGGTCGCTGCTACGGACTTGGGATCACTGCCATTTAGGACTCAGGACACAGTTACACTTGTGGGATCGGCTTGTGTTGAACAGGGTTAGTGGCACCACGTGCCGATGGCCTTGCACATGGAAATATGCCTAACTGATCATAGGGAGTATGCTGCTGTGGTCGCTGCTACGGACTTGGGGTCGCTGCCATTTAGGACTCAGGATGCAGTTACACATGTGGCATCAGCTTGTGTTGAACAGGGTTAGTGGCACCACGTGTTGCTAGCCTTGCATATGGAAATATGCCTCAATGATCAAAGGGAGTATGTTGCTGTGGTCGCTGCCACGGACTTAGGGTCACTGCGATTCAGGACTCAGGACACAGTACACATATGGGATTGGCTTGATTTGAACAGGGTTAGTGGCAACACGTGTCACTGGCATTGCATATGGAAAGATGCCGAACTGAGCAAAGGGAGTATGCTGCTGTGGTCGCTGCCATGGACTTGGGGTGACTGCCATTCAGGACTCATGACACAGTTACACATGTGGGATCGGCTTGTGTTGAACTGGGTTAGTGGCACCACATGTCGCCGGTCTTGCATATGGAAATATGCCTAAGTGAGCAAAGGGAGTATGCTGCTGTGGTCGCTGCAACGGACTTGGGGTGACTGCAATTCAGGACTCAGGACACAATTACAAATGTGGGATCGGCTTGTGTTGAAGAGGGTTAGTGGCACCACGTGTCGCCGGCATTGCATATGGAAATATGCCTCACTGATCAAAGGGAGTATGCTGTTGTGGTCGCTGCTACGGACATGGGATCACTGCCATTTAGGACTCAGGACACAGTAACACATGTGGGATCGACTTGTGTTGAAGAGGGTTAGTTGCACCAGGTGTCACCGATATTGCATATGGAAATATGCCTCACTGATCAAAGGGAGTATGCTGCTCTGGTCACTGCCACAGACTTGGGGTCACTGACATTTAGGACTCAGTACACAGTTAAACATCTGGGATCGGCTTGTGTTGAAGAGGGTTAGTGCCACCACGTGCCACAGGTTTTGCATATGGAAATATGCCTAACTGATCATAGGGAGTATGCTGCTGTGTTCGCTGCTACGGACTTGGGGTCACTGCCATTTAGGACTCAGGACGCAGTTACACATGTGGGATCAGCTTGTGTTGAACAGGGTTAGTGGCACCACGTGCCGCTGGCCTTGCATATGGAAATATGCCTAACTGATCAAAGGAAGTATGCTGTTCTGGTCGCTGCTACGGACTTGGGATCACTGCCATTTAGGACTGAGGACACAGTAACACATGTGGGATCGACTTGTGTTGAAGAGGGTTAGTGGCACCACGTGTCTCCGGCCTTGCATATGGAAATATGCCTAACTGATCAAAGGGAGTATACTGTTGTGGTCACTGCTACGGACTTGGGATCACTGCCATTTAGGACTCAGGACACAGTAACACATGTGGGATCGACTTGTGTTGAAGAGGGTTAGTGTCACCACGTGCCACTGGCCTTGCATATGGAAATATGCTTAACTGATCAAAGGGAGTATGCTGCTGTGGTCGCTGCTACGGACTTGGGCTCACTGCCATTCAGGACTCAGGACACAGATCCACATGTGGGATCGGCTTGTGTTGAACTGGGTTAGTGGCACCACGAGTCGCCGGTCTTGTGTATGGAAATATGCCTAAGTGAGCAAAGGGAGTATGCTGCTATGGTCGCTGCCACGGACTTGGGGTGACTGCCATTCAGGACTCAGGACACAATTACACATGTGGGATCGGCTTGTGTTGAAGAGGGTTAGTGGCACCACGTGTCGCCGGCATTGCACATGGAAATATGCCTCATTGATCAAAGGGAGTATGCTGCTGTTTTCGCTGCTACGGATTTGGGATCACTGCCATTTAGGACTCAGGACACAGTTACACTTGTAGGATCGGCTTGTGTTGAACAGGGTTAGTGGCACCACGTGCTGAAGGCCTTGCATATGGAAATATGCCTAACTGATCAAAGGGAGTATGGTGCTCTGGTTGCTGCTACGGACTTGGGGTCACTGCCATTTAGGACTCAGGACACAGTTACACATGTGGGATCAGCTTGTGTTGAACAGGGTTAGTGGCACCACGTGTCGCCAGCCTTGCATATGGAAATATGCCTAACTGATCAAAGGGAGTATGGTGCTGTGGTCGCTGCTACGGACTTGGGATCACTGCCATTTAGGACTCAGGACACAGTTACACTTGTGGGATCGGCTTGTGTTGAACAGGGTTAGTGGCACCACGTGCCGATGGCCTTGCATATGGAAATATGCCTAACTGATCATAGGGAGTATGCTGCTGTGGTCACTGCTACGGACTTGGGTCGCTGCCATTTAGGACTCAGGACGCAGTTACACATGTGGCATCAGCTTGTGTTGAACAGGGTTAGTGGCACCACGTGTCGCCAGCCTTGCATATGGAAATATGCCTCACTGATCAAAGGGAGTATGCTGCTGTGGTTGCTGCCATGGACTTGGGGTGACTGCCATTCAGGACTGAGGACACAGTTACACATGTGAGATCTGCTTGTGTTGAAGAGGGTTAGTGGCACCATGTGCCGCTGGCCTTGCATATGGAAATATGCCTCACTGATCAAAGGGAGTATGCTGCTGTGGTCGCTGCTACGGATTTGGGATCACTGCCATTTAGGACTCAGGACACAGTTACACTTGTGGGATCGGCTTGTGTTGAACAGGGTTAGTGGCACCACTTGCCGATGGCCTTTCATATGGAAATATGCCTAACTGATCAAAGGGTGTATGGTGCTGTGGTCGCTGCTATGGACTTGGGGTCACTGCCATTTAGGACTCAGGACACAGTTACACATGTGGGATCAGCTTGTGTTGAGCAGGGTTAGTGGCACCACGTGTCGCCAGCCTTGCATATGGAAATATGCCTAACTGATCAAAGGGAGTATGGTGCTGTGGTCGCTGCTACGGACTTGGGATCACTGCCATTTAGGACTCAGGACACAGTTACACTTGTGGGATCGGCTTGTGTTGAACAGGGTTAGTGGCACCACGTGCCGATGGCCTTGCATATGGAAATATGCCTAACTGATCATAGGGAGTATGCTTCTGTGGTCGCTGCTACGGACTTGGGGTCGCTGCCATTTAGGACTCAGGACGCAGTTACACATGTGGCATCAGCTTGTGTTGAACAGGTTTAGTGGCACCACGTGTCGCTAGCCTTGCATATGGAAATATGCCTCACTGATCAAAGGGAGTATGTTGCTGTGGTCGCTGCCACAGACTTAGGGTCACTGCGATTCAGGACTCAGGACACAGTAACACATATGGGACTGGCTTGTGTTGAACAGGGTTAGTGGCAACACGTGTCACTGGCATTGCATATGGAAATATGCCTAACTGAGCAAAGGGAGTATGCTGCTGTGGTCGCTGCCATGGACTTGGGGTGACTGCCATTCAGGACTCAGGACACAGTTACACATGTGCGATCGGCTTGTGTTGAACTGGGTTAGTGGCACCACATGTCGCCGGTCTTGCATATGGAAATATGCCTAAGTGAGCAAAGGGAGTATGCTGCTGTGGTCGCTGCAACGGACTTGGGGTGACTGCCATTCAGGACTCAGGACACAATTACAAATGTGAGATCGGCTAGTGTTGAAGAGGGTTAGTGGCACCACGTGTCGCCGGCATTGCATATGGAAATATGCCTCACTGATCAAAGGGAGTATGCTGTTGTGGTCGCTGCTACGGACTTGGGATCACTGCCATTTAGGACTCAGAGCACAGTTACACGTGTGGGATCAGCTTGTGTTGAACAGGATTAGTGGCACCACGTGCCGCTGGCCTTGCATATGGAAATATGCCTAACTGATCAAAGGAAGTATGCTGTTGTGGTCACTGCTACGGACTTGGGATCACTGCCATTTAGGACTCAGGACACAGATCCACATGTGGGATCGGCTTGTGTTGAACTGGGTTAGTGGCACCACGAGTCGCCGGTCTTATATATGGAAATATGCTTCAGTGAGCAAAGGGAGTATGCTGCAATGGTCGCTGCCACTGACTTGGGGTGACTGCCATTCAGGACTCAGGACACAATTACACATGTGGGATCGACTTGTGTTGAAGAGGGTTAGTGGCACCACGTGTCTCCGGCCTTGCATATGGAAATATGCCTAACTGATCAAAGGGAGTATGCTGTTGTGGTCACTGCCACAGACTTGGGTTCAGTGCCATTCAGGACTCAGGACACAATTACACATGTGTGATCGGCTTGTGTTGAAGCGGGTTAGTGCCACCACGTGCCACTGGCCTTGCATATTGAAATATGCTTAACTGATCAAAGGGAGTATGCTGCTGTGGTCGCTGCTATTGATTTGGGATCACTGCCATTTAGGACTCAGGACACAGATCCACATGTGGGATCGGCTTGTGTTGAACTGGGTTAGTGGCACCACGAGTCGCCGGTCTTGCACATGCAAATATGCCTCATTGATCAAAGGGAGTATGCTGCTGTTTTCGCTGCTACGGATTTGGGATCACTGCCATTTAGGACTCAGGACACAGTTACACTTGTGGGATCGGCTTGTGTTGAACAGGGTTAGTGGCACCACGTGCTGCAGGCCTTGCATATGGAAATATGCCTAACTGATCAAAGGGAGTATGGTGATCTGGTCTCTGCTACGGACTTGGGGTCACTGTCATTTAGGACTCAGGACACATTTACACATGTGGGATCAGCTTGTGTTGAACAGGGTTAGTGGCACCACGTGTCGCCAGCCTTGCATATGGAAATATGCCTCACTGATCAAAGGGAGTATGCTGCTGTGGTCGCTGCCATGGACTTGGGGTGACTGCCATTCAGGACTGAGGACACAGTTACACATGTGGGATCGGCTTGTGTTGAAGAGGGTTAGTGGCACCATGTGCCGCTGGCCTTGCATATGGAAATATGCCTCACTGATCAAAGGGAGTATGCTGCTGTGGTCGCTGCTACGGATTTGGGATCACTGCCATTTAGGACTCAGGACACAGTTACACATGTGGGATCAGCTTGTGTTTAACAGGGTTAGTGGCACCACGTGTCGCCAGCCTTGCATATGGAAATATGCCTAACTGATCAAAGGGAGTATGGTGCTGTGGTCGCTGCTACGGACTTGGGATCACTGCCATTTAGGACTCAGGACACAGTTACACTTGTGGGATCGGCTTGTGTTGAACAGGGTTAGTGGCACCACGTGCCGATGGCCTTGCACATGGAAATATGCCTAACTGATCATAGGGAGTATGCTGCTGTGGTCGCTGCTACGGACTTGGGGTCGCTGCCATTTAGGACTCAGGATGCAGTTACACATGTGGCATCAGCTTGTGTTGAACAGGGTTAGTGGCACCACGTGTCGCTAGCCTTGCATATGGAAATATGCCTCAATGATCAAAGGGAGTATGTTGCTGTGGTCGCTGCCACGGACTTAGGGTCACTGCGATTCAGGACTCAGGACACAGTACACATATGGGATTGGCTTGATTTGAACAGGGTTAGTGGCAACACGTGTCACTGGCATTGCATATGGAAAGATGCCGAACTGAGCAAAGGGAGTATGCTGCTGTGGTCGCTGCCATGGACTTGGGGTGACTGCCATTCAGGACTCATGACACAGTTACACATGTGGGATCGGCTTGTGTTGAACTGGGTTAGTGGCACCACATGTCGCCGGTCTTGCATATGGAAATATGCCTAAGTGAGCAAAGGGAGTATGCTGCTGTGGTCGCTGCAACGGACTTGGGGTGACTGCAATTCAGGACTCAGGACACAATTACAAATGTGGGATCGGCTTGTGTTGAAGAGGGTTAGTGGCACCACGTGTCGCCGGCATTGCATATGGAAATATGCCTCACTGATCAAAGGGAGTATGCTGTTGTGGTCGCTGCTACGGACATGGGATCACTGCCATTTAGGACTCAGGGCACAGTTACACATGTGGGATCAGCTTGTGTTGAACAGGGTTAGTGCCACCACGTGCCACTGGCCTTGCATATGGAAATATGCTTAACTGAACAAAGGCAGTATGCTGCTCTGGTCGCTGCTACGGACTTGGGATCACTGCCATTCAGGACTCAGGACACAGATCCACATGTGGGATCGCCTTGTGTTGAACTGGGTTAGTGGCACCACGAGTCGCCGGTCTTGTATATGGAAATATGCCTAAGTGAGCAAAGGGAGTATGCTGCTATGGTCGCTGCCACGGACTTGGGGTGACTGCCATTCAGGACTCAGGACACAATTACACATGTGGGATTGGCTTGTGTTGAAGAGGGTTAGTGGCACCACGTGTCGCAGGCATTGCATATGGAAATATGCCTCACTGATCAAAGGGAGTATGCTGCTGTTTTCGCTGCTACGGATTTGGGATCACTGCCATTTAGGACTCAGGACACAGTTACACTTGTGGGATCGGCTTGTGTTGAACAGGGTTAGTGGCTCCACATGCTGCAGGCCTTGCATATGGAAATATGCCTAAGTGAGCAAATGGAGTATGCTGCTCTGGTTGCTGCCACGGACTTGGGGTCACTGCCATTCAGGACTCAGGACACAGTTACACATGTGGGATCAGCTTGTGTTGAACAGTGTTAGTGGCACCACATGTCGCGCCTTGTGTTGTACATGGTTAGTGCCACCATGTGCCACCGGCCTTGCATATGGAAATATACCTAACTGATAAAAGGGAGTATGCTGCAGTGGTCGCTTCCATGGACTTGGGGTCTCTGTCATTCAGGACTCAGGACACAGTTACACATGTGGGATCGGCTTGTGTTGAACAGGATTAGTGATACCACATGTCTCCGGCCTTGCATATGGAAATATGCCTAACTGATCAAAGGGAGTATGGTGCTGCGGTCGCTGCTACGGACTTGGGATCACTGCCAATTAGGACTCAGGACACAGTTACACTTGTGGGATCGGCTTGTGTTGAACAGGGTTAGTGGCACCACGTGCCCATGGCCTTGCATATGGAAATATGCCTAACTGATCATAGGGAGTATGCTGCTGTGGTCGCTGCTACGGACTTGGGGTCGCTGCCATTTAGGACTCAGGACGCAGTTACACATGTGGCATCAGCTTGTGTTGAACAGGGTTAGTGGCACCACGTGTCGCCAGCCTTGCATATGGAAATATGCCTAACTGATCAAAGGGAGTATGGTGCTGCGGTCGCTGCTACGGACTTGGGATCACTGCCAATTAGGACTCAGGACACAGTTACACTTGTGGGATCGGCTTGTGTTGAACAGGGTTAGTGGCACCACGTGCCCATGGCCTTGCATATGGAAATATGCCTAACTGATCATAGGGAGTATGCTGCTGTGGTCGCTGCTACGGACTTGGGGTCGCTGCCATTTAGGACTCAGGACGCAGTTACACATGTGGCATCAGCTTGTGTTGAACAGGGTTAGTGGCACCACGTGTCGCCAGCCTTGCATATGGAAATATGCCTCACTGATCAAAGGGAGTATGCTGCTGTGGTTGCTGCCATGGACTTGGGGTGACTGCCATTCAGGACTGAGGACACAGTTACACATGTGGGATCGGCTTGTGTTGAAGAGGGTTAGTGGCACCATGTGCCGCTGGCCTTGCATATGGAAATATGCCTCACTGATCAAAGGGAGTATGCTGCTGTGGTCGCTGCTACGGATTTGGGATCACTGCCATTTAGGACTCAGGACACAGTTACACTTGTGGGATCGGCTTGTGTTGAACAGGGTTAGTGGCACCACTTGCCGATGGCCATTCATATGGAAATATGCCTAACTGATCAAAGGGTGTATGGTGCTGTGGTCGCTGCTATGGACTTGGGGTCACTGCCATTTAGGACTCAGGACACAGTTACACATGTGGGATCAGCTTGTGTTGAACAGGGTTAGTGGCACCACGTGTCACCAGCCTTGCATATGGAAATATGCCTAACTGATCAAAGGGAGTATGGTGCTGTGGTCGCTGCTACGGACTTGGGATCACTGCCATTTAGGACTCAGGACACAGTTACACTTGTGGGATCAGCTTGTGTTGAACAGGGTTAGTGGCACCACGTGCCGATGGCCATTCATATGGAAATATGCCTAACTGATCATAGGGAGTATGCTTCTGTGGTCGCTGCTACGGACTTGGGGTCGCTGCCATTTAGGACTCAGGACGCAGTTACACATGTGGCATCAGCTTGTGTTGAACAGGGTTAGTGGCACCACGTGTCGCTAGCCTTGCATATGGAAATATGCCTCACTGATCAAAGGGAGTATGTTGCTGTGGTCGCTGCCACAGACTTAGGGTCACTGCGATTCAGGACTCAGGACACAGTAACACATATGGGATTGGCTTGTGTTGAACAGGGTTAGTGGCAACACGTGTCACTGGCATTGCATATGGAAATATGCCTAACTGAGCAAAGGGAGTATGCTGCTGTGGTCGCTGCCATGGACTTGGGGTGACTGCCATTCAGGACTCAGGACACAGTTACACATGTGGGGTCGGCTTGTGTTGAACTGGGTTAGTGGCACCACATGTCGCCGGTCTTGCATATGGAAATATGCCTAAGTGAGCAAAGGGAGTATGCTGCTGTGGTCGCTGCAACGGACTTGGGGTGACTGCCATTCAGGACTCAGGACCCAATTACAAATGTGAGATCGGCTTGTGTTGAAGAGGGTTAGTGGCACCACGTGTCGCCGGCATTGCATATGGAAATATGCCTCACTGATCTAAGGGAGTATGCTGTTGTGGTCGCTGCTACGGACTTGGGATCACTGCCATTTAGGACTCAGGACACAGATCCACATGTAGGATCGGCTTGTGTTGAACTGGGTTAGTGGCACCACGAGTCGCCGGTCTTGTATATGGAAATATGCTTCAGTGAGCAAAGGGAGTATGCTGCAATGGTCGCTGCCACGGACTTGGGGTGACTGCCATTCAGGACTCAGGACACAATTACACATGTGGGATCGACTTGTGTTGAAGAGGGTTAGTGGCACCACGTGTCGCCAGCCTTGCATATGGAAATATGCCTCACTGATCAAAGGGAGTATGCTGCTGTGGTTGCTGCCATGGACTTGGGGTGACTGCCATTCAGGACTGAGGACACAGTTACACATGTGGGATCGGCTTGTGTTGAAGAGGGTTAGTGGCACCATGTGCCGCTGGCCTTGCATATGGAAATATGCCTCACTGATCAAAGGGAGTATGCTGCTGTGGTCGCTGCTACGGATTTGGGATCACTGCCATTTAGGACTCAGGACACAGTTACACTTGTGGGATCGGCTTGTGTTGAACAGGGTTAGTGGCACCACTTGCCGATGGCCATTCATATGGAAATATGCCTAACTGATCAAAGGGTGTATGGTGCTGTGGTCGCTGCTATGGACTTGGGGTCACTGCCATTTAGGACTCAGGACACAGTTACACATGTGGGATCAGCTTGTGTTGAACAGGGTTAGTGGCACCACGTGTCACCAGCCTTGCATATGGAAATATGCCTAACTGATCAAAGGGAGTATGGTGCTGTGGTCGCTGCTACGGACTTGGGATCACTGCCATTTAGGACTCAGGACACAGTTACACTTGTGGGATCAGCTTGTGTTGAACAGGGTTAGTGGCACCACGTGCCGATGGCCATTCATATGGAAATATGCCTAACTGATCATAGGGAGTATGCTTCTGTGGTCGCTGCTACGGACTTGGGGTCGCTGCCATTTAGGACTCAGGACGCAGTTACACATGTGGCATCAGCTTGTGTTGAACAGGGTTAGTGGCACCACGTGTCGCTAGCCTTGCATATGGAAATATGCCTCACTGATCAAAGGGAGTATGTTGCTGTGGTCGCTGCCACAGACTTAGGGTCACTGCGATTCAGGACTCAGGACACAGTAACACATATGGGATTGGCTTGTGTTGAACAGGGTTAGTGGCAACACGTGTCACTGGCATTGCATATGGAAATATGCCTAACTGAGCAAAGGGAGTATGCTGCTGTGGTCGCTGCCATGGACTTGGGGTGACTGCCATTCAGGACTCAGGACACAGTTACACATGTGGGGTCGGCTTGTGTTGAACTGGGTTAGTGGCACCACATGTCGCCGGTCTTGCATATGGAAATATGCCTAAGTGAGCAAAGGGAGTATGCTGCTGTGGTCGCTGCAACGGACTTGGGGTGACTGCCATTCAGGACTCAGGACCCAATTACAAATGTGAGATCGGCTTGTGTTGAAGAGGGTTAGTGGCACCACGTGTCGCCGGCATTGCATATGGAAATATGCCTCACTGATCTAAGGGAGTATGCTGTTGTGGTCGCTGCTACGGACTTGGGATCACTGCCATTTAGGACTCAGGACACAGATCCACATGTAGGATCGGCTTGTGTTGAACTGGGTTAGTGGCACCACGAGTCGCCGGTCTTGTATATGGAAATATGCTTCAGTGAGCAAAGGGAGTATGCTGCAATGGTCGCTGCCACGGACTTGGGGTGACTGCCATTCAGGACTCAGGACACAATTACACATGTGGGATCGACTTGTGTTGAAGAGGGTTAGTGGCACCACGTGTCTCCGGCCTTGCATATGGAAATATGAGTAACTGATCAAAGGGAGTATGCTGTTGTGGTCACTGCCACAGACTTGGGTTCAGTGCCATTCAGGACTCAGGACACAATTACACATGTGTGATCGGCTTGTGTTGAAGAGGGTTAGTGCCACCACGTGCCACTGGCCTTGCATATGGAAATATGCTTAACTGATCAAAGGGAGTATGCTGCTGTGGTCGCTGCTACGGATTTGGGATCACTGCCATTTAGGACTCAGGACACAGATCCACATGTGGGATCGGCTTGTGTTGAACTGGGTTAGTGGCACCACGAGTCGCCGGTCTTGCACATGGAAATATGCCTCATTGATCAAAGGGAGTATGCTGCTGTTTTCGCTGCTACGGATTTGGGATCACTGCCATTTAGGACTCAGGACACAGTTACACTTGTGGGATCGGCTTGTGTTGAACAGGGTTAGTGGCACCACGTGCTGCAGGCCTTGCATATGGAAATATGCCTAACTGATCAAAGGGAGTATGGTGCTCTGGTCGCTGCTACGGACTTGGGGTCACTGTCATTTAGGACTCAGGACACAGTTACACATGTGGGATCAGCTTGTGTTGAACAGGGTTAGTGGCACCACGTGTCGCCAGCCTTGCATATGGAAATATGCCTCACTGATCAAAGGGAGTATGCTGCTGTGGTCGCTGCAACGGACTTGGGGTGACTGCCATTCAGGACTCAGGACACAATTACAAATGTGAGATCGGCTTGTGTTGAAGAGGGTTAGTGGCACCACGTGTCGCCGGCATTGCATATGGAAATATGCCTCACTGATCAAAGGGAGTATGCTGTTGTGGTCGCTGCTACGGACTTGGGATCACTGCCATTTAGGACTCAGGACACAGATCCACATGTGGGATCGGCTTGTGTTGAACTGGGTTAGTGGCACCACGAGTCGCCGGTCTTGTATATGGAAATATGCTTCAGTGAGCAAAGGGAGTATGCTGCAATGGTCGCTGCCACGGACTTGGGGTGACTGCCATTCAGGACTCAGGACACAATTACACATGTGGGATCGACTTGTGTTGAAGAGGGTTAGTGGCACCACGTGTCTCCGGCCTTGCATATGGAAATATGCCTAACTGTTCAAAGGGAGTATGCTGTTGTGGTCACTGCCACAGACTTGGGTTCAGTGCCATTCAGGACTCAGGACACAATTACACATGTGTGATCGGCTTGTGTTGAAGAGGGTTAGTGCCACCACGTGCCACTGGCCTTGCATATGGAAATATGCTTAACTGATCAAAGGGAGTATGCTGCTGTGGTCGCTGCTACGGATTTGGGATCACTGCCATTTAGGACTCAGGACACAGATCCACATGTGGGATCGGCTTGTGTTGAACTGGGTTAGTGGCACCACGAGTCGCCGGTCTTGCACATGGAAATATGCCTCATTGATCAAAGGGAGTATGCTGCTGTTTTCGCTGCTACGGATTTGGGATCACTGCCATTTAGGACTCAGGACACAGTTACACTTGTGGGATCGGCTTGTGTTGAACAGGGTTAGTGGCACCACGTGCTGCAGGCCTTGCATATGGAAATATGCCTAACTGATCAAAGGGAGTATGGTGCTCTGGTCGCTGCTACGGACTTGGGGTCACTGTCATTTAGGACTCAGGACACAGTTACACATGTGGGATCAGCTTGTGTTGAACAGGGTTAGTGGCACCACGTGTCGCCAGCCTTGCAAATGGAAATATGCCTCACTGATCAAAGGGAGTATGCTGCTGTGATCACTGCCATGGACTTGGGGTGACTGCCATTCAGGACTGAGGACACAGTTACACATGTGGGATCGGCTTGTGTTGAAGAGGGTTAGTGGCACCATGTGCCTCTGGCCTTGCATATGGAAATATGCCTCACTGATCAAAGGGAGTATGCTGCTGTGGTCGCTGCTACGGATTTGGGATCACTGCCATTTAGGACTCAGGACACAGTTACACTTGTGGGATCGGCTTGTGTTGAACAGGGTTAGTGGCACCACGTGCCGATGGCCTTTCATATGGAAATATGCCTAACTGATCAAAGGGAGTATGGTGCTGTGGTCGCTGCTACGGACTTGGGATCACTGCCATTTAGGACTCAGGACACAGTTACACTTGTGGGATCGGCTTGTGTTGAACAGGGTTAGTGGCACCACGTGCCCATGGCCTTGCATATGGAAATATGCCTAACTGATCATAGGGAGTATGCTGCTGTGGTCGCTGCTACAGACTTGGGGTCGCTGCCATTTAGGACTCTGGATGCAGTTACACATGTGGCATCAGCTTGTGTTGAACAGGGTTAGTGGCACCACGTGTCGCTAGCCTTGCTTATGGAAATATGCCTCACTGATCAAAGGGAGTATGTTGCTGTGGTCGCTGCCACGGACTTAGGGTCACTGCGATTCAGGACTCAGGACACAGTACACATATGGGATTGGCTTGTGTTGAACAGGGTTAGTGGCAACACGTGTCACTGGCATTGCATATGGAAAGATGCCGAACTGAGCAAAGGGAGTATGCTGCTGTGGTCGCTGCCATGGACTTGGGGTGACTGCCATTCAGGACTCAGGACACAGTTACACATGTGGGATCGGCTTGTGTTGAACTGGGTTAGTGGCACCACATTTCGCCGGTCTTGCATATGGAAATATGCCTAAGTGAGCAAAGGGAGTATGCTGCTGTGGTCGCTGCAACGGACTTGGGGTGACTGCCATTCAGGACTCAGGACACAATTACAAATGTGGGATCGGCTTGTGTTGAAGAGGGTTAGTGGCACCACGTGTCGCCGGCATTGCATATGGAAATATGCCTCACTGATCAAAGGGAGTATGCTGTTGTGGTCGCTGCTACGGACATGGGATCACTGCCATTTAGGACTCAGGGCACAGTTACACATGTGGGATCAGCTTGTGTTGAACAGGGTTAGTGGCACCACGTGCCGCTGGCCTTGCATATGGAAATATGCCTAACTGATCAAAGGAAGTATGCTGTTGTGGTCGCTGCTACGGACTTGGGATCACTGCCATTTAGGACTCAGGACACAGATCCACATGTGGGATCGGCTTGTGTTGAACTGGGTTAGTGGCACCACGAGTCGCCGGTCTTGTATATGGAAATATGCTTCAGTGAGCAAAGGGAGTATGCTGCAATGGTCGCTGCCACGGACTTGGGGTGACTGCCATTCAGGACTCAGGACACAATTACACATGTGGGATCGACTTGTGTTGAAGAGGGTTAGTGGCACCACGTGTCTCCGGCCTTGCATATGGAAATATGCCTAACTGATCAAAGGGAGTATACTGTTGTGGTCACTGCCACAGACTTGGTTTCAGTGCCATTCAGGACTCAGGACACAATTACACATGTGTGATCGGCTTGTGTTGAAGAGGGTTAGTGCCACCACGTGCCACTGGCCTTGCATATGGAAATATGCTTAACTGATCAAAGGGAGTATGCTGCTGTGGTCGCTGCTACGGATTTGGGATCACTGCCATTTAGGACTCAGGACACAGATCCACATGTGGGATCGGCTTGTGTTGAACTGGGTTAGTGGCACCACGAGTCGCCGGTCTTGCACATGGAAATATGCCTCATTGATCAAAGGGAGTATGCTGCTGTTTTCGCTGCTACGGATTTGGGATCACTGCCATTTAGGACTCAGGACACAGTTACACTTGTGGTATCGGCTTGTGTTGAACAGGGTTAGTGGCACCACGTGCTGCAGGCCTTGCATATGGAAATATGTCTAACTGATCAAAGGGAGTATGGTGCTCTGGTCGCTGCTACGGACTTGGGGTCACTGTCATTTAGGACTCAGGACACAGTTACACATGTGGGATCAGCTTGTGTTGAACAGGGTTAGTGGCACCACGTGTCGCCAGCCTTGCATATGGAAATATGCCTCACTGATCAAAGGGAGTATGCTGCTGTGGTCGCTGCCATGGACTTGGGGTGACTGCCATTCAGGACTGAGGACACAGTTACACATGTGGGATCGGCTTGTGTTGAAGAGGGTTAGTGGCACCATGTGCCGCTGGCCTTGCATATGGAAATATGCCTCACTGATCAAAGGGAGTATGCTGCTGTGGTCGCTGCTACGGATTTGGGATCACTGCCATTTAGGACTCAGGACACAGTTACACTTGTGGGATCGGCTTGTGTTGAACAGGGTTAGTGGCACCACGTGCCGATGGCCTTTCATATGGAAATATGCCTAACTGATCAAAGGGAGTATGGTGCTGTGGTCGCTGCTACGGACTTGGGGTCACTGCCATTTAGGACTCAGGACACAGTTACACATGTGGGATCAGCTTGTGTTGAACTGGGTTAGTGGCACCACGTGTCGCCAGCCTTGCATATGGAAATATGCCTAACTGATCAAAGGGAGTATGGTGCTGTGGTCGCTGCTACGGACTTGGGATCACTGCCATTTAGGACTCAGGACACAGTTACACTTGTGGGATCGGCTTGTGTTGAACAGGGTTAGTGGCACCACGTGCCGATGGCCTTGCATATGGAAATATGCCTAACTGATCATAGGGAGTATGCTGCTGTGGTCGCTGCTACGGACTTGGGGTCGCTGCCATTTAGGACTCAGGATGCAGTTACACATGTGGCATCAGCTTGTGTTGAACAGGGTTAGTGACACCACGTGTCGCTAGCCTTGTATATGGAAATATGCCTCACTGATCAAAGGGAGTATGTTGCTGTGGTCGCTGCCACGGACTTAGGGTCACTGCGATTCAGGACTCAGGACTCAGGACACAGTACACATATGGGATTGGCTTGTGTTGAACAGGGTTAGTGGCAACACGTGTCACTGGCATTGCATATGGAAAGATGCCGAACTGAGCAAAGGGAGTATGATGCTGTGGTCGCTGCCATGGACTTGGGGTGACTGCCATTCAGGACTCAGGACACAGTTACACATGTGGGATCGGCTTGTGTTGAACTGGGTTAGTGGCACCACATGTCGCCGGTCTTGCATATGAAATATGCCTAAGTGAGCAAAGGGAGTTTGCTGCTGTGGTCGCTGCAACGGACTTGGGGTGACTGCCATTCAGGACTCAGGACACAATTACAAATGTGGGATCGGCTTGTGTTGAAGAGGGTTAGTGGCACCACGTGTCGCCGGCATTGCATATGGAAATATGCCTCACTGATCAAAGGGAGTATGCTGTTGTGGTCGCTGCTACGGACATGGGATCACTGCCATTTAGGAATCAGGGCACAGTTACACATGTGGGATCAGCTTGTGTTGAACAGGGTTAGTGGCACCACGTGCCGCTGGCCTTGCATATGGAAATATGTCTAACTGATCAAAGGAAGTATGCTGTTGTGGTCGCTGCTACGGACTTGGGATCACTGCCATTTAGGACTCAGGACACAGATCCACATGTGGGATCGGCTTGTGTTGAACTGGGTTAGTGGCACCAGGATTCGCCGGTCTTGTATATGGAAATATGCCTCAGTGAGCAAAGGGAGTATGCTGCAATCGTCGCTGCCACGGACTTGGGGTGACTGCCATTCAGGACTCAGGACACAATTACACATGTGAGATCGACTTGTGTTGAAGAGGGTTAGTGGCACCACGTGTCTCCGGCCTTGCATATGGAAATATGCCTAACTGATCAAAGGGAGTATGCTGTTGTGGTCACTGCCACAGACTTGGGGTCACTGCCATTCAGGACTCAGGACACAATTACACATGTGGGATCGGCTTGTGTTGAAGAGGGTTAGTGCCACCACGTGCCACTGGCCTTGCATATGGAAATATGCTTAACTGATCAAAGGCAGTATGCTGCTCTGGTCGCTGCTACGGACTTGGGGTCACTGCCATTCAGGACTCAGGACACAGATCCACATGTGGGATCGCCTTGTGTTGAACTGGGTTAGTGGCACCACGAGTCGCTGGTCTTGTATATGGAAATAGGCCTAAGTGAGCAAAGGGAGTATGCTGCTATGGTCGCTGCCACGGACTTGGGGTGACTGCCATTCAGGACTCAGGACACAATTACACATGTGGGATCGGCTTGTGTTGAAGAGGGTTAGTGGCACCACGTGTCGCCGGCATTGCATATGGAAATATGCCTCACTGATCAAAGGGAGTATGCTGCTGTTTTCGCTGCTACGGATTTGGGATCACTGCCATTTAGGACTCAGGACACAGTTACACTTGTGGGATCGGCTTGTGTTGAACAGGGTTAGTGGCACCACGTGCTGCAGGCCTTGCATATGGAAATATGCCTAAGTGAGCAAATGGAGTATGCTGCTCTGGTCGCTGCCACGGACTTGGGGTCACTGCCATTCAGGACTCAGGACACAGTTACACATGTGGGATCAGCTTGTGTTGAACAGTGTTAGTGGCACCACATGTCGCGCCTTGTGTTGTACATGGTTAGTGCCACCATGTGCCGCCGGCCTTGCATATGGAAATATACCTAACTGATCAAAGGGAGTATGCTGCAGTGGTCGCTTCCATGGACTTGGGGTCGCTGTCATTCAGGACTCAGGACACAGTTACACATGTGGGATCGGCTTGTGTTGAACAGGATTAGTGATACCACATGTCTCCGGCCTTGCATATGGAAATATGCTTAACTGATCAAAGGGAATATGCTGCTGTGGTCACTGCCGCAGACTTTGGGTCACTGCCATTCAGGACTCAGGACACAGTTACACATGTGGGATCAGCTTATGTTGAACAGGGTTAGTGGCACCATGTGTCGCCAGCCTTGCATATGGAAATATGCCTCACTGATCAAAGGGAGTATATTGCTGTGGTCGCTGCCACAGACTTGGGGGTCCTTGCATATGGAAATATGCCTAACTTATCAAAGGGAGTATGCTACTGTGGTCGCTGCCACAGACTTGGGGACACTGCCATTCAGGACTCAGGAAACATTTACACATGTGGGATCAGCTTGTGTTGAACAGGGTTAGTGGCACCACGTGGGGCGCCTTGTGTTGTACAGGGTTAGTGGCACCACGTGTCGCCAGCCTTGCATTTGGAAATATGCCTAACTAATCATAGGGAGTCAGGTGCTGTGGTCACTACCATGGACTTGGGGTCGATGTCTTGTGGTGCACTGAGTTAATAGTACTTTTGGCGCTCAGCGTGTATGTACCCTGTGATGATGCATTGTCCGGCAGGGCCGGATTCAGAGCAATGTCTTTTGTCTATTGAATTGTGCCTAACTAATCAGAGGGAGTCTTGTGCTGTGGTCGCTGCCATGGACTTGGGGTTACTGCCATTCAGGACTCAGGACACAGTTACACATGTGGGATCGTTCGGCTTGTGTTGAACAGGGTTAGTGGCACCACGTGTCGCCGGCTTGTGTTGAACAGGGTTAGTGGCACCATGTGTTGAGGCTTGCGTTGAATTCTGCCTGACTAAGTCCACGCGGTGATGTCTTGTGGTACAGTGAGTTAGTGGCACCTGAAGCACTCAGCGTGTGCGCACCCTGGATGATGAGTGGTCCAGGCGGGCCTCACTGGTAGCAATGTCTTTACATGCTTTGAAAGAATCTTCATAGCAGTCAAAATCTCCAAGTAATTCCATTTCAGTCCTCCAAGGTTTGAAGCATTGGATAAGAGCTAAATAGAAAAACTCTCTTTTATCTGGAGTATCACAACTTAATTTCCTGTGATTAATCACATTTTCTGTGGCATTCTTTAAGAAACATCCATCAGATCCAATTACTGCATATTTCACTTTATTTATTTTCTCCGTAACATTTTTTCTAAAACTATAATGTTGCAGTATTTCATATAGACATATGTTTTTCAGGTATGGACTTCTATTTGGATAGTATGCGAGGAACAGGAATTGAGTTATCTGCAACATATTGTATGTTCATATTTGCATTCCACATCTTCAAAATTACTGGATTGTAATCATTAATGTACTTTGATTCTTCTGTTCATTTTATATTATGAGTATTTTTGGGTGATTTTCGAGTGATAGTATGCCTCACTACTGAAATAAATCTGTTCACTCTTCCTTGCGATGACTTATGGTGCACTGAGTTAGTAGTACATTTGGTGCTCAGAGTGTATGGACCCTGCGATGATACGTTGTCCGGGAGGGCTGCTTTCGGAGCAATGTCTTTTGTCTTTTGAATTCTGCCTCAGTAAGGTGACGTGTCGATGTCTTGTGGTGCACTGAGTTAGTATTACTTTTGGCGCTCAGTGTGTATGTACCCTGCGATGATGCGTTGTCCGGCAGGGCCGGATTCAGAGCAATGTCTTTTGTCTATTGAATTGTGCCTAACTAATCAGAGCGAGTCTTGTGCTGTGGTCACTGCTATGGACTTGGGGTTACTGCCATTCAGGACTCAGGACACAGTTACACATGTGGGATCATTCGGCTTGTGTTGAACAGGGTTAGTGGCACCACGTGTCGCCGGCTTGTGTTGAACAGGGTTAGTGGCACCATGTGTTGAGGCTTGCGTTGAATTCTGCCTGAATAAGTCCACGTGGTGATGTCTTCTGGTGCAGTGAGTTTGTGGCACCTAAAGCACTCAGCGTGTGCGCACCCTGCGATGATGCGTGGTGCGGGCGGGCCTCACTGGTAGCAATGTCTTTACATGCTTTGAAAGAATCTTCATAGCAGTCAAAATCTCCAAGCAATTCCATTTCAGTCCTCCAAGGTTTGAAGCGTTGGAGAAGAGCTAAATAAAAAACTCTCTTTTATCTGGAGTATCACAACTTAATTTCCTGTGATTAATCACATTTTCTGTGGCATTCTTTAAGAAACATCCATCAGATCCAATTACTGCATATTTCACTTTATTTATTTTCTCCGTAACATTTTTCTAAAACCATAATGTTGCAGTATTTCATATAGACATATGTTTTTCAGGTATGGACTTCTATTTGGATAGTATGCGAGGAACAGGAATTGAGTTATCTGCAACATATTGTATGTTCATATTTGCATTCCACATCTTCAAAATTACTAGATTGTAATCATTAATGTACTTTGATTCTTCTGTTCTTTTTATATTATGAGTATTTTTGGGTGATTTTCGAGTGATAGTATGCCTCACTACTGAAATAAAACTGTTCACTCTTCCATGCGATGACTTATGGTGCACTGAGTTAGTAGTACCTTTGGTGCTCAGCGTGCACGTACCTTGCGATGATGCGGTGTCCGGGAGGGCTGCATTCGGAGAAATGTCTTTTGTCTTTTGAATTCTGCCTCTGTAAGGCGACGTGTCGATGTCTTGTGGTGCACTGAGTTAGTAGTATTTTTGTCGCTCAGCGTGTATGTACCCTGCGATAATGCGTTGTCCGGGTTGGCCGCATTCAGAGCAATATCTTTTGTGTATTGAATTCTGCCTCAGTAAGGCAACGTGTCGATGTCTTGTGGTGCACTGAGTTAGTAGTACCTTTGGCGCTCAGCGTATACGTACCCTACGATGATGCGTTGCTTGGGGGGGCGCACTCGGACCAATGTCTTTTGTCTATTGAATTCTGCCCCAATAAGGCCACGTGGCGATGACTTGCAGTGCACTGAGTTAGCAGTATCTTTGGTGCTCAGTGTGTACGTACCCTGCGATGATGCGTTGTCTGGGAGGGCCGCATAAGGACCAATTTCTATTGAATTCTGCCTCAGTAAGGCAACGTGTCGATGTCTTGTGGTGCACTGAGTTAGTAGTACCTTTGGCGCTCAGCGTGTACGTACCCTACGATGATGCGTTGCCTGGGGGGGCGCACTCGGACCAATGTCTTTTGTCTATTGAATTCTGCCCCAATAAGGCCACGTGGTGATGACTTGCGGTGCACTGAGTTAGTGGAATCTGAAGTACTCAGCGTGCGTGCATCCTGCGATGATGCCTGGTCCGAGAGGGCCGCACAGGGAGAAATGTATCTTGCATACTGCACTGCGTCATCTGGAATCGCTACTCCATCTGAATTTTGAGACCTGCTGTACGCAGTGTAGATCGAAGACAGTAGTGTCGAGGAGAGCCGCGGTCATGGCGGCAGCCTCGTGACAGGGTGAGGCCTGCCGCTCTGGCACAGTCGTTGGTCTTCACAGTTCACAAGTGAACCACCCCGGAGCCCCGGCCTATTTATTCACACTCCTACGCTAAAGTGGCGTACGTCGGACCAACCCACTCCGGTTACCCTTATGCTTACAGGGGGGATGATACAGCTACATGACTGAGATTTTCCCTAGTGTTTGACGTAACATGGTTGGGTCCACTGTCCACAACACTACAAGCACCAGTAGTATTTGTGCACATGGAGAGGTATGTGTTCTGCATACTGAAACCTGTCCAGCACATTACCGCTACACTTTGCATTGTGTGCATTGGTATACATGGTGAATTGCTTGCTTCACATATAGTTTGTTCACACCTGTCCCAATATTCAGCTATTGTGTGGCTGAGGGGCATGCCGTTTTCAGAACGTTCGCTGTCTTGTTCTGCGCTGCCTCGGTGGTAGAGGGGGGTCCTGGGGGTGGTGGAAGGTGTTGTGGCGTTCTTGGGTGTCGGAGCTGCTTCATCAGTAGGTCTATGACATGTGTTTTGATCTTCAGATGTGGCTCTGGGCTGGGCTCCCTTTCATACTGTATGTAGTTGTTTAATATTTAAAAAACAAGAAGACATTAAATAATAAATAAAGAAAATACAAAAACAATTTTTAGGATATTAAAGTTACAAAATATCACATTTTTTTTCAAAATTACTGAGAAAAACATAGGCTTTATGAACATTATAATTAGAAATTAGCATTTAAAAAACCTTAGAAATGAACTGAAAAAACCATAGGTTTCAGGCACGTTATAGTTAGAAATTAGCATTTAAAAAACCTTAGAAATTCACTGAAAAAACCATAGGTTTCAGGGACGTTATAGTTACTTGGACATTGGACTCATATAAAACCATAGAAATTCGCCCATTATAGTTAGTTGAGCTATCTATAACTCGCGCACCAGCAATGCACTGGTGATGACGTCACATATTACATCACTCATGACATGCTCAGTGACATCACTCATGACATCACTGATGAGATCTCAAATTACATCACTGATGACATCACAGATGACATCATCCATGTGATAAATTAGTGCATCTTCTCACACCCTTTGATATACTCAATCAAAATTTCAGACGTCCATTCTCAAAACCATAGATACTCCAATACCAATAACTACATACCCACTCATTGACTCTTAGATCTACACACACATCCACTCACTCACCTGTACAGTCACTCATACTTACAGTCACTCAGTACAGGACTATCATATGCATTTATACACCTACATAGACACTCACACACCACCAATCATCCATAGAGGTACTCTCACACCTAGTCAGTCATGCAAATAATTAATCACACTCCCATTTACTCACCTATGCAGTTATACACACACAAGAACACTTACTCATAAAAATAGTACCACATTCTTTCGCTCTTATACAATCACTGATACAAGCACACACTCATCCATACAGCCACTCTAACAATCACACACTCTCACATATACCCTCTTATATACTCTTGCACACATATATACTGCCTTTCACATATGTAGTTACTCACACATGTACCACTGAGATATACATTGAATCACTAACACACCCATACATACACTCACCCAACCATACACTCCATCACAGATGCACTCTTAAAACCATGCACCCATAGAATCACCCACTCACACATGTATGCACAGAGTCACACACACCCCACCCACACAAACACTCAGGCACCCAAACAGATACTCAGACAACCAATCAATAACCCATAGAAACTCTCATATAGCTATTCACAAAACCATGCAGCCGCTTATACACCAACAGACAGACAGATACAGACATTCACACAGTTTAGTCACTAGTCTGGAGTAAGATACGTTTAATGACTCACTTATAGAGTCAGTCACGCACCTACTAAATCATCCATTCACACACTTATACACCCACTCATTCTTCCATAGGTTTTTCCCTATATATATATTAAACATATTTAAAATTTACAGAAACACACACTCACTGGATGACGTCATCAGTGATGTCATCAGTGATGTCATTTCAGATGTCATCAGTGATGTCATGAGTGATGTCACTGACCATGTCATGAGGGATCACTGACATAATATCGACTACCAAAATATAGACCTACAAAAATATCAATGCCAAATATCGACTACAAAAATATCGACTTCCTATCTACAAACAGGTAAGTACAAAAATATCGAGTCAAAAATATCGTTGTAAAAAATATAGTCAGTCAAAATATCGATTTTTTTTAAATGTATTAAAAGTAATGTAAAAGTAATTAAATAATAAATATAATTACCTAAAACATATTTAAAAATACTTAAATAACCTTAAAAATAATAAATAATTAATGTAACTTCAAAAAAATAAACTTACATTTTTAATTTTTAATAGATATATATAAACGTAATATTAATACAAAATAATCAATATTTTTACCGTAGGATAGCGGCTGGGTAAAATGTACCATTACCACTCCAGAGAGTGCAACAGTAGGGAAAGCGTCAGATAGCGTAGGGGTAAAAATAACTATTCCCACTCCAAAGAGTGCAACAGTACGGAAAGCGTTGATTAGCGGGAGGGTAACATTTACTATTCCCACTCCAGTGAGTGCAACAATAGGGAAAACGTTGGATAGCGTATGGGTAACAATTACTATTCCCATTCCAAAGAGTGCAACAGTCAGGAAAGCATTGGATAGCGGGAGGGTAAAATTTACTATTCCCACTCCAGTGAGTGCAACAATAGGGAAAGCGTCAGATAGCGTAAGGGTAAAAAATACTATACCCACGCCAAAGAGTGCAACAGTAGGGAAAACGTTGGATAGCGTAGGGGTAAAAATTACTATTCCCACTCCAAAGAGTGCAACAGTAGGGAAAGCGTTGGATAGCGGGAGGGTAAAATTTACTATTCCCACTCGAGTGAGTGCAACAATAGGGAAAACATTGGATAGTGTATGGGTAAAAATTACTATTCCCACTCCAAAGAGTGCAACAGTAGGCAAAGCGTTGGATAGCGGGAGGGTAAAATTTACTATTCCCACTCCAGTGAGTGCAACAATAGGGAAAGCGTTGTATAGCCTATGGGTAAAAACTACTATTCCCATTCCAAAGAATGCAACAGTAGGGAAAGCGTTGGATAGCGGGAGAGTAAAATTTACTATTCGCACTCCAGTGAGTGCAACAATAGGGAAAGCGTCAGATAGCGTAGGGGTAAAAATTACTATACCCACTCCAAAGAGTGCAACAGTAGGGAAAACGTTGGATAGCGTAGGGGTAAAATATATTATTCCCACTCCAAAGAGTGCAACAGCAGGGAAAACGTTGGATAGCGGGAGGATAAAATGTACTATTCCCACTCCAGTGAGTGCAACAATAGGGAAAGCGTTGGATAGCGTATGGGTAAAAATTACTATTCCCACTCCAAAGAGTGCAACAGTAGGGAAAGCATTGGATAGCAGGAGAGTAAAATTTACTATTCCCACTCCAGTGAGTGCAACAACAGGGAAAACGTTGGATAGCGTACGGGTAAAAATTACTATTACCACTCCAAAGACTGCAACAGTAGGGAAAGCGGTGGATAGCAGGAGGGTAAAATTTACTATTCCCACTCCAGTGAGTGCAACAATAGGGAAAACGTTGGATAGCGTACGGGTAAAAATTACTATTCCCACTCCAAAGCGTGCAACAGTAGGGAAAGCGTTGGATAGTGGGAGGGTAAAATGTACTATTCCTACTCCAGTGAGTGTAACAATAGGGAAAGCGTTGGATAGCGTAGGGGTAAAAATTACTATTCCCACTCCTATGAGTGCAGTAGTAGGGAAAATAATAATTTAATATTTTTATTAAAATAATTTAATTATTAATACCAATACAAAAATTATTAAAATTAATTACCAATCACAAAATATTTAATAATCACATAATCATAAATACCAATAAATATTGTTTATTTAATTAATTACCTATTCATAATTAATTAACACACAATTAACTTTCAATACCACAAATGATTTAATACAAATATTACCAATTAATAATTAATTAATAGTAAATTAATTATCAATATACAAAATTAATTTCAATAATTAATTATTTAAAATTAAATTACTTCTCACCATATTCCCCTATAAACCCACAACCCACTACAAATAATAAATTAAAACAATTAACATAATTATCAATTAAACAATTAATAAAAATTAATTACCAATTAATAATTAATCAACAACCAATTACCAATTAATACAAATTAATTACCAATTAATAATTAATCAACAACCAGTGAATTTTTAATACCAAAAATTGATAAATAATCAAAAATGCAAATTAATAATTAATTAACAGTAAATTAATTATTTATACCAATAAATAAAAATAAATATTTACTTAATTATTATTAAATTACTTCCCACCCTATTACCATATAAACCCACAACCCGCTACGGAATTAAATTACGCAAAAATGTTATAACATAAAATTCATTACTTTAAAAAAACTTAAACATACACTACAAAAAATAATATACACTTTTAACACATATACTAACATGCAAAACACTTTAAAAAATCGATATTAATAAATATTCGATGTTTTTTCATGCCTATATTATGACATTCGATATTACTTACCTGCAATTCGATATTTTTAACGACTATATTATGTCCATTCGATATTGTGTACATTCTATATTTTAGACTCGATATTATGTCCATTCGATATTTTTTTCTCGATATTATGTCTAGTTACCGTCATTAGTGATGTAATATGTGACGTCATCAGCAGTGGATTGCGGGGGCGCAAGTTATAATTAGCTGAACTAACTATAACGGGGGATTTTCTAGGGTCTTGTACGAGGGAAATGTCCAGCTAACTATAACGACCCTGAAACCTCTGGTTTTTTCAGTGAATTTCTAAGGTTTTTTAAATGCCAATTCCTAACTATAACACCCCTGAAACCTATGGTTTTTTCAGTGAATTTCAAAGGTTTTTTAAATGATAATTCCTAACTATATGAGGCCTGAAACATATGTTTTTTTCAGTGAATTTCAAAGGTTTTGTAAATGACAATTTTGAATGTATTAATTGTTATACTGATTTTTTGATACTGATTTACTATATTTTTTAACTATTTATTTTTAGATACATTTTTTTTATTACATTATAATTACATTATACATTACAATACAAAATATACTTTCTCAGAATGAATGACTTTAGTTTAAATACTTGGCAAATAGGCAACAGACTTTTAAGTACAGTAGTTACAGTTGTTGCAATGGGCAACACAATTTCAAACACAAAGCAACATTGAGCTCAATGTGATCTTCTAGTGAAATGCAATTAGTTACTTTATGGATTACTTTTCTAACCACAGGACTGGATCCTAGATTCAGTCCTTGGACATCTCCTGTAAACATTTGAGTAAAAGCGCTTTGGTTACAGTAGTTATTTTTAAGGAATATTATTGTATTTTAAAAGGTGACACTTAGAAATTTTTTCACATAGAATCACCAATGTTATCCTATGGCAGAAAATTCACTTAGCAGGTAAGTAGTGTTATCATTACTTTTTCTTACTCAGTGGTGGATCCTGGATCCAGCACTGGCCAACCTCCTGTAAACAGTTGAAAGAATGTGTTTAAGTCATACAGACGATTTTTTAGCAATATTTTTAGTTTGTGAAAATAGACACTTAGAAACTTTCCTGGTGAAAACCAAACAATGGATTCCTATGGAAGGAAATACAAGTTACTGGTAAGTACGTTTAAAATTACTTTTCAGGGTCAGTGCTGGGATAAAAGATGCAGCAGTGGGTTCTCTCCTGATTACAGGTGAGTAAATAGGAATGCGTAGTTCGGCTGATTTTAGAGTAATATTTGTACGTTTCAAAAATGGACACTTAGAACATTTTCTGCTGAAAACAACACAATGGATTCCTATGGCAGGAAATACAAGTTAGTGGTAAGTACGCTTAGAATAATTTTTCAGGGTCAGTGCTGGGCTAAAAGATGCAGCCCGGGTTCTCTCCTGATAGCAGGTGAGTAAATCGGAATTCGTAGTTCGGCTGATTTTAGAGGAATATTTGTACAATGGTAAAGGAAGGGGGTGGGGCCTGAGGTGACTTGTGCAAACACGCCCTGTGGTGCGTTTTAAGTTGGGGAATTAATTCCTCTTCAATCCTGCGGTCCCCTGGGGGCCAACTAGCCCACCAGGTACCTCCAGTATGCGTCAGGGAGCTGCGTTGCAGAGCGGTGTTCAGAGGCCACGCCCCTTTTTACAACACTCTGCAACGCAGCTCCGTGGCGCTTCCTGGAGGTTGGCCCCTAGGGGACCTCTGGATTGAAGAGGAATTAATTCCCTAAATTAAAACGCGCCACAGGGTGTGTTTGCACACATATCACCTCAGGCCCCGCCCCCTACCTTCACCACTGTGCCAACGCGCCCTGTGGTGTGTTTTAAGTTGGGGGATTAAGTCCCCTTGAATCCTGAGGTCCCCTGGTGGCCAACTTGCCCACCAGGCTGGGGGGGCCTGAGAGCCCCTCCATTGCAAATACTTTCAAGCCCTGGGGGTGGCGGTCCCCGGGGCTGGGGGGGCTGCGAGCCCCCCACCCATTTTCTATAAGCCCCGGGGGGTGGTGGTCCCCGGGGCTGGTGGGGGCCGTGAGCCTCCCCATATAGTATCTCTGAGCCCCGGGGGGGTGGCGGTCCCCGGGGCAGTTTTTTATTTCTGCCCCCAGGATTTGGCCCCCCCAATAGAATGTTGCGGATTTCCTATGGAAAATAGGTCCTAACTATAACTATCTACTGGCGACCGCCAGTAGGTAATTATAATATATATATTTATTACCTACTGGCAGTCGCCAGTAGGTAAATATAATTAGGACCTATCTGCCATAGGAAATCTGCAACATTCTATTTGGAATAACGTTGGCGTCGATTGATGAATCTTCGCAAAATTTTCCAAACTTTTGGCCAGCTCCGGTCCGCTCCTATCCTGAAAATTTCACGGTGATTCGTCAAGTGGAGGCCGAGAAAAAAGGGGGATCCCAAAACGCATTTTCCCCATGCATTTTCCCATAGAATTTGGCAAAGAGGTAGTCCACAGTTCAGACTCGTGCCTTTTGCTTAAATGGTGTAAATCCGTTCAGTAGTTCCTGAGAAAATCAAAAGTAAAATCGCATCTATATCTGGGCAGAGCCTAACCACACATCTCATCGTGAGATCTGATTGGCTGTCAGCACTTCATCCAAGAAGTGTTGGCAGCCATCTTGGGACCAATATACATGATAGCACCTCATTAAAAAGCATTGCAGTTAAAAGAAGGTTTTTAGACTTTAGTTACATGTTATGTTATGTTATGTTACGACTATTTATTGTGCGCACAGATACTCCAGCCAAGGAGCGTCCCAGCGCAGAGACAAGGTAGCACGTAACACAACCACAGGCTAAAAACAGATACTAGGAGAGAGCTAAAACAAGAAGGTTTTTATAGCCCTCCGAAAGGTCAGAAGGTCCTCCAACACGCGGATCTCAACAGGCAGGGAGTTCCATGCTGACGCAGCCATTACCCTAAAGGAACGGCCTCCCATGCGGCTAAGCCTGAATCTGGGAACCACCGCAAGGGCCATACCCTGAGAGCGAAGGCTGCGGGCAGGAACATAGAACGACAGACAACTCGACAGGATCTCCGGGCCTGTACCTCGCAAGATTTTAAAAGCAAGGCACAATACCTTGAAGAGGATGCGCTTCCTAACCGGAAGCCAGTGTAGGGAGCGGAGGACACCTGTCACCGAGCAGAATCTGGGCAAGCCAACGATCGCCCTTGCCGCAGCATTCTGAACCCGTTGTAAACGGGTTAGTTCAGCCTGATTAGCCCCAGCCAGGAGAGAGCTGGCGTAATCCAGGCGGGAGATGATGGTAGCCTGGATCACCAGCTGCCTGGTCGGGGCATCAAAGAACTTGAGAACAGGTCTCAAGCCCCTCAGGAGACCGAAACAACAGGCCGCGGTTCTTTTAGTGTGGCCAACAAAGGAGAGGCCCGCATCCAGCCATACCCCCAGATTTTTCACTTCCGATACCGGGATCGGAGTAGGTCCCAACTCTGAGGGCCACCAGTGGTCGCCCCACAGCTCCACTCCCTTCCCGACGACCATCACCTCTGTTTTAGTGGCGTTTAGCTGAAGGCAGTTGCCTGTCAGCCAACTAGCCACCGCCTTCAGTCCGGACTGAAACCTGGGGGCCTCAATCTCCGCATCCCCGCTGAGAGTAACCGCCAGCTGAGTGTCGTCAGCATATGAGACCAGAGTAAGGCCCCACTGCCTAGCGACATCCGCCAGCGGTCTCACGTAAAGATTGAACAACGTGGGACTCAGCGAGGACCCTTGCGGAACCCCCATGGCCAGTAGTTGGTAGTTGGACTTGAAGGGAGGGATGGCAACACAGAAGGAACGGTCATCTAAAAAGGAGCGGAACCATTGCAACACCCGACCGCCAATACCAGTCTCCTCGAGCCGACGCAGGAGGATGCTGTGGTCTACCGTATCAAAGGCGGCGCTAAGATCTAACAAAACAAAACATTATAAATCATTTGTTGATGGTACCATACTCATTTTAGGAATTGTGGTGTGTTCTAAGGTGACTTTACCATGAGAAAAAGCCTTCTGCTGCGATATCATGAATCATGTTTGAGAGAAAACTATTTTCTCATGCTTTTCCCACAGAGGTTTGGAAGGTGATCTATAAGCTAAACTGAGAGCATATCTTCTGTAAATTCACATTATCTTTCTCAGTCATGTCAGAATGAAGTCTGACATTCTCAGTAAAACATGTACATCCAACAAGGGCAGAGACTCTCATTTGATTCCTTTGTGTTCTACTGCAGCTTCCCAGAGTGTTCTAAAGAACAACTAGAGCGCTAACAGTCCTACCTATGACAAACGTATGGCACACCTGAAGCCATCTTGGTTGGAATAAAGTGGTAACTCTTAAAACATTTAATTTTGCCATAGAAAGTACGATTAGTGCTGCAGAAAGACAAATTAGGGCACATTTTGAGTGACTTCTCAAATCCTCTTCTATTTCATAAAACAATTCTGACATGCAGACTGAAAAATGCACTTTGAATACCAGCAGCAGACTTCCCTGGTGAGCAGTAGCTTTACTACAGTGATCTAATGAGCAACTAGAGTGCTAACATTCAGAATTTATGGCAAATGTGTGACACATCTGAATGCCTTCTTGATGGAACCAAGGTAAAAAACTGAAAGTATTTCCTACTGAGGAGACTGCAGTAAATGAGGAAATTAGGAAACTTCATAACAAATAAATCTCCCAAGATGGCCACCTGAGACAAAAGAGCCCAAATGTAGCCCAAATATCACCCAGATGTAGCTCAAGTATAGCCCAATGACAGAATGTCCCAGAGTGTTCTAACGAACAACTAGAACGCTAACAGTCTTACTGATGACAAAAGTATGGCACACCTGAAGCCATCTTGATTGGAATAAAGTGGTAACACTTAAAACATTTAATTTACAAAGGAACAAAATGAGGGGGTTCATTTTGCCATAGAAATTATGATTAGTTCTGCAGATAGAAAAATTAGGGCACATTTTGATTTCTCAAATCCTCTTCTATTTCATAAACAAATTCTGACATGCAGACTGAAACATGCACTTTGAATACCAGCAGCAGACTTCCCTGGTGAGCAGTAGTTTTACTACAGTGATCTAATGAGCAACTAGAGTGCTAACATTCAGAATTTATGGCAAATGTGTGACACATCTGAATGCCTTCTTGATGGAACCAAAATAAAAAACTGAAAGTATTCCCACTCAGGAGACTGCAGTAAATGAGGAAATTAGGAAACTTCATAACAAATAAATCTCCCAAGATGGCCACCAGAGACAAAAGAGCCCAAATGTAGCCCAAATATCACCCAGATGTAGCCCAATTATAGCCCAATGACAGAATGTCCCAGAGTGTTCTTAAGAACAACTAGAGCGCTTACTGTCTTACTTATGACAAAAGTATGGCACACCTGAAGCCATCTTGATTGGAATAAACTGGTAACACTTAAAACATTTAATTTAAAAAGGAACACAATGAAGGGGTTTATTTTTCCATAGAAATTATGATTAGTGCTGAAGAAAGAAAAATTAGGGCACATTTTGAGTGACTTCTCAAATCCTCTTTGCTTTCATTAAAATATGCTGACATGCAGACTGAAACATGCACTTTCAATACCAGCAGCAGACTTCCCTGGTGAGCAGTAGCTTTACTACAGTGATCTAATAAGCAACTAGAGTGCTAACATCCTGAATTTATGGCAAATTTGTGACACATCTGAATGGCTTCTTGATGGAATCAAAGTAAAAAACTGAAAGTATTTCCTACTGAGGAGACTGTAGTAAATGAGGAAATTAGGAAACATCATAACAAATAAGTCTCCCAAAATGGCCACCAGACACAAAAGAGCCCAAATGTAGCCCAAATATCACCCAGATGAAGCCCAAGTATAGCCCAATGACAGAATGTCCCAGAGTGTTCTAACGAACAACTAGAGTGCTAACAGTCTTACTTATGACAAAAGTATGGCACACCTGAAGCCATCTTGAATGGAATAAAGTGGTAACACTTAAAACATTTAATTTACAAAGGAACAAAATGAGGGGGTTCATTTTGCCATAGAAATTATGATTAGTGCTGCAGAAAGAAAAATTAGGGCACATTTTGACTTCTCAAATCCTCTTCTATTTCATAAAAAAATTCTGACATGCAGACTGAAAAATGCGCTTTGAATACCAGCAGCAGACTTCCCTGGTGAGCAGTAGCTTTACTACAGTGATCTAATGAGCAACTAGGGTGCTAACATTCAGAATTTATGGAAAATGTGTGACACATCTGAATGCCTTCTTGATGGAACCAAAGTAAAAAACTGAAAGTATTTCCTACTGAGGAGACTGCAGTAAATGAGGAAATTAGGAAACTTCATAACAAATAAATCTCCCAAGATGGCCACCAGAGACAAAAGAGCCCAAATGTAGCCCAAATATCACCCAGATGTAGCCCAAGTATAGCCCAAGACAGAATGTCCCAGAGTGTTCTAACGAACAACTAGATCGCTAACAGTCTTACTTATGACAAAAGTATGGCACACCTGAAGCCATCTTGATTGGAATAAAGTGGTAACACTTAAAACATTTAATGTACAAAGGAACAAAATGAGGGGGTTCATTTTGCCATAGAAATTATGATTAGTTCTGCAGAAAGAAAAATTAGGGAACATTTTGACTTCTCAAATCCTCTTCTATTTCATAAACAAATTCTGACACACAGATTGAAACATGTACTTTGAATACCAGCAGCATACTTCCCTGGTGAGCAGTAGTTTTACTACAGTGATCTAATGAGCAACTAGAGTGCTAACATTCAGAATGTATGGCAAATGTGTGACACATCTGAATGCCTTCTTGATGGAACCAAAATAAAAAACTGAAAGTATTCCCACTGAGGAGACTGCAGTAAATGAGGAAATTAGGAAACTTCATAACAAATAAATCTCCCAAGATGGCCACCAGAGACAAAAGAGCCCAAATGTAGCCCAAATATCACCCATATGTAGCCCAATTATAGCCCAATGACAGAATGTCCCAGAGTGTTCTTAAGAACAACTAGAGCGCTTACTGTCTTACTTATGACAACATTATGGCACACCTGAAGCCATCTTGATTGGAATAAACTGGTAACACTTAAAACATTTAATTTAAAAAGGAACACAATGAGAGGGTTCATTTTGCCATAGAAATTATGATTAGTGCTGAAGAAAGAAAAAATAGGGCACATTTTGAGTGACTTCTCAAATCCTCTTCTATTTCATTAAAAAAATTCTGATATGCAGACTGAAACATGCACTTTCAATACCAGCAGCAGACTTCCGTGGTGAGCAGTAGCATTACTACAGTGATCTAATGAGCAACTAGAGTGCTAACATTCAGAATTTATGGCAAATGTGTGACATATCTGAATACCTTCTTGATGGAATCAAAGTAAAAAACTGAAAGCATTTCCTACTGAGGAGACTGCAGTAAATGAGGAAATTAGGAAACTTAATAACAAAGAAATCTCCCAAGATGGCCACCAGAGACAAAAGAGCCCAAATGCAGCACAAATATCACCCAGATGTAGACCAAATTTAGCCCAATGACAGAAGTGTGCAAAACACTTATTTTTTTGTGTATTTGCAGTTTTATATAGTGCAAACTTGTCAGATATTGGAGTGCTTTACATGAGCATTGGTTACATCACACAAGATCAAATTCATTTTGGTTGTAGACATGGGAGATTAAGTGATTTGACCAGAATCACAGAATGTTGAGCTGAAGCAGAAACTCAACCTGGTTCCCCAGTTGCAAAGTCTGCAGCTCTGCGAGTAACACCACATCCTCTCCCCTAGGTTCAACATTTAATCAAGTGGTCAACTGGATAAAAAACCATAAAGATTACAAATAATTTAAAAGTTCTTTGTCGCTATTTGAAAACTCAGAAAATATGTACTCATTTTAGTTTTTTAGAGCACTAACCATAATTTTGATGCAAATAAAACCCTCTCATATATGTAGTTTCTAAAGCAAATACTCTAGGTATTACAGTTTTGATTACATCAAGATGACATCAGGCGTTCCACACTTTTGTAATAAATATAGAATGTTAGCAATCTAGTTGTTCATTGGGATACTGTTGAGAGGCAGAGGCCAGGGGCACAGACTCTGAAAATTGAAGGCAGGTAGGAGAGTGCAGAGGCAACAATTTGACCACACTGGGCAGGCAGGAAGGGCAGTGGCAGCACAACAGACTATGGAGGGCAGTGGAAAGGGGGGCAGGGGCAACAAACCAACAATACAGGACTGGCAAGAGAGGCTGTGGCAATATAATAGACCATTGTGGGCAGAAGGAAGAGGCAGTGGAAGTACAACCATACATGCCAACAGACCCGTTTCAGCCAGGAAACGTCCAATGTTTTTAAGCTCAAATGGGCTTTATTTGATCTGTCTCCTGTCTACAATCTCCTCTTTTTCAATGTAACTCAAAGGGGAAAATCAATACCCCAGTTTTTTTTCAAAATCTCCCTCTTACCAAGTTCAAAATGTTCGCAAGTATGGTACATTGGATCATGGTAGGCAGGAGGAATTGGGGTAGGGACATGGACTCGGATAACAGAGGACAGGAGGGACATTGAGAGGTGCACCAAACTGACTCTACAGGGCAGGCATCAGGGTTTGCAGCAGCACAATACACCACACAGCGCATGCGGGACGGGAGTGCAGCACAACAATCCATAGAAAGCAATAGGGAGGGGACAGGACCATGCACATGGACAACAGAGAACAGAGGGGAAAGAGGCAATGGTAGCTAGCTGACCATAATGGACAGACAGGAGAGAAAGCTGCAGCATAACAGACCATAAGGGGCAGGAGGGACGGATCAGGGGCATTACAATGGAACAGACAAGCCAGGAGGGAGGGAATAGGGGTCTGCACATGGAAACAGAGGGCTGGGGGCAAGGGGGCAGGGCAGGAGCAGCAAGATGACCATGGAGGTCAGGCAGGATAGGCACAAGAAACAAGACACACCATGGAGAGCAACAATGAGACTATGGTGGCATACACACAGACCATGGAGGGAAGGTGGAGGGGGTCAGGGGCAGCTAGCTGATGACACAGGGAAGAAGGGAGGGGCCATGGCAGCACAGAAGACCATGCATGGCAAGTGGGAGGGTTAGTGGCAGCACAATGGCTATGATGGGCAAGAAGGAGGGTGCAGGGGCATGCACAAAGGACCAAGGAGGATAGAAGGGAGGGTCAGGACCGGGGCACAGACAAGAGAGTTCAGGGGAAGGGGCCTCACAACAGACCGCGCGGGGCACGCAGGAGGAGCAGTTGCAGCACAACAGACCAGGGAGGGCAGAAGGGTGTGGCAGTAAAATGTACCATGGAGGACAGGAGGAAGGGGATAGGGGCATGGCATGTGGACAGGCAGGGTGGAGGTGGCAGGGACAGGTTACAGTCATGTGACAATGCTAGGCAGGTGGGAGGGGAGTGGCAGTTCAACAGAACACTCAGAGTAGATAGGAGTGGCAGGTCCATGGAACATGGTGGGCAAAAAGGATGGAGCAGGGGCATGAACAAAGACATCGGAGTGCAGGGGGAAGGAGAATAGGGGCAGCAAGCTAAGCACAGAGCCTAAGCAGGAGGTCAATGATGGGCCATAGAATTGGGCAATGGAGGGCAGGAGGAGTGGACTGGTACATCATGCTAAATGGAGGGCAGTGGCAGCACATCAGACCATGCATGGCAGGAGGGAGGAGGCTAGTCCATGGATTCACACAACAGAGGATAGGGAGGAGGTGGATGGGGCAGCAAGCTAACTGTTCAGAGAAGGTGGGTATTAGGACCTTTATTGTTTTTAAAATGTGTGTCTGTGCGAACTACTTAAACTATGAACAAGTATGCAGCATAATCTCACTTTTATTCCGGAAGAAGAGGACGTTTGTGACTGAGACTCCAGGCTCACTTGGCAGAAACACCCCCTGACCCTCCACACCCCATCGCAAAATGTAATGCCCGTGAAAAGGGTAGGTGGACGCAGTGTTATATAGAACATAGTCCTGAGAGCACGATTGAAAATGAAAACTAGATATTGTATATGGTATAAACTATGCACCAAAAAGTGTGATATAAGATGAACCGGGCATGAAATATAATATGCAATACATTGTGCGCAATGACAGATTCATTGGAGAGCACGAGATAGCACAGGCAATAGCGCGTGCTATGCAATATGCGCCTTGGAGTGTAATATGCACAGGGCACTGTTGCGTAACCTAACTAGTCTCTAAAGTTGTAATATAAAATATGTGCTGGGGAGAGTAACGTTGCATATGCACTGTGACAAAGATATGGATCCCAGATTGTAATATGTAGGGCATAGCGCTGTGCGTTATAACATAGGCATCGAGGAAGGCACGTTAGATGGGGCAATATAACCCGTGCGAAGGCAAGTGTGGCATGACATATTCACGGGGTGGTGTTACAGTGCACATGGGCTAGAGAGTGTCGTAGCATACGCACTAGCTGGTGGAATACAACACAAAGGTGTGAGGCACTCGGCTGGCACTGGTGGGTGTAACACAGCATTGGGCTCAGCCAGGAGCACGCTGTGACTCTCAAGTGAGGTTTGTCTCCTTTCCAGAAAGTAAAATAAAAAGTATTACACACCCGGCGGTGGATGTGTGTTTTATTAACCGTGAGGGGGGTTTCTTGCATAGTTTGGTCAAATTTTTGTCGAATCCCCTTTGAATGGCTTGGTGTGCGTGTATATTAAATGTGCCCGTCAATAGCTACCCATGTTTGTATAAATAAACGACAAGTGTGTCTACTTGGAGAGTACCCACCGGCGGGGGCTCCTGGATTAGGCACGGTAGGGCATCAGACACGTCAGAGCTTCACTAGCGGTGTAAATACATTCCATGTGGATTCATTCTATGCATAGTCGCCTTTTAATGAATATCACGCAAATCGTCATGGTGATAGGTACATACGGTTTGTCCAGCATGTCCTAGGTGTTTTCTATAAATATATTGTTTTAAAAAATAATAAAAAACAAAGGCCGGCCCCGGGGGATGGGGTCCCCGGGGCCATAAATGGCCTGAGGAGGGGGGCAACGCAGCCCCCTCCTAAAGAATTAAATAAATAAATAAAAGGTCATGACCCGGGGTCGATTAAGGGCTTGGGAGGGCCAAATTTATTTTTTCAAAAAAAAAAATTAGGGGGCAGGCCCTGGGGGATGGGGTCCCCAGGGCCAGTAAATTAGAAAAAGAAGGGGGGCCACACAGCCCTCCTTCTTAAAAAAATAAAATAAATAAAAGACCGGCATCGTGCTGGAGACCATGCCCCCTCCTTGCAGCACTCTGCAAATGCCCCCCCGGCCAGTTGTAAGTTGGGGAATTAATCCCCCTTCAATACTGAGGGTCCCTGAGGGTCAACTAGCCCAACAGGTATCTCCGGTATGCGCCAGGGAGCTGCGTTGCAGCCAGGTGTTCTGAGGCCACGCCCCTTTTTACACCTCTATGCAACGCAGCTCTGTGGCGCTTACTCGAGGTACCTAGTGGGCTAGTTTGACCCTAGGGACCCTTAGGATTCAAGGGGACTTAATCTCTCAACTTTGAACGGCCACAGGGCGCGTTTACACAGTGGTGAAGGAAGGGGACGGGGCCTGAGGTGACGTGTGCAAACACACCCTGTGGCGCGTTTTAAGTTGGGAAAATAATTCCCTTTCAATCCTGAGGGACGCTGGGGGCCAACTAGCCCACCAGGTGCTTCCAGTAAACGCCACTGCTCTGCGTTGCAGAGAGGTGGTGCAGGCCGTGCCCCTTTTTACACCTCTCTGCAATGGTGCTTACTGGATGTACCTAGTGGGCTATTTTGCCCTTAGGGATCCTCAGGATTCAAGGGGACTTAATCTCCCAATTTAAAAAACGGCCACAGGGCGTGTTTACACAGTGGGGAAGGGAGGGCACGGGGCCTGAGGTGACGTGTGCAAACACGTCCTATGGCGCGTTTTAAGTTGGGGAAATAATTCCCCTTCAATCCTGAGGGCCCCTGGGGGCTAACTAGCCCACCAGGTGCTTCCAGTAAGCGCCAATGAGCTGCGTTGCAGAGAGGTGGTCCAAGCCGTGCCACTTTTTACACCTCTCTGCAACGCAGCTCTGTGGCGCTTTTCTGGAGGTACCTAGTGGGCTAGTTGGACCCTAGGGACCCTCAGGATTCAAATGAACTTAATCTCCCAACTAAAAACGGCCACAGGGCGTGTTTCCACAGTGGTGAAGGGAGGGATGGGACCTAAGTTAACGTGTGCAAACAAGCCCTGTGGCGTGTTTTAAGTTGGGGAAATAATTCCCCTTCAATCCTGAGGGACCCTGGGGGCCAACTAGCCTATCAGGTGCTTCCAGTAAGCGCCACTGCGCTGCGTTGCAGAGAGGTGGTCTAGGCCGTGCCCCTTTTTACATCTCTCTGCAACGCGGCTCTGTGGCGCTTACTGGAGGTACCTAGTGGTCTAGTTGGACCTTAGGGACCCTTAGGATTCAAGGGGACTTAATATCCCAACTTAAAATGGCCAAAGGGCGTGTTTACACAGTGGGGAAGTGAGCGGACGGGGCGAGGTGACGTGTGCAAACACGCCCTGTGGGCGCGTTTTAAGAGGAAGTTTTAATCCCCTGCCCTATTATATACTAGGGGCTTACAGAGGAGGTCATGCTGATCACAGGGGGACCCCAACGCATAGTGTTCCCTAGTGTATGTAGGTGTTTTCACTGTATTCTGAGTGTCTTTTAACATAGCACTGGCTCTAGGACTGGTTAGTCAGACTCAGTTACCACCAGTATCCGTCTGAAAAAGTTGAGGGTACAGGATGATTTTGCAACAAGGCTTCTTGCTGCTCTTCTGTTTGTTCTTTCTGCATGTTATCCTTCTTCCTGCACTTTTCTTCGTATTTGAGGACTTCTGTTGCTTTTTTCTGCATTTCTTTTTTTTCTTTCTGTGCGTTTCTTCTTCTTTCTTCACATGTCCTATCTCTGTAGGCATAGTTAGAAATTAGCATTTAAAAAACCTTAGAAATTCACTGAAAAAACCATAGGTTTCAGGCACGTTATAGTTAGGAATTAGCATTTAAAAAACCTTAGAAATTCACTGAAAAAACCATAGGTTTCAGGGGCGTTATAGTTAGCTGGACTTTTTACTTGTACAAAACCATTGAAATTCCCCCGTTATAGTTAGTTCAGCTAACTATAACTCGCACGCCCGCAATGCACTGCTGATGACGTCACATATTACATCACTCATGACAGGGTCAGTGACATCACTCATGACATCACTGATGACATCTCAAATGACATCACTGATGACATCATCCTTGTGATAGAGTGGCAGACCTCCTCTCCCCCTAATATAACCTTTGATACACACATTCAAAAAGAGAAACTAAAATTTTCACAACAATGGACATACCACTATAAGTTACAACAACCTATTCAGTAATTCTAAGATCCACATACACATCCACTCATTCACCAACAGTCCTATACAGTCACTCATACATGTACTCACTCATCATATGTACTCATACACCTATACATCATGTTACACAACGCCACTCATCCATAGAGTTACTCACACACATAGTCACTCATGCTAATAAAGAATCAAACATCCATTTACTTGCATATACAGTTATACACACACCACCACACTTACTTCTACAGAAACTTAAACACACTTAGTCTTTTAAACAATCACTTATAGAAACACATACTTATTCATACAGGAACTCTTTCAATCTCTCACTCTCAGATATACTCACTTATATACACCAATAGTCACATATACTAGTTTAAAACATATGTAGTTACTCATAAAGACACTATTGAGACAGTCATTCACTCACTAACACACCCATGCACACACTCATCCACCCATACAGTCCTGCACACATGCTGTCTTCAACACATACAAACAGTGAGTCACTCATTCATGCACCTATGCACTACGTAATACCCCCCACCGAACCATACAGACACTCAGGCACTCATACTGATGCTCAAAAAAACAACTAATAACCTATATACACACTCATATAGCTACCCACCAACCCATGCAGCCACTTATACACAAAGTGAGAGACTGGTACAGATATTTACATATTTAAACATTACTCACTAAGCCATGTATTCACTGTGATACACTTAATCAGTCAGTTATACAATCAGTTTTTCAAAAGCAAATCATCCATTTAGACACTTATATACCCATTTATTCTTCCATCGACCTTGAGATATACTTATATAAAACACATGTAATTTTCTGAAAAACACACATTCACTGGATGATGTCATGAGTGATGTCATTTGAGATGTCATCAGTGATGTCATGAGTGATGTCACTGACCATGTCATGAGTGATGTAATATGTGACGTCATCAGCAGTTCATTGCGGGCGTGCAATTTATAGTTAGCTGAACTAACTATAAAGGGGGAATTTCAATGGTTTTGTACAGGTGAAAAGTCAAGCTAACTATAATGCCCCTGAACCTATGGTTTTTTCATTGAATTTCTAAGGTTTTTTTAAATGCTAATTCCTAACTAAAACGTGCCTGAAACCTATGTTTTTTTCAGTGAATATATATATATATATAAAACACCAAGAAGTCCTGGATTACCTCTTCCACTGGTAATACAAACACAGGTACGGACCACAAATGTGCAGAATTCAATAAAGTGCTTTATTTTGCCAGTTCTGTCAGCATGACGCGTTTCGACTGTGTTTCCACAGCCTTGATCACATGACACCCTGGAACCAAACTGGGTTTTTTATATTGATTTCCTAAACACAAAGGTCATATCAATCAGGGCTAACAATAGAGCTAGAAGACATACTATATTGTTGCATGCTTAAAACCGGTTCAACTCATTTAGATGCAATGTTATCATAAATACTTAATAGTAAATACATTTTAAATACATTATATCATTTTAAAAACAACAAGTTTGGCACAGTATAAAGTGTTATATATGAGGCAACTAGTGTTGAATAATTTAAAACCAAGTGGCTACAACTGTACCTCAGGTCATACCAGAGAACCACAGCTCGACAGGAAGTCCTGGTTGTACTGAGACCATACATGTCTGAATAAAGTACAAGTGCAAAAAAACAAGATCTTTTACGATCTGTGCAAAAGTGCTAAATTATCCATAAGTGACAGATATTAAAATCATATCTATTCCAGGATAAATACTTTAAAAAAGAAATAGAAAGGCCAAAGGCCGATACTCGTATAATTTCTCAACTCACTAATGTGCAAGTGCAATAAAATCATGATTTTCATTTCAGTAGGAATACTTCATACGTGGATGAATCCTTTTAACCAAATCCCATTTAGAGAGCAATCTAACACATGAAATATCTTTTGTGAACCATCCGGGTCACAAACTCTCATTGCATTACCATAATAGATAACATTTTTCATAGTATTATTACATCAGTCGTATTTTAAACATCAATTAATGATACAAAATTGGCAATAGTGTTAAAAGCTGACCAACCGCAGTTCCAGCTCCAATAAAAGAGTGCAGAATATAAAACTAAAAAGACAATTAGAAGTAGATACCTCTCATATTTTTATAAAAAAATATGGAGGTCTTCCCCCATATTCAGACCTTTGGGAATCCTAGTGTCAAGTAGTATAATATATTTTGATTCCAATTTTCTAAGTTGTTTTTCCCTATTCCCTCCTCTAAGGTTCTTGGGCACTGAGTCAATACCAAAATAGCTCACGTCATTCAAGTTTTTCTTATGTACTAGTTTGAAATGGCGAGCTACTGGATAACTCTCATCAGAATTAACAATCGCCCGTAAATGTTGCAGAAGTCGGTTGAATACTGTAACTTGGTACTGCCAATATATTTCAATTTACACATACATTCAAGTACTTATACCGCAAAATCCATGCGGCAAGTAAACAACCCTTTGATTTTGACGGGCTTAGGGTCAAATGCACTCCAATTTTCTGTTGTGTTGATGCCAAACTTACAGGCCCGACATGAAATACATTTATGGAAACTTGATTTTGTAGGTAGCCAGTTAGTGGGAGCTACCACCTCCGGGCTTGATTTAACCAGGGCATCCCTCATTCAGGGTGCCTGTCTAAAGGTAACTTGTGGCCGATCTGCTAAAAACTGAGACAAAGTTATGTCTGTTCTAAGAATGGGCCAATGCTTGTTAATGATGCCCCTAACTTTTTTCTCCTCACTACTAAAAGTGGTTATCAGTCTCATCTGGTCATCACTAGGCCTGGGCAAAAATTTTGTTCCGTTCGCGGAAATTGCGTTCCGCGGAGAGCGCAAAAATGTCAAAATTTCCGCTTTCCGCAGCTTGGCGATAATTTGTTTCTTGCTCGTGCTGTAAAATAATACATTCTCACGCGTGTGCGATCGCCTTACCTGAATCCCTGCATTCGCCGACAAGTTTTCTTGATCCGGTCGCGTTCTCCATGAGATGTTGGATTGTTTTTAGCCATTTGCGCTGTCTCGCGACAGTTCGCGTCCGCAGTGACGTCATGCGTCGCGCGATCACGTCTTTCTTCTCGCGATCATGCACCGCGAGACAACTCAAAACAAGATGGCCGCGCCCGCGAGCAACCACATGGGTAAGTTGGCGACCCGCAACCATGCAGAAAATCTCGCGAACATGCGGGAAAAAAAATTCTGCATCTTCGCGATATTTCCGCTTGTTTGCGATAATTTTAAACATTTTCGCGATCATTTGCGAAAGTGGATTTCGCAAATTCCGCCCACCCATAGTCATCACGCAGGTGGAAATCAGTATTCACTCCACCATTCTCTTGATTTCTTGACTTAGAGGTAGTGTCCAAACATTGCTCTCTCGTATGGCTATTAGCCCTAGTTTTTGCTGTTTCTAACATTTTTGGACAGTATCCATGGGCAATGAATCTATTCTGGGCTTGAGCTTGGCATTCAACAAGATCTTTTTCCGAACTGCAGATTCTCTGCATTCTTAGAAATTCACCATACGGTATACTTTTAATCAGATGACCTGGGTGGGAACTACTAGCATGCAATACTGCATTACCTGCGGTTTTCTTTCTGTGTAATCTAGTCTGTAGGACATTATTCTCTATGTAAATCTCTACATCAAGGAATTGGACACATTGTTTGCTTACATCTGCACTAAATTGTAAATTCAAATAATTTTCATTGATAGCTTTTACAATTTCATTGGCAGATTCCACAGACCCTTTCCAAATCATGCATACGTCATCGATAAAACACCAGAATTCCACCACATGGGAGTTAAACAGCACTCCATGGGTGCCCCTGAGGACATGTTCCTCCCACCACCCCACATGCAAACATGCGTAGCTTGGGGAGAACCATGCCCCCATTACAACACCCCGAAGCTACTGAAAGACTTCCCTATTAAACATAAAGTAGTTGTTCTTCAAACATAATTCTATCATTCTCAGAATGTTGGTGGTAGTTGATTTTGCGTTTATCTAAAAGGTATTTCACTGCTGTAAGTCCGTCCACATGATGAATGCTGGTGTACAAGGTACAAATGTCCATTACAATGAGTACATAGTTATCTTCCTATTTGATGGTATTCAATTTAGACAGAAAATGCCCTGTGTCTTTAACAAAAGATGGAAGATTTTCCACAAATTCATGAAGGAAATGGTCCACATATTTCGAAAGTGGTTAAAGGAGGCTGCGCTGGGCTGAAAGTATTGGGCGTCCTGGTATAGGCTTTACCTGTTTATGTATTTTCGGGATGAAATATAAAGTTGGAGTAACTGGAAAATCATTTTCCTATAGCAGGTGTTGTCACTTAGATGCTGCTCTGCCTCTTCTAGATATAAAGTTTGTGGCCAAATTACGATGTTTCCACCTTTGTCCGATTTGTTGATAATCAAGTTGGAATTGTTCATTAGTTTTCGCATGAGTTTTGAATATTGTATTTCCATAAATTTGTATCTCCTGCGTTTACGTAATGTATTGCAATTCAGAGCTTTCAAATCCTCGATCACAATATTATTGAAAGTGTCTATTGCATCTTTTGGCATTAGCGGAATACATTTTGAAGGTGGCCGAAAGGGACTACTACAGGGAGTGCATGCACAGTTCGTAAAATGTCAGTGTCAGAAACTTGAAAATTGCTGGTCGGACGATTTGTATTAGTGAAGTTGGCTGCCTGCTCATGTGCTTTATTCAGCGTGAAATGTTTCTTCAATTTGAGCTTCCACATAAACTTGAAAACGTCTATGCGGGATTGAAAATAGTTAAAGGAATTGTGTATATATTACCTACTGACGGTCACGGTCTCGGTCGCCACTCGGTAGTTATAGTTAGGACCTATTTTCCATAGGAAAAGCGTTTTTTGTTTTTCAAATAACTGCTTGACGAATCTTCGTGAAATTTTCAAAACTAGTGGGGCTCTCCGGTCAGCTCCTGTCTTGAAAGTTTCAGGGTGATTCGTCAAGCGGGGGCCGAGAAAAAAGGGGGTCCCAAAACACATTTTCCCCATGTTGATTTCCATAGGATAATATTAGTCAAAGCTACTGCCCGAACTGCTTAAACCAAATTTGGCAAAAAGATAGCCCTTGGTTCAGAAAAAGCCCTTTTTGTTAAAAGGTGTAAATCCGTTCAGTAGTTCCAGAGAGATTAAAAAAATAAACAAGTTTTGATATCTGTGCGGAGCCTAACCCCCCTAGCACGAGCTTGGCACGTGCTGGGGGCTAGGGAGTTGTAAAAAGGGGCATGGCCTCGGACCACCTCTCTGCAGCGCAGCTCTGTGGGGCTTACTGGAGGTACCTGGTGGGCAAGTTGACCTCCAAGGACCCTCAGGAGTCAAGGGAATTAATCCCCCAACTTAAAACCCACCAGGGGATGCGTTTCCACAGTGGTGAAGGGAGGGGGTGGGGCCTGATGTGACATGTATGTACTTATCCAATCACTCCGCCAAAACCTAAGCACTTATAAATGCACCATGCACTCTCCTTGCAGCACTCTAATCATCCATTCACTACCCATGCACTCATACAATGACCCATGCACTAACTCATGCACTGCTATAATACCCTGAGACCATTATTTTATCCCCATCTGATACTTAAAACCACCTATAGTAAAGCCCAAGGGTAGTTGCCCAGTGCTAGGACGTAAATGGCTAGGGCTGGCCCCTGAACCCTGGCGCACAGACCTTGAGGCAAACATCCCATCAGAAACAAGGGTATAGAGCAAACACAGAAAAATTAGACAATCTGGTTGAATGGAACTGTAGATAGGAATTTCAGGAAACCTGGTCCAATAAAACCTAACAACTTCAACAGGTCCTCATGGTTCAACCCCCAGCTGGTTGCTCAAAGGAAAAACTGCAAAAAGCTAGAAAGGAGCTGGAGGACGGCCTATACCCCAGAGCTCACAATAGCATACAAGGCAGCTATTCAGCAGTTTCATAAAAATAAGACAGCACAAGCTATCTTTTTTGAAGAATAAAGAAAGAGGTCCGCCAACGCTCCAAAGGAGCTGTTTAAAAGTGTAAAATCACTCACAACAGTTGATTTAGGCACCCATGTTGCTCAACATTCAAAAGAAAGATGTGATGACCTGGCCACGTTCTTCAAGAATAAGGTGGAAAAGATCTATAATTCTCTTCACCCAAACATGAGCCAGAGACCGGCAGTAAGTGCAGTTCCCATGAGCCTACAGGAACTCGCCATAGTATGGAGCAAACAACAACCCCCCCCAGCCATGTTGTCATTCCCTAAACTAAGCGAAGAACAGGTTGGTTCCCATCTACGAAACATCAAATCAGGATCCCCAGTGGGCTCTGTACTGCTCCACATTCTTGCTCAATGGGAGAATTGTGTTTTGACAGAAATGACCAACCTCATCTCTCTATCTCTTGAAAAAGGGATAGTGCCTAAGGAGTGGAAGCACGTCATTGTAAAACCATTATTAAAATAACCTTAACTTGATCCCGCAGTCATGGCAAACTATCGCCCGATCTCATTACTGCCAATTTGGCGTAAGATCGCAGAGAAGCATGTGAACAGTGCTATCTCACAGTTTCTGGAAGAAAATGGCATTCTACACCAGACCCAGATGGGTTTCAGGCCAGGGCATAGTACGGAGTCAGCCCTACTTATGGTCATCGAAAAATCAAAAATGATATTAAATCAGGGAAGGTCCGCGGTGGTGGTGTTATTAAATCTAAGCACTGCCTTCGACATGGTAGACCATAAAATTCTTGTCAACAGACTAGAAAACGTTGGGATCAGCGGTACAGCCAACCAATCGGTGGCCTTGTTCCTGAACAATAGATCTTTTCAATGTATGGAGGCCGGCATCCTGTCTGGCACTCTTTCAGCACCTTGGGGAGTGCCTCAGGGATCCTCCCTGAGTCCAACTCTTTTTAATGTCTACATGAGCACATTATCCCATATAGTACAGGAGTTTGAACTCTCCATTGTGTCATATGCTGATGACACCCAATTAGTCGTGCCAAGAGCTGACTCTACCAAATCCAACCACAGGCAGTTAATACCTTGTCTGGAAAAAATAGGAAATTGGAGGGCTGACTGTAGTCTCAAGCTGAACGGGGATAAAACTGAGCTGATGATCCTGGGCAGTAATTACAGCCCGCGGTTAGAGATCCCTTGGCCAGCTGACTGGGGTCCACCCCCAACTGCGAAATGCTCTATAAAAAATCTGGGCATGTGGCTCGATCAGAATCTCACTATGGAGACGCAAGCCAAAAAACTGGTTGGTTACTGCTTTGGTATACTACGGATGATCAGGAACATCCCAGAGAATTAAAAAAGACGGTGGTACAAGCCTTGGTGGTCTCGAAACTTGATTATGGCAATTCACTATACATAGGGGTCACCTAAATATACGTCACCATTAGATTACAGTAGAGTACATGGTGAATTAATAAGTGCTAGGTTATTGGAGCAGTGATTAGATAAGTACACGGTGCTGACAAGGTGATTGCAAGAGTGCTCATGGAGTGACAGGGGAATGCTGGAGTGCATAGGCACTGCTCTGGTGGTTGTAGCAGAGAATGTATTAGTGCCTGGGACATTGCATGAGTACATGTGTACTTACAAATTTACCATGCACTCTCCTTGCAGCACTCTAATCATCCAGTTACTACCCATGTACTCATGCAATGGCCCATACACTAACTCATGCAGTACTACCCATGCAGTCCAGCAATCCCCTTGTCACTCCCTGAGCACTCTTCTATTCATCATGTCAGCACCGTATACTTATCCAATCACTGTGCCAATACCCAAGCACTTATAAATTCACCATGTAGTATCTTTGCAGCACTTGAATCATCCAGTCACTAACCATGTGTTTATGCAATGGCCCAGGCACTAACAGATGTAGTGCTACAGTCCCCTGAGGACTACCTATGCAGTCCAGTAATCTGGCTGTCACTACCTATGCACTCTTCAAATCCCCCAGCCACCACAATGTACTTATCCAATCACTCCGCCAAAGCCCAAGCAGTTATAAAATCACCATGTACTGTCCTTGTAGCACTCTAATCATCCAGTCACTACCCATGTACTCATGCAATGACCCAGTCACTAACACATGTACGGCTGCAATCCCTTGAGGTCTAACAATGTAGTCCAGTAATCTGCCTGGTACTACCTATGCAGTCCTCCAATCACCCAGTCAGTCCTATGTCCTTATCCAATCGCTGCGCCAAAAACCAAGCACTTATAAATTCACCATGCACTCTCCTCGCAGTACTCTAATTTATTTAGTTATTTATTTGCGGTTTTTATAGAGCGCGACACTCATCCCATGGGATATCACGGCGCTTTATACCAAAATAAGGACTGCTGATGGCGTATGCTGAGATGTTTAAGGATTGGGGAAGAGATGGGTTTTCAACTTTCTACGAAACTGGAGATAATTTGTAGTATGTCTTAGGTCAGTGGGGAGCTCATTCCACCTTTTTGCTGCTAGGTAAGAGAAGGAGCGGCCGCCTGTTCTAACTTTGTAGATGCATTTGATTTTAGCCAAAGCTGATTGACATGAGCGTAGGTTTCTATTGGGCACATAAAATTCAATTTTCCCTTGGAGAATTGTGGGGCCAGTCTAGTGTAAAGCCCTATGGGCATGGCTAAGCAATTTAAAGGCAGCCCTCTGACGCATCGGGAGCCAGTGAGGTTTATTTAAGCATTCTGATGCCGAGTCTCGTTTACCTTTGTTGCAGATGAGTTTGTCCGCCAGATTTTGCAGAACCTGTAAGCGGGAGAATAAATGTTCGTTCATCCCTACAAACAGCGCATTGCCATAGTCCAGGCGACTGACCAATAGGGCCTGTGTGACTGAGCGTCTGCAATCTAGGGGTATCCAGGGAAATATCCTGGCAAGAAGTTTTAGTATGGCAAAGCCCTTGCCAAAAAGGGATTGGACGTGATCCTTCATGGACAAGGCATCGTCCATGATGATTCCCAGGTTCCTGGCATGTTGTTTTGGAGTGGGGGCCAATCCCAGTGAAGGTGGCCACCATGTGGCATCCCACATGCATCTGGCACCACCGAACAGAAGAATCTCCGATTTACCTGCATTCAACTTTAGGCAGTGATCATGCATCCATTGTGCCATTTCGGAAAGGCAGTCATGTAGCTTGGTTTTGGTTACATCTGGCCCTTCGTCCATGGCCACCATCAGCTCTGTGTCGTCCGCATAGGAGCAGATGCCAATGCCCCACTTCCTTCCGATGTCAGCAAGAGATGAAATATAGACATTGAAAAGAGTGGGGATCAGTGAGGCGCCCTGAGGGACCCCGCAGCCGATGGGGTTGGGCCGTGCATGGAACTGACCCATATGTACTGCCTGGGTATGGTTGCTCAGGAAAGAGTGTAGCCAGTTCAATGCCGTGGATTGAACTCCCTTGCTCTGAAGTATGTTCATCAGACACTCGTGGGATACCGTGTCAAATGCCGCTGACAGGTCAAACAGTATCAGCGCCACCGCTCCACCTTGATCGGTGGAGGATCTGATACTGTCCGACACTGCCAGCAACGTTGCCTCGGTGCTGTTATTGGCTCTAAAGCCAGTCTGGGAGGGATCCAGAAGGGAGTTACTTTCTAGGTACCTAGTCAGCTGTGCATTGACCAATTTCTCCAGAGCTTTAGAGAGGTAAGGAAGCTGGGAAATCAGTCTGTAGTTCTATGGATTGAGAATGTCGGATCCCGCTTTTTTCAGAAGGGGGGTCACAGAGGCGTGCTTCCAGACATCAGGGAAGATAGCAGTGATTAACGATTTATTGAAAAGTTGAGTGATCAGGGGGCAGAGCGTGGGCGCAATTTCTGAAAACACGAAGTGGGGACAGGGGTCCAAAGGAGATCCAGATTTAACTGTGTTTAGAACTGCTAGAACCTCATCTGCAGAGAGTGGTTCAAAGCTGGTTAAGCGGGGTGCATTTCCTGAGTCTGGTGGGGCTGTGGGTATTTCTGGTAACATCGCAATCTTGGATGGGTTATCTGAGTTGCTGTGGGTATGTTGGGGGGTGAAAGTAGAGTATATTTTCTTGATCTTTTCAGAAAAGATGATACTGATACGCTCCTCGGTCGAGGGGGTGAGTGTTTGTGAAGTGCTGGATGGTTTGCTAAGCTCCTTCACTATCCTAAACAGTTCTTTCGCTAAATTACTGTTTTGTTGAATACGCTGAGTGAAGTGATCCTTTTTTGCATTTTTGATGGCAAGAATATACTGCTTTCGTTTATGGACATAGGTTAGTCTCGTTTCGCTGTCTTTGGACTGTCTCCATAGATGTTCAGTTTTTTGGCATTCCTTTTTAAGATTTTTTAGATGGGGGGGGTATACCATTTCTCTGTTATAGATTTTTTTCTGGATTCCCGCATTGGGGCTAGTTTATTTAATGTTTGCAATATTTCAGCATCTAGTAGGGCAACATCATTGGAGACAGAGGAGTCCTCCGATAATTCAATAATAGCCTCTTGAAAGTGTTTCTCAAAATTGGATTTGTTGATTAGCCTCCAAGCTCGTTTGGAGATATGAGGGGCTACCTTGGATTTCGGAGGTTTACCGGGAAGGTCGAATGAGAAGGAAATAAGGGAGTGGTCCGACCAGGATAAGGGGTGGACCTCTCTTATGTTGGTGGATTCGATATTAGTAAATAGTAGGTCTAGTGTGTGGCCAGCTGTATGAGTGGGGAAGCCGGGAGTATTGCTCGCTATTTTTAAAGAATCAATCTGCTACAAAATTGTTTTTTACCTGTGTGTCACTCTGCCCTGAGCACTACCCCTAAATTCGAGTCGCCGTTCACGCCGCACAGCCGATCTAAACGCTGCTGCGGGTGTAACCATTCTCTTGCCGCCAATTACGAGGACAGTGAGGCCACGCCCATTGCCCTAAGGCCACGCCCCCTCCTTTCCCTTACAAAACATGTGCCTGGGCCGGACACGCAGCGGACGAGCGCAGCGGGCGCGCCGCCAGCGCGCCGAAGGTGCGCCAAAGGTAAGCCCATCTGCGCCCGTCCGCGACCGGCCGGGACTAGGGGCTATACCCCCTGCTGGCTCGACTCAAAACTCGTCCACACCCACCCGCTACGCTCGCAAGGAATTGCTAGCCTTTCATAATGATAATAAGGGTATAAAAACACATCTATGTACCCAAACGGGGCCAGGATTATCCTATGGACCAATCTCCTGCCTCGCTTGTCGCTGGTCCAGCATGGGTCAAACCCCATCAGGAAACCACACAACCCATGCAAAAAATCACTTGACTCTGAACTGTCTATATTTTAACGCTAGATCCTTACCTAGACACGCCCTGGACATCTGTGATCTACTTATATCTAAGACCCCGGACCTAGTTATCATTGCCGAAACCTGGCTATCCGAGACCAATGCTCCAGACTTAGCAAACGCCCTCCCCTCTAATTACAAAATCATTACGCAAGACAGACTTGGTTAAAGAGGAGGGGGGGTTGCTGTGATATTCAGGGTACAACTAACATGCTTTGAGGAACCTACAACTGCCCACATCGAACATCAGACCTTACCTTTTAAAGTAATTTACGAGGGCCTTACCATCCTAGCTGGTGCAGTTATATACAACCCCCCTGGACAACAAGCCAGTCTCGGCGCCAAATTATTGAATCAACTTCTGCCACTCTGTCTGAAACACAAAAATTATCTAATTGTTGGCGATTTTAACATTCACTACGAGAAAATAGATGCCCCGGGAGCCTCCCAGCTTGAATATGACATGGGAATTTTCAATCTCAAGCAGTCACTACCCATGTACTCATGCAGTGATCCAGGCACTAACACATGCACTGCTACAATCCCTGTGTACTAACCATGCAGTCCTCAAACCACCTACACACTTCTCATTCGCACATTCAATTACCCTGGTAGTACCCATGCAGTCCAGCAATTACCCTGTCACTCCCTGTGCACTCCTCCAGTCTCTCAGCCACTACTATGTACTTATCCAAACACTGCCAATACCCAAGCACTTATAAATTCACTCAGGCACTCTCCTTGCAGTATTCTAATGTGTCAGCCAGTAGCTTTGTACTCATGCAATGATCCAGGCACTAACTGATCACTGCTACAATCCCCTATGCACTACCCATACAGTCCTCTAACCACTTACACACTTCTTAATTGCTCTTTCAATTGCCCAGGTAGTACCCATGCACTTCCGCAAACTGTCACTTCCTGTGCACTCCTCCAGTCACCCAACCACTACCATGTCCTCTTGTATCGGGACCTCATGACACAAGTGGACTTTATCCCCCGAGCAGCAGTGCGCCAAGAGGCGCGTTTGCAGAGTGGTGTAAAAAGGGGGCGGGACCTCAGACCACCTCTCTGCAATCCAGCTGTGTGGTACTTACTAGAAGTACCTTGTGGGCTAGTTGGCCCCCAGGGACCCTCAGTATTCAAGGGGACTTAATCCCCCAACTTAGAATGCGCCAGGGGGTACGTTTGCAGAGTGGTTGAGAAAGGGGCATGGCCTGTGTCCACTTCTCAGCAATCCCACTGTGTGGGGCTTATTGGAGGTAGGAGGTAGGCTAGTTGGCACCTAAAGGACCTCCATCAGCGAATGGGCCTTCAATCTGCATAGTGATGGGAAAAGGGGGCGTGACTGTTATGAGAACTTAGCAATCCTGCTGTGTGTTACTTACTGGAGGTAATAGGAGGGGTAGTTGGCGCCCAATATGTCCTTGGGGGCCAAGTATCCCTCTTGTTACCTCCAATAAGTCCCACACAGTAGGATTGCTAAGACGTCTTCAGAGGCCATGCCCCCTTTCTCCAACACTCTGGAAACATGCCTTCTGGCAGACTATGGGATGGGGTGAAGTCCACTTTACTCCTGAGGGACTTTGGGGTCCAAAAAGCCCTTCCGGTACCTCCTGTAAATCCTGCGCAGTGGAAATCAGGAGCGCTGGTCGGAGGCCCAGCACCCTTTCTCCACCACACTGCAAACGCGCCTACTAGATAAAGAAGTGTTTGCAATGTAATAGGTTTCACATTTGCGAGAGTTTGAGCTATTGTCGTTGTAAATGTAAAAGTTTTTTATTCATGTATTTTGGAGTTGAGTGGATGTACGTTGTGTGTAGTGGAATTATGTAGTATGTCGTGCAGTGAAATTATGTGGATTGAAAGTATGTGGTATTTAGTGTATAGGAATTATGTAGAGTGGGATTATGTGTTATGGAGAGTAATTATGTGGTATGGTAGTCTGTGTTGTGGAGTGGTAACATCAGGTTTAGTCTTCCTCATTTCCATAGAAGCTCAACTATGAACCCAGTGAGACAAAAAAAGGAGGAATCAATGAGGAGCACTTGTGGACTTAATCAGAGGTATGAGCAGGGCTACTGGATTTATGCGACTGTTTGGCTACACCAACTTTCGCACAATTATACATTTTCTGCATTAGCCACATAATTCATCATCTGCTCCCTAATATGCAGATTTAAACGTCTCAAACCCTACCAAAAATGCAGCGACAAGTGTTACAGCGTGTTGGAAGGCCCTATGCAAACCTAGAAAGGTCACCTCTTACTTATTGCTAAATGTGGGTGTTAAATTGGTAGTAATGGTGTGCAAGCCACTGTTGCTTCCTTCTGCGCTTCTCTTGCCTCTTTCTTCATTTCTGTTGCTTCTTTCTGTACATTTCTTTCTTTTTCTGCACTTATCTTGCCTCTCTGTAAATCTCTTCTACTTGCTACACCTCTCTTCCATCTTTCCGCACATCTGTTGCCTCTTTCTGCACCTCATTTGCTTCTTTCTGTACCCCTCTTGCCTCTTTCTGTACCCTTCTTCCCTCTTTCTGCAGCTCTCTTGCCTTTTTCTGTATCTTTCGTATGTCTTTCTGCACCCTTTTTGCCTCTTTCTGCACCTATGTTACTTCTTTCAGCAGTTCTCTTCATTCTTTCTGCACCCCTCCTGCCTCTTTCAGTACCTCTCTTGCCTCTTCGTGCACCCCTCCTACCTTTTGCTGCACCCCTCTTGCCTCTTTCTACACCTCTGTTTGTTATTTCCGCACTGCTCTTCCTTCTTTCTGTACCTCACTTGCCTCTTTCTGCACCACTCTTCCTTCTTTCTAAACCTCTGTTGCTTATTTATGCACTTGTCTTGCCTCTTTCTGCACCCTTCGTGCCTCTTTCAGCACCTCTGTTGCTTCTTTTGTGCACTTCTCTTCCTTCTTTCTGCACCCCTTGTGCCTCTTTTTGCACCTCTGTTGCTTGTTTCTGCACTTCTATTGGTTCTTTCTGCACTTCTCTTGCTTGTTTCTGCACCTCTCTTACATCTTTCTGCACCTCTCTTGCTTCTTTCTAAACGTCTGTTGCTTCTTTATGCACTTCTTTTGCCTCTTTCTGCACCCTTCGTACCTCTTTCAGCACCTCTGTTGCTTCTTTCTGCACTCCTCTTCCTTCTTTCTGCACCCCTCGTACCTCCTTCTGCACCTCTGTTGCCTCTTTCAGCACCTCTGTTGATTCTTTCTGCAGTGCTCTTGGTTCTTTCTGCACCTCACTTTCACCTTTCTGCTCTTCTCTTTCTTCTTTCTAAACTCCTGTTGCTACTTTCAGCAATTCTCTTGCCTCTTTATGCACTTCTCTTGCTTATTTCTGCACCTCTCTTGCGTCTTTCTGCACCTCTGTTGCCTCTTTCTGCACTTTACTTGCTTCGTTCTACACCTCTTTTGCCTCTTTCGTCACCTCTGTTGCATCTGTCTGCACCATTGTTCCCTCTGATTGCACCTCTCTTCCCTATTTGTCCAACTCTCTTGCCTCTTTCTACACCTCTCTTCCTTCTTTCTGCACTACTCTTGCCTCTTTCTGTACCTCTGTTGCTTTTTTCTGTACCTCTTTTGTCTCTTACTTCACCCTTTGTGCCTCTTTCAGCACCTCTGTTGCTTCTTTCTGCACTTCTCTTCCTTCTTTCTGCACCCTGTGTGCCTCCTTTTACACCTTTGTTGCTTCTTTCTGCACTTCTCTTGGTTCTTCTGGCACTTCTCTTGCCTCTTTCTTCACCCTTCGTGCCTCTTTCAGCACCTCTGTTTCTTCTTTCTGCACTTCTCTTCATTCTTTCGGCACCCCTCTTGCCTCTTTTTGCACCTCTGTTGGTTCAATCAATTAATCAATCAATCAGGGGCTTATAAAGTGCACTAGTCCCCTGTGAGGGTCTCAAGGCACTGCTGGTTCTTTCTGCACTGCTCTTACTTCTTTCTGTTCCTATCTTGCCCCTTTCTGCTGTCAGGGCTCTAACTTGTAACCTTTAAATTGCACGGGAGCAGAACGGCGATAGGTCCCAATGTTCTCCTCAGAACACTTCCTGTAAGGTTCTTAAGTTCCGTTCCAGGTAAGTTCCAAGGGGGAAAAGGGGTTGGGACAGAGAAGAGACAGCTCCAGATTCTGCCTGCAGCTTCGTTGACTTCTTACCTTCTTTTCACAGGTCTGACAACAGTTACATCTATGTTAGAACTTACTTTAAACTTGTCAACTGTTCTTACTCCTTACAATCTACATTAGTTCCTCATCTTACCAGAATCTCTTGGAGGCTTGCTACTCTTCTTACTTCTCTAATTCCATATTTACAAGGATGAGAAGTCTTCACTCAACGCTCTTCCAGTTTAAGGGTAGTGCTGTTCAGGACTATTCCGTAATCCCTTACGTAAAGAAGAAAATATCATTAGTGTGAGCCTGCCTTATTATTTTACTGCTGGTGTGCCTTCCAGGTCTCCCTATAACTTACTGTGTAGAGTCGTGAGTGAGACGATGTACCGGGATTCTGTTTATGATGAAATATGGACTGGATACTTTCCTTTCCAGGATAATGTAGAGAGAGTAATTCATATTTTTATATATATATATATATATATATATATATATATATATATATATATATATTATTGCCTGATTGACTCTCTCAAGTTATCTTTTGTTTAGGAAAGGATATTATTCCTCCACCGTGGTTTCTTTTTATTTTGTTTCTGCAAGTAATGAGGGGATCACAGGGTGAAGAAGGTAAGCTCTCACAAGTGTTTGCTTTCGCCTCTACCTCACGGAGAATACTTTCTCCCTGACACGATGCGAGGGAACCTTCAGCAATCACATGGAGCAACTCTAGTCCTTCCTATATTTAAACCCCGCTAGGTTTAATTGCGACACGGAAGGAGCTAACGCTGTCTACACTCCAACAACCGTGCCCGGGAAATGGTTACAATCTCTGTGGTAAACGCGACGCTTGAATTTATTCGTCCGCGTTAACCACCGAGATTCCAGTAATGCCCAATTCACTTCCTTATCAACACTATGCGCGTAAGAAACGCGCTCCCGCTTTTATGTCTCTTACTGCCCAGAATTCAAGAAGGTCAAAAAGTGTTCCAGCAGCCTTGTTAAGGTAGCAGCGCTTAAATGTATGCACTCGCGTTTGAAGCCGCCAGAACACTGTTCACTTCTGCTGACTGAAAATTGATTAGTATTTCTGACACAATTACTTCAGTGTTTATCTTTTTACTTCAGAGAGAGAGATTTTAATTTTGACAACTTGACTGACTAATTTTAATACTCTGAGGAGTTTACACTTTGAAGGTCCTTTACACACTAACCTGATTCTGAAGGGAAGTATCAAACACCGGCGAAACTAACCCCGCACATACGCAAACTACCCTAGCTGACTAACACGACGCAGAAAATCAGATGTTCTTCCCTCAGCTTCTTCAGTGAAGTGCACAGTGGAATGTTGGAGCACACTTCACCAGCTGCCCTGAATCCTAAAAGACTAGACTGCTAACAGCAGAGTGCTGTAGCAGTATGTGCATGTTGGCAGCCATCTTGGAGTTCCACTGATGCCAACATGCACCCCAGTTTAATGGATTAGAAGACTTTTGGTAATCTTGCGAAAGGGAGATAGTAGCCAGAAAAGCGTTACTGGGAGGAAACCTCTTGTGGGTCCTGACATCTGCACCCATGTTCTATGTTTCTGCACATTTCGTTCCTGTTTATTCACCTCTTTCTGCACCTCTGAGTTAGAGGTAATTTAATCCCCCTGCCCTATTATGTACTAGGGCTTACAGGGGATGTCATGCCAATCACAGGTATATTCCAACCCATAATGTACCCTAGTGTATGTAGGTGTTTTCACTGAATTCTAAGTGTCTTTCAGCATAACACTGGCTCCGGGCCTGGTTAGTCAGAGTCAGTTACCACCAATACTAACCAGTAAAAAGTTGGGGGCACAGGATGACTTTGAAACAAGGCCTCTTTCTACATCTCTGTTAGTTCTTTCTGCATATCTCTTATGTCTTTCTATACTTTTCTATAGGACTTCTGTTGCCTCTTTCTGCATTTCTCTCGGTTCTTTCTGCGCCTTTCTTCCTCTTTCTCCACATGTCGTACCTCTGCAGGCATAGTTAGAAATTTGCATTTAAAAAACTTTAGAAATTCAATGAAAAAAACCCTAGGTTTCAGGGACGTTACATTAAGAAATAATCTTTTAAAAAACCTTTGAAATTCACTGAAAAAAACCCATAGGTTTTAGGGACGTTATAGTTAGAAATTAGCATTTAAAAAAACATAGAAATTCACTGAAAAAACCATAGGTTTCAGGGACGTTATAGTTAGTTGGACATTTCACTCAATCAAAACCAGAGAAATTCGGCTGTTATAGTTAGTTGAGCCAACTATAACACCACAATGCACTGCTGATGATGTCACATATTACATCATTCATGACATGGGCAGTTACATCACTGATTACATCTCAAATGACATCACTGATGACATCACTGATGACATCATCCACGTTATAATCTGATGCACCTCCTCACACCCTAATATAACCTTTGATACACCCACTCTAAAATACAGACTGCCTTTTTCGAAACCATAGAAGCACCAATACCAGTTACTACAGACCTACTCACTGATTCCTAGGTCTACACACACATCCACTCATTCATCCATACAGTCACTCATACATGAAGTCACTCATCAATACAGCATTATCATTTGCACTCATACACCTAAACAGACACACACACACCACTACTCATCCACAGAGTCATTTATATACTCCAACACTCACATATACTGCCTTTCACATTTGTAGTTACTAACAAATGTACCACTGAGACATCCATTCACTCAACAACATACCGCACACTCACTCACCCATGCAGCCCTTCACAGATGCACTCTTGAACCCATACACCCAGTGAATCACCCACTCACACATCTATGCACAGAGTCACACAACCCCCACCCACCCACACGGACACTCAGGCACCCATACAGATACTCAGACAACCAATCAATAACCCATATAGACACTCATGTAGCTACTCACAAACACATGCAGCCGATTACACACAAACTGACAGACTGATACAGACATTTATACATTTTAGTCACTAAACCATGCTTTCAGTAAGACACGTTTAATCACTCACTTATACAGTCAGTCATGCACCTACTAAATCATACATTCAGACACTTATACACCCATTCATTCATCAAAACACCTTGGCTGAGGATGCATTATATGACTGGTTGCACTTTGCAGTTCATTAAGAAATGTAAATATTGATCACAATCTTTTCATTATCTATACCAGCCGCACTGGTGACACATTGTGTTTGGGCAGAGTTAAAATCACATAATGGGTCTGACCAAGTGCATGGCCGAAACGTAACAGTATTTTATTTATGTCTAGGCATGCCTCTAGGGGGAAGGGCTATATATACTTACCTGTTTTTGGCGGCAATTAGATTGACAATGGCTTCTGTGAAGCCGAAACGTGTCTCCCCTGTCGTGGGGTCTTGGGAGACCCGAGAAAATAAGAAGGCCATATTCCTACAGCCTCAAGTGCGTGCCTTCTTTGTTGAAGCAGGATTTTTATTTTATTTTATTTATTTGCAAAGTTGTATATAGTGTGAGCTAGACCCGGAGGTATCAGAGCGCTTTACATGAGGACAAGCATTGTTTCATAGCATAGTTACAAGCTACAACGTTGCAAGATACACAGTTTCAGACCATAGATATCAGTTGCTGGAGCGCAGTTGCATGCGTTAAAAATGAATACTTAAGTGAAAGAGCGGGCGAGGGGAGATATTCAGGGGAGAGAGGATAGGAGCAGGAGAGGGAGACCAAGAATGAATGCATTCCTTACCCCTGTTCGCCTTCTCCCTCTACCTTTCCACCCCCTTAAGATGGGTGTACGCATTAATAAGTAACTGATGTAACCATGTAACAATGTTTCCGAAAAAAAATTCCTATCTCATGTAACGCGCTCTACCTTCGGGTCTAGCCAGTGCTTTATAAAACTCTTCAAACTTCCCCTCTTTCATTCTTTGTCTTCCTCCCCGGCTCCTATCCTCCCTCACCTGAATCTCTCCCCTTGCCTCGTTTTTGTATCTTATAAGTATTGTTAACCATGTGCCGTTTATCAAAGCACTCCCTCTCCCCTTGTTGGGGAGGGATCCAGCATTTATTCCCTGGAGTCTCAGAGACCCCTCTGAGAGAGTCCACAGCATCAAGGGCGTTCACACACAGCAGAGTTGTAGGAATGGCGCCCCTTGCCAAAGCACTCCCTTTCCCCTTGTTGGGGAGGGATCCAGTATTTATGCCAAGAATGAAAGAGGGAAAGTGGTGGCGGAGGGAGAAGGCAGCTTAACCGGGAGGCACGGAAAAACAGTGTCTAACATCCAATGTGCAGTGATCCCAGTAGAAAAGGTGTCGTTCCCACACCTCCAAGGTGTGTGGCTCCCTATGCACTGTGGGCTCTCTGATAGGGGTCACTGAGACTTCAGGGCATAAATACTGGATCCCTCCCCAACAAGGGGAAAGGGAGTGCTTTGGCAAGGGGCGCCATTCCTACAACTCTGCTGTGTGTGAACGCCCTTGATGCTGTGGACTCTCTCAGAGGGGTCTCTGAGACTCCAGGGAATAAATGCTGGATCCCTCCCCAACAAGGGGAGAGGGAGTGCTTTGATAAACGGCACATGGTTAACAATACTTATAAGATACAAAAACGAGGCAAGGGGAGAGATTCAGGTGAGGGAGGATAGGAGCCGGGGAGGAAGACAAAGAATGAAAGAGGGGAAGTTTGAAGAGTTTTATAAAGCACTGGCTAGACCCGAAGGTAGAGCGCGTTACATGAGATAGGAATTTTTTTTCGGAAACATTGTTACATGGTTACATCAGTTACTTATTAATGCGTACACCCATCTTACGGGGGTGGAAAGGTAGAGGGAGAAGGCGAACAGGGGTAAGGAATGCAAATAGTAAACATAACGTGGAGGCGAGGAGAACAATGTCAGATGTCCAGCTGGGTAGGTGCTGGCCAAGGGGTGAACCAGGGCCAAACTCCTCTTTAGCTGCAAGAGACAGCTCCACCGGGCATCAGCCAAGGTTACTCGGGCACCGCAGAAAATAAAAGACAAGTTCAGGTTTCCGCCCAGGAGGCATCGTCAAAAGTTCCATCAAAAGTATTGGTTAAGGTGTTGGTGGGGGGTAATTATCTTTGATATATATATATAGGTCCACAGCGCAAAAGATGAGACGCACTAAAGGAACATCGTACTGCTGGTTGGTGGGACATTAAAAAGAAGGTGAGCAGCAATGTACGACAAGGCAACCTACTGTGTAAAGATACAGTTTAAGTGAATTGGCAGCTTCCACTATGGAATGACCATTGAGTAGAGACTGCGTTAACCAGAATGCAAAGGGTGCTTGAGCCCAGTGGGGCGAGTATTCAAGACGGCGCAGGTGCTCTTTGAACTATTGCTACTAATTGCTCTTGCACACAGCCCCCCACTGCCCCGGGAACCGGCAGCCCCTGGGGCTTTTTTAATAAATAATTAAACCTATGTGGGGGGTCAAGCCCCCCCTCATGCCCTGGGGACCGCCACCTCACTGGGGCACTAAGATGCAAATGTGGGGGTCGGTTACGGACCCCTGAGCCATGGGGACCACCAACCCCTGGGGCTTTGCAAACATTAGGAGGAGGGCCATGCAGCCCCCTCCTGGAGCCCTCCATAGGCCCTGGGGACCACAACCTCCCAGGACCGGCTCCTGCAGTGTCCCGGGGTGCTCTCGCTTACAAAATTCAAACCACATTGCTTTTCCACAAGGGGAGCTGCATGTCAGCAGCTCCTCTTGTGGAACTCAATGCCCGCTCCCGCAGGAGGCTGGCACCCGGTGGGACAGTGGTGGAATTGGGGCTCCCCCCACGGTCCCCAATGAAGAGACCAGGTCAGGGGGAATGGGGTCCCCGGGGCTAGAAGTGGCCCAGGAGGGGGGCCATGCAGCACCCCTGCCAAAAAAAAAGTAAAAAAGTATGGCCAAGCCCCTGGGGATGGGGTTCCCAGGGCCAATAGAGGCCTCAGGAGGGGGGCCATGCAGCTCCCGTTTACATTTAAAAAAAAGGGTGCCAGGCCTTGGGGGATGGGGTCCCTAGGGCCCAAAAAAAGGCAAGAGAAGGGGGGCCACACAGTCTCCCTTCTTAATTATTATTATATTTTTTTAAACCGACATAACAGCTAGGACGTGCCCCCTTCCTGCAGCACTCAGCAAACACGCCCCCTGAAATTAATTCCCCTTGAATACTGAGGGTCCCTGGGTGCCAACTAGCCTACCAGTAACCTCCAATATGCGCCCCGGGAGATGATTTGCAGAGAGGGGTTCAGAGGCCACAGTGCCTTTATACACCTCTATGCAACACAGCTCTTTGGTGCTTACTGGAGGTACCGGGTGGGCTAGTTGGCCCTCAGGGACCCTCAGGACTCAAGGGGAATTAATCTCCCAATTTACAACGTGCCAGGGGGCGCGTTTGCACAGTGGTGCAGGGGCCTGATTGGACATGTGTGTACTTATGCAATCACTCCACTAAAACCCAAGCACTTATAAATTCACCATGCACTGTACTTGCAGCACTCTAATCATCCAGTCACTACCCATGCACTCATTCAATGACCCATGCACTAACTCATGCATTGCTACAATACCCTGAGCAGCACCCATGCTGTCCAGCCATCGCTCTGTCACTACCCATGCACTCCTCCAATCACCCAGCGCGCACAATGTACTTATTCAATCACTCCGCCAAAACCCAGGCACTTATAAATTCACCATGCACTGTCTTTGCAGTACTCTAATCATCCAGTCACTACTCATGTACTCATGCAATGACCCAGGCACTAACTCATGGCAAATACAGAGGAGGTCATGCTAATTACAGGGGTACCCCAATGCATAGTGTTCCCTAGTGTATGTAGGTGTTTTTACTGTATTCTAAGTGTCTTTTAGCAGAGCACTGGCTCCGGTCCTGGTTATACAGAGTCAGTTACCACCAGTACCCATCAGTAAAATGTTGGGGACACAGGAGGACTTTCTGCTCCTCTGGTGGTTCTTTCTGCACATCTCTTGCTTCTTCCTGCACTTTTCTTCGTCTTTCTGGACTTCTGTTGCCTCTTTCTGCATTTGTATTGCTTCTTTCTGCGTTTTTCTTCCTCTTTCTTCACATGTCTCAACTTTGTAAGCATAGTTAGAAATTAGTATTTAAAAAAACATTGAAATTTACTGAAAAAACCATAGGTTTCAGGCACATTATAGTTAGAAATTAGCATTTAAAAAACCATTGAAATTCACTGAAAAAACTATTGGTTTCAGGCACATTATAGTTAGAAATTAGCATTTAAAAAACCTTAGAAATTCACTGAAAAAAACAGGTTTCGGGGACGTTATAGTTAGTTGGACATTTCACTCATACAAAACCATAGAAATCCCCCTGTTATAGTTAGTTCAGCTAACTAGAACTTGCGCCCCCTCAATGCACTGCTGATGACATCACATATTCAATCATTCATGACATGGTCAGTAACATCACTGATGACATCACTGATGACATCTCAAATGACATCACTGATGACATCATCCACGTCAAAATCTGATGCACCTCCTCACACTCTAATATAACCTTTGATACACCCACTTTAAAATACAGACTACCATTCTCGAAACCATCGACACACCAATACCAGTTACTACATATGCACTCACTGATTCCTAGGTATATACACACATTCAATCATTCACCCACACAATCACTCATACATACAGTCACTAATCAATACAACACTATCATATGCACTCATACACCTATACAGACACTCATACACCGCCACTTACCCATGGAGTTACTTACACACCTAGTCAGTCACGCAAAGAATCAATCGCATTCCCATTTCCTCACCTATACAGTTATACACACACCACCTCAATTATTCAAACATATACTAACACATAATTACTCTCTTATACAATCACTGATACAAGTACACACTCATCCATATAGCCACTCTCACAATAACTGACTCTCACGTATAGTCATTTATATACTACAACTCTGACATACATTGCCTTTTACATATGTAGTTACTTGGACATGTAAACTGAGACATCCAATCTCTCACCAACACACCCATACACACACTCACCCACACATACAGCTGTTTACACATGCACTCTTGAACCCATACACCCAGTGAATCAACCACTCACATCTATGCACAGAGTCACACACCTCCCACCCACCCACACACACACTCAGTCTCCCATACAAATACTCAGGCAACCAATCAATAACCCATATAGACATTCATGTAGCTACTGACCAACACATGCAGCAGCTTACACAACAACAGACATACTGATGCACACATTCAGACAGTTTAATCACTATCCCATGCATTCAGTAAGACACATTTAATCACTCACTTATACAGTCAGTCAAGCACCTACTAAATCCTTCATCCAGTCACTTATACACCCACTCATTCTTCAATACACCATTGCATATATATAAAACATATTTAAACTTTACTGAAACACAAAGTCACTGGATGATGTCATCAGTGACGTCATCAGTGATGTCATTTGAGATGTCATCAGTGATGTCATCAGTGATGTCACTGACCATGTCATGAATGATGTAATATGTGACGTCATCAGCAGTATATATTATTTACTGGCTGTCGCCAGTAGGTAGTTATACTTAGAACCTAGTTTCATAGGAAAAACATTTTGTTTTGTTTTCCTAATAACTTTAGCGCTGGTTGATGGATCTTCGCGACATTTTCAAAACTAGTGGCCCGCACCGGTCAGCTCCTGTCTTGAAAGTTTCGGGGTGATCCTTCTAGCAGGGCCTGAGAAAAAAGGGAGGTCCCAAAATGTGTTTTCCCCATGTTATTTTCCATAGTAAACTTTAGACAGAGCTACAGCCCGAACTGCTGAACTGAATTGTACCAAACTTGGCAAACAGGTAGCCCTTGGTTCAGAGAGACCTTTTTTTTTAAATGATGTAAATCCGTACAGTAGTTCCTGAGAAATAAAAAAAATAAAAACATTATATATCTGGGTGGGACCTAACCACACAAGCACGAGCTTGGCTCTGATTGGCTACCAACTCTTCAAACAGAAAGTGGACAGAGGGAGAAAGAAAAGGTGAGAAAAAGATAAAACAAGCATTTGCAATGCATCGGTCTCGTCTTTGGGACCTTATATGTTAGTGGACGTTTGTTCTAATTCCTTTTTTACGAGTGTTTTCTTCATTAGAAATAGAAACTATGACTAGATGCCGAAGTGCCAGACTCTGGCTGGCATCTTACGTGCATAACGGGTGCGCTGCTGCTGTGGACTCTTTGCGTGTCTGTGCATGTATGAGACGGAGTTCCTTGATAACATCTGTAGGGGACCCAGAGTAGCAGGGAAATGTCCCGGGAACTCACTGGTTCTGTGCAGTGCTTGTTCTCTGCATCAAGCCGGAGGATATCTCCGCTGCCCTGTTACCTAACACCCCACTTCAGAGACCTCCACCAGAATCCTGCAGCAGGGACAGGAGCGTGTGCACTCCAATGATAGATGCAACCCGGTCAGTGAACTCCACAACTGTTCAGGGTAACAGATTAGGGCCTCATTAATCACTGATGTGGAAAACCAGGGGTTAGAGTGTCACTGTGGGGAGATTTCTTTCACCACTGGCAAAAGAAGCACTGGTTTAGAGTGAGAGAAGACAGTCGGAGCGCTCTGAGTCCTCCATATGTGCTGGCGACGTAAAGAATGATCACCCATCACACCGTGACCCGAGATGCGCAGCTATCTCTGGGACACCCGCAAAGCTAGCGGTATACACTCTACCTCATTTTTAATACCTCTTTACTGTTTTACTATTTGTTTGCACTTTTGTATAGCGTGAACTTGACCCAATGGCATTAGAGCGCTTTACAAGAGCAGCAGGTTACATTACACATGTAACTTAATATGCGCACTAAAAAAGTTTATTTTGTAAATGCACCTATTTACAGAGCTTAGAAGCGGATCAGGTGCGGTATGAAGTGCTACAAATATAAAGGCTCCATCAGATATACTGTGGGTTTGCATGAAAGCAATGATAACAAAATACAATTTGTATGTTCCATGAAAAACTCCGAAAGCCCTGTGACTCCCTGCACGCATCCATCTCCTGACCGACACAGTGCGCGTGAACTGCTCAGCGAAGATCCTTTTCACTCCAATTTGCAGACGGCTAACGAGGGTAGAGGCGGGGGCTAGGTGGCAAGAGGTGCTACACTCCGCATAATTTCTTGATGCCATCAAAACTTAAAGGGTCTGATTCTGTAACTGGGGTGAAGCTATGGGGACCACTATGCGATATTAGACATGTTTATGACGCTTTACTCTTCTACCGCTAGCATGGCCTCACAGCGCTTCATAGTACAGCTACTTCTTGATTTCGAGGATTCTCACACAGAGTAGTCCAGGTTAGGGGTACGATCAGCATGGAGCAAAAGATTCTGAGAAACGTGAAATCCGCACATTAATACAACAATTTCATTCAGGAAAAAATAACTTGGAATTTTCGCTCCAGAACTTTTCGTATTAGATATTGAAAAATCACGAAAGGACACGAAACACTGCAAATAGATGAAAACGCATGGATTTTCTATGACATGAAAATAACTACAAGCATTTGCAATGCAATAGGTCTCGCAGTTACCCGAGTTTAAGCCAATGGCATTGTAAATAACAATGCCTTTTTTTAATGTTTTGAAAACGAAAATAAAAATAAAAGGCATTGTTATTTGCAATGTCAATAGCTCAAACTTGCATAAATGAGAGACCTATTGCATTGCAAATTCTTGTTACTTCAGGTGTTGGGAGATTAAGTGATTTGCCCAGAATCACAGGATGGTTTCCCTCTTTCAAGTCAGCAGGTTTGGCGGTAACGCCACCTCCTTTTTAGTTTAATAAAAGCTTAATAAAGGTTGCTTCACAGCGAGGTCTATGCAAATGCACACACCCTCCAGGAAGGCTTCCACATCTCAGCCCCCCTTGGAGCAGCAGCACCTGTGTCCTTTTTCTTGACCCCTCCCAAGCAAGGCCCTCGCCCTGAGGCTATGGAGGGATCAGGAGGTCATCAAATAATTCTACAAAGAGCTGCAGTTCAACTTGTCCTTGCTAGGTGTCCCTCATGAGTCAAATGCTTTTGTATTTGACTCGTGAGGGACATCTAGTAATGACTAGTGGAACTGCAGCTTGATTTAATGCTTTTGCATTTGACTCGTGAGGCACACCTAGTAACGACGAGTTGAACAGCATTTCTTTGTAGAATTATTTTGATATAGGATACTATAATATTCACTGCCCACTGCTAATCTCATCCCATAATGCTTTGCAGGGCCTTTGGTTGGGATTGTATTTTTGCCCATAATAAATGTGCTTGGGGTGGCCCTAAGAGGATGGGACCGCCACTGAATCGTTCAGCATGATATGCTCTTTGTGTTCAAGGCATCTGCTTGGTCCTACCCCTAGGTTAGGAGGGATTCCAAAAATATTACCTCTCTCATTGCCTGATATTTTTCAATTTCAAAGTTCACGTTTGTGAATTGGTTATATGCTTTTTAACATGTAAAGTTGCTTTATCAATGCATTTGTGGGTGCAGTTTAGAAGCTGACTCTGTGGTGGAGCAAGAGCGTGGTGGAGCGGAGCGGAGTTCATTGCCCAGGGTTAATCTATTTACATGTCACACCATGGACAAGTAATCTATGTACCTCCACATCATGTCATGATTTTTAGTACCTTGAAGCCATACAAAGTGATATGTGGTGTATCACATGTAACAGCCAAGCATCTAACACCAAGCTTGTGGAGTGCACTTCAATGACCATTTCACCTCTCTTGAGCAGGAGATCCACAAGCAACTGTGGCATAGCATAATACTGACCTGCAGAGCCAGTCTACCCCCGGAACAAGACCTCTCGGATGAAGACTCCCTATGTTTCTCGAATGAGGAGCAACAACCTGGCCCATCCGGACTGCAGGGCACACCACATCCCAGGCACTTATTGTCCCCACCACCACCACCTTAGCAACAACAACAGCGCTGACCCCTGCTACAATGACCTGTGCGGCCTCAACCACCACCACCACCAGTGCTGCATGTAACACTCTACCTGTCTCAGTGGTTACCAACTCCACCACACAATCAGAGGAGGGTAGGGAGAGTCTGCTGGCGCGTTGAGTGCCAACGCCACAGGTCCGGGACAGCAGGGCAGGTGAGAGGGCAACTGGGGGACAAATTCGAGAGGACACTGGGAGTGAAGCCCTGACCAACATCACAAGAGTCCTTGGGGCAAACAAGCAAACCCAGGGGCACATGGGCCAGGCAATAGAGCTCTGCCTGCTGCTGAAGTCCATGGACACGCGCTTGTGCCAAATTGTGGACCTCATGGGCCAGCTCATGGGTATTCTGAGGGACAGTCATGCAGCCCAAAGGACAGCTCAACGCCCCTCCAGTGGCCCGTAGGATGATACTCTCATCACCTCAGCTGCGGCCACAGAGAGGGGTGAGCTGCAACAGGATTACTCCTAAGATACCACTGAGCCTGCAGCAGTGCCCCACCTGGAAAACTCAAGAGGGGCCGTCTGAGAAACACCATAGGAGGATCACGTGTCAAAGCACCATCCAAACGCCAGTCAGTTCAGTTTAGTTCAATCCACTTTAATCGATTAATTAAAATCATAAAAGTACACACAACATTTACATTCATATACACATACAAAATACAATAAATAACACTATTAAATTCATCATAAAACCAATCCTAAAAATAATTAATTGCTCAAAAAGCTAAAGTGCATAAACAGACATGGTCACATGAAGAATAACAGTCCGTGAATTCATACCATTTTCTAGTCAAGCGACAAAGTTCTACTGATTATAATCCTACCCCTCACCCTGACTGCAGCCACAAGAAAAGACGCTATACAAAAAGTTTCCCAATTATTGGATAACATTTGTAAATATAGTAAGGCGGGTTTGGCCTGAAGAAAGCCCTTCTGTCTGAGTAAGGGAACCAAGAACTTCTTGCGAATCACAGAATAGTGTTTACAAAATAATACAAAATGTAAAGTATCTTGGATGGAGTAATTATCGCAGGAGCATAATCCAGCATCCTCAGGTTTAGACCAAGTCGGATAATCCCCCAAAATAAAGTGTATTAAATTAAATCGGAGTCTAGTCAGGAGCCAGCGATGAAATGGTTTGGTGACTATAAGCAGGTAGGGTTCTATTAACAGAGTAGTTTTTAATAGGGAATGAGCCCTTACTGATGGTTTTTGTATTTCATTCCCTTCCCTTTCCATCGTCATTAATTTTATAAAATTACTTTTCACCCATTTCAGATCGTCCTTCCTAATGTTTTCCGGATGGTCATATAACTCCTGACGTCCCAATTTGGCGAACATAGTTTTAACGTAAACCAACCACTTGATCTTACTAACTCTATCCAATTTGACACAATCCCCAAGTATCTCTTGGTTGAAAGTTAAATCTGAATTAAGCCAGACTCTGAGCCAGCAGAGTAACGGCGCCAAGCTCAGGGTGTCAGATAAAAATCCCAAGCCTAGTTCCTGATGCAGAGAAAAATTAGGGGCAGATTGTGGTAATGAAAGCAGTTTCCGCAGGAAACTATTTTCCGCAACCTGAAGATCTAGTTGGGGTTTGTACCCCCAAATAGCGGAACCATAACCTGCTATGGCCAGACACTTAGAGGAGTATATTTTTAAGATGGCCTCCATTGGTCTTGCCCCCAATCGTTTCGCAAAACCTAGAACAGCAGAAGTTGATCTAATTACTGCGTTCTTTTTTAATTTTTGTTGTGGGGCCCAAGTACTCCTTTCATCAAAAACTACCCCAAGGTAGGTAAAAGAGGGGACAGACGACACTAATCCTCCATTACAGTAGAAAGTTCTTGGTTTTATAGCTCTCCGGCCGGTTGTCAAAACATGTGATTTACCAATATTTACAATTAAGTCCAAGGACAGCATAAACTTACCAAAAGCATCTAGTAGACGCTGTAGGCCTACCGCCGTCCTAGCCAATAAGACGGCGTCATCCGCGTATAGGAGAACTGGAATTAAAGTATCTCCTACACACTGAATATCCAAACTCGCTTTAACCAGGGTTTTGTCCAAGGCATTAATGTATAGGGTAAATAACAGGGGTGCCATAATGCACCCCTGTCTAACCCCTCTTCTAGATTTAAAAGGCTTGGAACATCTGCAATCCTGGGATAACCTGATCGAGGCAGTAAGATCACGATGAAGATCTACTAAGAAGTAGACCAAAGGTGGATCCAAACCCATCTCTAATAGAATTGTCCACAGCTTTGACCTGTTGACCAGGTCAAAAGCTGAGGACAAGTCCATGAATGCTAAGTTCAACGTACCCTCCTTAGCAATGGTATATTTACCTATTAGCATGAAAAGGTTCAAACATTGATCCATAGTGCCTCGACCTTTACGGAAACCATATTGTAAGTTACTTATAATTTTATTATCTTCAGCCCAATCTGTAATCTTGCCTAGAATCACTTTGCCAAGTATTTTGACAGCCAAATCAATCAGGGAAATGGGTCTGTAGCACCTTGGTTCACTCCGTTGACCCTTTTTAAAAACCGGAATAATTGTCGAATGACACCAAGATGGAGGAGGCCCAATCAAAGCCACGGCGTTAAAAACATTGACCAAAATCTTTGCCCAGAAACTGGGATTATGTTTATAAACATCCGCTGGAACGTGATCTGGGCCTGGTGCTTGATTACTCGATGTGTCATTTATGGCCTTTTCTATATCATCAATGACAAATATAAGAGGTGGCAACCCTTGCTGCAAAACGTTATTGGACTTGTAATTATTGGGATCATTAGAATCATAGATCCCTTCAAAGTGATTCAACCATTGGGCTTCTGTAAAATTATTTTCCTGGCAGCTGTTATCGAAACCTGTAAAAAGAGGAGTATTTACAATTGACCAGAACTTGGCACTATCTTTTAAGACGTTAACAGATAGCAAAGCATCCCAAGTATCTGCTTTAATTTCTGATTTTCTCTTTTGGATCGCCAGTTTATATAGTTTCCTACGACTCGATATCAGAGACCTATCTTGCGGAGAGGTTTTCAATGCTAAGATTAAAGCACTATGTGCTAGCGAACAATTTTTATCAAACCATTTTTCTTTCAATTGCACATATCCCTTAGACTTAGTAGTCAGATCTGTAGCAATCTGCGAACAGATACCCACAAAAGCTTCCAATGTAACGTCCTCCGAAGTTAAGGGGTCGTTACATAGTGATATAAGATCCCTGGTGTTCGTACATAAATCGTTAAAGAATAGAGTGGGTATCACTTTAGTCCACTTAAGCCTCCTGTCTTGATCCCGAGTTACCAAGTTATTAGGGCCAAGTGTTCCCCTTCTCAATTCTAAAAACCCGCAATTGCAAGCCAATTCCAACAAAACAGGGTTATGATTGCTAAAGGAAGATGATATGGCATTATAGAAAATAACCTTTTCAAGAAGATTGTGAGACAGAAAAATATAGTCAATAATTGTCTCACCATTCTTGAATGTATGATAGCGATCAGAGGAGTTAGCAAAAGAGGGTTCAAAGAGATCTGTTTCGGACAAAAAACTCTCCAGGGCAGCACCTCGAAGAGAGTGCTCAAAATGCGGGGTCTCTGAAATAGTATAAACCAAATTGTCAGATATGTGACAAAAATGATCACATAAGTGTATGTTAAAATCCCCTAAAAGCAGAATAAAACAATTAGTGGGTTGAACTCTCCTATATTCAAGTAAAAAATCATTCAATTTTTCCAAATGCTGATTAGTATCTATACTATCACTTGAATTATAGAAGTTAATCAGTAACAATTTAAAATTATTAGGGTGGCTTACTTCTAAAACCAATATATTAGTTGAATCAACCTCTAATCTTGATAATGAACCTTTGAGGTTAAGGGACAAAAGGAACATCAGTCCACCCTTCGCTCTACCAGCCTTAGATGGACATGCCGGTAGGGAGAAAGATCTATATCCATCTATCCAAAGATCGTCCCCCTTGTCCCATGTTTCCTGTAGGGTGATTATATCATATTGCTTTATGGTATTCAGCCATATGGGGTCGTGTTTCTTGGAATTAAGGCCGGCAATGTTCCATGTAATAATTTTACAGTTTCGAGTGGGATCTTCCATACTCTCAACTGGGTCTTGGACCGTAGGAATCAAATCTACTCTGGACACCCCTATCCCTGGTGGTCAATCATTTTGATCCAACTGAGAAAGGGGAAAAAAGCTGTTAGAGGACAACAGCCCTTTATCCCTGGGAGTGGGCAATAGAGATGAATATTGTGCTGGTGATATTACTACCTTGCTCTCTCTACCTTTAGATGGTCTAATGACTCCATCTTGAGGAACAAGCCTATCCACTTGGAGAGGGATAAGAGAATCATACAATCTCCTAGGGGGTGGATAGAAAAACCCCAGGGGCACAGCTCTAATATCCCCACCCAGATGATCCGTTACGTTCCAGAGCAATCTTCCAGGTGTATTTTGATCATTGAAGTTAACTATGATACAATCCCCAGTGACACGTTTGGGGCCATAGCCCACCCAGCCAACTCGCCTTGCCATAATAATATTAGCAGAAATCCCCGCAGGACCTGAAGAATGACGCTCACACCAATGCTTAGTTTTTCTCAATAGGGCGGCTGTAGATTCAACATCACCAGCTGGTAGAGGAGGAACCCCAACTAAAACTACCACCAGAGGAGTGGCTTCTGGTGGTAGGTTGATTATACATGTGTTGGGAGAGAACATTTTCCCCAATTGCTCTACATTCTTGTTACATGCCTCCTTCTTACTACCCACAACTTGATTCTCGCAATTCTTATCCCCAGCCAAAAGTAATTCAACACCAGGTTTCCGTGCATTAGAAACTAAATGACTCATTACTGCCCCTGGATTTGAATTAGCCGTAGATAAAGAATGATTCCTTTGTAGGGGACTTTCTACCAAATCAGCCTTAGAGTATGTTTTCAGCCCTGGGTTTAACCGCCCACTATTCAATAAAAGACAATTAGCATCGGATTTAAATGAGTCAATCATGGAATCCAGGCGGTCACATTTGCTCCGTAGGTCCGCCACACACTTATTCATAGTGTCAATAACATCCTTGGCAACATTAGTCAGTATGGCCTCAAACCGTGACGAGAAAATCTCTTCCACCAGATTCCGTAATGCCAATTGTATATTGTCGTCCAGACCGGAAATGGGTTTTGCTATGTTTGGTTTAGGCCCCCTTTGTTTTTTTCCGTTTTTTTTAAGTGAAGCCCGAGGTCCCTGTGTCTTAATAGCCTGATATTTGGACCCATTTACCGATTCAGTAGTAGGCACTTCCAAGATTAGGTCCCGCTCCCCCATATCAATTCCAACAATCTCCGAGGGAGCAAAGGCAGTTTCAAGACCATTATTTACAATCACCTCGGGTTCCAATGGTATAGATGGCGTTTCAACATGTAGTAAGTCCTCACCCTCTCTAGCGGTTATACCCAGCTCCCTTTTCACAACCTCAATTTCATTATTCACGCCCACCGCTGTAGTCAGGTAGGTAATAATAGAGGAGAATTTACGAGGAACTTTAGCATTAGAGCCCCCCTGTACCTGAGTTCCAGCCAGCTTCCTCTTGCCCATATTGCAGTTGACAGGGACGTGGCCCAGCCCAGTCTCCTTCTGGCTCCGACGGGCGCGGACGGGCCCGCCCTTGGCCCAGGCAGCGCCCGGGCACGCCCGCGCGTGTCCCGCGCTGCGGTATGCCTTCGATGGTTTTAAGGGCTCCTGGCGCCAATACAATGACGCGGATGCTGTGCGCGATGGGGCGTCTGGGAAATGGAGTCCTCGTTGTGCCGATAAGCCGTACACCTTACGGCTCAGCAGGGGCAAGAGCAGCCATTCCCCTCACGGCAATGTCGCGTCTGGAGTCTGCCCAGCCTCGGTATCAGCCACTGTTAGGCTTGTAAGCGCGTCCCGCGCTGCGGTATGCCCTCGATGGTTTTAAGGGCTCCTGGCGCCAATACAATGACGCGGATGCTGTGCGCGATGGGGCGTCTGGGAAATGGAGTCCTCGTTGTGCCGATAAGCCGTTTACCTTATGGCTCAGCAGGGACAAGAGCAGCCGTTCCCCTCACAGCAATGTCGCGTCTGGAGTCTGCCCAGCCTCGGTATCAGCCACTGTTAGGCTTGTAAGCGCGTCCAAACGCCAGTCGCTGAGCCAGCCATGATGGCACCTCTGTTCCCCTTGACATTGACTTTGTTGACTATCCTTAACCACACTGCCATGTTGATGGCAGGTCTCTGTTGGATTGTGTCACTACATCAATGTGGTGACTATTCTATTTTCTCATTTACCATCACTGACAACTCATTAATTCACTTAGCACCATTTTGTAAAACATCACAAACACTCATTGTAAATAAACCCTCTTTACACACCTATGTCTTTGTGTCAGCTCCATGTTTATCACAGTATGTACAATGTCGACTCAGATTCCAATATACCAGAAGCTCTGATTGTGACGATGCATTGAGAGGGTGAAGGGACCTAGAAATACACAAGAGAGCAACATTTACTTGTTAGGAGATGACATCACAGCTATTACACAACACTAGTTATCAAGGTACACAAACCAGCAAATATTACAATGAGCAACAATATCAACATAGACATCATGTGGCTTGTCATAACTACCCTGAGCCACAAACATCAGTCATCAGCACAGAGCCAACAAAAGGCAGCAGTCACAAAGCTCTTCTAGGCCTTGTCACTACCATCAAAGACAGCAGACAATGTCACTCACAATCAAGGGAAGTAGTTGTTGATGAGCTGTTGATGCAGGTCGACACCTTCCTCCTCTCCACTATCGTCGTCACTGGACATGTGCAGGGGGGGGGGCATCTGCTGCTCATCATCGACCAGGAGCAGGGGGATCTAATTGCGCAAGGCCAGGTTGTGGAGCATGCAGCATTCAGCTACGACCTGACATAACTTTTGAGGAAAGTAGAGCAGTGCACCTCCGCTCTTGTCCAGACAGCAGAATCTAGACTTAAGAAGACCAAAAGAATGCACCACCACATGACATGTTCTCCCATGTGCATCATTGCAGCGGACTTCAGCCGGGGTCCTGGGATTCCTCAGTGGGCTCCGCAACCAAGACCGGTTGGGATACGCAGAGTCACCTAGGTGTGAGATACACAGACCAATTTTGTAATGTAACAGTAGCTGAGAACAGCATGTCACACATACAGCACACTACTTGACTCTGCATACTCACCAACAATCCACGCATGCTCCGGATACAGATTTGCCATCAGCTGTGGTACGATGCTGTTACGCAGTATGTAGGAGTCATCTGCTGATACTGGAAATTTTGCTCAGACATGGAAGATTATCACATCCGCTTAGCATACCACTTGCACATTAATGGAATGGAACTGCTTCCTGTTCCTGTATATGTACTCACGTGCCTGTGTTGGAACCAGGTCAACATGTGTGCAGTAACTGGCACCCACAACATTAGGGATGTGGGCAAGGTCATAAAAGTCCCCCTTCACCGCTGTCAATTCATGTCTCCTGGGAAAATGGATGTAGTGGTCCTTGTATGACATCATTGTGGACAGGACATCAGGTAGCACCATGCGGAACATTGGTTGAGACATCCCACCTGCGCTAGCCACCGTGTACTGAAACAAACCAGTTGCAAAGAAATGAAGGGCCACCATCACCTTAACTGTTGGTATCAAAGCAGTCGGACAGGTTCTGCGAGGCCTCAGATGGGGCTCCAACTTACCACATAGGTCTTGAAGGGTAGGTCGATACAAACGGAATTTCCGTATGATGTCCTTATCCTCCATGTCCGCCAACTATGTGAATGGATGATGCACATTTGGTCGTCTACTACATAAAATAAAAGTGGACACATATCAATTAAATTCCCCTATGAGATGTGCCCAACATCTTACGTCTTGACTGACACAGCGCCAACAATGACTGGACTGAAACAACAGCATACAGCCCAAGTCACATGCATGGACACCTTGATCTCAAGTAGCTGTACACATGTTCTGTATGAACTTACTGAGTACCCCCAAAACAGATTCTGACTATGTGAGTGGAACATGGTACATTCCGACATCTTGTCTCACCAGCCCTGAGAGTAGTTGACACAGCACATGTTTGAAACAGTAACACTGCTGGCTTCTACGTAGCTGCTGTACCTGCCACAAATTCTTGTGTGAGTCAGACAGAGCACACATTTACAACACAATGAACACAGTGTGTGTATAAAAATCAACTATCAAAATGATTTCAGCAATTTACACAGTGAAATAGGTACATTATGTAGTCAGTCAATCATTACTGTGGGCTGATTAGCCATCTCACACATTGACATGTTTACAAATGTGAGAGTCCATCACACAACAGATCTGTGTACATGCACACAAATGTCATATGCGACATGTGAGGAAGTACAGGCCAATGCATGTAATCCTGTGCACTGACATGGCATGTGTAGTCATCAGTGAGTTCAATGTCACACTAGCATTGAATTTAACAATCTGGAGGCATGATTCATTGTAAGTGTCTTGTGTGTTCAATGATAGAAGTGGCCATTGCCATTGCTGCAGCATGATGTGTCCATAGGTGCTGTATGCATTCCAATGCAATCCCATTCATTCGCACCAATTGAAAACTGCCAGTTTGTGGTAGCGACTGCCTGGGCCCCGTGGTGTGATACCACCAATGCCCATGCTCGTTCAGCCAATGAGAACTACGATCGTGGAAGAGAATTACACATTTGAAACCTGCAGTAGGCGTGCACCACTAATGCGGGGCCAGTCATTGGGTACAATTTAAAATGCTTGATTGCTGGGCGCGACTGCCTGGGCCCCGCGGTGTGCCACCGCCAATGCCCATGCCCTTTCTGCCAATGGGATCCGCAATCGCGGAAGAGAATTACACATTTGAAACCTGCAGTAGGCGTGCACAGCTACTGCGGGACCTGTAGGTAGAGTTGAAAGATGCACGATTGCAGTAGCGGCCGCTGCCAATGCCCATGTCCTTTCAGCCAATGGGAACCGCGATCGTGGAAGAGAATTACACATTTGAAAATCACGGTAGGCGTGCTCCGCTACCCCGGGGCTGGTCATTGGGTACAATTGAAAGATGCACAACTGTGGTAGTGACCGCCTGGGCCCCTCGGTGTGACACCACCAATGCCCTTGCCCTACCAGCCTATGGGAGCCGCGATCACGGTAGTGAAATACACATTTGAAAATTGTGGTAGACATGCACCCCCACCGCAGTCCCTGTCATTGGTTAGATTTGAAACATGCTGACCAGGAACACCAATCGCAGCAGCTGAATACCTCTGAAACAACCCAAGGTCGGTGAGAGACACTGCTGCCTGCCATTCTTCATCCCCAACTGCTGCTCTTCCTGTCTCCTGGACCCAGTGATGATGAGAACTGAAAAGATCAGGGCCCGTCCCTTCACCACAGAGGAGCTGGAGGTCCTGGTGGATGAGGTGCTTTCACAGTATGGGAGGCTATATGGTGCTCCAGATGCACTGGTAAGTGTTTCAGAGTGACAGTTTTAGAGTGCTCACATGATATTGCTCTGTAGTAGTATGTGCCGGTGTATGACCGTTAATGTTCCTGCATCCTCATTCTTGATGTACCATGCTCCTTACATGGCCTAGTAAATATTGCCGCTGACTATTTGTGGAGGATGGAAACATGAAAATTTCTACAGCCCTTCTCAAGCAAGCAAAATACAACTGTAGGTGTGAGACTGGGTGAAGTAAATGAGTCATACACTGCATGGTGTGCCGACTCCATGTCGATAGGGTGTGTAGCGTTATTTCCACAGAACCATACCTTCATTGGAGGATGCGGGGACATGCAGTGTTTTTTTCAGCCATACTGTCACACTGCTGGTTTGCACAGTCGAAATCTGAAAAAACATTGCCTGGGCTATGTGATGACATAGTCCACGAAGTTGGCACATGCTCATTTGTGAAATTGCAAAGGTATGTTTTCCAGAAAGTAATGAAGAATGGGTGTACAGGTTTCATATTGCCCCCATGGATATGTGGGGTTCTTTCCTGAGTGTAACACTTTTGGTGGTAATACACTTATGACGCATTTGAAAAAATGTAATTTTGAGATATCATCCTTCCATTGTTTTCATTATGTGTAGTGACTCGCATGTGTAGGCACTGTTTTCCCTCTCATATTGTACATGCATGTGAATGTTCTGATGGCCCACACTTAACCTCAGTGTGAGTCCCCCTGGCCTGCACAGACCTTACCCAATTTGACAAGGACCCATCAGTAAATGGACAGAGTGAAACATATGTGTTGTCTGCCACCCTATTTCTTCATGAGCTATCTTAGGCCTGACGATTGCACAAGACAGGACTGCACCTTGGGAGAAGAGTGTGAGAATGTAAGATCATGGCCCTAAATGTGACCTCCATGACACAGGTAGTTATTCACTGGCCATGGACATTGAGGGGTGTGTAGTGTTGGACAAAGTGAGCTGGCCCGATACATCATTACAAATGTATTGTATGTCTTGCTCAGTCACATACTGCATCACAGATGAGGGTCTTCTTCACATTGGTGTCTGTGCTGGCACTCTGCATGTGTATGAGATGCCCATGTACTGTGTCCATCCTCATACATGTAAACGTTTCTATGATAGTATTTGATGCTGTATGGCCTCTGCTCAACATTTATGAATTAGTTTGCTCTGTTTTTTCATTCTCCAGTACTCACACACTAACATGAAACAGTGTCACTGAAACTTCCTCTTCTTGTCTCCCATGCCTGCAGCTTAAAGTCCACCAGTGTAAGGCCATATGGAGAGCCATTGCACGCATGGTGCGGGCTCTGGGTGTCTCCACACGACGCCACACACACTGTCACAAGAGGTGGGATGACATTTGCCAGCTGAGCAAAAATGTGGCAGAGATGACGTTGGGGCTGCTCCCTCGGACTGGCAGGTTGGCTCGCAGGAGCATGACACCACTAATGGCCCGCATCTTGGCAGTGACACAGCCCGAACTGGATGTACATTTGAGGGCCCACATCAGCAGCAAGTTGGGGGTGAGTATTCTGCGAAGGGTGACTTTGGGTGTGAGTGACTGCATGTATCCCAAGACTGAGCCAGTGCGGAGCTTTGTGATGTTTCTAGTGTGATGCAATTGCTTGCAAGTGGCTTCTGTGTTGAATGCATTTTCGCTACATGTAGTTTCTCATGTGTTTAATACAATGACCCTTGACATTGCATGATGAGATTCTGACATCTGCTGCATTATAGGTGTCATAGACATCACTTGGCAGTGAACAGCAGTGTGCATCATCTTAGTCTGCTTTTGTAGATGTGTGCTGTGCACAACTTGGAAATTGTGAGAACTACACATCTGACACCAATGTGCAACTTTCATTGTGCTTCAAAGCACAACATGGTGGATAGCAGGAGCTTATGGCCATTGCAAAAGGACATTTGGGAGTCAGTATCTGTGTTGTTCCCTTAAAATGACTCCATATGTGACAGAGATAACATGTTGAGACGTATATCTATCTCACCCACAGGTACATAGGTATGCTTACAGAGATTAGTATGTTAGGTTACAAGTAGGCACAGGCCAGCTTTTTGGCTGTGTCAACATCACATAGGTCATTGATGTTTCCATGCAACTTCTGAGGTTTGAATAAAGGTTGAACATGCAGACTGCACATGGTGGTGGGCAACATGGGGGTATCATTTTCTAGTGTTGTACTTTGCTTGCATATGATGTTTGTGAGTAAGGCACTATACTGAACCTACGTCTCTGTCCATTGCAGCATCTACCAAGGGCAGAGAAGGACAGGGGACGAACACCAGTGGTGAAGCTTCTGGCACGACTGCTACACATGAGCTCACTGACACTGATGTGACCAGAGCCTCGGATGGGGATAGGAGTGCCCTGGATGAATCATGCCAGGAAACATCAACCTCCACATCATCTGACACAAGCGGTGACTCCTCGATATTGGAGGGCACAGGGAGTTCAAAATCTACCTCATATTCCACCACACATTGTCTAGTGCCCACGCTCCCTGCTGCTACCACAAGTGCTGCCCGTGCCCACAGCCCTAAGAAGGGTAGAGTGTCCTTCCTCCAGACACCACTGCCCCTGCCCCTGTCTCCCCTGCTTCCCTCAGCGTGGGGGTGGTGCACTTTTTGCACTAGCTGTGTTTGGGTCAGGCTGCTCTCCTGAATGCCTTCCAGGATAATGACAAAATGTTGGCACAGGTAGTTGCCTTCAAGGAGGGCATTCATTCTGACATGGGTGGGCTACACAGAACTGTCCAATCTTTGTCCTCCACAGTGATGGCAGCCATTCAGCTGTCACAGGCTCCCAGTCCAGCCCCTTCAGCAACAACCCTGCCAGTGGCACCACCTGGCGAGAGTGCCCACATGCCACTGCCCTCAGTCGCCAAGTCCTCCACATGCAGCAGACAACAGCAGCCCTCCAAGCGGCCCAGAGCACAGACACCATCCCCAAAACACAAAAAGGGCACATAGGAGGCCAAAAGCACTTCATGTGACACTCAGGGGCATCAGGCCAAGAAGCAGGCCTCAACTTCACACTCATCCAAATCACCCCCATCCAAGGGCAATCCCATCCCCACACCTTCTCCCATTGACAAACAAACAGTTACCCTGTCTGCTGTGAACCTGTTGCCAGCAAAGATTCGGCACAAACACTTCTCTAAGGCACATTCACCCACAACCTCAACTCCCACCCACAACCCTGTGAAGCTGGGACAGGAGAGCAAAGTGGGGAGTTCACCTGGACAATATGGGATGGAGGGGAAAAGGCAAGGACACCCCAAACATACCACCATATCCAGCAAATCCCCACTGGGAGAGCCAACTGCACCTGATACACCTTTGGTGGAGAGTGAGGCTTTTGGCCGCACTCCTGCCAAGACAATTGTTGGCTATGGAATCCCCAAGAAGTTGATAACCAGCCCTCAACATTCAGCCTCACACACTGTGTCTCATGGCAGCATGTCTCCGCCTCCTCGTGCCACCACGCCACCTGGTCCAAGCAGCCCTCAGGTTCCCACAGCCACTGAAGTTTCTGCCTGAACTGGTCCTCTCTCTCCCAGGTCCAGTACTCAAACTGGCCCGACAATCAGCCACCTCCCAATTCAACTGACAGCCAAATCTGAGGCAAAGTCCTCCTCCCAACCCCATCTCTCCCACAGCGGTGCCTGGACTGCCCATTTGTATCCCCGGACCTGGGGTGATTATAGGCCTGGGCATAGTTCGCGGAGTTTTGCTACGAGGAACTCAGCAAATTTACAAAAAATCTCAGCGAAGTTTCGCGAGTGGCGGAGTGCAGTGCGAATTGCAGTTGGTGCTGGCATTCCTGTGATTAGTTGTAAGTGAACTCACAAAAAATCATTTGCACCATTGTGTGTGTTTTTCACAGGTGTTGAGTGTTGCAAGTGTGAGGTGGGTAGAGAAGGGGTATGTGTGACAGTCCTACTTGTGTTTGACTGTCAGGGAGTGTGACAATGAGCAATGTGTGTTGTGATGATGACAAACACATGTCACGTAAGTTGACACAGATGTGTGGCTTATCACTGTATGACTTCTGACACTTCCTATCATTCCTGTGCCTATGCATGGCTTGCCTTGATGTATCGCTAAATTGTTGCACAGAGGTAACTGTGATTTAATTTCACTCACTGTGCCACCCATGTCTGATTTGAGGGCCCAAGGGTGGTGTGATATGCTCCTCCTCTTGCATGTGATGTACACATGCTATGTGGCTTGCTCCATGACTTTCCGGAACTGTCCACTTCACTTTGGGCTAGCCCATGTATTGTCCTCCATTGCTGCTGACCTATGGTATGAGTATGTGTCAGTGTGTCAGTGTGGGGTCTTCCTGAGGGATATTACAAGCAGCATGAACAGTTCAGTGGATGTTCATATGCAGTGTGAGTCTTCATTTTGTAATGGTATTCAGTTTGACTCACATGAGTGGAAGGTAGGTGTGAGGAGGAGGGTTGTCCAGCCACTGAGCTTCTGTGCAGGGTGTTCCTCTTCAACCCCCCTTCCCAGTCAATCTACCTTGTACTTTGATGTGTGTGGTGCGAGTTCTGGCTACATCTGGCTTAATAATTGTGCAGAGGGGCACAGGAGGGGCACACAGAATGTGCCCAAATTGGTGTGTGATGTGTACTGTGGGAAGGGTAAGGGTGGAGCCCAGTGAATCTGAACATACTGCCCATGCCTGGTGCAGGCCCTGCCTACTACATTGTGCACAGGTTTTCTTGCGTCTTCACTGCTGCGGTAACTTTCCCGGGAGATTGCAGTGATTTCTCGGTTGATGGGTGACCCAGATGCAGAGGTGTGGGTTTCTATCAGGTAGGACATGTGTGAGTACACTGGGAGATATGTTTCTGTCCACACCAGAGTGTCTGATGTGGACAGGAACCGTATGTCAGCACAGGAGTTGTGTGTTGTGGTCGTATGCAGAGTTGTGTTTTTGCGTACCTGTGGCATTGTCCACGGTGATGTATTATTCGCTAGTAGTGAATGAGGTACAGCAGCAGAAAGGCTTGAAGAGCTGGATCCATAGCGGTCAGGACCACATGGAGGGGACCGGGAGTCGAGTTTCACTCTCCGCAGTAGTGTTTCCACCGTCTCTGGGTGGCTGGAATCTCCACTGCGGTGTGATGGGCTGTTTGTGGCATCGTGATTTGAATGGCAGATGGGATGTCATTCCGCCCAGCGGTGTTTCTCTACTGGCTCCCTCAGCCGCCATTGTGGATGGAAATTTCTGACGGTTCACGTAACTCTGCAGCAGATGTAAAATGAGCCATGTGTGCCCATCGTAATATGGTGGACACGAGGACCGCCAATGGAGTGCGGAAAAGTACATTTTTCGCCAGCATCGCGGATGTGCTTCTGTCTGCCATCCTAATGAGCTCCTTAATTCCTGAATTGGCTGATTGTAACACCTAGGGCAAGGTGTTTGCAGTGGTATATTCAAAGTGTATCGGCACTCCCTCCATGACCGTGCTCCCTTCAGTGATAAAATGTGTTCAAGATGAACACGGTGCCGAAGCGGCTGTAGTGTTGGGAATGAGACTGGAGGGGGTGTTCGATGTGATTGCTGACATGATCCTTGCTAATGTCAAGGGTGATGCTGTAAGCTTTCAAGTAGCAAATCGATTGGAGTCTGTCGGAGATGCAGACAAGCCACGCAAATTACCAAAGATTATTGCAAAGGCTTATATAACCATAGGACGCAATAGTCTGGGAGTTAAGCCTTTTGCTCAAATGCAGATGCAATCTCAAACACAACAGAAAGTCAAGACTGATAAAGATGGGCGCCCGTACTTTCCTAAAAAGAACTAGAAAAATATAAAACTGGGGCAGCAATAGCAGAAGCAATTCTTCTGAGCGTACTATGACTCGCGTGACCGCACAAAAATTAAGACTCCTGATAGGTTTCAGGTCCCTGATCAGCGCTCTCCTCATTCTTTACAGGACACATCAAACTCCCAAGTCTGTGGAAGATAGCTTCAAGTTCATGGCAAAGGTCTGACCACTCAACAGGGACGAGATCAACTTTGACCGTTTGACATTAAAGCCAAACAAGAGGAACTGCCTCGTTTTCGACCCCCGTATCAGAAGAAAAAAGTGGCCGCTTTAACAGCAAGATATGGCTCAGACGGTGAGAAAGTGTCTCCTGGACTGGGACATGGGCAGTGACTCTGCTCGTCAGTGCGGCGGAGGCACTGCGTCCCTGTCTGGAGGCTACAGCAACTGATAGATTCATTACAGTAGAGACGGCAGACCCCTGGGTTCACCCCACCCCAGATAGACTCTATGATATTAATTTTCAAATTGAAGGTGATATACCGAGTCCAATCAAGGCGGCTTTCAGGGAAAATCTAACCTCCTCATATGACATTCTGTTGGCGGAGGCAGATTGACCTCCACCCTTAGAGTTAACTTCTTCTAGAGGGGAGAACGTGATACTTTTGAGTTTTTCGTGTTATGTCCCTTAGGAGCATGCACAGGCTTTTGCAGCTGAGTGGGCTTCGTCCCTTGCCCCAGCGGTGTAGCATAATCAGGTGGGCTGGGATGCTGATTCACCAGCTCATGAGATACCTTTATGAGCTAGCTATGCCACAACCACAATATCCTATCAGGCTTGAAGCTAAGGCTTATGTTTGTGGCATTCTAACACAGTTATAGTATCAAGGAGTGATTGAATCATGTACATCACTGATGAATAATCCGCTATTTATGGTATTGCTGGAGCAGAGTTTTCTTTCAGAAAATTCATGGGCTTTTGAAGCTCTGGCATGTCTATGCGTTTTATTAATTTATTAATAATTAACAACTAATTATTTGTCTTGTGCAAGTGAGTTTTACTGATCAATCTGTTTGTCCTAACACAAGAGAAAGTTACACGAGGGTTAGCTTATGTTTGCTGTTTCTGTATTTACAATAACGTGCAAGTTTTCATGTTTAAACGTTGCTGAGTGCTATTTATTTTGAGCACAAAACGCTGTCTGAATTAATGCTTTTTATGTCGCAAAGCTAGATAAATGCATACACATAAGGGTATTAGTGGGGTTTACACTGTTTAATCATTATGCTGTGGTAACGATTATTTTGTCTCTTTAATTAAAGATGGTCTATTGTGGCCTATGAAGGCTTTAATCGAGCTGAGAATATTTGAGGCCTGGCTGTGGTTTTTCTGTGATGTGGCAAGGGAGACCCCTGCTGGAAATCGGTTGAAGACAACTGACCGTAGTCCTTCTATAAAACTTTCCATGAGGACATCAGCAGTTTGGAGAATCTCCAAAAGAAATGATACGACCTTGGTGGACAAAGGAGCTTCAGAAATGAACAGTGTACTGTGGCCCGGTTGCCGAGGGAAGTGAACAAGATGGATACTTTAATAGTTTCTGTTTCTTGGTTCCTGTTCCGTGGTTACGTCCTGTGACTTTTCCTGAGCGGAGATTTTCAGATGTTGCAATGTTACATCTCTTCCTTCTCGTTCTGCTCAGTGATACAGTTTAACTTGCCAATTTTATGTGTGTTTCTATTGTATTTTTCACTATAAGAATTGTTAGCTTAGGGAGGGTTTTTGCCACTTGCCATTTTACCTTCGTTGCGTGAGCTTGCGTTGCTGAGGATCGATGCTGAGGACTTTATCCTGAGAGACTTTATCCGGAGACTGGTCCTGACCCGTTCTGACACTTAGTTAGAATAGGTAACTATGAGAACTGAATTATTCTGATTGATTTACTTTGACTAATCTAGATAAAGCAAAATAACTTTAAAACATGGTGTTGGATATTCTTTCTTGTCAATTATTGTGTACATTTTTGATCATTATTGTATAGATTGTATTGAGTGTAAGGACAATCACTATAATTAGGTCCTATCGTCCTCGATATAGATGCAGGGTGTTTAGGTGTTTCCTTCCCACGGGTTTATTACCAGTAGAGTATTGAGCGTGTGTTAGTGAAATGGGCCCTAGCGTATGATGAATGTATGTGCATGCAACTGTGCAATTACTCTATCCGCGGTAGTGGGCATATTTTGGATACCCTGATCTCTATCAATTTCTCTGGTAGCAGAGGATGGTTATAGATGGTTGTCTTGATCTGATAAGATAAGATTGCTTGTACATTGGCTTATTGATTATTGATTTATTTTAAATGTTATTGGTATATGTACTAATATTATATGTTGGAGTCGTCTTGTTGAGTTATATGTAGTGCTTCTGGAATTTGGAAGCTGGTAGCAGTTCCGTAGTGGGGCAGAGGGAAGTATATGCTGCTCTCGGGAAAGACGGGATTGTAAGGAATTACGTGTGACAATTGAAGTTGCGCGTTCACATTGTCTGGGTTCGGAATCAGTGACATTATTGTATGTTACTATTAGAATATATTTCTGGTATATAAGGAGTGTGTATCGTAGTGAAGGTTATCTGTGAAACTCTGGTCTTAAGTCCCAGGGATCCGTAAGGATTGCCGTTAAAGCTTATTGCGGGAGGAGTAATAGGTATTCTCTGAGCTTGTTTGAGGAACTGGGCGGAGGTAAGCTGCTTAGTTGTTGTGAGTTATAATTCTGTACAGAGACAGATTGTACGCTGTTCTCGAGAAGCAGAATTCTGTGTGCATGTACTATATTTTTCCTGTATGAATGTGCGTGAATGCATATACATTTATTGATTGTAAGACTCTTTGGATAAGTCCTAGAGGAAACAGTTGTGAGGTGTATGTAAGTTTGTTGACCCTTGAGAAATAGACTCTTTTTTACTATTCTGTGGTTAGCGAAGCAGACAATGGAGATGTTTTTATGTTGTAACTAATAGATTTTGTAAAAATCTTGACACGAAGTCTACAGAGAGATTTTGTAAAGGAGGGGTAGACGAGTGACAGAGACGGGAGACAGAGACTGCAGCGGCTGCTGACGTCATAGAGACCGCGCTCTGATTGGATAGTGGATCAGAATTGTGCTCGCGCTAGGATTGGTGTGTTGGTGTGAGCCGCGCAAGGATTGGTAGAGCTGTTTAGTGACGTAGACGCTCCAGGATTGGTGCGTTAGTGTGAGTCGCGCAGCTATTGGTTGGAAAGCTCGCATTGAAAAGCTCGCATTGAAAACCTCGTATTGTATATCTATAATACGGAAAGAATAGAGAGTTTGATAAGCGCTTGCTAAAATGTATTACCAAGAAGAGAAGAAAAAGAAAACTTTCTTTGGAAAAGTTAAGAAGTGGTTTAGCAAGGATAAAGAGGTTAAGACAAGAGAGGGTGAGTTGCTACCTCCAGCGAAAACACCTGCATCCTTCATGGCTGCGAAATATGGATTACATACTTGTATATGGTTGCAGAATTGGGTTGGGTATACTAAAGAAGATGGTGTTCTAGCATTTCCAGAACATGGTTCATTTAATTTGGCCGTGTTAAGAAATTTACGGGAAAAGATGGCACATCTGGACCCGAAGCCGAGACCTACACAGTTCGAGGCTTTAGTGGAATGGGAAGAGGAAGTATTTAATCGAGAAAGACAGAGAACTGGAGGTCAGTACAGATATATGTTTGGGAGGAGACATGATCGTGAAACACATCATGATCGAATGAAAAGGTGGCGAGATGCTAATATGTCAGAGGGATTATATCCAATGAGAACAGTTGAAGTTTCTGCTCCTTCTGTAGAAAGGGTTCCCGAATCAGATACGAGAAGATATGGAGAGTATGAGGATGAGGTCTTGAATGACATGATTTACAAGAGACCACCTCCATATAGACCAGAACCAGACGAGAGTACACCGGTTGTTTCCCCGATAAGAGATACAATTGAGAAAGAAAAGGTGACACCTGAATCAAGAGGTAGTAGTTCTTTCAGGGGGAGAGAGAATCGAGGTAGTGAAGAAAATGCCAGACAATTAGCAAAGACGACAACAGAACTGACTGAGAAAATTAGGGAGTTAACGAAGAATATGGAAGCTGTTACGGTGCCTGTAACTATAGGTCCGGTTATTCCTGTGTTTGATAGACAGAGGACAGGTGAAAATGAACTGGTAGTTCCATATATTGCAAATGATTCGGCAAATTCAGTTGGTCCTTCAGGAGATTCAGATAAAAGAACAGGGAGAAGTGACCTGAGACAAATGAGACATGACACATGTAGTGAACTATTGGATGCTAGTGAACCTAGTTGTTCAGGGATGCCAATTTTAGAACCGCAGAAAAGAGTGGTTCCAGTGAGAAAAACTGCTGAAATAACAGTGGATGATTTAAATGATTGGATGAAAGTTCTTCAGAGAAAAGATAAAGACCCACGAGTTGTTGATGTGGTTAAGCTGCGTATAGAATTAGAAGAGCTTGTGACAGGAACAGTTCCAACAGAAATCCTGAAGAGTCATCATGATGGTGAGCTGATGTTTATGTGCAAGAGTATCACCTGGAGAGCAAGAAATACACATGATAGACTAAGAGCGATAGCAAATGAGCAGGGAATTGACATTGATAAAGTAAAGGCTTTACAGAAAACCTACAGGATGGATTTCACAGAGAAAGACATAGAAAATTTGAATACTTCTGGTAGACCAGGACAGATCAAGGAAATGATAGCATTATTGCGCAGATGGGGCGATGTGGAAAAATGGAAGGATAGGTGGTATAAGAAAAGAGATGAATCTGAAGATAGAACAACTTATTCAGCATTTCCAGTAAGAGAAAAGGAGAAACCAGTGGAGCATTATCCCATGAGAGAAATACCTGGAGGAGGATATGTACATGTTCCATGGACCAGACAGGATATTTTATCATTTACGAATGATTTTCCTCGATTGAGAGAAAAGCCCGTCGAGTGGTATAGGCAGGTAGACAGGTTTGTGAAATTGTCAAAAGTGCTGTGGGTTGACCTGAATAGTCTGTTTGATATAATTGTTCCAGCAGACTTGTGGACTGAGTGTAAAATAGTTGTGAGTTGGCCTAGTGAGGAGTATCCAAGAGATCCAAGAACAGGGGCACCAGATCCAGAAGTAATGAGGAAGTATGATCAGGTGATGGTATACCTGAAGAGTAAAGTTCCTCCAAAAGAGACAGACTGGGTTAAGATAGATCGAACACAACAGGAAGCAAAAGAATCAGTTCATGCTTTTTACGAAAGGCTGATACTGGCTTTTAAACAATTCAGTGGAGATGAACACCTGGGTGACAAGGATTTGAGTCATTTTGTATACAGATTTGTATATGGTCTTAGACCTGAAATTAGTGAGAGAATTCGTGAACACACAGTGGATTGGCAGAGTAAGAAAGTAGATGAGATTTTGAGACATGCAAAATACTTCAGTGATGAGATTGAAGCAAAACAAAGAAAGCTGAAAGAGAAAGCCATGTGGGCACAAGTGAAAGTTGCAGAAAGACAGGAAGCACAGTTGGTGGAACAGGCAAATAATCCAGGAAATAATGCGGGAAATAGACCTAGGTTTGCAGGAAAGGGAAAGGGAAGTCTTGAGGAAGCGAAGAAGAAGTTCCCGTGTCACAACTGTGGCCAACTGGGACATTGGAGATCGGAATGTCCTAATCCACCATTAAATGAGGGTAAATCCTTAAATCAACAGGTGCAGAATGAAGGGAATAACCAGCAGCAACAACAGCAGAAAGTTGTGAGACAGCAGAGTCAAGAGCCAAAACCGCCCTTGCCGCAGAATAGAGGGGTACAAAAGTACAATCAAGACTCAGGATTCTTCAATGATGAGCAGGTAAACAAACCAAGACGTTCTAACCAGGTACAACAGTACTTGTTGAAGAGTGAAGGGAGTGAGTCTGAGGGTGATTATTGACGGTGCCGAAGAGAGGAGGAAGAGTGCATACTTGGTGCAACTCTAGAAATAGACCAGGCAGGACCATTTGTGGATGGGAAAATAAATGAGGAGAGTGTTACTTTTTTAGTAGACACAGGTGCGACAAGATCAACTGTCAGGTCAACAGATGTTAGAAATCTTCCTCTCTCGGATGAAGCAATCCAAGTAGTTGGTGTAGCAAACACACAAATCAGAACACGTCTTACTGAACCAGTAAGAGTACAGATAGGGAAATTTTCAGACATGCACAGATTTATTGTCTGTGACACGAGTCCAGTGAACCTGTTAGGTAGGGACCTATTGTGTAAAATGAACTGCACAATTTTCTGTACACCGGATGGAATAGCTTTTGAGACACCAGATGATGATGTATTCTACCGAATGACTCTAGAAAATAGAGAGAGTGAGTTAATTGGTGCATTTCCAGTATTTAATCCGGAGGATTTGCCTCAAGAGCTGAGAGACACAGTGAAGAGAATAGTTTGGGATTTTACTGGAGAGGATGTGGGATTGATGAATAATGTAGATCCAGTGAAAATTGCAGTGAAAGAGGGAATTACATATCCTAACATTCCTCAGTACAAAATGACGCCAGAAATAATTGAAGGGATAACTCCTATAATTGAGAAAATGATTCAGCAAGGAGTTCTGAGAGAACTACTGAGTAGTCCATGTAATTCACCGATAATGGGGCTGAAGAAGCCTAATGGCAAATTTAGGATCGTCCAAGATCTGAGAAAAGTTAATCAAATTGTGGTGGCATGTTGTCCTATTGTGCCAAATCCATCAGTGATTCTGTATCAAATTCCACATGATGCTGAGTGGTATACAGTGATTGATCTGTGTCATGCGTTCTTTTCAATTCCATTACATCATGACAGCCAGCCGATTTTTGCATTTAGGTTTGGCCAGCGTATTTTAGCATGGTGTCGTATCCCACAGGGGTATACGGAGAGTCCTTCGATATTCAATCAGCTATTGAAAAAATCGTTGGAAAGTTTAATAATGCCTGAGAACTCAGTACTAGTTCAATATATTGATGACCTACTTGTGGCATCAAAGACACGTGAAGCTTGTGAAGTAGATACCATAGCTTTACTGAATAATCTGGGAGATGGAGGGTTAAAGGTATCTCCAGCCAAATTGCAATTTTGCAAGAAAGAGGTGCATTATCTTGGACATAATATTGAAAAAGGTCTGAGAAAAGTGACTACTGACAGGATCAGAATAATAAGAGAAATGAAAGCTCCAAAAACCCAGAGAGAAGTGAGAATGTTCCTGGGAATGGTGGGATATTGTCGTCAGTGGATAATTAATTTTTCCCTGATAGCAAAGCCATTGATTAAATTGACAAAAAGTGAAATGACAGATCCATTGGATCTGGATGCAGAACAATTGGCAGCATTTGAAGAGCTCAAGAGTAAAATGTGTGAGGCTCCAGCGTTGGGTATGCCTGACTATGAAAAGGAGTTTGAACTGTACTGCAGTGAGAGAAATGGATGTGCACTTTCAGTGTTAATTCAGAAACATGGACAATTGAGAAGGCCTATTGCATACTTCTCATCGACACTTGACCCTGTAGCTGTGGGTTTACCAGGTTGTCTAAAATTTGTGGCTGCAACATGCAGGAGCCTGGAACAGAGTGAGGGAATCATAATGAGGTATCCTGTAAGGGTATTCATACCTCACAATGTGGCGATTCTTTTGACGAGAAGCAGAACTCAATACATGTCACATAGTCGGCTGACTAAGTACGAAAAGGTGATTCTGGGAGCATCAAATGTGACTCTTGAGAGATGTGTGAATGTGAATCCAGCGACACTTTTGCCGGATATTGAAAATGTGGGTATAAAGATGGAAGATGATCATGATTGTTTGGATGTGCTTGAGTACTGTACGAAACCAAGACCAGACATAAGGGATATCCCCTTACCTGAGAATGATCATGTGTTGTTTGTGGATGGATCATGCCTGAGAAATGATAATGGTGTGCTATGTGCAGCATATGCGGTGTGTAAAGTTTCAGAGGTCATGGAAGCATCACCGTTGAAAGGAGTAAAATCTGCGCAAGTTGCTGAATTGGTGGCATTGACAAAAGCTTGTGAGATTGGGAAAGATTTGAGGACGACTGTGTTGACTGATAGTCAGTATGGATTTGGAGTGGTGCATGATTTTGGCCAACTTTGGCTACAAAGAGGTTTCTTGACATCGGGTGGAACTCCGATAAAGAATGCTGAGCTGATTGGAAAATTGCTTGAGGCGATACAGCTGCCTAAAGAGTTAGCAGTTGTAAAATGTGCTGCACATGGTTCAGGGGAGGATTTTATCACTGTTGGTAACAGGTATGCCAACGATGTGGCGCAATATTGCGCTAAAACGAATCAGTCAATTAATAGGGAAAGAGAGAAGGAAATGTCTTTTCTTTCTGTGATGTTTACTAATGTCCTAGAAACGTGGGATGAAGTGAAGCAGTTACAAGATGAGGCAGGAAAGGAAGAAAAACAAGATTGGATTAAGGCAGGATGTGCTCCAAGAGAAACAGACCATGTTTGGGTCTACAGAGATGGCAGACCAGTGATGCCAAACTCAATCTTGTCGTCAATGGCAAGGATGTATCATGGCCAGGGACATCTGGGGAGGGATGCGATGGTCCGGTCGTTCAAGCAGACCTGGTACAATGCAAAGTTCAGGACAATTGCAGAAAGCATCTGTCAAAGGTGTTTGATTTGTCAGCAATTTAACACTGGGAAAAAGACAGTGGTGAGTCTAGGGACTATTGGCAGAGAAGGAGGTCCTTTTACAAGAATGCAAATTGATTTCATTGAAATGCCCCAAGTAAACAGACTGAGGTATGTCCTAGTGGTAGTCTGTTTGTTCTCAAGGTGGGTGGAAGCTTACCCGACTAGAAGAAATGATGGATTAACAGTGGCAAAATTACTGTTGAGGGAGTTGATTCCTAGGTACGGGTTTCCAGTTACAGTTGAGTCTGATAGAGGTAGACACTTTCAAAATGAACTCATTAGTTTAATTTGTGAAGCATTGAAAATACAGCAGAAGCTACATTGTGCATACCGACCAGAGGCTTCTGGTGTGGTTGAGCAGATCAATGGCACAATCAAGAATAGAATTGGAAAGATGTGCTTAGCCACTGGCATGAAATGGCCAGATGTTTTGCCTCTAGTTCTGATGACAATGAGATCTACTCCAGATAGAACTACAGGTTTGAGCCCGCATGAGATAATTATGGGACGTGCAATGCGCCATGCATACGTGCCTGTAAATAAATTGGTGACAATAACTGATGACATGATTTTGGATTACTGTAAAGGCCTGGCTGACGCAGTTCATTCTGTGTTTCACCAGGTTGGAGAAGAAGCTACCACACTTGAGAAGAAGCAAGCCCATGATCTGAGTCCAGGAGACTGGGTAAGGATTAAGGTGCACAGAAGGAGAAATTGCTTGATTCCAAGGTGGGGAAAGCCGAGACAAGTTATTCTGACTACAACGACTGCAGTAAAGTGTGCTGGAGTGAAGCACTGGGTACATGCAAGTCATACTCTGAGAGTTCCAAATCCAAAAGAGGGGACTGGTAAAGAGTATTTTGAAGAATCAGATTCCAGTGATGGTGAAGATACTGAAGATACGGAATCAGTGAGAAAAGAAGCAGAGAGAGCTTCAAGAGAATCACTGCGAATATCAGAGAGAGAATCAGATTCTGTTAAAGAGCCTGAAGTTTCGAATAGCAGTGGAGGAAAAAGAAAAGAAAAGAGAAATCACACAGAGACTACTCCTGAATCAGAAGAGGAGGAGTTCGAAGAACCACTTGAGATTATTCTTGAAGAAGCAGGGTCAGGAAAAGATAGAAAGGGACAGGTTGCGGAAGACCCCCGAGGAGGTGTAGGGAACATTGATGAGGAGCTAGGTGAAGGGACAAGTAGACAGCAAGAAGATTGCGTGTCGGAGACCCGAGGAGGGACAGAAGTAGGGAAGTCTCAAATAGTGGTGAAAGAATATGTGGAAGAAAGGAAAACTGCTAAGAAACAAAAGCAGAAAGCACTTGAAACAGAATAGGATGATGAAAATGAACAAACAGAGGGTCGAGTTCTGAGAAAGAGAACTTGGATTGGAGAAAGGAATGAGAAAGAATTAAGGCCTAAGAGGGTTGTGAAAGGAGATCGTTGGCCTAACAACCGAGTTAAAAGGCTGAGATACAGAATAATAAGAGCAAATTCATCGAAAGCTGAACAAGTGAATGAAATATCAAGTCAAAGTTCAAAAGCTGAAGGAAAGGAATCAAAAGAATGGAAAGAACCAGAAGAAGTCAAAAGAGTGAGAAAACCTAACCAAAAGTATAGGTCGCCGGAATGGATGTATGTGACACTGCCTGAAGGTGAAGAGGTGGAAAGTCAAGGAAATCCAGAGGAGGCCGTACGAGAAGTGGTTGAGGAAGATACTGGTGAAATCCTGAAAGTACTCTTGACTGACATTGGAGAAGAGTCGGATACTGAGGATTTGGATTTGGGTGTTGAAGATCTAATACAATTTGATGTTGAAGAAGGTGGAGTGAAAAACGATGAGTATCCAAACTGAGTGAAAGAAAGATTCACTTGGATCAAGTGAACGGAGAGATCATTTGGATAAACTAAAAGCTGAAGAACTGCTGAAGAATTTTGAAGAGTTTAAATAGTAGCGGAGTAGTAGAGGCTAAACTAAAATGGCTAACATAGAGAATAGTCAAAATGGATGTGCCTTCTTTAAAAGGTGGTGCAAGGTGTGCTGCTGTTGTACTGGATTATTAATGCTTCTATGGGGTATTTTAGTTTTATTGGTGACTTTTAAGGTTGAATTTGGCATGAATACAGAAAAAGTAGTTCCAATTAGTAGTGGTTACTTACACAAAGATAGGTCAATTAATAATTTTTCTAGTAACGTTTTTTCTAAACTATTATATGAATATGTGAAAACAATGGAAGTCAGGGATTGCTATGTCTGTATGCAGTTACCTGCATCTGTTTCAGAGGGTGTTACTTATCACCATTTACCAGCTACATATGGTATTTCTTGTAGTATATTAAGTAGTGTTTTTTATTTGTTGGGGAAAGTAGATTATAAGATGTCTAACAGAGATAGTATTTTTGGGCACTTGCCAATGAATAAAGAGCTGAATACAGCTAAAGAAGCTAACACTTTTGGTGAGATTTTTATTGAAAAAAAAGGATTAACATTAGATTACATTTTTAAGAATAATTTAACTTGCAGTCTGAAAGAAGAGGAGAAAGCTTTCCTGGATATGGTAGAGGAAAGGAGAGTGAACATGCATGAGAAAGCGGGAAAATATGAAGTGAGTGAGACAATTTGGGACATTGAGATGGGAAAAGAGTTGAAAAATGGGGCTAGTCCAACTTTAGCTCTAGATGCACCGCAGAAGGGTAAACTATGCATTACCGGAAGGAAATAGCAATATGATACGTATTTTGTGGGGACTAGTGAGTGCCATGATACATACTTCGTTGCGACAGGTTGGGGTTTCAGAGGTGGAGAGGATACAATTTTTCCAGGAGTATACTATGTTTGTGGGAACAAGGCTTATTACAAGTTGCCTGACCATTGGTATGGCACATGTTATGTGGGCCTGGTTTTCCCTAAGATTTTTCATACAGATAAAATTAGAGATGTAGAAGATATTAACCTATTAACACGTTTTAAGAGAGAAACTTGGTCTGAAATTGTGGGTGATATTTTTGGGGTTTTGATTCCAGCAGTGGGAATTTCTTTGAATGCTTATGGAATTCGGAAACTGTCCACAGTGGTTGATCGCTTATCGACAAATACCGCAGGAGGGTTTCTTTTGGTGAATACGGAATTAAGTGCCGTACGTGCCATGTCTATGCAAAATCGACTTGCCCTTGATATTCTATTGGCCAAGGAGGGTGGAGTCTGTGGAATTCTGAAAGTTCAACATTGTTGCACTTACATTCCTGACGAAAGTAAAGACCTGAAGGTCTATATCAGATATATTACTGATTTGCATGAAGATTTAGTACCACTTGAAGCTGGGAGTTTGTGGACTAAAATAGCTAATAAGATGATAGCTGTTAAGGATTTTATTGCAAAAATAGGTAGTACAATTATAGGTAGAATATTGTTTCCCTTGTCTTGTATAATTGTGGCTTTATTAATAATAAGATTGGTGTGTGTGTGTTGTAAAAACAGGGGAGGGAGAAAGAAATTGAAAAATGAGAAGAAAAACAAGAATTCGAAAAATTCGAAAAGAGAACCAGAAGAGATTGAATTAGAAGAATTGAGGGAGAGTGTTTATTTGGAGACAAAGAGAGATGATGAAAGAGTGACTGGTGTTTAATGTTGTGTAAGGGGAAAAGACATTTCTGATTTCTCCTAAAATGGGATTAAAATTTTCACTTATTTTTTTTTTTTGGGTTTATTTGGTGATAAAATCACCAAAGGGGGGATTGCTGGAGCAGAGTTTTCTTTCAGAAAATTCATGGGCTTTTGAAGCTCTGGCATGTCTATGCGTTTTATTAATTTATTAATAATTAACAACTAATTATTTGTCTTGTGCAAGTGAGTTTTACTGATCAATCTGTTTGTCCTAACACAAGAGAAAGTTACACGAGGGTTAGCTTATGTTTGCTGTTTCTGTATTTACAATAACGTGCAAGTTTTCATGTTTAAACGTTGCTGAGTGCTATTTATTTTGAGCACAAAACGCTGTCTGAATTAATGCTTTTTATGTCGCAAAGCTAGATAAATGCATACACATAAGGGTATGAGTGAGGTTTACACTGTTTAATCATTATGCTGTGGTAACGATTATTTTGTCTCTTTAATTAAAGATGGTCTATTGTGGCCTATGAAGGCTTTAATCGAGCTGAGAATATTTGAGGCCTGGCTGTGGTTTTTCTGTGATGTGGCAAGGGAGACCCCTGCTGGAAATCGGTTGAAGACAACTGACCGTAGTCCTTCTATAAAACTTTCCATGAGGACATCAGCAGTTTGGAGAATCTCCAAAAGAAATAATACGACCTTGGTGGACAAAGGAGCTTCAGAAATGAACAGTGTACTGTGGCCCGGTTGCCGAGGGAAGTGAACAAGATGGATACTTTAATAGTTTCTGTTTCTTGGTTCCTGTTCCGTGGTTACGTCCTGTGACTTTTCCTGAGCGGAGATTTTCAGATGTTGCAATGTTACATCTCTTCCTTCTCGTTCTGCTCAGTGATACAGTTTAACTTGCCAATTTTATGTGTGTTTCTATTGTATTTTTCACTATAAGAATTGTTAGCTTATGGAGGGTTTTTGCCACTTGCCATTTTACCTTCGTTGCGTGAGCTTGCGTTGCTGAGGATCGATGCTGAGGACTTTAACCTGAGAGACTTTATCCGGAGACTGGTCCTGACCCGTTCTGACACTTAGTTAGAATAGGTAACTATGAGAACTGAATTATTCTGATTGATTTACTTTGACTAATCTAGATAAAGCAAAATAACTTTAAAACATGGTGTTGGATATTCTTTCTTGTCAATTATTGTGTACATTTTTGATCATTATTGTATAGATTGTATTGAGTGTAAGGACAATCACTATAATTAGGTCCTATCGTCCTCGATATAGATGCAGGGTGTTTAGGTGTTTCCTTCCCACGGGTTTATTACCAGTAGAGTATTGAGCGTGTGTTAGTGAAATGGGCCCTAGCGTATGATGAATGTATGTGCGTGCAACTGTGCAATTACTCTATCCGCGGTAGTGGGCATATTTTGGATACCCTGATCTCTATCAGTATCAAAACCTGACGGTTCATATTGCATTGTATTGGATTACCGAAAATTGAATAGTCATTGTCGCACTTTGCAGTATAAAACACAGACAGCTTGGCGCTGGTGAACAATCTTGTTCATAAAAAAAAAGAAAAAATCCACTCAACATTTCCAATAGTTTCTACAGTCATATTCTCTCACCTGAGAGTCATGATGGACGATGAACTTATGCCGCATCTTGTCTGAGTCGACAGGATCATTTAATTATTTGCCGACTATGGATACAAGTTCAATTTTGCAAAATCGCACATTGCACATGTGGCATACTCTTTTTGGGCTATGAGCTCAACAATGAAGGTAAGGAGTTAGCCCCCCACTTCCTGGAGAAATGTGCACAATTGCAACCCCCTTCTACATTGAAGAAACTTCAGTACTTGCTTGGGATTTTGAATTTCGGAGAACATACATTCCCGATAATGCCCAGCGTATCAAACCGCCATATGCATTGATACAATCAACATATTCTTCTGCCAGCTCGCTTCCAGAGCATACTTCAATACTGTATTCTTTGCAATCTGACATGCTTGCAACTAACTACTTGTTGACGCATAATAACACCAGGAACCTGGTAAAGCATATAGTTCCAGGGGCAGGAGGTTTCACTTACTTGACGTTCAATGAGGGAGACACAGTACCTATTGCATACAAATCACATTTATATACTGCAGCTGAAATGCGTTTTTCAAATGTTGAAAAATTTTGGACGGCCGTCCAGATAGTGGTTCTGAAAGAACGATTACTGGTGAAGGGTAAACGCATTGTTATGTTCACGCCCTTTTCTGCTTTGGAGGCCTTGACTGAGGCAAGTGCACCTAACTGTAATGTGCTACATCCCCGTTGGATACAATGGGCTACGTCTCTGACATCCTCTGATGTCACATTTATCTTTGACCCTGCCCTACAGACAGGAGTGTTTACAGTATGAACATGTGAATACTCTTATTGTATGCGATTCTTATTACTGTGTTCAGTCTTTTAATCAGCAGAGTCTGGGCAATTGGTAACTTAGCACCGTGCCTCATTGCTCTAACTGGCAAGGGGGGTATCATCAATGCTCGGTGCGACAGGGCCAGGCACCCAAGCTAGTGGAACGCAGGGCATACATGCATGCACTGACTCACCCCCATTAGTAGTTTCAGCCCTGCCGGAACAGGGAGTCGATTTGTTGTCATGCTGGAAATCCGCTTTGTAGGGCACCGCGGAGCAGCGTATTTACAGTCGCACAGGTCTCAGTTTTAGGAGTGCAGCTGGGAGCAGTCACGGCCTCACCCTCAGGCTCATCCATGACCACTGTCATCGCGGGGCCTTCGAAGGTTGCACCAGGCCATAGTCCTCATCCAGAAAATCTCTGCTCCAGCGTGAGTTGGGGTGGAATGGAACGGGTACTCAAACAGCGGACGAGTCACTCGCTATTTTCCATGCCACAGGGATCACCCAGATGTTGATTAGGTAGGCTGAGGCCCAGATGTTATTAGCACATCTCCGGAGCTTCAGGCTCCGAAAGGTCAACTGGGTGGCAAAAGCTTCATAGCAGAATCCATCAAACTTTGGAATAGCCTAACAACACGTATAAGTGTCTTGCCTACATTAACGGCCTTCAGGAAGGAACTTAATAGCTAGTTATTTAGTAACTAGGGCTATGCTGATTTGCTCAGGACTGCTAGCGCCGAGACACCTTTGATATTTGTGCATTCATTAAATTGCTATATCATAACATGACAGGGACCTTACTGCCGGTGTGAGATACGATCAGAGGGGTAATCTCCCACCATCCATAAAGATATCAAGGGGAGTCAGACAAGGGTGCATATTAGCCCCTTTATTGTTGACATTATATATTAATAATTTAGGCCCTGCTCTCTGCTCAGATTGTATAGGTATCCCCCGAGCATGTGACTTGGGTAATTCGTGCTCTCCGTTTTGATGATGATGCAATACTATTGTCGAGGACGGCTATGGGGCTTCGACGCCTACTTAAATCTTTTGTAGATTTCATGGCATCACTGGATTTAATTACTAATTTTGCAAAATGACACACAATGACATTGGGACCAACATCCAGAACTCGAGAACCCAATATAGAGAAGGTAATGAAATAACAAAGTTGACTTCCTTCTCCTATCTAGGGGTCTTATTCGACGATAGGGGCACATGGGCACCACATAGAAAAGTAAAAAGAAATGCTATGGCAAGAGCCACCATAGCAGTCCATGACTTTGACAAAATTAGGGGGCTAAGCCAAATCAAACTATAGTAAATATATATGGAGCCAAGTGTATTGCAATTGTTTGTTATGGGTCTGATATGTTGGAGTATAAAAAGGGGGGTGATCTCCAAATAGTGGAGAACAAGTTTTTGAGATACCTACTTTCAGTCCCTTAAGCTGTACCCTCTTATATTGTCCATCAGGAATTGGGGTTGCTTATGTTTCTGACCAGGTAGTATTAGCCCCACTTTTGCATTGGATTAGGATCTGGAATAATCCAGAAGTAGAGCTGAATCGCAAAATAGTTGAGGACTGTTTGACTTTGGACAGAGCAAACAACATCCACCTGATTCGCTATATGAAGATCTTAGAGACATTGGGGTCCCCTGATTTATTTGAGGCACCCAATGAACTCATTAGAAGAGGCTTGTTCTGGGTTGAAAACAATATTAGTCTATTGTGCACGCGGAGAGAGTAGCAAGGGATCTCCTTAAACCCACTGGACGGGCCTATATATTATAAAAAAATTACCCTGTTAACAGAACCTTATTTAACTGGAATACCAATTCCTTATCATAGCTTTCTTTTAACAAGGTTCAGATGAAATCTTTTACAATTTCAATCAATCAATCAGTGAGTCTTGTAGAATGCAGCTGGTCACCCCAGGGGGTCTCCAGGCCCTGGGAGGTTGTGCGAGTCTTGGTCGGAGAGGTGGTGGTCAAAAAGGCAGGTCTTGAGCTGTTTCCTGAACTCCTTCAGAGGTGGTGAGGTGCACAAATAGAGGGGAAGATCATTCAAGGACTTTGCATGGAGATAGGAGAAAGAGCGACTTCTGTAGCAGCTGCGATGGATGCGGGGGATGTGGGCCGAGGGTGGAGGATGGGAGCTTTCAGGGTGATCAATGGAATGTCAGGCGGTGGTTGATGTAGGAGGGTCCAGTTTGGGAGGGCTTTGTGCTGTCGGAACCTCAAGGGAGATTTAAGTTTAAAGAATTAGGCCTTGATTCGTCAGATAATTAATTTTTACTCCGGACACACTGCATTTTATGATGTTTTTGTTATCACTATTGCTCACTTCATAAGCACTTTATATTACCATTATTAAAAGACAAAGGCTTTTCGGATGTAAGACCTGAATTAATGTAGCTCCAGATGTTAACCCCTTCTGTGCCCATGACGAGCTGGACTCATCATGGAGCACAGTCGCGCTGTGCCCATGACGAGTCCAGCTCGTCATGAGCCATTCCCTGGGGAATCCCTCTGGTGCGGGCACCAGAGGGATTCCCTTTTACTGAAAATAGTCTCAGGAGCTGGGGAAGAGCTTCCCCAGCTCCCGAGGCCCCCCCCCCCTGCTTTAAGTGTAATGACGATCGGGGCGCATGTCGTACCAACGTCATTACACTGAAACTGAAACTGAAATGAGCCAAGAGGCTCATTTCAGTTTCACTTTGTATGTGCTCAGGGGGCTAGCTCAGCCCCCTGAGCATGTAGAAAGACGGGAGAGGTATCGTTGGAAAGGGGAGAATCTCCGCTTTCCAATGATACCCCTCCCCAGTGGATCCCTGCTTGGGGATCGCCAAAGGAGGGCAATCCCCAAGCAGGGATCCACCCACTAGACACCAGGGAGGGGGGAGCGGCCCCTTGGGCAAGGGCCTTTGCTCCCCCCAAATAATCTTGTCCTAAATTAGTCTTTTTGCCCCCCCTGGGGGGCAGATGGGGGCAGTAGCCCTCAATCTGGCCCCCCGGGGGCGCAAAAAGCCCACTAGACACCAGGGAATTTTTTTAAAAAGAAAAATAGGGGTGTGGGCTGCCCAAAACGGGCAGGCCCATGCCCCCACCCCACCCCCCAATTGTCACAGTCTTTCTGCCCCCCCGGGGGACAGATGGGGCATTGGCCCCTAATCTGCCCCTTCGGGGGGAGGGCAGAAAGCCCACTATACACCAGGGATTTCTTTTCATTTTTTTTAGGGTGGGGGCTGCCCGAAACGGGCATGCCAATGCCCCCACCCACCCACCACCATTACAGCCTTTCTGCCCCCCCCTAGGGGGCAGATGGGGTATTGGCCCCCAATCTGCCCCCAGGGGGGGGGCAAAAAGACCACTAGACACCAGGGAATTGTAAAATAAATAAAAATAGGGGTGGGGGCACGACAGGCAAGGGTCCAAAACGTAGTGCGCCTCAACAGGCAAGGGTCCTAAACGTAGTGCGCCTCACTACGTTTTGGGCCCTTGCCCGTGGCGGGTCTTAGTCCTCCCACACGAGTGAGGCACCGTTTTTATCAGGAGACCCGGGGGAACGCTGGGTGGTAGAAAATTTGTGTCAGCCCGATGATGCCACAACTTTCCCACACAAAAATGTGTGAAAAAGGTGAATTTTTCAGCTAAATTTGAGGTTTGCAGGGCATTCTGGGTAAGGAAACGTTGGGGGATCCACGCAAGCCATACCTCCCTGGAATCCCCCGGGTGTCTAATTTTCAGAAATGTGTGGGTTTGGTAGGTCCCCCTAGGTGGCCGCCAAGCACCGGGCCAAAAACCCAGGTGACCCCCCTTGCAAAACCAGGACGTTTTGAGGTAGGCAATTTTCATGTCGCCTCAATACGTTTTGGGCCCTTGCCTGTTCTGGGTACTTGGGCCTCCCACACGAGTGAGGCACCGTTTTTATCGGGAGACCGGGGGGAATGCTGGGTGGTAGGAAATTTGTGTCAGCCCGGTGATGCCACAACTTTCCCACACAAAAATGTGTGAAAAATGAGTTTTTTTCAGCTAAATTTCAGGTTTGCAGGGCATTCTGGGTAAGGAAACGTTGGGGGATCCACGCAAGCCATACCTCCCTGGAATCCCCCGGGTGTCTAGTTTTCAGAAATGTGTTTCCCTAGGTGCCGGCAGAGCTAGGGTTAAAAAACTACAGCTAGGCACTTTGCCAGAAAGGGTTCATTTTTCACTGCGAAATTGAGGTGTGTCCACGTTGTGTTTGGCGCCGTTTCCTGTCGCGGGCACTAGGCCGACCCACACAAGTGAGGTACTATTTTTCTCGGAAGACTTTGGGGAATGCAGGGGGGTGGAAATTTGTAGATCCACGCAGATTCCAGAACTTTCCACCAGAGAAATGTGGAGAAAATGTGGTTTTTTTGGCAATTTTTTAGGTTTACAAGGGATTCTGGGTAACAGAACCTGGTGGGAGGCAGTCAAATCACCCCATCCTGGATTCCCCTGGGTGTCTAGTATTCAAAAATGTATAGGTTTGCTAGGTTTCCCTAGGTGCCGGCAGAGCTATGGTTCAAAAACTACAGCTAGGCACTTTGCCAAAAAAGGATCATTTTTCACAGCGAAATTGAGGTGTGTCCACGTTGCGTTTTGCGCCGTTTCCTGTCGTGGGCACTAGGCCGACCCACACAAGTGAGGTACCATTTTTCTTGGAAGACTTTGGGGAACGCGGGGTGGGTGGAAATTTGTGGATCCACGCAGATTCCAGAACTTTCCACCAGAGAAATTTGAAGAAAATTAGTTTTTTTGGCAATTTTGTAGGTTTACAAGGGATTCTGGGTAACAGAACCTGGTGGGAGGCAGTCAAGTCACCCCATCCTGGATTCCCCTGGGTGTCTAGTTTTCAAAAATGTATAGGTTTGCTAGGTTTCCCTAGGTGCCGGCAGAGCTAGGGTTAAAAAACTACAGCTAGGCACTTTGCTAAAAAAGGGTAATTTTGCATTGTGAAAATGAGGTGTGTTCACTTTGGGTTTAGAGCCATTTCCTGTTGTGGGCACTATGCCTACCCCTACAAGTGAGGTACTATTTTTATCGGGAGACTTAGGGTAATTCAGATTTGTAAAGGAACTGTTATTACCTATTGACTTTCGATGCATTTCTGCCTTCCAAATGAAAGACATTGTGTTCTAAAAAATGACTGATAATTCTCATGCGTATGAGTATCCCAATTTCGGAAATGTGCAAATATCTACTGTTTCTAAACTCTATATTTTGTTCCCATTTCAGAAATACATAGGTGTCTTTCATACCGATTTTTCCATGTACACATTTTTACAGAATAATTACTATATACCCGGTACATAATAAAAAACCATTGCAAGTTGCTGCTCAGTTTTTGGCTCTGGGTTCGTCGGGTTCTTGGTGAACCTACAAGTCCTATATATCCCCACAACCAGTAATGTCCAGCGGATGTAACGGTATATTGCTTTCAAAGAGCTGTCAAAATTAGAAGAAGTTACAGGTGAAAACGTTGACACAAAGGGCGCTTTTTTCAACAAATTTTAAATTTTTCCTATATTTAACTGTTTGTTTCTATAAAGAAACCTTGATGGTTCTACACAAATTACCCCTTGCTGAATTCAGAATTTTGTCTACTTCTCTAAAATGTATAGCTTTCCAGGATCCATTATTGCTTTTGTACCCATTTCTACCATTAACTGGAAGGAGGTTGAAAGCACAAAAAATAGCAAAACTAGGCTATGTCCCAGAAAAATGCCAAAACTGTGTAAAAATGTTTGGGTTTCTGACAAAAGTCTGGTATCCCCAAAAAGTTGGGAAAATGGTGATTTCAGCCCCACAAACCGTTTTTTGATAACATTTGCAGGGAAAAACCCAGATGCTTTCATTTGCAGCCCGTTTTTCCCATTTTCCCAAAACAAAACTAAGTTTTGCTGTATTTTGGGTCATTTCTGTGACCCCTCCAGGGGAATCCACAAACCCTGAGAACCTTCAGAATCCCCATGATGTTGGAAGAAAAGGACGCAAATTTGGCGTGGATACCTTATGTGGTCAAAAAGTTACACTGGCCTCAGCGCACACTACCCCAAATAGCCAAAAAATGGCGTGGCACAGGAGGGGGGAAAGGCCTGGCAGCGAAGGGATTAAATAGTCCTCTGTAATGTTTTAGTATAGCAAGTTGTTTAGTGGTGACTGTTAAAAATTGAAACAAATGGTCTGTTTGAGCACTTGTATATATGGGCCCCTTGCAGCACTCTTTGATAATGATTTTATTAGAGGTACTGTGATATATTTATGAGTGAGATTTTAGGAGATGTTTATTTATATATTTATTCATGATCATTGTAATATTTATGCTTGATTTTATTATGTGTACTTTTCTTTTTTTTTAAACCTTTATTTTTGTATTTTTAGAACAGTAGGAAACACAGCGGTACATTACTAAGCCTGGGCAAAGCACTACGCTACGCTCGCGTAGTTTGCAAAGTTTGCGCTACTTCGCACTACGCGAATTGCACGTAGCACAGTGCAAATATGCGTAGCGTAGCATTGCGTAGCGCATCGATCATTTTTTGCTTGCTCGCGGTCCTCAACATCAAGTTTGCGACCGCGAGCAAGCAAAATGACATCCCGGCAAGACATTTCCTTGTTCGCGATCAGCAACATCAAGTTGCCGATCGCGAGCATGGAAAATGAACATCCCGGCGAGATTCTCAACGCGAGGAGGTCAGGTTTCTCATTGCGAGTGGTCACGTATGCTTGCGACCGCTCGTGATGAGAAACTACCAGTCCGCGTTGAGAAATCTGCAGCTCGAGTAAAAATCTACTCGAGCAGCAGAAAACTACAGCTCGCACTGTGCAAGATGCCGTTTTCAATGATTGCACTGTGCCGGATGCTTGTCCGCACTGTGCAATCATTGAAAACAACATCTTGCACAGTGCGAACAGGGTACTACGCAGTTCACAAAGTGCTACGCGTAGCTCGTGTAGTGCGAAGTGCACTTTGCGTAGCTTCGCGTAGTTGAACTTCGCGAACTACGCCCAGGGTTATACATTACTCAGTTACAGTTCTTACACATAGAGATGAGTCACCATACAATATAACATAGTTTCAGTCCATGTCCTTCCTTATCCTTATTCGTAATTTAACAATGGTCTCTGTTCACAATTTTGGCCTGATTCACAGTGGTACATTACATTCTTCATATCGACAGAATATAAGATAACCTTCATGCCTTTGGTCTCCTTTGCCCTTTGTCACGCCTTCTCCCGTCTTCATTTGGATGCATTTCTTTTACATAGTGATGGCATATTAAAATCCCCACTCCCCTCTTCTCAAGCATTGTCTGCAGCATCCGATATGCTCCATGGCGAGTCCCCTACAGCCTTCACGTGCGCCCAAGTAATCGAGCAGTGGATCCCATATGTCCCTGGGCCGAGAAGAAGGTAACAGTAGCTCAGTGTACGACGTTTTATGTTCCCATCTGTAGTTTAATCCATTCAGCCATTTCCTTAAATTTGGGGGTGCGCCCCTGTCCCCATCAGCAGGCCACTCGCCTCTTTGCCAGCAGCAGGCTTAACGCTAGAAGCTTTCTGTGCAGTGGAGGGAGCTCTTCTATAAACCCCAATATCGCAACAGTGGGTGACATGGCAACATGGCTGCCCACCATCTCTCCAGTATTTCTGTACCGATTCACACTGCCATGATAAATGCAGGAAACCAGCTCCCTCTTGGCGACATCTATCACAGCGACTATCTTCCCTCAACTTGTACCTATGTAGGCGCTCTTGCGTGCAATAAGCTCTTTGTATTAATTTGAAATGCATGATTCGCAACTGGCTACTTGTCGTGATAGCCCCCACTTGTCTGAAGGGTACTCCCATTGCTTGTCTGTCTCCCATCCACTTCTTGCAGCCTGTTGTGTATATGGACGTTCAAGAGAAGCAGCTCGATGAAGCCGGGACACCGCATGAGATGCACCTTTGATTTGGTCCAGCGTGCATAAGGTGTTGCAGGTCTCAGGTTCCTGTGGAACATGGGAGTATTTGCCTTCTGCTCATGCCCGAGTCTAATGGAGAGTAAAACCTCTAGTGGTGTTATGCCTCATTCCCCTAATTGTATTTGTCTATCTTTGAATGTTCCCTCCTGGTAGGGGTTGCCAAACTGTGTGCAGATTTCTTCTCTCTAGCATGCTCCTGCAAGCATTTCTTCTCTCTAGCATGCTCCTTGCAAGCATTTCTTCTCTCTAGCATGCTCCTGCAAGCATTTCTTCTCTCTAGCATGCTCCTTGCAAGCATTTCTTCTCTCTAGCATGCTCCTGCAAGCATTTCTTCTCTCTAGCATGCTCCTGCAAGCATTTCTTCTCTCTAGCATGCTCCTTGCAAGCATTTCTTCTCTCTAGCATGCTCCTTGCAAGCATTTCTTCTCTCTAGCATGCTCCTGCAAGCATTTCTTCTCTCTAGCATGCTCCTGCAAGCATTTCTTCTCTCTAGCATGCTCCTTGCAAGCATTTCTTCTCTCTAGCATGCTCCTGCAAGCATTTCTTCTCTCTAGCATGCTCCTTGCAAGCATTTCTTCTCTCTAGCATGCTCCATGCAAGCATTTCTTCTCTCTAGCATGCTCCTGCAAGCATTTCTTCTCTCTAACATGCTCCTGCAAGCATTTCTTCTCTCTAGCATGCTCCTTGCAAGCATTTCTTCTCTCTAGCATGCTCCTGCAAGCATTTCTTCTCTCTAGCATGCTCCTTGCAAGCATTTCTTCTCTCTAGCATGCTCCTGCAAGCATTTCTTCTCTCTAGCATGCTCCTTGCAAGCATTTCTTCTCTCTAGCATGCTCCTGCAAGCATTTCTTCTCTCTAGCATGCTCCTTGCAAGCATTTCTTCTCTCTAGCATGCTCCATGCAAGCATTTCTTCTCTCTAGCATGCTCCTGCAAGCATTTCTTCAGCTTCATAAGTGACCGGCGCCCATCTCAGAAACGGCAGAGGGATCAATGGAGAGTATAGGAAGGAGCATCACGCTTTGCTGATCAGCCGCTTCTAAGCTCGGTTCGTGCACCCCACTGCGGACTGCAAAGGATCTCCCGACAGCACATCTGACCCCAAGTAAGCCTCTGGTGACAGCGGTGCCATATAGCCCTGCTCGATGGCGAGGGGGGACATGAATGGTGGGGGAAGGGCCAATATATCGCATGATGTGCTTGTGTACAGAGAAAGTATAGCTCCATATCAGGCGCTTCAAATCAACCTTGGGAGAACGGAAGCGTTAGTATCTGCCAGTTTATGAAGGGTTGTTTTTCTACCCGTGCCAGTCTGATGAGTTGCGTTTTTAACGCTTGAAAAAATGGGCCTCCCAGGTGGTATGGTATGGTGATGAAAAAATAGAGTAACTTGGGAAAAACCACCATTTTTAGGTCTCGCCTGAGACAGCACATGCTCTCTCTTCGAGAAATTTAGTAAGTGCCTTTTAAAAGTGCCACCAGAGGCTTTTGGTGGCCTAAAGCTCGAGTGCACTTGAGCGTGCATGCCCGCAGCCACCATCTACCTTTCTGTCATGGTTCATTAAGCCTCCTCCACCCCCTTGCTGTCTGCTCTCACTACCCCCCTCCCTTGTCCCCCTCCCTCCTCATTAGCTTGTTATTCTTAACATCGGAAGCATCTCATGTGAATTCTTCAAGGAGCAATTCACTTCCGACTATGCCAATGCCAATGCCGCCTCAGACAGTAGAAATTTTCTGGTGCTTGTTGTGTGTTTCTTTTCGTCGCATTCGGCATATAATCACTGTATATAACGTTACACCATTAAGCACTCTTAGATCTTTTTCACTATATGGTAACTTGTTGCACAGTGCCCGTTTTTGATTTAATTATTTAATTCTTTAATTTGTTACAATTAGCGTCCAGTTGTATTAACTTTCTCCACCCCTGCTTAGCTGTTTTCACACTAGTTGCCCCGTCTACTGTTGGGGTTTCCTTTTGGACTACATGCAGTTGGGGCAAGTTTGTGGGGTTACATTGCGCATCAGCCTGTCCATGCAAGCCACTGTGCTTTACCTATGGGATTCCCTTAACCAGCACTGCGCTGTGATTAGGCCATAAGCCCTATCTTTCATTGAGATCGCACTTGCATCTCACCGTCTTTATGGCGTTTAGTTCCCACGCTTGTCAGACTTTAATGCGAACATAGGCTAGATCACGCGTCTCCTTCACATTTTTATTCCCCCCACTGCGCCGCCACTCTCATTTCTTTACTTCTTTCACTGTCCTCGGAACCTTTCCCGTTGCGGCATCGGATATCTATCCACGATTTGGGGCATTGTCGTGATTGTGCATGTCATGCTCTGCATCAAAATTACAGTTAATCAGTTTGCACTGTCATTATATTTCATGTTCACCGTAAAACACACGCATCTCGTGACTCCTAACGTAATGCAACTCAGTTACCTGCCTATAAAGCTGCTACTTGCACGTAGCCTGGTCTGTGCCTGTGTCTTCTTTGCTGCCTGCAACCACTACGGGACTTGCTGATGACATATATTTCCCCACATTTCATGATTTTCATAGTGACGTGACAAAGATTGCAAGCTTTTGTGAAGCTGCAACAAATTTAATAGACTTTTGCAAAGTATACCTTTCGGTGCAATTTGTATGGCCTCATTCAAAATATAGAACCATCTTTATAGTCAGTCAAGAGGGTGGCCTCAGCAGAACAGGAATATATGTTTGCTCTATGTGAATGCATTCATGTATTATCAGGTCAGACTCTTTATTTCTAAGAAATGCATTCCTACAGAAATATTGCATATTATTCAATTCATTGACATAAGCACTTACAAATATCATAAAAATCTACAATAAATAGCAAATAATTAAATCAATACAGCAAACACAGAACACCAACCTAAAACAAATATAAAATAGTATATAAATTAAAATAACTTAAAATTAATTGAGCGATCTGCAGCCCATTATCCCACACGTATCAAAACGTTTGAAAGCGCAACAGTTTAACCAACACATGCAAAGCTCATTCCATCAGTTAAGGCTACAAGAGAGAATTATACAGGCCTACATAACATAAACCGGCAGAGAGACAATCCATTTAAAACAAGCATTGGCATTGCCAATAGGTCTCGCTTTTGGGACCTTATAAGTATTTAGTTATGCAGCACAATATCCTTGGTGCAACATCATCAACTGTTGCATGGCTAAACACTTATAAGGTACAAGGTTTAGCCATGCAACAGCTGATGTTGCTGCACCAAGGATATCGTGCTGCAAAACTAAATACTTATAAGGTCCCAAAAGCGTAACCTATTGGCTATGCCAATGCTTTTTATCAATGAGATTCTGCCCGCCAATGAAAGCAGCATTGCTTTCCACCGGGTGACTAGATTGGAAATAGACTCCAGAGTCCCCCCATAATTTGCCCTCAGTGTCTCCTCTCTGTCTGTAGCTATTCAGGCCCCCCAAATATTTAATTTCCGATGCGCACCATGTTAATGGAAAATCTGGTGAGAATTCGGGGGTAGCAGGAGTCAGGGGAAAAATCTGTGACTTACTCCAATTTATATGTATGCATGAGATATCGTTAAATTTTATGAATTCTCACAGCACAGGATTCAAGTTCACATTAGGTTCCTGGAGGTATAGTGTGACGTCATCTGCATATAATGACACCAGAAGTTGCCAGGAAGAAAAAGGGATAGCATATTCTCTATGGTGTTGGCGAAGTTTGGATGCCAGTGGCTCCATAGGGAGGGCAAACAGCAGGGGCATTAGGGGACATCCCTGCCGGGTTCCCCTGGAGATGGCAAAGGGGTCAGATTTCAGCCCATTAATTTGTGCCATTGCAGTTGGCTGACTGTAAAGTAAGGCTATCCAAGCACGGAACACCGGGGTCAGGCCCACATGAATCAGTAGGTAGTCCCACTCAAGCAAGTCAAATGCCTTAGTGGCATCTAAAAATATGGCCGCATCATTTAACTCCAGATCTATATCCTGCAATAATGCAGAGATGGTGCGCAAGTTATGAAAGGTGGCCCTTCCAGGAATTAATCCGGCCTGATCGAGCAGAACCAAACCTTCTATAAGGTTGTTGGCTAAGATTTTGGCGAGTATCTTGGAGTCACAATGTATTAGTGATAAAAGTCTATAGGCAACACATTTACAGGCATCTTTTCCTGGTTTAAGAAGAGAAATAATGAGGGTTGTCTCATAGATGGTGGGAGTATGCCGTTATCTACTGCTTCCTCATAATTCTCTAATTCTAATTTGTTATATCATCTACATAACATTTATAAAAGTCTGCAGGGATTCCGTCAGGTCCCGGTGCCTTGCCAGATTGCATCTGCATAATAGCCTCTCTTACTTCATCATCTTCCTGCGGCTGTGTCTTGTCCACCCTAAGGCGGTGTCCTCAAAATATTCTGCAACGTCAATGTGCCCTATTCTATGTGTTTTATACAGTTGCTTATAATGAGAAAAAAAGATGCAGAGGACAGTGTGTTACCCCCTCCTCATACTCCACCCCAAATATTGTATTGGTGAATCTAGGGGCTCTTATAGTCTCTGCCAGGGCATTTCCCGGCCTCTCACCCTCTCCATATGCACGAGTGCGAGCATATTTTGAGCTGAATAAAGCCTCCCTTTTGGCAGTCTCTGTAAATTCTGTGATTAGCTCCCTCAAACGTGCTTGGCCCTTGGGGGAAGGTGATTCTAGTGTAGATTTTTCAGTGATCTGAGTTTCCTTTTCCTGTTTGTATAGAGTCAATCAATCAATCAGTACATTTGTAGAGCACACAACTCACCCGTGAGGGTCTCAAGGCACTGGGGGTTAGGAGTGCTGCTACTGCTAGAACAGCCAGGTCTTGAGGACTCTCCTGAAGGCCAGCAGGTCCTAGTTCTGTCGTAGGCGGATGGGGTGGGTGTTCCAGTTTTTTGCGGCGAGGTGAGAGAACGATCTGCCGCCGGTGGTCGCTCGACGGATGCGGGAGAGGGTGAGATCAGCAGAGCGAAGCTGGCAGTTCGGGGTGTAGAAGGTGAGGCATTCGTTGAGGTACGCTGGTCCAGTGTTGTGGAGAGCTTTGTGAGCATGGGTGAGGATCTTGAAGGTGATCCTCTTGTTGACGGGGAGCCAGTGTAGGTCTTTCAAGTGGGCTGTGATGTGGCTGTGGCGGGGGATGTCGAGGATGAGGCGTGCAGAGGCGTTCCGTATACGTTGTAGTCGTTTCTGGAGTTTGTCTAATGTTCCTGCATAGAGAGCGTTGCCGTAGTCCAGTCTGCTGCTGACAAGGGCCTGCTTAACTGTCCTTCTGATACCGGTGGGGATCCATCTGTAGATCTTGCGGAGCAGGAGGAGGGTTTTGAAGCAGGAGGAGGAGACGACGTTCACTTGCTCGGTCATTGACAATGCGGAGTCCAGGATGACTCCCAGGTTGCGTACGTGGTTAGTGGGTGTCGGTGCAGCTCCCAGTGTGGCCGGCCACCATGTGTCGTCCCAGGCGGAGGGGGTGGATCCGATGAGGAGGACCTCCGTCTTGTCCTAGTTCAGTTTCAGGAGGCTGATTGTCATCCATTCGGCGAGTGCCTTCATTCCTTCGTGGAGGTTGGATTGGGTGGTCGCGGGGGCCTTGGTAAGGAGAGGATCAGCTGGGTGTCGTCTGCGTATGAGACAAAGTTGAGGTCGTGCGATCTGGCGATGTTGGCGAGCGGTGCCATGTAGATGTTGAAGAGTGTCGGGCTCAGGGACGATCCTTGGTGTACGCAGCAGATGATCTTGGTGTCTTTAGAGCGTAATGGGGAGGCGGACACTCTGGGTTCTGCCGGTGAGGAAGGAGGTGGTCCGGATCTGTGCTTTGTTGCGGATCCCTGCGTTGTGAAGGCATGTGCAGAGGGTGTGGTGGCAGCCAGTGTTGAAGGCAGCTGAGAGGTCCAGGAGGATGAGGGCTGTGGTTTCTCTGTTGTCCATCATAGCCCTGATGTCATCGGTTGCGGCGATGAGGGCTGTTTTGGTGCTGTGGTTGCTGAGGAATCCGGATTGGGACGGGTCCAGGATGTTGTTCTTTTCGAGGAAGGAGGTCAGTTGCCTGTTGACGATCTTCTCGATGACTTTCGCGGGGAACGGGAGGAGGGAGATGGGCCGGAAGTACTTGAGGTCCTTGGGGTCAGCTTTTTGTTTCTTGAGTAGGGTGTTGATATCGGCGTGCTTCCAGCTCTCCGGGAAGGTGGCGGTCTCAAAGGAGCTGTTGATGATCCTGCAGAGATGGGGTGCGATGGTGGAGCTTGCATTGTTGAAGATGTGGTGCGGGCAGCAGTCAGAAGGTGAACCGGAGTGGATGGTGTTCATGATTTTGAGGGTGTCTTCATCGTTGTCATGGGTCCAGGAAACCAGGGGGTTAATGTCGATGTGGCTGGGCGGCGGTGAGTCTGAGGTGTCTGTGTCTATCGGGGAGCCTGTATGCTGAAGCTATCGTGGATGTCTGCGATCTTGCGGTGGAAGAAGGTGGCTAGGGAGTCGCAGAAGTCTTGTGATGGCGGGATTTCGTTGTGGTATAGAAAACGAGATGATGCCTCAGTTAAGACATTTTCAGCCTTTCCTGTAAGAGAAAAGGAAAAGGTAGTGACAGAATGCCCTATGAGAGAGATTCCAGGAGGAGGATATGTACATGTCCCATGGACGAGACAGGATATTTTGTCTTTTATGAATGACTTCCCTCGACTACGCAAAAAGCCCGTCTAGTGGTACAGACAGGTAGACAGATTTGTGAAATTGTCTAAAGTACTATGGATTGATTTGAATAGTCTATTTGACATAATTGTACCTGCAGATCTATGGTCAGAAGCTGATGATAAATTGGCCAACCAAGGAATATCCAAGGGATCCTAAAACAGGAGCACCAGACCCCGAGGTAATGAAGAAGTATGAGCAGGTTATGGTATTTCTGAAATAATAAAGTGCCCCCTAAAGAAACAGACCGGGTAAAAATTGATCGAACACACCAGGAAAGTAAAGAGTCAGTACATGCAGACTACGAGAGGCTAATACATGCTTTTAAGCAGTTTAGCGGAGAAGAGAATCTGAGTGAAAAGGATTTGAGCCATTTTGTATACAGATTTGTATATGGTCTACGACCAGAAATTGGTGAGATGATTAAACAGCATACGGTAGACTGGCAAAACAAGAAAATAGATGAAGTGTTGAGACATGCTAAATACTTCAGTGATGAAATTGAAGCAAAACAGCGGAAGTTAAAGGAGAAGGCAATTTGGGCACAGGTAAAGGTAGCGGAGAGACAGGAAGCACAACTGGTGGAACAAGCAGGGACCAAGCCAAAATGTAATAATGGGAAGTAAAAAGGGAATATTGAAGAAGCTAATAAGAAATTTCTGTGTCATAATTGCGGCAGGATAGGGCATTGGAAATCCGAGTGTAAGTTTCCCACGAGTACTAACAATGAAAATCCATCATTGAACCCACAGGTGCAGCATGAGGTGAGTGGTCAACTGCAGCAACAGCAGCAAGTTGTTCCCCCACAGAATCAGGTGCCAAAGCCGCCTTTTCCACAGAGCAGAAACACACAGAAGTATAGTAGTGAATCGGGATTCTACAATGAAGAACAGGTAAATAAGCTGCCACGCGCTAGTGCTGTCTCTCAGTATTGGCTGCAACGCGATGAGAGTGATGCAGAAGAGAGCTATTGACGGTGCCGAAGGGAGGAAGAAGAGTGCGTACTTGGCACAACTCTAGAAGTAGGCCAGACAGGACCTTTTGTAGATGGGAGGGTTAATGATAAAAATATTACTTTCCTAGTGGATACTGGTGCTACTCGATCAACTGTTAGATCAGCTGATGTTAAGAATCTTCCTCTCTCGGATGAAACAATCCAAGTAGTTGGTGTGTCCAACAGACAAAATAAGACATATCTTACAGAACCAGTGAAAGTCAGCATAGGGATATTTTCAGCAATGCACCGCTTTGTGGTGTGTGACTCCAGTCCTGTGAATTTATTAGGTAGGGACCTGTTGTGCAAAATGAATTGCACTATATTTTGTACTCCGGATGGAATAGCTTTTGAAACATCAGATGATGATGTATTGTATAAGATGAACCTAGCTAACAGAGAAAGTGAAGTTACTGAAACATATGCTGTATTCAACCCAGATGAATTACCAAAAGAACTGAGAAAATCTGTCAAGGCAGAAGTTTGGGATTTCACTGGAGAAGATGTAGGACTAATGAGAAATGTAGATCCAGTTAAAATAACTGTAAAAGAAGGAGTAACATATCCAAATGTTCCACAGTACAGATTGACACCTGAAATAATAGAAGGTGTAACTCCTATAATAGAGAAAATGATCAGGCAAGGAATCTTGGGAGAAATAATGAGTAGTCCATGTAATTCACCGGTAATGGAACTGAAAAAGCCTAATGGGAAATTCAGGATAGTGCAAGATCTGAGAAAGGTGAATACAATTGTGGTATCATGTTGTCCCATTGTACCAAATCCATCAGTGATTTTATATCAGATTCCCCATGATGCAGAATGGTACACAGTAATTGATCTGTGTCATGCTTTCTTTTCCATCCCATTGCACCATGACAGTCAGAAAATGTTTGCATTTCGTTTTGGTGAGCTTATTTTGGCATGGTGCCGAATCCCACAGGGGTATACAGAGAGTCCCTCAATATTCAATCAGTTATTAAAAAAGTCTTTGGAGAGTTTAGAAATGCCAGAGAGCTCTGTATTGGTCCAATATATTGACGACCTTTTGGTAGCATCAAAAACACGTGAAGCCTGTGAGGTAGATACAATAGCCTTGCTGAATCATTTGGCAGATGGAGGACTTAAATTGTCACCCGCAAAACTACAGTTTTGTAAGAAGGAAGTGCAGTATTTGGGACACAACATTGAGAAAGGACTAAGGAAAATAACCATAGACAGAATCAGAATAATAAAAGGAATGAGAGCTCCCATGACTCAAAGAGAAGTGAGAATGTTTTTGGGAATGGTTGGGTACTGTCGTCAGTGGATAGGTAACTTTTCCTTGATCGTAAAGCCTTTGGTGCGATTAACGAGAAGTGATGTAAAAGATCCCCTTGAATTAAATAAAGAAGAATTGACAGCATTTAGACAATTGAGAGATGGTTTGTGTGAAGCCCCTGTTAGGTATGCCTGACTATGAGAAATAATTTGAGTTGTATTGCAGTGAGAGGAATGGATGTGCACTTTCAGTGTTGACCCACAAACATGGAAAAATGAGAAGACCAATTGTATATTTTTCATCAATGCTAGATCCAGTAGCTGTAGGTTTACGGGGATGTTTGAAAGCGGTGGCTGCAACATGTTGAAGTTTGGAGCAGAGTGAAGGAATTGTGATGGGATATCCATTGAAAGTGTTTGTACCCCATGATGTAGCAATTCTGTTGACAAGGAGTCGTACTCAGTATATGACACACAGTCGGCTGACTAAGTATAAAAAGGTCATATTAGGTGCCACTAATGTGAGTCTTGCAAGATGTGTGAATGTGAATCCTGCAACTTTGTTGCCTGATGCTGAGATTGTGGAGGTAAGAGATGAAGTAGATCATGATTGTTTGGATGTACTTGATTTTTGTACAAAACCACGACCAGATATAAAAGATGTACCTTTGCCAGAAAGTGATTTTGTGATGTTCGTTGACGGGTCATGCTTGAGAACAGATGAAGGAGTGCTGAGTGCAGCGTATGCAGTATGCACATTCGCAGCAGTAATTGAAGCATCATATTTGAAAGGAGTGAAATCAGCCCAGGTAGCAGAACTTGTGGCTTTGACTAGAACATGCAAGATTTGAAAGAGTGTGAGAGGGACTGTGATAACTGACAGCCAGTATGGCTTTGGAGTCATACACAACTTCGGCCAACTATGGCTACAAAGAAGTTTCCTGACCTCAAGTGGAACTCTAATTAAGAATGCAGAAGTGGTTGGAAAGTTGCTTGAGGCGATACAGCTGCCTAAACAATTGGCTGATGTAAAATGTGCTGCACATAGTCAAGGTGGTGATTATATTGCCACCGGGAACAGGTACGCAAATGACATGGCGCAGTATTGTGCACGAAATCAGAATTCGGTCAATCGGGCTAAGAAAAGAGAAATGTCTTCTTGCTCATTGATGTTCACTAACATTGTGGGAACTTGGGAAGAGGTAAAACAATTGCAGGATGAGGCGGGAGATGAGGAAATGAGACAGTGGGTAAAAGCAGGATGTGCCCCAAGGGAAAAGGATCATGTGTGGGTCTATCGAGATGGAAGACCAGTTATGCCTGATAGCATGATGTCTACCATGGCACGGATGTATCATGGACAGGGACATATTGGGAGAGATGACATGATCAGGTCATTTAAGCAGACCTGGTACAATGCAAAATTCAGACTTGTAGCAGAAAGTCTTTGTCAGAGATGTTTAATATGTCAGCAGTACAATCCTGGAAGGAAGACAGTAGTGAGTCTGGGAACAATAGGTCGAGAAGGAGGGCCTTTCACCAGAATGCTAGTAGATTTCATTGAGATGCCTCCCTGTAACAGACTGAGGTATGTTTTGGAAGTGGTCTGCCTATTCTCCAGGTGGGTGGAAGCATTCCCAACAAGAAGAAATGATGGATTGACAGTAGCCAAGCTACTGCTGAGAGAATTCATCCCCAGGTTCGGGTTCCCAGTAACAATTGAGTCAGACCGAGGAGGACATTTCCATAATGAGATTGTAGGATTAATTTGTGATGCATTGAATGTACAACAAAAATTACATTGTGCCTACCGACCAGAGGCTTCTGGTGTGGTTGAACAGATGAATGGTACTATCAAAAATAGAATAGGGAAAATGTGTTTGGCTACAGGTATGAAATGGCCTGATGTCTTGCCTCTAGTACTCATGACAATAAGGGCAATTCCAGACAGAACTACAGGATTGAGTCCTCATGAAATAATCATGGGACGTGCAATGAGACATGTGTATATACCAGTCAACAAGCTGATGACAATAACTGATGACATGGTGTTGGAATACTGTAAAGGCCTGGCTGACATAGTTCATTCTGTGTTTCATCAGGTTGGACCAGATGCCACCACACTTGAAAAGAAGCAAGCCCATGATCTGAGCCCAGGTGATTGGGTAAGGATAAAGGTCCACAGAAGAAGAAATTGTCTGGTTCCAAGGTGGCGAAAACCACGACAAGTCATTTTGACCACGACCACAGCTGTGAAGTGTGCTGGACTAAAGAACTGGATCCATGCCAGTCATACATTTAGAATTCCAAATCTGGTGGACAGCACAGGAAAAGAATACTTTGATGAATCAGAATCAATCACTTAATCAGATGATGAAGGGTTAAAGACACGAGGAAACTCTGAAAAGGGGGAAACAGAACAAAGTTCAGCTTTATTCCCCAGAAGTATCTCTCTGAGAAAGAGATTGCAGATTTCTGAATCCAGGGTTTTTGAAAACGAGCAAGAGGCGCAGGGTTCTAAGAAAGAACATAGAAAGGAAAGAGTACTGAATTGACAATAAGAGAAATTCATGAAAAGGAAGTACCAGATGAGAGACTGAGAGAAATTCCACCTGAAGTAACAAATTTAAGTGAACAAGGGACAGGTACAGAGAATGAGGGACAGATTTCTATGGAAGACCCCCGAGGAGGTGTAGGGAACTGCAACATCCAGTTAGTGAAGGGACAAGTAGCCAGCAGGAAGATTGCGTGTCGGAGATCCGAGTAGGGACAGAAGTAGGGAAAACAAAACAAGTGGTGGAAGAAGAAGTCGCTGAAAAGACAAAGCAAGTTGAGACAGAGTCTGAAGAGAGTGAAAATGAAATACCTGAAGGTCGAGTTCTAAGAAAGAGAGCTTGGAGGAATGAAAAGAATGACAAAGGAAGTAAAGTAAAAAGAGTTGCAAGAGATGATATTTGGCCCAATAAAATAAGGAAACTGAGATATCGACTGACAAGAGTGAATTCACTGAGAGCTGAACAGGTGAATGAAGTGACAAGCCAAGAAAAATCAAAAGTAGATGAATTAACTGAAGACAAAGAGAGTAGAAGAACAAGGAAACCTAACCAGAAGTATAAGTCACCAGAATGGACGTGGCTCTGCCTGAAAAGGGAGAAGAGGCAGATAGTCAAGGAGATCCAGAGGAGATTGTACTGAAAGTGGTTGAGGATGAAATAGAATCGGAAATCCTGAGAGTTCTCTTGTCCGACATTGGAGAAGAAGAAACGGAAGTTCAGGAAAATCCATATTTGGATGACGAGAGGAGAGTGAAGAACGATGAGATGCCAAACTGAATGAGTTAAGAAAACTATTGATGAAAAAACAAGATATTGAATCAAAAGATAGAGACTGGTAGAACCAAATAGGTGTTAGAACCTTAGGTTAGAAAAACTAGTTGTGAAGTAAAAGAGGCTAAGTCAAAAGACACGGTCCATTTTAACAAAGATGGCTAACATAGAAAGTAGTAAAGGTAGATGTACATTCATGAAAAGATGGTGTAAAATGTGTTGTTGTTGTACAGGATTATTAATGCTTTTATGGAGCATCCTTGCTCTTGTCATTTCATTTAAGGCCACAATAGATACATTAGAAGGACATAGTGAAAACAAAACTAATATAGGGAAGATTTCAAAGGTCGTTCCAACCAGAATAGATAATAACTATTTACATAAAGACAGGTCAATAACAGATTTTTCTAATAATGTGGTTTTCAAAATTATTGTATGAATATGTAAAGACAATGGACGTACGGGGCTGCTACGTATGTATGCAGTTACCTGCATCTGTTTCTGAGGGAGTGACATATCATCACCTTCCGGCAACGTATGGAATAACATGTAGTGTAATAGCTAGTTTGTTTTATGAGACAGGGAAATTAGAATATTACTTTTCAGATGTGGATAACATTTTTGCGCAAGTGCCTTCTTATAATAAATTGAACAAAGTAAAACCTGCTAAGTTATTAGGTGAATTTTTCTTAGAAACTAAGGAACTAACATTAGAGTATATTTTTAGAAATAATCTAACATGCAGTTTGAAGAAGGATGAAAAGACATTCCTAGACATGGTTGAGGAAAGAAGATTGAAAATGCAAAGAAAATCAGCGAAAGGGAAAGTGGAGAAAACAATCTGGGATATAGAGAAAGAAAAACATTTGAAAGGAGAAGCTTGTCCAACTATAGCTTTAGATTGTCTCAGAAAGGGAAATTTTGCATTCGAAGGAATCAAACTGTGTATGATAATTATTTTCTAGGTAATAGTGAGTGCCATGATACATATCGAATCATGGGTGGATGGGGATTCAAAGGTGGAAGAGATCCAGTCTTTCCTGGATTATATTTTATTTGTGGGAACAGGGCATATTATCGTTTGCCAGACCATTGGTATGGCACATGTTACATAGGCCTGGTCTTTCCAAAAATCTTTCATATGGATAGAGGAGAAGATGGTGTACATAGCTTAAGTAATCATTTAGCTAGAACCAAGAGAGAATCTTGGGCAGAAATTGTAGGTGACATTTTTCAGGCATTGATACCAGCAGTGGGAATAACTCTGAATGCAAACAAAATTAGAAAATTGTCAACAGTAGTGGATCGCTTGTCAACAAGCACCGCTGGAGGATTTTCATTGGTTAACACTGAAATGGTTGCCATGCGTGCTATGGTGATGCAAAATCGACTTGCCCTTGATATTTTATTGGCAAAAGAGGGTGGAGTCTATGGAATGCTGAAAGTTCAACGTTGTTGTACTTACATTCCTGACGAAAGTAAAGATCTGAAAACTTATATTAAGAATATTACTGAATTGCATGATGAACTTGCACCACTGGAGGTTGAAGGTGTTTGGGTAAGAAAATAGCTGCTATTAAGAATTTCTCAGTAAAAATAGGTAGTACTCTTATAGGTAAAATATTGTTTCCATTAACATGTGTAATTTGCATAGTTTTAGTGATAAGATTATGTTGTATGTGCTGTAGAAACAAGAAAAATAAGAAATGAATAATAAGTGAGAATTCAAAAAGAAAATATAAGAAACAAGAAAGAGAAATTGAAGAAATAGAAATGGAGGAGTGGAAGGAGGGTATGTATGAATCAGTAAAAAGAGAAGACGTAGGTGAAACTGAATCATGATTAAGAGCAAGAAAACATTTTAAAGATTCCGTAAAGACAGAATAAAATTTGGGTGGTGTGGTGATAAAATCACCAAAGGGGGGATTGCTGGAGCGGGTTATGCAAAAATGTGTATACCCACCCCAATTTGCATGTTGTTTTATTAATTAGATTAATTAATTAATTATAATCGAATTAATGGTTTGGAGTGATGTGGAAAATATTTACCAACCTTACTAATATATGAATTAAACGTGGGATTTGCATTTGCATGGCCTAATTAATACGTGATTTAAATTCTGTACGCATACTAATGATAAACAATTAGAATATTGCATGATATATGTTGCTTTTGTGATGTAATTGTGATTCGTGCTTTATTTAGTAAGTATAAACCGCATTAAGTGTTGCTTTTGGCTAGATGAATACACACACATATGGGTATTAGTGAGGGAATAACATTTAATTAGTCATTATTATGTATTAATTACGTTTTTGTGTTTCTTTGCTTAAGTTGTCCATTTTGGCCTATCGAACGATGGCTGCCTTTGGTGCCTAACCCGACTGCCAACGCTGAACAAGGTTTGGGTGAAGTGCGCCTGCGCTAAGATGAGCAACAATGGCCCCGTCCTGACCCCAGGCAAGCTGTACTTATCAAGGTCGCACTGGGTGATAGTGCCAACACTACAGACTTATTAAAGAACCGGAACCAGCAAGTATGCTGACACCATGGACTAAACCTTATGAGAACTTTGTAGGACGACCCCTGATCAGCCAATCAGAACAGTTTAACACTCATTTTTGTTACATTTAGTTATTGAAATTATTATATAAACCCATAGAATAGAGAGGTTGGGAGTCACTCCTTCGATTTCCTGATCATATGCTGACAGAGAGGACGGTGACACTGCAGGACAGCTGTTAGTCTGAATCTTTGACGGACTGAATTAATGTCCAAACTCCTGATGAACTGAACCTACTAAAATTGATGGGCATAGATATTAGGCCTGGGCGGTAAATTCCGTTCCGCTCGCGGAATTTGCGTAATTTGCGTAATTTCGCGTTCCGCGGAAAACGCGAAATTGCTCAAAAGTCTGCTTTCCGCGATTTCGCGAAATTTTTGCTTGTTCGCGTTCTCAAAATGCGTGTTCGCGAGATATTTCTCCCCGAGCACACAAACAGCAATTTTGAACAGGAAAAAAGCATCGCGAACAAGCAATTCCGTGTGTTCGCGGAATTTCTGCGTGTTGGCGGAGATTTTTTACCGTTTCACGGAGATTTGCGTAACGCAATTACGCAAATTCCGCCCACCCCTAATAGATATGCGAGACTGCCAGATTTGACATAGAGGACGACTTTAGCCAGAATAGGTAAATATGAATGTCAACTTGAGCAAATGAATGATTTAATTTGCAATATTAATATAAATTTGGATTTGAAAATCTACAGAAATGAGTTGGGTTGTTTATTCATTGAAATGTGTTAAGAAAAAGGTTAATTAGAGTATTAGAAATTCACTTAGGCCTACAACTAACAGATCCGTTCCGTTTATGAGGGGAATACCAAAGGTAAAATCCAGGGCCTAATGAGTATTAGAAGGTTGTGTAGATTTGTTGCTCATTAGGGTAAAAGTGGTATCTTTCCTCCCTCATTATCCAGTGCTTGGAAGGATAATCGCCTCTCGCATGGACTGATGGAGAGTGTGTGTTGGTGTTATGGGCCCCGCCAGCGAATGTATGGATAGTGTGCGTATGTGAGATCTTTTGGTCCGTGACGGTAGGGAGGGATTTTGCACTCCGCGCTGCAGCAGGTGTAGTGTGATTTGGCAGTGGGTCTCCCAGGTGATGTATCTGTCCCCCCATGGAGCATGCTGCCATGTCAGTGAGTGTGAGTTCCTGTACTAGATATCTGAGCTTGTTATGTTTGTGTTAGAGTTTGCAGTGGTCACAGGAGGGCCTTGTGCTGCCTACAGCAGGGCCAAGTGTCAGCTACCTTGTCAGTACTTTGCCAGTCCCTGTGCATTGAGCATGGTGCATGGGTATGTACCTGGGCCATATGGGCTGAGGGTAATGGTGTATGTTTCTGAGTTGTACAATATTTTTAGTGATCCCCACCCTCCCAGCATCCCGGACATCCAGTCTTGGGTTTGTGGTTTGTGTAGGCTGGGACATGGCATGGCCTTGCTTTGTGAATGGGGCATACACATGTTAGTGGCATGGGCGTTGTTTTTGAGTGTGATTGTGTCCGGTGAGGGCTTGGGGTAGGTGAGTGCATTTGTTGTAGTTGGGGTGTGGATGCCATTACCCCCATGTTACATAAGTTGTTTGTGTACTCACCAGGCTCGGCAACTCCTTCGACTCTGTGTACTCCTACGGGCGGAAGCAGGGCCATCCCCTTCTCCTCCCAGGGATGGTAATGTACTGGTCTGCGGGGCAGCCCACCTCCAGTGATGTTACTCTGGGTGTAGTCCTCGTTCATTTTGCACTTGACTGCCCTCCGCAGATCATCCCACCTGACTTGGCATTCATTCCTGGTCCTTCTGATGGGCGCAACAGCATTCACCCGATCGACGATCCTCTGCCACAGGCGTGATTTTTCGGCTATGCTGGTCTGTCTGACCAATGTTCCAAAGAGCTGTGGCTCGACTCTGATGACTTCGTTGACAAGGATGTCCAGCTTCTCCCTTGATTCTTGTCTGTGGGCATGGTGTGGGGTGTGGGTGTGGATGGTTGTGGGTGTGTGGGTGTGAATGTGTAGGTGTGTGTGTGAATGTGTAGAGAGGGTATGTGTGAAGGAGGTTGTGTGAAGGTGTGTAAGTTAAGGTGTATGGGTGCAGTTGTTTGTGTGTGGTGTCTGTCAGCAGTGGGTCTGTTGCAAAGGCTCATGGTTTGTGAGTGTGGGCCCTTTTTATTAGTCCATTTGTGGGTGTGGCTGGGTTTGAACTTTTGGTGGGTGTGTTATAAGAGGTGGTTGTGAGTTTGGGCCTCTGTTTGCCTGTTTGGGTGTGCCAGGTCAGTCTTTTAGATGTTTTTTGTACTATAGATGTGTTTTGTGGTTTGTGCGAGTCGAATTGACCTTCCTTGTGCTGTTTTACAGTGTCCTGGTTCTGTACGAGTCGTTTTAGCATATGTAAGGTGCGTACATACGCGATGTTGTTGTACAGTGCTCAAATATGCAATGTTGTTGTACGGTTCGTACATACGTGATGCTGGGGTGCGGTGGTGGGGTACGGTGCGTCCAAGTACGGGGCTGGGGTACGGTGTTGGGGTACGGTGCGTACAAGTACGGTGCTGGGGTACGGTGTTGGGGTACGCTGCGTACATGTACAGGGCTGGGGTATGGCGCTGGAGTACGGTGCGTTGAAAGTAGGGGCATGGGGTATGGTGCTGGGGTACGGTGCGTCCAAGTACAGGGCTGGCATACAGTTGTGGGGTACGGTGCGTACCAGTACGGGGCTGGGGTACGGTGTTGGGGTATGGTGCGTACATGTACGGGGCTGGGGTACAGCGCTGGGGTACAGTGCGTCCAAGTAGAGGCATGGGGTACGGCGCTGGGGTACGGTGCGTCCAAGTACGGGGCTGGGTTATGGTTGTGGGTACGGTGCGTACCAGTACGGGGCTGGGGTACGGTGGTAGCATACGGTGCGTACATGTATGGGGCTGGGGTACGGCGCTGGGGTACGGGGCTGGGGTGGGGCGCTGGGGTACGGTGCATCCAAGTACGGGCATGCGGTACGGCGCTGGGGTATGGTGCATCCAAGTACGGGGCTGGGGTACGGTGGTGGGGTACGGTGCATACAAGTAAGGGGCTGGGGTACGGTGGTGGGGTACGGTGCGTACATGTACGAGGCTGGGGTACGGTGGTGGGGTACGGTGCGTACACGTATGGGGCTGGGGTAGAGTGCGGACATGGGGGGGTACGGTGCTGACATATGGGGGGGAGGGGGAGGCTGAACGGCTCGTATCCCGGGCACAAGTTTACCCGGATACGAGTGGTACGGCGTTCGCTCTGTACGGGGCCTTTTCCATGCGCTTGTGTTTTCGGAAGGGCGGTACGGATCCTACTTGCGCGCTCAGGCTTCAGTTTTACGATTTGTATGTAAAACTGTCCGGGGACGTCTCGTAGACTTTTCCCGATGCGATTCGTATGTATTTTTCACGTAGGAATCGTACTTCACCGGTGGGACGGCACTTGTACGATTTGTACGTAAAAAAATACGGATAAGAGTCGTACGGTAATTTTTTTTTAACGGATTGGAATCGGCACCTATATATTGGAAAGGCCGTTGTCAGATCACTTTTACTTCAAAGATGGCGAACTGATCTAATTTCATCTAAAAATGAATGGGTTCGCAAAATGGGTCAGGTTAAAAGAAGCAAACGAGTTTATGCTTCACAAATTGGCGGACTTAAGAAGTTTGAGAAGATCTGGGCATTTTGTTTTGACTGTGATTTCTGAAAGTTAGTATATAACCTGTCGTATTTTTTCTAATCTGTCCTTACTTTTATGAATCTCGGAGCTTGGCACTTTAATATGTATAGTATAATTCATGTCAGTTTATTAGTCTTATCGGACTAAGTTACATGTTTTTGATACTATTGTACATATATTTTAGATACCTTAAATTTAACGTTTTGCTTAATTGGTAGTGTTTTGAGGCAGTGGATATAAGTTTTAATATTTTAGGTGTTTCTTTTATCATTGGGCTTTTAAATGCTATTTTAAGATCCCCCGGCTTATTGATTACTGGATGTATTGCTTCTTGATTAATTGGTGCTATGTGTTACTCCTTTGGATGCCATTGATGGATTTTAATGGATGTATATTTGGACTCAAAGTTTTTGTATTCTATATGGTTTCCAATAAAAAAAATAAAAAAAATAACTGTGATAGGCATAACATTTTGGGGAAAATACAAACAGGAATGTGTACACATTGCTGACAGAGAAACACAAACCCAAAACTATTTTTCAATGTCCTTTATTATGTCCAGATGAAAAATCAATAATGGAGAATATTGGGATACTTAAAGGGACTTTTGCAGAAGGAATGATCCATCACACATATGTTGGTGTATCCCATCTGTAAAACTCAAAATCAGGCCTAACCCATGCCTCATTAGAAAAAGTTTGAAATGCATCAAGGTGTAATCTGTTGCATATTGTGGATTGTATTTGAAGCTCTGATATGAAAATAATATATGAATCTGTGTAGGTAATAATTACTGTGAAGTTGTACCAATTTTTGCCTAAAGTGCAAGCCAGCATATTGCAAACTTGAAATAACTTGCGATATTTAGAAGTCAATTGGGCAAATATTTTTGCTCTGTACTTAAGTGGGTTAGAAATGGAACAAGTCCTACGCATTTACTTATCATGTAGAAGTCATTTGTCATTCCACAAAAAACATATTTCTTAATTTTTTCTACAGCATGGATGTATACATAGTGTGCGATACATTGATCAGCTACTTCAGTACTGAATCCTTATCATTTTTTTACATTTGATATATACTTTAGTTTCTTGAAGAAAGTGAAATTCCCAAATAAAAGAAACAGGTTTTCAGTTTTCATTAATATTCGAACAACATTGCAGTATTTTTTGACACACATTAATTTATATCTTACGTTTTGTGAATGAAAATAATTCAGCTTTCTTGGCCTTGCACACACACTGTGCAAAGGTATTTTTGGTATATATACTTTTTGATGACATAAGTTCACTATTCTAAATAAAAACGTCCAACCATTCAGAGGTGTTAAACAGTTCCTGGAGAGATTTAAAATGGATAAGAGGCAAGATCGTAAATGATCTAAGTGCTATCATGGGAAATTACAAAACTGTGACCAAATGGTTTCTGTAGATGCTCCCTACATTCTTACAATATTGATAATATAGAAGCAAAGTTTGAGAGCCTTGATGCAAATGAAATCAGAAAACTTGGGAAATAGTTTTGTGATCAAAGTTCATGATCAGTTCTATTTACACAGATACAATGAAAGTAATGTATGTGTTTTTTCAGTACTTTGTAGCATCATTAGGAACAGATAAAGGAGAAATTGGCCATCGGAGGCATCAATAAATGACCAGTCCCACTTGGTGGTGGACCCTACAGCAACTGTTCCACCTGCATCTTTGTCCACCACCCAGACTTGCAGTTCTACCCTCCCGCTTGCTCCCCCTCAGTTGGTCGAACCTGCCTAGCTGCACAGAGTGAGGAGGCTATTGAGCTCCTAAACCGCATCTCTGTAGGCCAGATTGCACTCCTGAATGGCCTTAGTTGTCGAATGCAAAGAATTGTGGCATACCTGGAAGACATTCATAGTGTTTTGTCTGGCCTGCAGATATAATTTACAGGACTAGTTTATTACCCGACCGCAGACTCCTAACTTATCCGATTTTGTGCCCCAACTATGTACCCTTCCTCATCCCAATTTCCACTTCCCAGCCCTGTCCCAAACACACACACTCCTTTGCATGCATCCCCTCCAACAGACACAAGCTGCACACCTACACATAAATGCAAACACGCTCCAAAATAGCATACAGGCAAAGGGGTGCAAAAATAACTAATATACTGTTTGCGGATGATACGCTTTTGGTTTTGAAAACCCCTAGTAGTCTTCAAACACTACTTGATCATTTTATGTCTTTCTGAGTAATGAGAGGAGGCTTAGAAATTAACATCTCTAAGACAAAACTTTTGCTAATGAATCCTCACAAGTCATTCAGAGGCAAACTGCTATTGGGTGGGATTCCACTAGAACGGGTGGACTCTTTTGAATATCTCGGTGTAACAGTGACCGAGAAACTAACTTGGAAACTGCATATCTCCAAGCCTCATCTCCAGCAGAGGAAAAGATCTGGGGCTCTAATTTTAGAACATAGGGTGTCACAAACTAGACCGATTGCAGCCCCACTCCAGATATATGATCAGAAGGTAGTTGGCTCAGCCCTGTGTGGGGCAGAAATCTGGGGGTTTGATAACCTGGAGGGCTTACTTCACACCGAAAATAAATTCCTAAGATCGGTTTGTTCCCTTCCCCAGAGCACCCCGCAAATTCAATTAAGGCTGGACATGGGCAGAACTACAGTTGTGGATAAGACGAGGCTTCGCCCACTTCTTTTCTGCCTCCATCTAAAACAAACTCCCAAGCGTACCCACTATGCAGCTGCCATGGATGAAGTGCTCAAGTTTGATCATTTTAAAAATACTGGCTGGTTTAAAAACATTCAGAAATGGCTTGTAGCACTAGGCCTGGGGAATCTATGGGAAGTCACAGATACCAAATCAAATCAAATGAAAATATACTTTATTTCGAGTATAAATTCATAAAAGTCACAGAAGACACAGAATAAATTGTACATCAAAAATAAAAAAATCAAGTCCCATCACAGTGTTTAACAGTCCATATCCATTCTAGATTTCAGAGTAGATTTTAAAAAACGGACAATAAAATATATACAGTCCATATTCAATAATTGTAAAAACATTAAGGCGGGTTTAACTTGAGTAAAATTCACTTTCTTTAGAATTGGAATCAGGAAAGTTTTTCTTGGGACTGAATAGAGAGTACAGAAAAACAAAAAATGTTCAATATTTTGCGGCGATTGCGCATTACATCCACATGCTGGTAACAGCTGTCCTCTAGTTCCCCCTTTTGGTCTTGCCAATAAGAAATGAAATGTATTGCATCTAAACCTAATTAGCAAAAACTTTTCGTGTGTGGTAAGTGTAGACAAAAGGTAGGGCTCAGCGGAAGGAGTCGTGACTAGCGGCATATAAGACCGAACACTTCATTTCATGAGCTCGATCCCCTCCTTTTCCTGCCTCTTATAGTTCAGGAAGGCAATTTTAAATGATGGGATATCCTTCTTAATGATTTCTTCAGGGTTGGTAAATAGGGAACCCCTACCCAGTTGGTTAAATCCCTTTTTAATATAATTAAGCCAGGGGATTCGTGCCATATTCTCTAGTCCCAAGCAATCCTTGAGTATAGCTCGGGTCAAGGGAATGTCTGGATTAAGCCAACACTGTAGCCAAAAGAGCTTGGGGCGCAATGATAGTTGGTCGTCTATGTAAGGTACTCCCAACTCTTCATGTACCACCAGGTTCGGAGTACTTTGTGGAACACATAATAATCTTTTTAAAAACTTGTTTTCCTCGACCTGTATAGGTTTAGTTACACCGCGACCCCACAGCTCACTACCATAGGTTGCTATGGCAACACTCTTGGCACTATAAACCTGGAGCATAGCCCCCGTCGGTTTCTTCCCCAGTTTCGAAGCAAGATTGAATATTGCCGCATTTGCCCTGGCCATCTCCCCCTTTTTTTTATTTATCGCTGCCTTCCACTTTAACTTATAATCAAAGAGAACTCCTAAGTATGAGAAAACCCTGGTGCTGGGAATTATGTCGCCCCCTGTTTTGAACTGAAATGCCTTTCTGGAGCACTTACCCAGTCTCATAGTAAAGGACTTACTACTGTTAATCTTTAAATCTAAATTTTTCATAAACTCATAAAATGAGTTTAACAGAATTTGAAGCCCCAATCCTGTTCTGGCTATAAGTACAGCATCATCCGCGTATAGCAAAACGGGAATACCCCGTTTAGCCATACGCGGGAAATCTGCACCTGTCTCTACTAGGGTGCTCTCCAAATCATTTATGTAAAAATTAAACAAAAAAGGAGCCATGATGCAGCCCTGCCTTACACCTTTCTTAATTGGAAAATCCTTCGTTACTTCCAGATCCTTACTATACCTAACATTTGCTCGGGTTGAGGAATGCAGATCCCGCAAGAAATATATCAAACCCTTATCTACCCCTTTCGCCTCCATGACCTGCCAAAGTTTCGATCTGTTGACACAATCAAACGCTGAAGACAGGTCCATGAAGGCGAGATGAATTGAACCGGGGTACACCACGGTATATTTATTAAGCAGCAAATACAAATTGAGGCACTGGGTGGTAGTCGAACGCCCTTGATGGAAACCATACTGGCAGTCTGATAACGACTTGTTGTTTTCTGCCCAGTCCTTCAATCTGTTTAAGATGGCTCGCCCCATTACCTTGACCACCGAATCAATAAGTGATATCGGTCTGTAACAGCTAGTGTCATTTCTATTGCCCTTCTTAAAGACGGGCACTATTGTTGACAATGCCCAGGACGTCGGACAGCCTTCTATCGATGCCGCATTAAAGACAGGGTGGAGGATAGATGCCCAGAAGCTAGGGTCTGATTTAAACAAATCTGGTGGAATCCCTTCAGGACCAGGGGCATTCTTGCTAGTCAAGCCCACAATGCCATCATAAATCTCAATTTGAGTAAAAGTTATAGCTGCTATGTCCCCGCAACTTTGTGACACATGATTTTCATAATTTTCAGTGGCTGGACTATCGAACGTTAATTTAAAATGGTGAACCCAGTCCCCTTCTCCTATATGAGCCACCAGACCGTCTCCTCCCTCCTGCGAGAACAAGGGACCATTCACGATTTTCCAAAATCTAGCACTGTCTTTCAGGGTGCTGCTGTCTATAAGTTCCTCCCAGGCTTTGTCCTTTAGCAGGGCTTTGCGAGTTGCAAGAACATTCTTATACTCCCTTCTCAGGGAACGCACTAAGATCGGATTTCTTCGGTTTTTGGCCAATGCTTCTCTTAACTGTTTAGCGGCTTTAGTGCAATTGGTGTCAAACCATTTGGGGCCCAAATTCGATCTATGTCCAGGCTTTCCTGTCAATAACTCGCTTATTTTTCCAGTCATATTGTAGAATGCGTCCAAAACATTACTTGTGGTTGCTCCCTCCGTTGTGCAGGTGACTATTTCTCCAGCGCAATAGGTCTTTACATTGTTATTGAAGTAATCTGGTGATATGTGAGACCACCTTAGCCTCCTCTTACCATCTGTGGTACTTAAAGAGCCTGTTGCAGGGGTATTTCTATTAAGATCGGTCAACATACCCCCAAGGTGAACTGACAGCGGGTTATGGTCGCTATATTCGTTTGTAGTTATGACAAATCCCCCTAAAAGTGGGGCTAAGGATGCCGAGATAAGAATATGGTCAATAAAGGTACCCCTCCCCTTACCTATAAACGTTGGAATCTGGAATGTTGTAGCAGGGCTCATATAAGACATAGCCACCCCCATGTCGTTTTCACTCAGCAGATTATTTAATTCCTCTCCTTTCAACGTATGTTCAAAATGTAGGCCTGTCAGGCGCCGGCAACCTAAGTTAGCTAAATGAATGGTATTAGGGTTGCCGCAAAGGTGGATGTTAAAATCCCCCACTTTTATCAGGCTATGTAGTTTGTTGGCCATATATTTACTTATAAAGTTAGCCAATGACTTGATATTACCACCTTCCTCTGAGATAGTCGGGGAATTATAAAAATGTATTAAGCCCCATTCAGACCCCCCCTCCTTAATGTCAATGCCAAGATTCCTGTATGTGGGTGTGATATCATACGTGCCTCACATTTGATATCAAGTGATATGTAGGTAGCCAATCCTCCCTTAGGCCTGCCACTCACCGATGGGGTGGCTGGAACAGAAAAAACCTTGTATCCATCCAAAAAATGATGGTTGCTATCCAGGGCCCATGTTTCCTGCAAGTTTATGATCTTAAACTGTCTGACAAAGGCAAGCCATAGTGGATCAGTGTTTTTGCTAGCCAGTCCTGCGATGTTCCATGATAAAATATTATTTCTAGGGATTAGTGAGCTGACTATTCCTGCCTCTTTCTAGGGTCCTGTAGGGGAGTGTGTGCAGTTGTTTCCCTTCTTGGCTGAGGATTTAGTCAGTCACACTCTTCTATGCCAGATAGAGGTAAGAATCTATTTCTTAATTCTAAAGTTGGACTAAAATGAGCTCTACCCATATCCCTTGAAGGATGGAAACGAGGAGGAATTCGATGTTGGGAATTCTGTTCCAATGAGTCCCTTATATTTGTATGCACTCTACGGGTCTCCTGCAATATCTTCTCTGCGGAAGATGGGTTATCAAAATTTACCACTATACAGTCACCTTGAAACGATTTTTCCCTGTTACCGATCCAGCTTATTCTCCGAGCCATTATTATATATCTAATGACATCGTGACCCATGTAGATGTTATTGGTAAACCATTGATTTAATTTGTTTTTAAGTTGATCGTAATCTTCTATAGCCCCTTCCTTTAGTTTAGGGACATTTCCCAGAATTAAGGTATATGGAGTGGCCTCCATTGGTAAATCCATTATCTGAATTCCCTGGAGGTGTTGGGCATGCACATCCCCTTCCCGAGTTCTCCCTGCTTTATCCAGAATGCTATTAGATTTTAAAGCTTCCGGGGGCCCTGAAATGGGCGTGATGTCAGTGGGTGGTTTGGGGAGTGAAGCTGGATAGACAGGAACCTCTCTAGGTTTACCTACATCAACATTTTGTACCCCAGTCTGATCCTTCATGGAGACCCTGGGGGTGTCGCTTAATAATGTTTCAGCTATGTTGGTAGTCTGAGTGACTTGTCTGACAGTATTTTTACATCCACAGCTCCCCGCTAGTGATGCTAACCTATCTTCTAGATTATTAAGTTTCTCCACGATAGGGTTCAGTAGCTTTATTAACATAATCTCTAGATTTTCCAGGCTACATTCCTTAGACTGGCTCATCGACTTGTCACTCTTAGTTGCTTTTCTTCCCCGGGGAATAGTTTCAAGATCGATTATCTCTGAATTCTGTTAGTTACATATGGTCCCATCCGTGCTACCCTGTGCACCCACTTGCTTATTTTCCCGACGTCCTTTCAATGTAGTGATGTTGGCCTTTGCTGTTTTAGCTTTACCCTGTTTCCCCCTGGTCCTCATACCATTGTTCTCTGTCAAGGGTTCCTTTGAAGGAGAGATAACCTTCTCTTTGGGGGGCTGAGATGTCAATGTATTAACAGGGGAATCTTCTGTGACACTGGGTTGCAATAAGGTGGGGAATTCAGGTGTTAGGGATAGCCTGGGAATTGAGTTTTGGAGGTCCAGGGATAATCTACGTTCTGTCTCGTGTATTTCCTGGTTTAAGACCGAATTGTCTCTGGTAATAAAGGCATCAAGAGTACCTGCCACCCTCTTTCCCAAATTAACCTTTGCCTTTTCCATAATCTGCTGTTGAAACAGTAAATAATTCAAACAAGGAAGACACTATTATTGACAGCGAATGCCACCCTTCTAGGCAGAGCAGGCAGATCGAAAATAACGGAATATAGTCCGATATTATATGGTGATCATGTAAAACAGTACCTTTGTCCTTCTATGTCCACCCCAGAGTCCTTGGTCGACAAGAGGGGGCCAAATAACGTGGCCCAGCCCAGCTTATTCCGGGCTCTGACGGGCAAGGACGGGCCCGCCCTTGGCCCGGGCGCTGCCAGTGCGCGTCCCGTGCTGCGGCAGGTGTGCAGCGTAGATGTAGGCAGGTGACGCCTGCCACTGACGTCACCTGCTAGCGCCGGACAGGGGAGCCTGGGGGTTGAAGTTCACGCTACAGCCATTGCCCTCACGGCGGACCTGAAGGTCTTTAGAATGGTGTTTACTCCGTGGTGTCAGAGCCCTTCTGAATGGCAGTAGAGGAAAGCCGTTGCCCTCACGGCGCTGGGAAGGTATCACAAATGAATCCCCCTGCAAGCGTGACAGATACCAATTTTCTTCCCAGCAGACAGTGGGTTAAGTCGTATTACTGGAATTGAGTGGCAGAGAGTGTCACAATACATACAAATGCAGGCCGACTCACGTTAGCATTTTTGGAGTTCAAGCTGTTTGGTGTGTATAAGCAATATATGGAACTCATTATTATTCCACAGGAAGAAGTTATATATTCAATTTAGGTATGACTGTCTCCCTTTGAGATCCCTCATGGCATCATGGAACAGTGGCTCTTTGGTTGCATCAAGCCACTGTCCACGTTGCTCTGAGACATTATTTATGTATGTCCATCCTACAGAACTGTAAAATGTAAATGGCTAGCCCCTGCCTGTAGATTACTGGGAACCCGCTGTCATGAGAAGGCATTGCACATCTTCCGAACAGATATAAGGCCATTGGTGCAGTGGCTACATTTCTGGGGAAAATGTGGGTCATCAGGAGGCTGGTAGTACAGAATGTCAAAAGTAGACTTTTAGCTAGTGATGTAATTTTAGCCCCATTAGCCATTAGTTTAGTTTGATATTCATATTTCAAATTAAACACAGGAATTATGCACCAACTAATGAGACCCTTGCCCATGGCTCCCAGGTACTGTTTTTTTACTTTTTTCTAAGGGACAGGCCTAGGGAGTGACATAGGTTCATATAGATAAGCATGTCTGTTTTACTGTACTTTTTGCACATTAGAAACTAGCACTTTATTTACTTCTAAAGGACCCTTCTCTCCTGAGGTTTCTACTTAGAGGTCGCTTGGCTCTAGTAAAAGGGTTATTTAATCTGAAATGCTGTTTTATGTTGAGAATGTATTCAATGGATTCATCCTAACAGTATTGAAGTCTAGTATTCCTTTTTAAAATTATTTTAAACTAATTTTTACTTGTATCTTCTTATTTTATAGTCCACATGCCAGGGATTTTGAGTGTGTTTGTATTTGGACTTTACTGTGGGAGAACCCTTTTATCAGCCCATTTTGCCTGATGAAAATATGGACTCTATTAACTAAAATGTTATCCACCATTGTCATCACTTTAGGCCTTATACTGTAATACGTCAAGTTATTTTTATATTGTTTGTCTATTGTACTGTATGCCTACGTACTTTCATGGTCACAAAGACCGAATAAAGTTTGATGACTGACTAACTGGCATGCAGGCAGGACACCCACCACAACCCCCCCATACCCAAAATCACCATCACCACCCCCACAAGCACCAGCAGACCCACTCCCACTCCCACCACAAACACCAGCACCCACACAACGACGTTTATGTGCATTCGTTCAGGGCTGATATAGGCTCCATTGTCATCAGATCATCGGTAGTTCAGGGAGGAAGGAAACATAATGGAGAGACGAGGAGAACTGTGTCCAATGTCCAGCTGGGTAGCTGACGGCCAAGGGGGATACCTCTATAGCTGTCTAGGCGGCTCCACCGGGCATCGGCCATGTTGCTTAGTCTCATTCGTACATGGGTATGTGTGAGAAAGTGGCTCTGTATATACTGTTCCTAAATAGATACAGGGTGTACAGAGTCCACAGTCCCCAGAGGTTTGGCAGAGGCTAAAGTTAGATATAACCTTACTCTCTAAAGTGGTAGCTTGGTTGAGCAGTAATGCAGTATCAGAGGACAGTGTAAAGCATTTGTTGCACACACACAGTCATCAAATGGTCTCTCACACTCAATAACTGAACTCTAGGCCAATGGTTTATATATAAAAAATATATACTTGTTTTATTTTAGAACCAACAATAGGTATCAAAGTATACTTTCTCAAAATGAGATGCTTTAGATAAATACTTTTGCAATATGCAATTGGCTTTTGTAGAAAGTTACAGGTTGTTGCAATAGGCAACACAATTTTAAACACAATAATGCATTGAGTTCAATGGAAGTTTCAAGTTATTTGCAATAGATTACTTTCAGGATTACTTTTGTAATACCAGGACTGGAGCCTAGATTCAGTCCTGGGTCAGTTCTTAGGAACAAGTGATAAAAGTCGACTTAGTTACTGTTATGATTTTTAGATAATATTTTGCTATTTTAAAAGTTGACACTTAGAAAATATTTCATAGAAAACAGTCAATGATTCCCGATTGAAGAAAATTCAAGTTGCAGTTATAGTATGTTCTCGTTACTTTCGTAATCCAGTACTGGGTGCCCAGACTCAGTACTGGGACCTCTATCTAAAACAGGTAAGTAATTACGTTTTCGCAGTTTGTACGATTTTTAAAGAACATTTGAAGTTTGCAAATATTGACACAGAAGAAATTTCACAGAAAAACAGTTAATGATTTCCTATGGAAGAAAATTGGGCACCAAGATCCAGCACTGGGAGCTCACCTAATAGCAGGTGAGTATTTTCGTTTTTATTACTCAACTGATTTTTGGTGAATATTTTAAGTTTTGAAAAGTCCACACACAGAAGAATTTTCAGGAAAAACCAGTCAATGTTACCCTATGGAGAAAATTGAGTTATCGGCTTTCAGGTAAGTACTCGACTGGCAAAGTTAAGGTTCTGGGCACAGACTCAAGGGTCTCCCAGGGTCAGGTAGGTACAGTTGTTATACCCTCAGCGGCACAGGGGCAGCAGGGTGCAGAGTGAGTTAGGCCCAATGTTATCCTATGGGAGGCAAGGCGGCCTTGGTTGGTGGCTGCTGACTAGCAGGCCACGCGGCTGTGGGAGCTGGGCTCCGGGTCACTTGCTCAGGGCAAATGGGGAAGTAGATAGGTGCAAAGGTTACACTGCCAGGGCCACTCGGGCAGCTGGGTGCAGGGTGCTTTTGAGCCTTCGGGCGCTCAATTGATTTCAATGGGAAAGCTCCGGTTTAGAAAAAGACTGCATGCTCGGGGACGAAGATTCTTCAGGTGCCACCACCACTTCGAGAGGTAAGTTGGGTAGTTGGAGGATAGGTAAGTACCCCGGAGTTGGGCACAGGGTGCCGCAGGGCGCCGGGTGCAGGGGTGCCTTTTGGTGTTGGGAAATTATACCCTCTGTTGATCGCGGTTGGGGGGGTACCTGGTTCTGAGGCTGCAGGCGTCATCAGGAGCATCGAGGGAAGTCCTTGGGTGCCGGACTCGGAGTCACAGTCGCTGTGGGGTCGTCCTCGTGGTCTTTGTTCACTCCGACAGAGGTCAGGCTTGGCAGGTGCAGAGTGTGAAGGGTTCGCGGTTCAGGGCTGATGCCAGGGATTAGAAGCAGATTTTGAGTAGAGCCTCTACTCATGGGAGTCCCAGGTGCTTAGAGCCAAAAGGTAGCCAGGTACTCCGGGGTTTGTGAGGTTGCTGGCCAAAAGAGATGCCGGGTTGGAGCAGGAGCAGGTTCGAGGGTCGACAGGTCGGTAGGGCTGGGGCCAAAGCAGTTGGTGTCTTCCTCTTCTTAGCAGCTGCAGGGCAGGTCTTCTTTCTTCTTGCTCTTCTCTGTATTTCGGAATCTGGAATCTGGGGAAGGTTGCCCCTAAATACTAGATTTTGGGGCGTTACAGGTAGGTAAAGGGCAGAGACCAATGGGTCCCTGTCCTGGGGTGGGTACACCCCCTATTCTGCCACTCTCCTGTGGCAGGGGGTCAGTAGCCCAGTCCTATTTGGGTAGGTCCTCCCATCTTCAAGATGGTGAGCGCCCGGAGATGTGCTTCACCTCGCCTCCCCCACCTGAGGGTTGGGGTTGCCAGGCTGGCACATCCCCTGTCCTTATTTGGGGTTTCCGGCCAAGCTTCCCGTCAGAGTGGGGGTTGCAAGTGGCCTGGAGAAGTTCACAGAGGCCTTTGAAGCTTCCCCCTGCCCATCCTGGGGAGATCTAGCACCTCGCCTAGGATGTGCATTGTTGCAGGCCCAGGAGAGCAGGGGCTCTCCTACCCAGGGGTCCAGTAACATGTCTGCTGTGTGGCAGCCAAGGCTGCCACTCAGACCAGACGTGGATTGTAGGTTAGGTTTCAGGGGGCCTCTCTAAGATGCCCTCTGTGGTGCTTGGTACATTAAATCCCACACTGGCATCAGTGCGGGTTTAATGTGCTGAGTAGTTTGATACCAAACTTCTCAGTCCTCGTGTTTGACATGCTCCCAGCGCCATGTACTCTTAAATGGCAGCACTGCACTTACAGGGCCCAGGAATGGACCTGGGTACTGTAGCGGCACAGGGCTCATGCTCCTGTGCCCACAACGCTGGCATAGGGCACAGAGCTAGAGTGGTGGCATATGTATGCCAGGGCAGTGTAGGCTGTGGGCATGGCACACAGGGATGTGTGCCATGTCGACTCTCTGTTTTGTCCTGTATCCAGACACTCAGCCTGCAAGGGCAGTGTGTGTGTGTTAGGGTACAGGGCCTCCAAGGGTGGCACAATGAGTGATGCAGCCCTTAGAGGCTTTCCCTGCTCACAAGGCCCTGGGTACCTAGGGTACCATTTAGCAGGGGCTGACATGTGGCCAGGGTGTGCCAATTTGGGTTGGAGGTTTTGGTTTAGGGAAGGAACATAGGCCCTGGGCACCTGATTGGCAGGAGCCCAAGGCACACTCAGTCAAAGTACATTCAGCAATTCAGCAAAAAGTGGGGGCATACCATGCAAGAAAGATGGCACTTTCTCACAGTATGTGTTTGTATTGTTGACATTTTGTATTATTGTGATAAAATGAGGCTTTCTTTTTGTCTGTAATTTTGCAAGTCAATTCAATTTAGTCTTTATTTCAATTCATACAATCATTAAAGACACATATAATAACAACACAACAATAAAATCTTCATACAAAAATACATCAGTTTTATAAAAGCTGTAACGTAAGTGAAAAAATCCATAAAAGATTGTTGGATAAGTTAATATTAAAAACAATAAAACTATAAAACGCAACAGTCATTTTCACATCTCATGGTCTAGCTATCTCATATGTGCTTGGTCATAAAAACACTTATTAAATCAAACTGTGTTAGAGCTATCTACATATGCTAGTAAACACTAAGCCCAGTGGGCAAGCAATATTGTGGGCTCAACCACTCATTTGGCTCCTGAAGAGCCTCTCGATGCTCCTTTAATTCCTCAGACACTTAGCTCTGATTCCCCACATCCAGATCAGGATTTTGGCTGTTGCTAATACTATGGGTTCATGTGTGTTGGTTTTCAGTATATGATATGCAACGATGCTTGATCTTGTGCCCATATTAATGCAAATGGGCCTGAGCCATTAATTCCTGGAGCGCTTGTAGGCTGGACACATAAACAGGATGTGGAGAACTGTTTCATCCTGAATTAGACAGGAATTACATCTGGTGGACGATGGACTTTGCCATTTTAGCATAAAGGATTTTAACGGAAGAGAGCCAACCCTAAATTGGTGGTACAGTTTTCTGTCTAAGGGCTTTAGTATGAGGTCCCAGTAACTCTCAAACTTAGTGTCGTGCTTATGTTCCAAAAAAACACAGGAAAGAGAGGAGTTGTTGGTACATAACATGAACTTTGTTTTTACCATTGCCCAATAGGCTTCCTTAAATAATTTTTTAGATGGAAATAGATTACTTACGGGATTCTCCCACAGATGTCTATACCCCATTTCCACCAAGGTACACTTTATTTTTTGAACCAATGTAATACTGTTTGAAGTATCAGCTCCTCTTACATCTTTCAGAGCATCAGCATAATGAACCAGCTCCGGAGTGGTCCAGATCCTTCTCCAGTATGCTAGTGGCCTGAATCGGGCTATGTCCTCAAGGGAGCAACAACCTAGAGCTTGATACAGGGGCTTAAGGAGGGTAGATTGGGGAGGCCTGTTAGAGTTCTCAAAAACATATTCTGCGCTACAGTTAGAGAGGAAATATTTTTGAAGCCCCATAGTTCCGCTCCATATAGATAGAGGCCCTAACCTTTGCGTTGTAAATTGTTAGTGCTGGACTTACCGGCTTTGTTTGCGACAGTCTATGTTCTTTTAATAAGGCCCCTTCTAGTTGAACATGCTTAAGAGTCATTAGATCTATCTGAGGTTTCCAACTTAACTTCTTAGCCAGGGTCACCCCCAGGTAAATAAACACATCTGTTTGTTCCAGATGAATGTTATTCATGAATACTCTCCCTTGTACCATTTTGTGTTTGTGAAAAGTCATAAATTTAGTTTTATCAACATTGACCACCAGCTCATGGTCACTACAGAAGGTCTCAAATCTATTCAGAGCACACTGCAACGCAACTTGTGATAAGGGTATCGTCGTCAAACATAAGTATCTTCACACCCGCGAGAGAGCTGGCATCCGTTGGATGTGACGAGAAATATTGTGTACAACCCTACCAATGAACAAGGAAAAGAGTGTAGGGGCCATAACGCACCGTTGCCGAACCCCTTTTGATACATCAAACCTTTCTGTAACCTTGCCCTGCGACCCCCAGCGTACCTGCGCAAAGTCAGACTCATGAAGCATGAACGATCAATGCAAGAAGTTCAACTGGCATCCCAAGATCTTTAAGTACTCCCCATAGTTTGTTACACGGCACCAAGTCGAACGCAGATTTAAGATCTATAAAAGCTGCAAAAAGGGTACCCCCCGCAATCACTGCCATGCGCCAGTACACCATCATAAACCTAAAGACCTGATCTATTGTGCTCACTGTTTGGCAAAAACCAGCCAGGAGTGGGGATAAAACATCGTTTTCAACTTCCCATGATTGAATCCTACTCAACACAAGCCTGGCCATAAACTTCTGCAAGGAGTCGATTAAACTTATTAGCCTATATTTTCTCGGGCAAGTGCGATCCTCCTTTTTGTAAATTGGTAGAATTTCCGCCCCACGCCAAGATTCTGGGATTGGAGCCCCACTGGCACTTGCATTAGCAAGAATGTGAATGTATTTTAGCCAGTTATCTCTGTCATGCCGAAACAAGTCGGCTGGGATACAGTCCAGGCCTGGTGCTCGACCTTTGGGTATCGCGTCTAGAGCTCTTCCTACCTCCCCTAGATCAAAGGTTACAATTTTATCAGATCTTAGAATTGGACATTGAGTGGTACTATCAGTTGCAGCGGCAAATTGAGCTTGATAATGTGAAATCCACTGATCTGGTGCTACGTAATTGACAGGGACTTGTCTATGCTCACCACTACCCCATTTCACTGTTTGCCAAAAATTCTGCATCCTTTTTTCTCTATTTGCGAGCAGAAGTTCCTCCCATCGTTTTTCATCAAACGCCTTCTTGGCTCTGTGTTGTATTTTCTTGTAGTTTTCCCTGGCAAGTTTTACCTTTTCCATTGATTTTGTTTTAATGGCTTGGGATAGTTTCAGATATGCCACTCTGCAGTCTTTATTGTACCAGTTGGCAGGTTTTGCAATGGCTGTGTTACTGGATTTATGTGCCTTGATAAAAAAACTATGGAGCTCTATAAATAATTCTTCATGTGCCTTTTTAATCGCTGCATTGATATCAACCTGATTTTCAAAAGCAAAAAGAGTCTTGAGAGTGTGCTCCACTGAGTTCTTCATGTGCTCTAGGGATTTATCATTCTCTAATATTGTTGCCCTCTTCACCCATCTCATATTATTCTCGAGGAAGACATATGCTGTCACCTTTTCAATTATCTGGGGCTGTAAGCCTATCCCCGGAACCTGTAGTTTTAGCAAAAGTGGATCATGATCACTCTCACTTCTTTTTAAACCTCGATATCTATAATACATTACCATATCTCTATATTGATAAGAATATAGTCAATCGACTACTACTTATACCATTGCAGTATGTATGGGATCCACTGCAAGCAGATAAAGACCTGCCATTTACTGCCCTTAGGCCCTTCTCCAGATACAGGCTATTCATTCGGAGGACTGCCTCGGACCACTTCTTTAATAGCGGGAGGGTTAAAGATGGAATACCCCACTGTACATCCTCTTTGTTACCATTACTGCCATCTTCGTGGGTTAGGGGCTCGAAGGTACAGTTGAAATCACCCATTATCACCATGTTGTAGTCTCCTCTCTGTTCTTCTAAAAAAGTCTCTAACAGGGAAACTGTGTTGGAAAGTTTCCCTCCAGCCATCCCTCTAGCAAGAATATTAACAACTAAGAAACTGAATTCTTGGTTAGGGTGTATAATGATGATCAAAATGTTGGGAGTATCAATGTAGCTCTCCTCTGCCCTGTAGCCTGGATGTTGCCTAACCCATGTGGTAAGCCCGCCTGAGGGCCTTCCCTTATGGCCAGCAATTGCTGGTTTGAAAAAGTTTAAGTACCCAGGGTGAAAAATTGGACCGTGTATGTACGCACCAAACACCCACCCCAGCCGTGTATGTACGCACCAAACCCCCACCCGTGTATGTACGCACCAAACCCCCACCCCAGCCGTGTATGTACGCACCAAACACCCACCCCAGCCGTGTATGTACGCACCAAACCCCCACCCGTGTATGTACGCACCAAACCCCCACCCCAGCCGTGTATGTACGCACCGAACCACCAGCCGTGTATGTACGCACCAAACCCCCACCCCGGCCGTGTATGTACGCACCAAACCCCCACCCGTGTATGTACGCACCAAACACCCACCCGTGTATGTACGCCCCCGAACCTCCCCCCAGCCGTGTATGTACGCACCGAACCACCAGCCGTGTATGTACGCCCCCGAACCCCCCCCAGCCGTGTATGTACGCACCGAACCACCAGCCGTGTATGTACGCACCAAACACCCACCCCAGCCGTGTATGTACGCACCGAACCACCAGCCGTGTATGTACGCACCAAACCCCCACCCCAGCCGTGTATGTACGCACCGAACCACCAGCCGTGTATGTACGCCCCCGAACCCCCCCCCAGCCGTGTATGTACGCACCGAACCACCAGCCGTGTATGTACGCACCAAACACCCACCCGTGTATGTACGCCCCCGAACCCCCCCCAGCCGTGTATGTACGCACCGAACCACCAGCCGTGTATGTACGCACCGAACCACCAGCCGTGTATGTACGCCCCCGAACCCCCCCCAGCCGTGTATGTACGCACCGAACCACCAGCCGTGTATGTACGCCCCCGAACCCCCCCCAGCCGTGTATGTACGCACCGAACCCCCACCCCAGCCGTGTATGTACGCACCGAACCACCAGCCGTGTATGTACGCCCCCGAACCCCCCCCAGCCGTGTATGTACGCACCGAACCACCACCCGTGTATGTACGCACCAAACACCCACCCCAGCCGTGTATGTACGCACCGAACCACCACCCCACCAGGGAATGTACGGACCGCACCCCCACCAGTGCATGTACGGACAGTACTGACGCCAAAAAAACACGTACTGAACCCGGACAAACCATATTTACACAAGGAGAGTCAAGTAGAGTTTCCCCACACCACCAAACAGGCCCAACAACCCCACAAACATCACATACACTCACCTGCAACTGCCAAACTGCCAAACAGAGGCCCAAAACTCAATCACTCCTCATAACACACCCACACAAATTTCAAACACAGCCACACCCACAAATGGACCAATAAAAATGGACCACACACACAAACCATGAGCCTTTGCAACAGACCCACTGCTGCCAGAGCCCACAGACGACCCACACCACCATACTTGAACCTCACACTTGCATACCTTCACACAACCACCTACACAAACACCCCCTCATCACATTCACACACACACCTCCACTACCACACCCACACACCCACAGCCATCCACACCCACACCCCCACAACCATCCACACCCACACCCCACGCCATGTCCACCACCAAGAATCCAAAGTTCACAAAGGAGGAGCTGGAGATCCTTGTCGACGAAATCCTCAGAGTCGAGCCACAGCTCTTTGGGACATTGGTCAGACAGACCAGCATATCCGAAAAAACCGCCATGTGGCAGAGGATCGTCGATTCTGTGAATGCTGTTGGGACAACCAGAAGGACCAGGCACGAGTGCCAATCCAGGTGGTACGATCTGCGGAGGACGGTCAAGAGGAAGATGACTGACAATCACAACCAGGGGAACATCACTGGAGGAGGGCCGCCCCCCAGACCGGTACAATACCATCCCTGGGAGGAGAAGGTGATGTCCACGCTGGCGGTGGAGGGACTACACGGACTGCCAGGACTCCCAGACCCTGGTGAGTACACAAACAACTCACCTCACATGGGGGGGATGCCATACAGAATCAATCATGCATGCCACCCCCCCCAAGCCACCACCGGACACAACAACACTCCACAAACACACACATGCCACTGGCGCCTCCATGCCCCATGCATCAATCAGGGCCATGCCAAGTCACAGGCCACACAAAACACCAACACAACACAGGATGTGGTCGATGCTGGGAGTGGGGGCAGCAAAACTAACATTGAGCAACTCACAAGCACACAACAATGCCCTCAGCCCATATGGCCCAGGGCACAGCCATACAAACTGTGTGTACCCACACAGTACTGTCTTGCCTGCAAATGATGGCTGCCATGCAGGATGCCATGGGTCTGAAGGCACAATTTGCACATAACAGCAGACAATGAAGATGCATCGCTCTGATAGAGTCTCAGCACACACCGCCACAGCAGCAGCCTACACTCAGACACACTGCCCAATGGGTGCCCGGAGAACAGGGACTAACTCACATGAACAAGCCAATGGCCATTCAAAGACCGGCTAACTGTGTGTGCCCAGGAAGCTGGCCTGAGGTGACAGAGAGTGACAAAGAGAGGGAGGGAGAGGGGGAATGAGAGGGAAGGAGACAGAGGGGGGACACAGGGAGACAGACAGAGGGAGGGAGTAGGGTGACAGAGGGAGACCGACAGAGGGAGGGAGGAGGGTGACAGAGGGAGGGAGGAAGGGAGACACAGGGAGACTAAATCACCCTTGGGTGGTGTGGCCATGTCCACTCGTCAGCCGGTGGACTGTGTGCATGCAGACCAGGTCTGGCAGTGCCTCAACCCCCCCTTCCGTAGATGAAGACCGGTCCATGTGTCAATCTGTGCACGAGTCCATCCGTGCTGCAGGCACAGACCTAACCACACACCCAGTATACCCACCCACCGTGTCGGTAAGAACCCTGTCACAAATGCTTCAGTCCCCTACCTGCAACATCAAATTGCCTTGCCAAAACACCATTTGGCCACGTACAGTGCAACACGTAAGGCGCCTCTGCATGGCTCGCTACGCCCGCACACCACACTGCTGACTGTGTACCCAAATAGATGCATCAACTAAGATTGTGTCTCACACATGCGTAAAGCCCTGACAGCTGTGGCCAAGGGACATAGCCATGCACAAGTGCACTGTGAGAGGAATGCAGGACAGATCCAACTACCCAGAGGAAGAGTGCCAAATCAGAAATGCATGCAACATGGATGCCACATGTGACACTGTTAACATTGTCTCTCTCACACACAGGTCAACGTCGACGAACACCCCCCAACACTGGGGGGGAAGTCACACAGGACCAGGCTCCGCGGGATGACGACCCCACCGCCAGCGATGACTCTCACCACTCCGTGGATGACCCAGACCAACCTGGCCCCTCTGGTGTCCAACCACCTGCAGCACCTGCGTCAGGTACAACTGTGCCAACCACCACCCCCATTCCTGCCACATCCCAGGAGACGTCCAGGAGCCCTGCCCGCACACGACCACCCAGCCAGTCTGCCCAGGAGGGACACGGTCCTCCGGGCACCCAGGAGGAGGCAGGCGGCAACGCAGATGCCATCCCTCAGGGGTCCCGGAGACCCGATGCACCCACAACGGCAGGCCAGGTGCACGTGGGCAGGGGTGGCGGGAGTGGAGGACGGCGGAGGCGCGAACCTGACCAGGCAGCTCAGGACCCGGTAGTGTCCCAGGTCAGCAACATCCTGGATACATACCGGCGTGACACCAGGGGCATGGACCAGATTGCGTCCACCCTCAATGACATCAAGGGGACCCTCCAGGAGATGAAGACCCTGCAGTCCCAGCAACATGCCTGTCAACTGCAACACCAAGGAAGGATGGAGGATAGACAGGCTGAGCTCGTGGCGGTGCAAACCCAAATGACCGGTGTACTCCATCGGATTGCCGACAACATGGGCAACCCTCCCTGTGGCACCAGGCGAAGGCCATTACCAGACACAGGGAGGGATCAGGAGGAGGAGGATTCATCCGACGGAGCGTCACAGACATCGTCACGGACTGCTTCCGAGGGTCCCCGCAGGAAGGTGGGTCGTCCACGAAAAAGACTGTGAGAGTCAGCAGAACATCACCATCTCCCAGGTCACCTGGCCTGGCACCTGGCCCTCTGGCCCAATAGCAGCACATGACATTCTCTGCCACATGGACTTGCTGGTCACTGTCTGACCTATGTTGACGAAGACTGTGGCATGGACTCTGACATTTTGCTACGACAAGGATACCAACTCCCCCAGTGAACTTTGGATTCTACACTCCCGCTGTGCACCTCTTGTCATCCCCACAAACCCGTACCCCACCACAAATAAATTAATCACACTTACAAGATGATGCCGTGATTCTACATTATTACAATACATGTGTGTGTCGTACAGTCAAAGCATGCCTGATCTCAGAATTAACTCCAACCATCCAAACCGTGGGGTCGCAGTCTTGCCCAGGACACACATGGGTCCCAATGTCTCATCTGATACAGACATGGAGTACCAAACTCACCTGTGCTGGGCCCAACCAGCTGAGTGGTTCCCGCACAACTGTGGCTACAGACACATTCAGGGGAGCAACAGTCATGCGCAGAGGTCAGGGATCATGTGGAGTGACCTGGCTTGCCGCTCCCAGGTATGTCTAGACATGTGTCCCTACAATGTGCAGCATGCTTGCGTCAGGCGGATGTTGAGAATGGTGGCTAGGCCAAGGTTGGATGCATGGAGGTGCCAGAATGCAGTTTAGGATCACTGTGCCACATGGTTGTGTTGGGGTTGTGGGCTGCATCATGAGTGTGGGCGTGGATCTAGAAGGTCATCCTGCAGCTGGCTGTGAAACATTCCCCCCATCCCGTTAGGACGTTGATGTGGCCTGGTTGCCCGACGCAGTAGCAGAGCTGTGCAGATGCACTCCGGATATGGACAAGTACCATGGGAGTCGTGAGGCACATGTCCGTAGACTGCAGGGTAGGATTCGACACGGATGTTGTAGTTGCCCTGGGGGATGGTCTCTCTTGCCTTGAGGTGGATGGAACTGTGTATCTTGTGCATAATACAGTTCCCACTCCCTGACAAACCCCTAGCATCTTGTCACTCTACACATAGACACATATGCACCACCTATGAAAACTATGCCAGACCTGCGGCACGCACAGTGGCAACAGGGCACCATTGACAGGGAAGAGGCACCTTGGAGACAGAGGGACAAATTTATTAGTCATGTGTGTTGGAATGACAATGATACTCTGTCAACACATACACAGGTCATGTGGATGAACATGTGGGAGCAACACTGGCACCCCCCATTGCAACACAGATGCTGGCATCCCATTGACCTGGCACACAAGTGACGGATAACAGCTAAACACCCCCTGCTGCCACGGAGAGGCCGCTATACACCATTGAGGCCCTGATGGGGCAATCACACACCATGTCAACCCGGTGCAACCTGTATGTTTCCGAGGCCAGTGTTACACACAATGATGGCCTCATCACAATCCCCAATCCCCTGCCACATGACAGTCACCAAGTCTGAGCATGGCTCCAGGTGAAGCCTGCCCCATGTCATGTTCCCCATGTAGGATCACCATGTATGCAAATGGAACACACATGAACCAGAGAAGTGCACACAGACTACAAACAATTCACACACCCAAAACGACGTGAGGCATCCCTTACCCTGAGGAGATTTCAACACTTGCCCGTGCATGTGACGCTGAATCAGCACATGTCGCTGTGTTCATGAGGAGTAGCAGGAGCACAACAATGCCACCAGCAGACAGCATGCACATGGACCTGTGGAAGAGAGACACACAAGGATTCAGCACAAAGGAGCACATCCGCAAGCATGTACTTAACACGTATCATGTTATTAACATGACAGGTGACAATGATGACCCTCAGACAACATCCTTCCATTGCGCCATCACTTGAGTGACACTTCAATACACACCACTGACTCACTTGGCAGACATGCAGATGGACACACACATTGCAACACATGCCACACACGGCCCAATGCGTGCACACTCAGACACTGGAACTCACCACTAAGCAAAGAAGTTGCGTATGAGCCGACTCCGCATGTCCTCCACAGCCTCCTCCTCCTCCACATCACTTGCCCCGTCACCAAGCCCTTCATCCTCCACGGGTGGATGGTCCTGGTCATCTTGATCCAGTATGAGTGGAACAGCTTCCTCCACTGCCATGTTGTGCAGCATGCAGCAGACGATGATGATCTTGCACACCTTCACCGGGGCATATGGGAGTGCTCCGCCGGTCTTGTGGAGGCACCGGAATCGGCTCTTCAGAAGTCCAAACGTCCTCTCAATGACTCTCCTGGTCCGCCCATGTGCGTTGTTGTAGCGGTGCTCGGCAGCCGTGCTGGGGTTGCGGACAGGCGTCATCAGCCATGGCATGTTGGGATAGCCAGCGTCCCCTACAAGGAAACATCATGGACAGAAGTGTGTCAGCACAGGCAGTGAGATTGGAAGATGACGCCAAACACTGAACTGCCAGAGTCTACCCACCAACAATACATGCTCGCTCGTTCCGCAGCTGCAGCATCATTTCTGGCACCCTGCTACGCCTCATGATGAAGGCATCGTGTGCTGATCCTGGAAAGCGAACACAGACATGTGAAATCACCATGTTGGACAGACACACCACAAGGGCATTAATGGAGTGATAATGTTTGCGATTCCTATACACCACCTCCTGTGCCTGTGGTGGTACCAACGCAACATGTGTCCCATCTATGGACCCAATGACATGGGGCATCCCTCCCAGGGCATAGAACTCACGCTTGACATCTGTCAACTGCTCACGATTTGGGAATTTAATGTACTCATCCAGGTGAACCAACATGGCCTCTAAGAAATCATGCAGAACACGGCTGAACATCGTCTGGGACATGCCCCCGACATCAGCAATGGTATGTTGGAACGTACCCGTGGCAAGGAAATGTAGGGCTGCCATCACCTTCAACTTGGGTGTCAGTGCACTTGGATACCTGTGGCGCGGGAGGAGTTGTGCTTCCAGCCGGCCAGTCAACTCATCAATCAACCGTTGGCTGAATCTGTAGCGGCGTATACAGTCCCGTTCATGCAGGGCAGCAATGTCTGGCATACGTCGAGGGAGAGGCGGAGCCCTGCAGTGAAATGGAAGGAACACCTAAGAGTGAGCACTGTACAACAACATCGTCAATGCACTGAGCACATGTTACACAGCCAATACACATATGCCACGTTGTGAGTCAGGTCTGTGCCACAGTTCCTGGACACGTACGCCAGTCAGGTTACACTCCTACCAAGGGACAGCCACTAACGGAGGGGGGCAAGATCACGATGACATGGCATGAGACTAGCTGTGGGCCAGTGTAAGTGAACATGCACACGCATCACAGGATTCACAGACATCCACACATGTGCAGAAGTAGTATGCGTATGGTACAGACAGGTAGTTGGATGCGATATGCACTGGTCACATGTCATAGGAATAGGACAGGCCACACACATTGCCTTTGAGGAGTACATGTCGAGACAGAACATACATAGGGAGCATGTGGATATGTACTTGTGTTGATACTCCGTGTAGTTGGATACATACACACCTCATTGCAAATCACATATGTGGGCTGGTGTGCGGAACAGTGTGCCATGCCCATCGACACACAGACACATGTTGGCAGCAGCAACTGCTGACGCATTGAACCACACACCTACAGCAAAATCATGGAAAGACATGCCACACACATGACATGGTTGCAGCGTGCAACGCAGCCATACACGTGTCATGTGTAATATTCCGTGTACCTGGCATCAGGGGACAGGTGCGGGTGTCCGTGACTGGGACATGCAAGTGACTCATGGCTCCACTAGTGTGTACGACATGCACACATGTCAAAGGAGTGCAGGGGATGTGTGGTACAATGCGCACCATCACACACGACATGTGTACACAGCTCATCGTACATGTGCTTTGCCCACACCTCAGGGGTAAAGTGCCACATCACATCCTGACACACCTGTGTCACACACAGGTGGTATTGCACAGACAATGCATTGGTGTCCACCCTTGGCAATACCTGTCCGCTCCATTCCTGTCTGTGTGCCGCCTGTCACCACTGACAGTTGTTATACGCACCGTACATACGCTCGGAGCGCGTGTATAGGGTCCCTGGGCCAATATTGCCGCTGGCGTATGCGTACGCCACAGTAGTACGGACTGTACACGCGCTTGTGCGGTCCGGATCACAATAAGGGCGCTGGCGTATGCGTACGCCACAGTAGTACGGACTGTACACGCGCTTGTACGGTCCGTACTACTGTGGCGTACGCATACGCCAGCGCCCATATTGTGATCCGGACCGCACAAGCGCGTGTACAGTCCGTACTACTGTGGCGTACGCATACGCCAGCGCCCTTATTGTGATCCGGACCGCACAAGCGCGTGTACAGTCCGTACTACTGTGGCGTACGCATACGCCAGCGCCCTTATTGTGATCCGGACCGCACAAGCGCGTGTACAGTCCGTACTACTGTGGCGTACGCATACGCCAGCGCCCATATTGTGATCCGGACCGTACAAGCGCATGTACGGTCGGTATCACTGCTTGTGGGGTGCCCTAGGGCGTGGAACGCACCGTACCTGTGTGTAAATGTATGAAAACACATAGGGGACACATGAGGGACAAGTATAAGGGCCTAAATGCCTGATGGTTGCCATGGAGACTGAGTTAAATTTTTGAATTTGAGCACCAGGTGCACAGCAGAAGTCAGTTTGAAAGAATCTACATTGTTGCAATGTGGATGTTGACTTGACATCATTATCAAAACTGAAACCATGCAAAGCCACACACTGGGGTAGGTTTGAAGGGATTGGATGAAACGTAGGATGCTAATGTGACTGACCAATCAATCTGTACTCCTATACATGAACAGGCCAGCCAGGCATATATAAGGCAGCCAGGTCCCATGAGAGAGCACTTGCCTGCACATCCATTCATCCATGACCACTGCTGCTGATAGTGATTCCTCTGGCACCATGTCCAGGACTGTGGAGAGGTCACAGCCATTCACCCAGGAGGAGAACCTTGCCCTGATAGATGTGATCCTCCCACAGTTCCAGAGCCTGTATGGTCGACCAGGGGTTCAGGTGAGTGCAGACTCCACTAGCTTAGACTGTGCCCCTTTTGTGTGACAGTGACTTCTGGCATTGTGTCCATGTGTGACAGACATGCACTGTTGTTTGGAGTGGGTCCCAGGGTGTGGAAGGCCTCATGTCACCCATGCAGAGCATGCTGTGTTTCCTGTGTGCACTCCTCACTTGCATAGTGCCTACTGTGACAATGAATGCAAGGTGCATGCCACATTCTGCCTGCATACTCCTCCTGGGGATGTTGTTTCCACAGTCCTGATGTGATCCTGTGTTCCCCCCAGTGTGACAGGTGTCAGTACCCATGGATGTGTGTTTGTTCAGTGTACCTGTGCTGTGAGTGTCCAAAGTGTCCAAAGGCCGTGTTCGTCCCCTGCACATTGGTGTGTGTGTTAGTCCCCTGTCATGTGGGTGAGTGCATATGGGGAGTGTTGCACACAAGCAGCATGAGGGATGGATATGGCCTGGCCATCGGATGTGAGCAGGGAGCAGTGCTGTGTGCATGCCGTGCTGAGCCAGCCCCACACCTGTGACACCCACGTCTACTGGCACATGGGCAGAGTGAGGTGTGTACCCGCAGTTGGCAATGCCATGTGATTGTCCTGTACCTGTGTGTGTCTGTGTACTCTGCTGAGGTAGCATCAGTGTGCTGGGGCAGGTGACTGCTGTGAGGTGCTGTACATAATCCTGGTGTAGCCTGTGAGGCACAGTGTGATCCCTGGTCAGTGAGTGTGTGGTACCCCTCATGCCACCCGTGTGCTTCCACTGGCACGTAGTGCATTTGGCCTTCCACAGTGGATAATGTCCCTATGACAAAGGTGCAATTAGTTGCATGCATACCATGGCCTGTTCATAATGAGGATTGTTCTATATGTGTGTCTCTGTGTCTTTGCTCATGTGGATTAATGTATTCTCTCTTTTGCATCCTCACAGGTAGGCGCCATTGCCAAGGGGGAGATCTGGAGGGAAGCCGTCAGTGCCGTGAGGGGTACAGAGGGTCGGAGGCGGAGCCTGTCTCAGGTGAGGAAACGCTGGCAGGACATCCGGTGCTGGACAAGGAGGATTGCACGGCTCCTGCTGGGGGACTCACCTGAGAGCCGTAAGAACCGTGGCCGCCGTCGTCTGACCCACATCCAGAAGCGTGTGCTGGCGGTGGTCTTCCCCGATATGGACAGGCGCCTACAGGAGAGGCAGCAGCAGGAAGGGGGTAGGTACATGTGTGTCAGTTGTGTGTCCCCAGCCAATGTAAGTGTGCAGTTGCATGGATACACTGCCAGGGTTTGATTGTGCAGTGCGTCAACTTCTCCACAAAGTAGCACAGTGCTGTTCTCACTCCCTCCCTTCCCCTCCTTGCAATGTGTTCCCTGGTCTGTCGCCACTCTTGCACAAGGTTATTTAGGCAGGCAGTTCATGCAGGTGCCCTATGCTATCAGCATCATGTGTGGGGGTGATGTGCCACAGGTATGGGGACCTTGCGTGTGCCATGGCCAATTTCAGTCATTGTGGTGTCCATGTCACTTGGCACTGATTGTGAATCACGACATAGGGGTGTGTCTCCAAAATGTACAGCCTTCCAGCATGCATGTCCAATTGTGTGCCCTCTGACATGATGTGCCTGAGTGGGAGGCCTGCTAAGTGCAGGGACGGTTGCTTAATTTGCAGTCATGTCCATCCTGGACCATGGAGGAGTGTGGGCACTACTGTGCCCTGGGGCACCTCTTCCTAGGTATCATGTGCGTCATCCAACAATATGGCCATTCACTGTGTCTTTGCCATGGGTTGCGTAGGGTGGCATTGTTAGGACCTACAGGTTGCTACATGTGTCCACTGTACAGGGGGACCCATTTTGCTTGTGCATACTCACAGTGGGCATTACCTGTGTGTGTTGTTGAGACAATCTGATGATGTTTGCCTGTCAATGATGTGTGGACATGGCCACCAGGGGCTGTGTGTGTACAGTCATGAATTAGTGGAGGCCATGTGTTTCCATCCCAGAGTAAGAGGTGTACATACTTTCTCCGTCTCAATGAGATTGTCTCAGGTGTGGGTGGTTTGTGCGTACAAGGCCTACATGTCAGAAGCTTCATCCTCCTTGCTGGGTTTAGCCTGTGTGTGATGTTTGACTGGACATACGCTCAAGGTGCAGTGACCCTGTCATGTGTGGCCTGGTTTCATGTATTGCCTTTGCAGCATGCGGCAAGAGTAAATGGATATGATTCATGCTCATCCCTTTTTGACGACGCAGTGTGGTGCAGGTGCTGTGCACATTTGTCCCCAGAGGCTGACTCCTCTCTAAAATTTCAGGTGCAGTGATTTGCTGTTGTGTCATGATCTCCATTGTGTCTCAGTGGCATGGTGGGTAGAAAAACTGTGTGTTCCATGGCCTACATGTGTACATTGTTTTGTAGGTGTTACTCCTGTTGCTTTTCAGGCTATGCAATGTGACCTATGTATATTTGACTCATGTGACATAAGTGTACAGGTGTCTGATTTTCTCCTGTCTCTTCACCTTGCCCACAGCATCGCCGGGGGACACGGAAGGAGACACTAGCACGGACCGGGAGGAGAGATTGAGCACCAGTGCCAGCAGTGCTGTCCTGTCTGGCACATGGAGTGGCACGGAGGCCGAAGGGAGTGAGGCGGAGGACCTGTTGACTGCCAACACAGACTATGACGCAGACGGGTCCGAGGCTGAGCTCCCAGAGGTGGCGGAGTCTGCCCCCCCAGCTGATGGCAGCCCTCCACATCCCCCCGCCACCTCAGGTTCCATCACCGGCCTCCCACATGCTCGTGGCCCTTCCCTCCGTGCTCGGTCCCCACATGTCTCCTTCCTGCCAGGCACCGCACCCCCTGCCCCTGTCACCACTGCTGCGGTGAGTGCGGAGTCTGTGGACATCCTGAGGCAGTTGCAGGTTGGTCAGACTGCGATGCTAAATGTCCTCCATGCCCACACCCAGGTGCTGACCCAGATGGAGGCATACATGGAGGGCATGTCGGCTGCGCAGTCTGACCAACGGCAGTTGCTGAGGTCCATAGACTCCACACTGACTGCAGCACTGGATCTCCTGCAGCGCTGCGTAACACCCCCTACCCCTGCCCCATCCACAATTCCCACTCCCGTGCCTGTCCCACGCACATCCAGACGTCAGCGTGCACGCACCCCAACAGACACAGGCACCACACCACCAGGGAAGTCGAAGCGCACACCTCCTGTCACGCACACACAGGGTGAGGAAGGCACACCCACTGGGTCGGGGGGGAAACGTAGAACACGCAGCCACAGTGGGAGTCCGCATTCCACACAACCCACTCCCTCCAAATCCACTCCCCTTAGCTCTCCTGGCCAACAGTCAGTGACAGCATCATCCACTGCGAGTGTGCCCCCCAGCCCCAGGATGACACCACCCCGCAAGCGGTGGAGGCGGGACCCGGCCAGGGGAGTTGAGTCCCCCACCCTGTCCACACCCTCCCCCAGTGGCGCTGCGACCCATCCCTTTGCCCCCCCCCCCTCCTTGGGGCCTGTGGTTGGATTGGGTGCGGGGGAGTCGCTGGGGGAACTTGCCGACGTGTGCAGCGCCATTCTGTCCTCCACCTTTGGCGCTGGCACCCCCCCTGTGGCAGATTCATCCCTCCCTGCACCCACAACACCTACCCTTTCCCCTCCTGTCCCTGCGGTGCCTGTTTCCACCCTCCCCCCTGATGCCCCCTCTTCTGTGGATGAAATGGACTTGTGAACTGTGCAGGCAAGCTAGGGGACACACGTCCCGATGTGTACCCCCCCCCCGGACATTGCTGCTGGGCTGGCCCATGGCCCTTGTACATAGTGGACATTTTCTCTGATATATTTTCCTGCTGAATAAAGCCTTTTCTTTTTGTTTTGCACACTGATGCTTTCCTGGACTTGCTGTTGGTGCTGGTGCTCCCTGCGTTGGGGTGGTGATAATGTGTTAAGGGTCTGTGAAATGTTGGATTGTGCTGCTCATGGGGTGTACCCTGCCATCTGCGTGCCATCACAAAGGTCTCTGCAAATGGTATTTGGTCATGTTTGCTCTCACTGTATGGTGACATTGTCCCAAGGTGTGTTCCATCCTCTGTGGCCCAGGCCATTTTTCCTGCAGGGTGTCTCCCAAATGCTGTGCTGTGCTGTGTCTACATTTCCTGGATGTGTGAGGGTTGCCGTTCAATATAGCCATGCTGGCTCAGCGATGGCTCCGCCTGCATCTGGGGTATCACCCTTGTAGGTCACTGAACTTGTTGATGGGGTATATTGTCCGATGTCTGGGCACTGCTGGGAGTGATAGGTACACACCCCTCCTGTGTCTGGGCACTGCTGGGAGTGATAGGCACACACCCCTCCTGTGTCTGGGCACTGCTGGGAGGACCCTGCACCCACCCCTCCTGTGTCTGGGCACTGCTGGGGGTGTTTTGCACACCCCATTCTTATAGCAGGTTCGGTGCGTACATGCACGGGTGGGGGTTGGGTGCATACATACACGGGTGGGGGTTCGGTCCGTACATACACGGGTGGGGGTTCGGGGCGTACATACTCTGCTGGGGTGGGGGTTCGGTGCGTACATACACGGGTGGTGGTTCGGTGCGTACATACACGGCTGGGGTGGGGGTTTGGTGCGTACATACACGGCTGGTGTGGTGGTTTGGTGCGTACATACATGGCTGGGGTGGGGGTTTGGTGCGTACATACACGGCTGGTGTGGTGGTTTGGTGCGTACATACACGGGTGGGGGTTTGGTGCGTACATACACGGCTGGTGGTTCGGTGCGTACATACACGGCTGGGGGGGTTCGGGGGCGTACATACACGGGTGGGTGTTTGGTGCGTACATACACGGCTGGTGGTTCGGTGCGTACATACACGGCTGGGGGGGGGTTCGGGGGCGTACATACACGGGTGGGTGTTTGGTGCGTACATACACGGGTGGTGGTTCGGGGCGTACATACTCTGCTGGGGTGGGTGTTAGGTGCGTACATACACGGGTGGTGGTTCGGTGCGTACATACACGGCTGGGGTGGGGGTTGGGTGCGTACATACACGGGTGGGGGTTCGGTCCGTACATACACGGGTGGGGGTTCGGGGCGTACATACTCTGCTGGGGTGGGGGTTCGGTCCGTACATACACGGGTGGGGGTTCGGGGCGTACATACTCTGCTGGGGTGGGGGTTCGGTGCGTACATACACGGGTGGTGGTTCGGTGCGTACATACACGGCTGGGGTGGGGGTTTGGTGCGTACATACACGGCTGGTGTGGTGGTTTGGTGCGTACATACACGGGTGGGGGTTTGGTGCGTACATACACGGCTGGTGGTTCGGTGCGTACATACACGGCTGGGGGGGGTTCGGGGGCGTACATACACGGGTGGGTGTTTGGTGCGTACATACACGGCTGGTGGTTCGGGGCGTACATACACGGCTGGGGGGGGTTCGGGGGCGTACATACACGGGTGGGTGTTTGGTGCGTACATACACGGGTGGTGGTTCGGGGCGTACATACTCTGCTGGGGTGGGTGTTAAGTGCGTACATACACGGGTGGTGGTTTGGTGCGTACATACACGGCTGGGGTGGGGGTTCGGTCCGTACATACACGGGTGGGGGTTCGGGGCGTACATACTCTGCTGGGGTGGGGGTTCGGTGCGTACATACACGGGTGGTGGTTCGGTGCGTACATACACGGCTGGGGTGGGGGTTTGGTGCGTACATACACGGCTGGTGTGGTGGTTTGGTGCGTACATACACGGGTGGGGGTTTGGTGCGTACATACACGGCTGGGGGTTCGGGGCGTACATACCAGGGTGGGGTGGGGGTTCGGGGCGTACATGCACGGGTGGCGCTTGGGTGCGTACATACACGGGTGGTGGTTCGGTGCGTACATACACGGCTGGGGTGGGGGTTGGGTGCGTACATACACGGGTGGGGGTTCGGTCCGTACATACACGGGTGGGGGTTCGGTGCGTACATACACGGCTGGGGTGGGGGTTTGGTGCGTACATACACGGCTGGTGTGGTGGTTTGGTGCGTACATACACGGGTGGGGGTTTGGTGCGTACATACACGGCTGGGGGTTCGGGGCGTACATACCAGGGTGGGGTGGGGGTTCGGGGCGTACATGCACGGGTGGCGCTTGGGTGCGTACATACACGGGTGGGGGTTCGGGGCGTACATACCAGGGTGGGGTGGGGGTTCGGGGCGTACATACACGGGTGGCGCTTGGGTGCGTACATACACGGGTGGGGGTTCGGGGCGTACATACACGGGTGGGGGTTCGGGGCGTACATACACGAGTGGGGGTTCGGGGCGTACATGCACGGGTGGGGGTACGGGCCGTACTTCCACGGGTGGGGGTACGGTCCGTACATACCCCTGCCCACGCTCTGCGTGCCTGGGTACGGGCCGTACCCATGCCTTTGGTGGGTGGGTACGGTGCGTCCCACCATTGTTGCGGGGCCGTGGGGTCCGCACCGTACACAGGCCTTGGGGGCGTGGCTACGGGTCGTATCACGCGTACCCCTACATGACCCCAGCAATGCTGGTACGAGCTGTACCAAGGCCTTTATGACGTGGGTACGGGCCGTACCGCTATTGTTGGAGTGACGTAGGGGGACGCGTGGTACGTTCCGTACCCACGCTCTTGCGGCCTGGGTAGGGTACGTACCGGTTCGCGTGACCATCCACTTCCGTTGTGGCGGACGCTTGCGTTGCTGGCCTCGCCCCCACCCCCTGGAAGTGACCAGGCCCTGATGGTCAGGTATGTCCAGGCCATGTGTGATTTGGTACCATGTGTTGGTGTTGTGTGTCCTGCCCCTGCCCCCCCCTTTGCCCCTGGTTGTTGTGCTGACCTTCTGCGGCGTCTGCGTCGGTTCCTGTACGCCAGGTGGACTGCTAGGAGGGCAGGGATGGCACGTAGGTTCGGGTCCATGTCTGTTCGTCGCGCCCAGCTGCTCCTTGCGTGTGTCGTCCTGATTTCCCGGCAGTTTTTGGCAGCCGGTAAATATTTTCCGTGCGGGATGACGTCGGTTCGAATCGTACTTCCTGGTTCGTGAAACGTAGGCTGGATGCGTACCGACGTCACGTCGGCTCCTTTCAGGATCAGAATTGTGTTTAGTTTCTGTTCGGTGTTTTGTTCGATTCGTACGGAAATGGTGTTTCCGTATGAATCGTACTTGCATTTTCGGATGGATTTCGCACCGGGTACGAGTCGGACGGAGAAAAGGCTCCGTCCGACGGTTCGTACCCGGTTTTTACCGCATCGGAATTGGCACCTATATCTTCATTTTCCATTTTTTTGGGTAATTCGTAGTGTATGGACTATTTTTTCATCCAATGCATTTCGGGTTTTTCAAATACCCTTCGTCAGGGATCAGTCCTAGGACAGATGTCATATAATATCATGAGGAATATTCTTGCGTTTGATTGGGTGTGTTAAACATGCTTGACAAGTTGTTGATGGTCGAGATTAATGTGGAATTTATACGTGCATACATGGGCTTGGTAGTACGAACAATTGTGCCTTGTGTTTGTTTGGCATGTGTGGTTTTAAATAAAGTGTTAAGCGTGTGATGTGTATTGTATCATTAGATTACATGCGGATGCAGATATGGATGAACATGTGGGTCAGCAAATAATTACGTGAGGAATCCTAAAGTGGTGTTGTTGAATGGTTCCAAAATAAAATATATGAGAATACACCAACTCTTACTTCCGTGATTTACGGGGAAGTTAAGATGAAGAAGTCAAACGAAATGGTTGTGCTCACGTTTTAGGTAGCGGTGAAAGTGGGAAGCAATTGTTACAAGCAAAGTCAAACGAAATGGTTGTGCTCGTGTTTTAGGTAGCGGTGAAAGTGGGAAACAATTGTTACAAACAAAGTACTTTTGATAACATAATTCTTGTACCTCACTAGGTAACGGTCATCTTGTGTGCTGCTTCGCCGATCTGTATTAGCTGTGCAGCGTTTCCGATGTGGTTAGGATCTATATGCTAATGGTGGTGATAGAAATAGGACTGAGGTTGTGTGGGAAAATAAAGAAGGGACAGTGGGTGAAAAGTGAAGGTAGCCATCTTGTGGTGTGTTCGAAAAAACGATAATGGGCTAGAAAAACTATAAACATGCTGAAACATTTCACTTGAAGTTGCACAACAGTAAAGCAAATATATATTATAAATAACATGTTAATTCGATGCGTTCATTCATCCCAAACGGATGTATGCTTTCGAGTCTTTTTATCCAATAATTCTAACAATGAAGTAGATGTTTTTTGTTGCCTCGGTCTTCTTGTTTTGATACCACTTCTAGGATTAAGAACTTAAGTTGGCTTATATGATGGTTGTTTAGTGAAAAATGGTTGGCCACTGTGGACTTAGGGTTCTTTGTACGAATGTTCGATTTATGCTCATTGATTCTCGTTTTTATTTTTCTCTCAGTTTTTCCCACATACACAATGCCACATGGGCATTTTAACATGTAAACCACGTTCATGGTATCACATGTGGCTGTGACTCTGAGTTTGATGTTGTGACCTTTTCAGGGGTGTGTTATGCTGGCTCCATTGATGATATTATTGCAGTTATTGCAATTATGGCACGCAATGGTTCCTTTAAATCTTTGTGTGTCTTTCATCGTTTTTTGTTTTAACATTTCCCCCAGTTTTTTGTTCCTGATGTACGCAAAAGTTGGTAAATTTTTAAATAGGTTTTTGAAGTCTGGTTCTAAGGTTAGTATCAGCCAGTGGCGATTGATGATCCGTTTTACAATAGGGGTGGGCGTGGAAAATTTCGACACCATTGTAATGTGATTTTCTTTAGTGACTGTTGATCTTTGTAATAAATCTTGTCTAGTATTTTGTTGACATCTTTTTTCAGCGTCTTCTGGTACTTTTTTTGGCTAACCCCTTTGTTCAATCGTTCCTTTATTTTGTTCAGTCTGATGGTGGTTGTTTGTGGATTAGACACAATTTGTTTAGCTCGTAGCATCTGTGAATAGTGTAAATGTTGTTTTAATGATTCTTGATGGAAACTTGCGTAATGTAGTGTATTGTTTTGGTCCGTAGGTTTCCTATAGATGTCAGTTGCAAGGGTATTGTTGGTCAAGGTTATTTGTACATCCAAAAATGTTTAATTTGTCTCTTTTGTACGTCATACATGAATTGTATTCTATCGTTAATGAGGTTCAGGTGGTTTAACGCATCAGTTAGTGTGGTCTCCGGACCATTCCATATGACAAATATGTCGTCGATGTACCTCAAAAATAGTTTACTGTATTTATTCCATGGACTCTTGATTAAGATGTGTTCTAAGATGTGTTCTTGCTCAAATTTATCCATGAACAAATTCGGGTACGCCGGTGCGGCGCAATTGCCCATGGAAGTGCCTGTTGTTTGTAAAAACCATTGGTTTTTTTTCCAGGTGAAATAGCTTTGGAACAGGGTGAAGTGTAGCAGTTCCATTAAAAAGACTTGCATTTCTAGATTTATTTCCGAGTGTAATAGTGCCTTTTCAACAGCTTCTATCCCCAATTTGTGCGGCATCGAGGTGTTCAACGACTTCACGTCTATGGTACACAGGAGTATCACTTTGTCTTCATCAATGTTGATGTTGTGGAGTTTGTTTAGGAAATCCGTTGTATCTTTCACAAATGTTTGCATTTTGAACACCAAAGGTTGTAAATATCGGTCTATAAATTGTCTGACTGGTTTGTGCTGAAAAAAGATGCCAACAAAAAACTAGACAAGATTTATTAAAAAGATCAACAGTCACTAAAGAAAATCGATGGTGTCTAAATTTTCCACGGCCAGCCCTATTGTAAAACGGATCATCAAACGCCACTGGCCGATACTAATCTTACAACCGGACTTCAAAAACGTATTTATAAAATGTACCAACTTTTGCGTACACCAGGAACAAAAATCTGGGGGAAATGATAAAACAAAAACGATAAAAGACACACAAAGATTAAAGGAACTATTGCGTGCCATAATTGCAATAACTGCAATATTATCATCACTGGAGCCAGCATAACACACCCCAGAAAAGGTCACAACATCAAACTCAGAGTCACAGCCACATGTGACACCATGAACGTGGTTTACCTGTTAAAATGCCCTTGTGGCATTGTGTACGTGGAAAAAACTGAGAGAAAAATAAAAACGAGAATCAATGAGCATAAATCGAACATTCGAACAAAGAACCTTAAGTCCACAGTGGCCAACCATTTTTCACTAAACAACCATCATATAAGCCAACTTAAGTTCTTAATCCTAGAAGGCTGAGACAACAAAAAACATCTACTTCAACGTCAGAATTATTGGCTAAAAATCCTCGAAAGCATACATCCGCTTGGGATGAATGAACGCATCGAATTAACATGTTATTTATAATATATATTTGCTTTACTGTTATGCAATTGCAAGTGAAATGTGTCAGCATGTTTATCGTTTTTCTAGCCCATTATCATTTTTTCGAACACACCACAAGATGGCCACCTTCACTTTTCCCCCACTGTCCTTTCTTTATTTTCCCACACAACCTCAGTCCTATTTCTATCACCACCATTAGCATGTAGATCCTAACCACATTGGAAATGCTGCACAACTAATGCAGATTAGCGAAGCAGCATGCAAGATGACCGTAACCAATTGTTTCCCACTTTCACCGCTACCTAAAACACGAGCACAACCATTTCGTTTGACTTCGTTTGTAACAATTGCTTCCCACTTTCACCGCTACCTAAAATGTGAGCACAACCATTTCGTTTAACTTCTTCGTCTTAACTTCCCCATAAATCACGCAAGTAAGAGTCAGTGTATTCTCGTATATTTTATTTTGGAACCGTTCACCAACATCCGTACTAACCACTTTAGGATTCCTCACGTAATTATTTACTGACCCGCATGTTTATCAATATCTGCATCCGCATGTAATCTAATGATACAATACACCTCACACGCTTAAAACTTTATTTAAAACCACACATGCCAAACAAACACAAGACACAATCGTTCGTACTACCAAGCCCACGTATGCATGTATAAATTCCACATTAATCTCGACCATCAACAACTTTTCAAGCATATTTAGCACGCTCAATCAAACGCAAGAATATTCCTCATGATATTATTTGACATCTGTCCTAGGACTGATCCCTGACGAAGGGTATTTGAAAAACCCGAAATGCATTGGATGAAAAAATAGTCCATACACTACGAATTACCCAAAAAAATAGAAAATGAAGATATAATGTATGAAGATTAAAATACGTGAATAGATATTCATTCAGTCAAATTCGTTTTTTCCTTCATTATAAACCAAGAGCCTATACTCCATAGGATCATAGCAGTGCCCAAGGGGAAACACAACCCATCTAGGAAGTGCTTATCAAAACTTGTCTCACTGACGTCAGAATGAGACGCCACCCCTGGTGCACACATAAGGACTTACAACCCAAGAAGGACTCTTTACAAACCAGCGTTGTAGCGCGTATTTTAACCTCATTATTAAACATTCATATCTTACCATTATGTGCTTTCTATATTTCATCTGGAAGAACTTTCTGGGTGGATGTAAAACTTAAAGATCAATTTTATCCCCACCTAATTCTTAAAAAGTATTAAAGACCTTCAGAGAGTTATCAAAATCTTGGGTTGCAAAAATATCACATCACATAAAGCTTGTTGGGTTAAAAAAAAGTAGAAAAAAAAGTAGATAGGGACATTCCTGTGATATTCTGAATTACTTTAGCCTGGGTGCCCTTATACACAGTACTAAGCACCCTCATGTGCCAGGATGGAAAGCCAAATGCTTCTAAATCGCTTTTTTTGCTCGCAAGGTCAAATTTATTTTCCATGATGAGTAGCTTTGAAACTGTTTGGATTCTTTATGAGCAGAAATATCTAAATATTCAACTTAATAAACAGCATTGGAGTACAACCTATTACATGCAATAAAACCACGTTGATCAAATAGTCTGCTACTTTACAAATGTTTTCAGTTAATAATTTGGATATAATTTTGTATTTGGCTTTCAGTACTCGATCAATATGAATTAGGATTCTCAGTGTAACCTAGTTTTTAAAAAACTGACAACTCTGCCTGTGTCAAGAGAGTGAGACTTGCTTTAATGTGCTTTGCCTGCTTGGTCAAATGATTATTTAGAATCAACATGAAAGTCTTATAAAATTCAATGAGGCATCTCTCAATACCATTCACTTTTTAGTTTTATCATACCCTGAATTACCATCCAACATGTCATGTTTAAATGGAGTACTAAATTACGATTCTACCTGAGGATGGCATCTTGGAATAGATAATGATTTGTGAGAAGAGACTCTGGTAGGTCCAAATCATCAACCTGGTGGGTATTAGGATTTTGTTTTGTAGAAAGGTTGGAAATTGGATTATTAGCAGTGATAAATAGTGACCTACCCCTAGTAAAAAGGCCACCAACACAACACAAGAGCCAGTCAAGGTCTCAGTAATTCCGCAGTATTCCCTTACTCAACCCCTGATAGCTGGCAATGAGCAAACAGGTGTGATTTAGGAGTCAGGTGTATAAATCATTTAAAAACACCCCTATATTAAATAGGTAAGACACAACACAAATTAGAAATCCAACTCCAGTTATACAAATTGCTAATTTTTATATGAATATATAGGCACCAAAATGACAAACATCCAAAGTAGGGAAATGGAGATATGGATTTATAAAGAATAATCACTTTCTAGTGCCTAAAAACATAAAGAGCCATTTTTGGACATGTGGTCACGCTTGACCGGGGCAAAGTCAAAGTTTGAGGCCAATCGGGATGGAACCCTCAATAGATACACTAAATGGGAGGCCTCAGTAAAATTTTACCTTCGCTCTTAGTCGTTTTACTAGATCTTTTTCTCTCGACATCGAGCAAGGCTCCTCTTCAGGACGGATTTGCATCAATGTTGTTAGCTTGGTTTTCTGCTAGAGCTGAATCAAATACTGGAAGTCTGGAGCTACAGAGCTTTCAGTGGAACAAACCTGAAAACCAGGAGGGCATCGCTGTTGAAGATAGCCGGCTTGACTCTCAATATGTTTCGATCACCTTATGGAGCTTTTTCCAAAAAGTTTAATAAACGCCTCCAAACTTCTGGATATTCTTAGGCGTAATCGCCTGAGGCTTGAGCCGGGAGACAGTCGCTGTAGCGTTTAGCGTGTTACGTGAGGGGCTGGAGCAAAACCAGTACTGTTTTAAGGTAGCTTTTCAATCCTGAAGTTTATTTTACTCCTTGACGATCTTGATGATTTTAAATAAGTATTTTTAAACATTGGCATTTTTAACCGGTACTCACCTTTTGTGGCACTTCAATACCTCGCTTCCCAGGTACATTGAATACTCCATTTCACGCCCGGCCGCTATCTTGGAAGTAGCGCGGGGAGCAGTCTAGCGTCTGCTCCCCACACGCTACAAAGAGGGGCATGGTGCAAGCGTGCAGTGGCGTAATCTCCTGAGGCTTGAGCCGGGAGACAGTCGCTGTAGCGTTTTGTGTTTTGCGTGTTGCGTGAGGGGCTGGAGCGATACCAGTACTGTTTTTAAGGTAGCTTTTAAATCCTGAAGTTTATATTACTCTTTGACGATCTTGATGATTTTAAATAAGTATTTTTAAACATTGTCATTTTTAACCGGTTCGCACCTTTTGTGGCACTTCAATACCTCGCTTCCCAGGTACATTGAATACTCCATTTCACGCCCTGCTGCCATCTTGGAAGTAGCACGGGGAGCAGTCTAGCATCTGCTCCCCACACGCTACAAAGAGGGGCATGGTGCAAGCGCGCAGCGGGCGCGCCGGTGGCGTGCCGGCGGCGCGCCAAAGGCAAGTCCGTCTGTGCCCGTCCGCGGCCGACCGGGGCACGGGGCCAGGATCCCTGCTCCGCTGTCCCCCAATATACGGAGGTACAGTTCCCAGGCCCTCTTTCTACTTAGAGGGAAGGTCTCTCCTCTGTGTGTCCCTTCCTGCAATCCTATAGATCAAGGAGTAACCTGTTCACACTGCGGCTTTCAACTCCTTAGTGATCCTACGGTTAAAACTACTTTAGTTCGTATGTACTTATTGAACTGTAGGTCACTCCCTAAACACTGCACTGAAATCTCATTGTTCCTAGAGGAAAACAAACCAGATGCCGTATTTTTAACGGAAACCTGGCTCCACTCTGAGTCGGTCCCTGATATTATCAATGCACTGCCCAAGGGTTATTTGATCTTATGGGTAGATCGCCCCACCAGAAGAGGAGGCGGACTGGCCATTATTTATAAGGACTGTTATAATTGTCGGAGCCTGCCCAACTCTCTTGCTGATTGCGATAGTTTAACCTTCGCTCTTGATCTCTCTGCCACTAACACCTTCTTAGGGACACTCATATACCGCCCACCGGGACCTATAGGGCAATTTCTCCACGCCCTCTCCCCTTCATTAGCCGATTCGGTATGTAGCTCGGCAAATTGCACTCTGTTAGGAGATTTCAACATTCATTTTGATAACTCTAATGATCATAATGCCCTAGATCTGTCCGAGAACCTTGCCGCATTACAACTTCTACAGCTAGCAACGAAACCCACTCACTGCAAGGGTCATTTGTTGGATCCTATCTTCAGTAATTGCTCTGATCTTCTGGTGGAAAACCCTGTCCCACTACCCTGGACAGATCACCTTCTGATTCCTTTTAAGTTATCTATTGTGGGAAAGGAAGTTGGCGGAAATGTTTCTGCCCTTGAGAGCACCTCCGCCCACTCCCGGCTGATGGCCGCCACCCAACGGCTCCCGCTCACCTCCGCTGCTAACCGAAGAGATCACAGAGAGGAATGCCACGGAAGAATAGGGAGAGTCATTTTGGAAAAGAATCGCAAATGAACAGACTTTCTGCCTCACTGATGCAGTTCCTTGGATATCCCAGCCGCTAACCGCCGCCGATGTGCCGGGTAAATGAGATCAGCTGCGCGGTGTTTGGGATCCGCGCAGCAAACTGGTTCGCATTTGGGACGCCGCGAGAGGCTCTCCTGATATTTTCTCCCCGACGACCCTTCGTTTTGTTGGACGGAGGTGCGTGTGGCCGTGAGGAGATTTCTGGCTTTTACAGGGGCTCGCCTGGCAGTTTGGGAGCTGGGTGCGGGCAGTGGTCAGCAGTGGCGCCCCCAGGAGCGACCCGCCGAGGACGGGCGGGGCTCTCAGCGAAGACATTAACGGCTCAACCCAGCCCGGCAGGAGGAGCAGGAGTAGCAGAGGCGGTCAGGTCAGTTCATTCAAGTCCTGGGGGAGCATTAGAAGCGACTTGCAACATCAATGGGGTACAAGGGGACACTGCATCTCTTAACCCCCAGTTGGGGAAGCCTATGCTAAAGCTGCTTCGATCTGGCAAGGTATCCGCGCTGCTGCGCTCCTGTGGGTCGGATTCGATCGCTTCTACTAATCAAATGGCTGACGTACTTAATGCTGCAGTAAATGAGGGCTGGGGTGAAGTGGAGGAGTTAGCTGAAACATTTATTCCTTCTGAGGGGAACGTCAATGGATGTAGTAACCACCCCGCTCTCTGTAAGGAAACCTCTTCTCTGGCTGTCACGGTCCTTCAGATTCAATCAAGGGAGCCACTTAATGAAGTTCAAGATATCAGTCGAGAATATATAGTATCATCCCCTTCTAACGTAATTTGTGGAGGCTCGTCTATCTCTTCTTCACCGGAACAGTCTAGTGCCGCTCTCGCCCAGCTTGGCTCTGACCCCGTCCCTAGTTTTGTGAGCCCGGGGCCTCCACTTGATGAGGACTTAACTGAGATCAGTGGCAGACCCACTATTGGAAAGGAGAAGGTTAATGAATGCTCCACAAGGCAGCCGACGACGCCCCCTAGCCCTAATCTATGTATGGATACTGAAGAGCCAGGCCGTGGTATTACTAACTGTACTACTGAGAGTTGGAGGATTCAGAAAGGGAAACCCCACAAACAACGCAGGATGGGAAAAGGCAGCAGAGGACGGGAGGGTGGGAGTGGGGCTAACACCAAGGTCCATCTATCAGAGACACTCGAGCGGTTGAAAGGGACAGGTAGCAATACAAAATCAAGTCTGGAGCTGAGCCCTCTTCGGAAATGGGTATCTACAAAGGGGGAAGTCAGATCAATCGTCTCAAGGCTATCTAACTCAGGAATTCCTGTCCCTCTCCCTGCCATAACCAAAACCACTCCGACTCTAAAAGATCAAACGGACCACGCCTCAGTTGGCCTTTTCTCTGTTACACCAAAGAGTTTGTCTGCAACGGAGCCAGCTGGTCCACTCTCTGATAGTTTGGCAATAGTGGACAGTCTTCAGGACGGATCTCAGATCCCGTACCGAGACCTGGGAGCTGAAGCTGAAACTGCAACAGAGAAACTTCTTTCAGAATGCCCTCAGGATAGAACTTCTGATGAGGAACCATCTCTATCTAGGATTATACTAGCACTCAAGACCCAAAAATTTGAAGCCCAGCAATACTACCAATAAGTCAGGGCTGATAACTCTGAAATCAAAAAGTCACTGGCCGAGGTTATTAGTAAAGTATCTCACTTAACTGTAGAGGTTTCTGATCTTCAAGATAGGGTGACTGCTGTGGAGGAGGAAAATTCTCTTACTATGAAACAGTTTGGCATACATGAGTCGCAGCTGACTAGTGTTCAATTAAAGCTGGAAGACCTTGAGAACCGCCAGAGGCGCATGAACTTGAGAATTTTTGGAATTCCGGAAGGCAGCGAAGGGACTTACCCACGAGCATTTATTGTCGGTCTTTTCCAAAAAGCATTTCCAGACTTAGAGGATTGGGACATGGATACTCAAATCCAAAGAGCACAGAGGTTACCACTTTTTCTTTCACGAGATACTCAATCCAAAAGAAATTTTGCTAGGCCTATCCTAGTTTTTTTGGGTAATTTTTTGTTACGGCCGGCCACATTTTTTAAGGCTCGTCCAACAGTGCCTGTCAAAGTGGGTTCTTTTTCAATATTTGTACGCTCTGATCTTTCAAAACCTACTATGGATAGGTGGTGGCTTTTACGCCAACTTATGACCCCCTTAAAGCTATTTGTTCTCAGGTCATACTACAGGAACCTGCTCGCCTGAAAGTTATTAAAGACCGCCCTACTCATTTTTTCTTTACGGAGCAGGAGGCAAAAAAAGCTCTCCATACATGGCAAACTGTAGTAACGGCCTGAGATATGTTCTTTGGTTTTCTCACTTTCCCTGGACAATGTCTGTTTGGTTGTATTTTATCTCACTTATATCCGCTAAGGTTTAAGAGATATCTTTCTTCTATGGATAAAAAGGGGGGGGGGGAAGGGAAACATTTTTCTTTTTTTGTTGTTGTTGTTTTTGGTCTGGCTAGGGGGTTGGCGGGAGTGGGGGGGTCTCGGTTGGGAGGTGGGCGCTTGGTGTTCTCTTCTTGCTGTCAATTAGGACAGCTTAGTTTAAGGGTCGATTCCTTTCTATGGATATGGGGTGGAAGCTGCATTTGGGTGGGGTGGGCAGGGAGAAGGGGGGGTTAAATAGTCACAGTACACTAAGTAAAATAATTAAAGTTTGGTTGCAAATTCATTATGCTAGTTTGTTTACAGATGGATTTAGTAATTGTGGAATCAAGATGAATTTATTTTATGTCAAGTAGTAAATTTAAAATTATGAGTTGGAATGTATGTGGACTGAACCAAGCTAATAAAAGAAGACTGGTTGCGGAAGAGTTGAAGGTTTTCAAACCAGACATAATTGGCCTTGTGGAAACACATGTGGCTTATAAAGACAAAAACTATTTTAAACAACTTGGTTATGAATTAATCATCTGCACATCACAGGCAGTGTCTATTCGTGGGGTAGCATTAATGAAAGCCAAGCATTCTTCGTTCAAAATTTTACGGACCTTGGCTGATCCTAATGGGAGATGGGTGATAGCTCAGATATCTGTTTCTAACCGTAAAATGACAATTTGTACAATATACGGCCCGAATAATGATTCTCCTGATATTTTTACTCTTCTTAGCTCGGAATTATTAGACTGGTCTGGGGACCTGGTGGTGATGGGCGATTTAAACTGTATAATGGATAAGAAAGTCGACACTACAAACACTAAAATTAGGAGTAGAATGAGTCGAGTGAGGTCAGCAATTCAAGACTTGCTTTACTTACACCAACTAGAGGATGCTTGGAGAGTGCTATATTCTATACAGCCAGGCTTTACCTATTTTTCATATCCGCATAAACATTACTCACGGATAGATATGATATTTGTTAAATACAAGCTGTTGGAGAATGCTAGTATGGTTGTATGTCCTAAGATCACCTCGGATCATAACCCTATAATGCTTATATTAGCTTTGGGCAAGGTCGAGGGTGCTAAGATTAGAGACTTCTCATTTCCAAAGCATCTGCTTAACAACTCTGACTATATAATATTTATGCAAAATGCTCTTAAGGAATACCTTGCTAACAACTTACACTCCACATCTCTGGCAGTTGTTTGGGACTGTCTGAAGGCATATGTAAGGGGTCCACACTACAATATATAGTTAAACAAAATCGATCTCATTTTAATCTAATGGATAGTGATTACAGGAAATATACGGAGCTAGAACAGCAGCACGCCCAATCTATTATTCTAAAAAAAGTTGAGGAACATCAAATATATTTACAGGTTATGGACTTGAGAACAAAGCTTGGTAGAAGGCTTAAAGATAAAGTGGGTACTGACTTTATTAAGTTTAAAACACGGCAGTACGAGTACGGCTACGGGTGGGACGGGTACTGGCAAACCAGTTAGCAGACCAAAAAGCTAAGGTCTATATAAATAAAGTTATGGGGCTTAATGGCAACATTTTCTCAAAACCGCAGGAGATTGTGGAACAATTTTGCTTATTCTATACTGAATTGTATAGAGAGGAAACAAGTCCTAATACACAGTTAGCTATTACTTACATACAGGAGAGTGATTTGCCTTTATTGGACTCATCTCAGATTTTAAGTCTAGAGAGAAACGCTGATCTTGCAGAGCTCAATCTTGCAATTGGGGCGTTGCCCGCAGGTAAAGCAGTTGGGGAAGATACTTTACCACTCGAATTTTATAAAGTATTCAGGGATCTTTTAGCTCCAATTCTGCTAACTTTGATTAATGGGATACTTATGGGTGGGGACTCCCCCCCTTCCTGGAATAAGACTAATATTGTTGTATTTCTTAAAAAAGACAAGCCGCCCGATAACCTTGGTTCATATAGACCTATTTCTTTAATTAATTCAGACGCTAAAATATTCTCTGAACTTTTAGCATCTCGCCTTGCCCCTTTGATGCATAATTTAGTGTCTGAGGAACAACACGGCTTTATTCCTGGTAGGGACACTACTGCGCACATTAACACGGCTATAGTCGCATTTGACGTTGCAAATCAGCTGGATCAACAGATTGGGATGATCATGTTGGATGCCGAGAAGGCCTTCGACCGGGTGGCCTGGGGCCCCTTGTGGAGCACGATGGGCTCTTTCGACCTCGGTCGGAGGTTTATCTCGGCTATTCAGAAACTTTATTTTAAACCTACTGCCACGATCAAGAATAGCGGTCTTGCTTCGTCTGTGTTTAGTATCTCCTGTGGCACACGGCAAGGGTGTCTGCTTTCACCTTTATTATTTGCACTATAAATTGAGCCTTTTATTAAACACTTACTCCACAATACGTTTATAACACCAGTTGCTCTCAATGGTACTTTTCTGAAAGTTACCGCATACGCTGACGATATTGCTGTTTTCACCACAAACCCAGTAGAAACTATCTCTGAACTAACACAAGAAGCACAGCGATTTGGGTCCTTTTCTGGATACAAACTGAACTTGAACAAGACACAGTCTATCCTAAATTTTACGTTGCCATATGCCCCATCTACATTAGGTATTACAACTTCGGCCAAATATCTGGGGGTATGCCTTAGTGCCTGTACTGATGATATCTTGACTTAAACTATACACCGCTCCTGAAATAGGTCAATTATGATTTACGTAGGTGGCAAAAGCTCCCGCTGACTATTGTTGGGAGGTGTAATATAATAAAGATGAATATACTGCCTAAATTTCTTTAACTCTTTCGCGCCATTCCTTTAAGTATTCCGGTCTCTTTTTTTAAGCGTTTAGATAGTGCCGTCGGTAGTTTTATTTGGAACTATCGGAGAGCAAGACGGGCGCTCAGATATATCAAGCTCTCCTTTAAGCAGGGAGGTTTTAAACTTCCAGACTTTAGAACTTATTTCTGGGCTGCCTTCATTAGTCGAATTCAATCTTTAATTAAGGGACCGGATGTGAGGAAACCTTGGTTGCCCTATCAGTTGGCAACTGGCTCAAATACGGGCTTCTTGCTTCAGTTTATGTCTGATCCCAACTATTATAAAAGAGTCCGATTTAAGACTATCCGACATACCTTTCATATTTGGCAAGACATTTGTAAAAAGTTTAATCTCCCAGATTTGCATGAATTTACTTATCTCTGGGATAATCCTAAACTTCCCGATATTTTCTCGGACTCAGTTACGCAAGTCTGGCAACAACAGGGAATTACAATGATGGGGCAGCTTTATGATGAAAAAGGTTTCAAGTCATTTCAGTCATTACTAATGGAATATGGGCTTACGTATAATTCTTTTTTTAAATATCTACAAATTAGGAACTTCTTTATGCAAGGTAAAGGATTGCTGGCTCTTCCTCCTATAACAGAAGTTCTTCATGTAATTTTCAAGAATGGTAATCGTGGTCTTATAGGGAGAGCTTACGGCTGTTTTATTGATGAATTTGAAGATGATTTGCCTCAGGTTACAACTAAATTAAATACCTTGTTTGGTATAGAGGTGACTTCTGATGAGGTCTCAGATTCACTTGTTAGAATTAACTCTTCTGTCACTTCAATCAATTTAAAACTACAACAGCACCGCATTTTATTTATGCTGTATTATACCCCAAAAGTGATTTCTAAATGGTCTACCTCAAGCAATTCTATTAAATCTTATTGCCCTAAGTGTAACGAATTTGCTGCAGACTTACGGCATATGTTCGTTTCATGTCCCAAGCTTGCTGATTTTTGATGTAGGATTGCCCAGGAACTGAGTAAGCTAACTGGTAAAACAACGGTATTATCAGAGAAGGAAATCTTACTGGGGTTATTATTGGATACAGGCAATGTCTCAAATTTTTTTGTGGCAATTTTTATGGCTTGTGCTCGGCTGACTATTGCTAGAGTATGGATAGAAAAATTTAGCCCCACTATTAACGAATTTTGGTTGCTATTGAGGGGGTCTACGAAATGGAAATGGCATTGTCAAAAGCAAGGGGCCCGAGATCTTTGGTCAAATTTGGACGGCTATGGTCCAGTCTACAGTGGGATTAAAAAGTATTTTTCTCTTTCTTTTGTAATTATTGTTGAAACCTGATTTGGTCATGATCTGATATGTTAATTCTTTTGCATATATCCATCTGTACTTACTTATTCATTGTAATTGTATTTAATGTAATTTAAAAATGCCTTTTCTTCTCGCTTGTAGAAGATAAAATGGTATTTTCTTTTTTCTTATGTGACTGTGACTAATAAAGTTAAATATGAATAAAAAAAAATAAGTTATCTATTGTGCACAGTCCTCCTCCCCCACCTACAGCTACTCGGAAAGAACGGAATTGGTCTAAACTTTCTCGAGCGGACTGGGCTCTGGCTCTCGAGTCATCAAGACCGTCTTTTACTTCTGACCCCACCCTGGCCAATCTTAATTTTAACAACTGGATCCTGAATTCTTTAGATGCTACACTCCCTTTAGAAGGAAGCAAACCTAAACGTGGCACTAAAACTGCCCCTTGGTACTCCCAAGATCTGCGAGAAAGTAAGCGCTATTGTAAAAAATTAGAGAGGAAATGGCGTCTAGATTTCTCATCCTCCCGGAAAATGGCTTATAGAGCTGCCATAAAATCCTACAAGAAAAAAATTATAACAGCACAAGCTGCTTTTTTCGAAAATAAAATTAATGCAGCTGCCTCCAAGCCCAAAGAAATTTACAACATTGCAAAAACTCTTCTTAAACTCCCAGAAAAAATTCCCTACTCTGCTGATGCTCAACTTCGTTGCAACGATCTGGCAGAGTTCTTCCATGGAAAAATCCAAGCTATTTACACTACCGTCCCTACTGCCCAGACTCTCACAATGCCTGCTGAAGATGCTGGGACAGAGGTGTCGCCTCGTGCAACACTGGAAAAACTCCCTCCTCTAAGTCAGCCCATCTTACAGTCCTTGATGCTCCAGATCAAGTCTGGCTCCCCCAATGACCCCGCACCCCCGCGATCTCTGATTTCGGTCAGCCCACTTATCCTGCCGACTATCATGGATTTGCTTAATGCTTCCCTAACCAACGGCATAGTCCCGCTCCCTTGGAAACAGGCTATGGTAAAAGCCCTGCTAAAAAAACACTAACTTAGATAGTAACAATCCAGCAAACTATCGACCAATCTCTCTCTTACCTTGGCTCAGTAAGATTTTAGAGAAACATATCAATAAGTCACTGACGGAGTTTCTCGAGACCCATCATCTGTTAGATCCTTCCCAGACTGGGTTTCGGCCTCTGCATGGGACTGAGACTGCTCTGGTTGCAGTGACGGAAGAGGCTAGGAGGATTATTGATCAAGGATGTACCGTCGCTATCCTTCTCCTTGATCTTAGCGCTGCTTTTGACACTGTGAACCACAGCATCCTTCTCCAGAGACTCTCCAATCTGGGAGTCTCCACTCATGTTCTCAACTGGTTTAATTCTTTCCTGTCCAATCGCTCCTTCCAGGTTTTCAAAAGTAATGCCATCTCCTCTCGTAAACACTTAGGGTGTGGAGTACCGCAGGGCTCTTCATTAGTTCCAACACTTTTCAATATTTATATGACCCCGCTGGCTGCGATCGTCTGCCCTTTCGGAATAAAAATTATAACCTACGCGGACAATACGCAGTTAGTAGTCGCTCTAAATCAAACTCGGACACAGACTAACTATAACCTGAGGGACTGCCTAGAAGCAGTTGCTTCTTGGATGACCTCCTCCTGTCTTAAATTAAATGGAGATAAGACAGAGATGATGCTCTTGGGCAACTCATCGAACACCATCAATAACTTGCTCTGGCCATCCTGCCTTGGTCCTACTACTATTCCCAAGGACTCAATTAAGAGTTTGGGTGTCTGGCTGGACAAGTCTCTTAACTTCTCTCACAAGGCAGCTAAGCTTTCAGCCACTTGTGTCGGTATGCTCAGGGTCATCAGAAAAATCCTTTCCCGACTCCCCTTTAAAGCCAGACAAATTATGACCCAAGGCTTGATACTCTCTCGTTTGGACTACGGAAACGCCCTCTATCTGGGGGCCCCCCAGTCCACCATCAATAAGCTTCAGGTCATTCAGAACTGTGCAGCACGAATACTCCTGCAAGCTCCCCGCTACGTTTCAATAAAATCTGGTCTAAAGAAACTGCATTGGCTCCCAATCAGGGAAAGAATCTCCTTTAAAAGTTTATGCATTGCCCTTTGCGCTTTATGGAAAACTGGCGCCACCATAAACCACTCCCTGATCTCCCCCCACCTTCCAACCAGACATCTCAGGTCAGCGTCTTTGTTCCTGACCACAGTGCCAAAAATTAAGAGAACCAGAGCTTGCGGACGTCTGTTCTCTTATAATTCTTCAAAACTCTGGAACTCTCTCCCCCTCCATCTACGCTCTGAATCTAACCATCTTTCTTTTCGAAAGGGTCTAAAAACGCTGCTGTTTACCATCACAGACTAGGTCCCTCCATCCATTCACCATACGCAGGTCTTTTTAGCGCTGGGACGCCTCAGGGTAGCCATCGCGCTTTATAAAAACTCCTTTCATTCATTCATCTTCTTCCAGAAGGTCTCCTTGAGGGTTCAAAGTGTCCATAACAATAATTCAAGGGTATAGAATCTCTGTGATGACCCTTGGGATGTTGAACCTACAATTCCCCACAGTGCATCTGGCCATTGGTCGCACTCCAGGATGGGTACTTCTTGATGGAGATGATGCAGGTAGACTCTATTTAACTGCAGAATGCAGGGAGTCTACTCCTTAATCCTTAGGGCTGTAGTTCCCATTGTGCAGCAGGTGCAGTCCTTCAGAATGCAATCCTTTGGGGTACAGACCCGGGTTCTAGCAGGGCAGTCCTTCTTCCCCTTGGAGTTTCAGGCAGCAGATCTGAGAAGCTATGCAGCTCTCCCATATTTATTCACAGTTTCTGGGCATCAAACGGGGGGGGGGGGCATTCCTGACCAATGGGATGCAGATCACCACCTGGGAATATGATTACTTCCTCCAAAGTATGGCATATTCTTAGCCCAGAAAGCACCATTCTCTGAAAATCCAACATGGAGAAAGTCTCTTCTTTGGGGTTAGATCTGGCTAATCTAACACACTTGTGTAGCTATGTTTCACCAACACACACCTTCCAAACACCTGACTAATCTAAATACTAAGGCTCCTGTGTGACCAGGGGTGCTGGATGTTGGGGTCAGTCTGTGCTGGTCCCAAACTATCATTCTTCCTTTGAAGAACAGTTGTGCTCTCCCACAATTTTCCTGCCCTTTGGTTTCTCCAGCTAAAGTTTTACACCTCAGGTAAATCCATTGTCTACTCTGACAGGACACTTCACACCTCATCAAGCAGCTCTGGCTCAGCCTGGGAAAGGCTGTCCCATCAGGAAAGGGCCGCTGGAAATCTGGATTTTGGCTCACAAATTTAAAGTTTAATAACTTGTTTTCTGTAATAGTTATTATAAATCCAACAATGGCAAGTTGTTGGATTTATCTTAACTGTAAATTAGATACCTTGAAGTATATTTTTACGTGGCTCCTATCAATATTTATGCTTAAATAATATATCTAAATGTTAGCCTATAGAGCCATTCACTACAATGGGTAAAAATAGAGTTGGCAGTTTTTTCCTTCACCAGGACTTGCAAAGCATATTTATAATGTCCCTGCTTATAGTTACCGGGATACCCCACCCCTGGGTCACTTGGGGAGACCTTAGTGGTGACTTATATGTAAACATAAGGTAGTTTGAGACTTTGGAAGTAGCTTTAAATCCAAAGTCCACATTGCATATATGTTTAAGGTAAAGGCAGCCTCAAAGTCAGGGCTGCCTTTAAATCAACAGCAGGTACCAGAGATGTGCACACTTGAGTGCATTAGGTCTACTGGGCCTCTAAACGTACATGCTCTATTATACACTAGGGACTTACAGCTAGGCCGTCAGCACCAATTATAATTACACAGCATTTGCATATTCGTATAATCAGAGCACTGGCTCTGGGCCTGGAAAACAGAGCCCAGGGCGCAGATAGAGTCAGTTACGGCAGCATGGGGATCCATTCAGTAGGTCTACCATACCTATAACATGACCTCTTCTTAAGAGACCTTTCCTCCAATCCATTAGCTCTAATGAGCCTTATATTAGGCTCACCCTCTGACCCGGGCCCTGCTAACCTCCTATTCAGTGGTGCACAGGGCATCAACTCTCTTGTAAACCATATTTTTAATATATCTCCCTCTCATCGGCTACTGTTCCCAAAACATGGAAGAAGGCTAACATTGTGCCGCTTCTAAAATGACCCCACAGAACCGGCTAATTATAGACCCATCTCTCTACTTCTGGCTCTCTCAAAGGTCCTCAAAAACCGTGTAAACCAGCAGCTTTCCTCATATCTTGAAATCAAACAACCTGCTACACACTAGACAATCTGGATTTTGGCCCAACTACAGCAATGACACAGCATTACTAGAAGTGGTCGATTTCATCAGACTTAGCCTTAATGCAGGAGGCAGGGCGCTGCTGGTCATGTTGGATTTATCGGCTGGGTTCGATATGATCCCTCATTACAGCCTACTGGCATGCCTTAGGCCCATTAGAATTAAAAGACAGACCTGGAATTGGCTATTATTCTTACTCAATGAGAGTAGACAAGAGGTATGGTGCCCCCCTTCTCGGCTGAACCCTGAAAGTTGAAGGTGGTAGTGCCACAAGGCTCTGCCTTGAGTCCTACACTTTTTAATGTGTATCTTACTCCACTGGCAGGCCTGGCCAGATCACTGGGGGCAAAGGTTGTGTCATACGCTGACGACACCCAGTTACTGTTTTCCTGGAAGAATAATGAACCATTCCCAGGTGTGAAAAATAGAAACTGCCTTACCAAATTTTTCCATTGGCTCTCCTCAAACTTACTGTAATGTAATGGAGGGAACACTGATCTCCTCATCTTTGGAATAGGAGCGGAGAAAACATGGCAGACTTTTTGGCCAATAGATGGCCCTCTCCCACTTGCCAACAAGTCAATACAGAGGTAGGAACTTGTTTTGCCTTACTACTATGTATAATAAGAAAATTCCTGTATCTCCTGTCTCTGACAGCAAGACAACACGTGGTCCAGGCTCTGATTACATCAAGACTCGATTATGGCAATGCATTATATCTGGACCTGCCCGACTACCTTATCAATAAGCTGCAGTTGGTCTTGAATGCAGCCGCTTGAACAATATTCTGTCTGCCTTGTAATTCTCACATATCTTGACTTCTTATTGATCTTCATTGGCTTACGATCAGGAAGAGGATCATTTTCAAGATCCTGTTCCTCATCCATAAAGCCTTACACAGGACTGGCACTGGTTACCTACGAGTGAGAATTCGGTTCTTTGCTCCCCCTAGAAATCTGCACTCAGCAAACTTCTGTCTTGCCAAAATGCCACTGATCAATAAGACAATGACCAGAGGCAGGTCATTTTCCTTTCTAGGCCCCTCTCTATGGAATAAACTTCTCCTGGAACTCAGATGCATCAAAGCTATCCTTCTATTCTTGAAAAAAGTTGAAAACTTGGCTTTTCCACAAAAACTGACATCATGTCCCTATCCCCTTTTTAGCCCTTTCTCTGCATTAGCGCCAGGACACTCCTTGGAGTAACAGTTTGTGCTCTAGAAATACTTCCACATTCACATTACCCCAGTACCAAGAAATAAATGGGGATGATCATGGCAGAATGATGACTTTCCTACAAGGGATCTAAAAATATTTTGTTTATTTCATTAAAATTAATGGTTCTTCTCTTGATATGAGGGCATCATTGATTTTATGTCATCACGTTTTACTTTCTCACAAACGATTTGCCAGAAGATTCATCTTCTTCACACCCTTTTTGATCATACATTTTATCATTAATATATGTTTCCTTATAATAATATTCATAAAAAGTCTTCTCTCTTTTCTCAAACTGCCCTATTTTATAGGAAATTATGGGAAACATATGTAGTATACTAATGGCGAATCTGTGAAAATCCTTTTTTTAATCTCGTATATGTTTTTTGTTACCTGCCTCATCAGTTTCTTCACTTTTGACAAAATACTCTTTGATGAAACTAATTCTCTTGTGGGGCAGTTTTCGTCCTCCAACAAAAACATATTATAGATCTACCTTTAAAGCAGTCAAGGTTTCTATGTAATGCTATGGAAGAATGGTATAAAAAGCCATGAGAATAAAACTTTGTTGTTTAAGGTCTAAAGAGGTTGAAACCTTACATGTGACTAACTCATGACATCACTGTTTGTCTTTCGGAATACCAAGTCTGACATGTGGGAGGCTCTTCCATAGTTCTACTGCCTCTAGAAGCAAAGACCTGACCTGTGTCTGAATCATTTTTAACTCTATACCCCTTTGTGAGACACATGTCAGATATGTACCTTACTCTTATTATTCCCACCTGGCCTTTCACAAATCGCACTATTGACATTAGGGACATAATTTACAAACATGTTTTATCAGTCACAAACAATCAGATTTGGTGAAGGTGAAGGTCTGTGACATCTAACACACTTTTTGTAATTTACTAAACCCAATTAACGATTCAGAAAAGGTTTTCCAAATCCTTAAATGGGTTAAGTAAACATTAAGGAATCACTGATTGGAAGGGGCGTGTCAGGATTGTCCCTCCAAAAACAGATTCCTTAAGAGATATATGAAGATTTTGTGACCGAAATTCATTTACAAAACATTAGTATTTTTACCACTGTTGGACCTGTCAGCCTTAGGGTAGTCTCCCCATCTATTTTTGATCGTGCCTCATTTTTTCCACCCTAATTTTTGATGTTGGACTTAGGTCTCCGGGCGCCTTTTCATTGCCAACCAGTGTTAAGGTGCAGGTGCTCCCTTCTCCCAAGATGGCTGCCTCAGACCCCTGCTACTGCATAGTGGTCTTTCATAGTAGCACCCTAGCTGCCAGGAGCTGGTTGGAACCCCACAACAATGTTGCAACACCAGCCCGCATTTTTTGTCCCATAGGTAGAATGGGAAAGCTCCTGGAATGTGCTGGAACCTTCTAGAAGGGAGGTGTGGTTTTTACTTTTGCCGCCTTGGCTAGAGGTCACCTGACCTAGGGATACATAAGTGAGGGAGGGAACTTTTTTTAGTTAGTTGGCCAGTTGGGGTGAAGCAGAGCTGGAGAATTCACGCAGGAGTGTAGGCGGTAGGGCCTATCCAGGGACTTATGCCTCTGAGAGTGACAGGGCTTAGGTGCTGCTTCTTAAGTGAGTGAGGGATCCTGTGAAACCCACTGATCTTGCCCAGCAGTAGGAGGACCCAGGGAACCTCTGCCCAGCCTGACTAGGAAGGACCTACTCGCCAACTCATCCCCTACCCCCCAAGGAACAGAACCCCAAGGGCGCCAGTATAATCTGCGCCACAAAGACTGAATATTGAAACTGCAGAAGTGACATCCTGAAACTTCCTGCCAAGCTGAATATTGTAACTTCATGAAACAACTGATTGCCTGACTGCTGGGGATCGACCAGGTACTGGCGCTGTGTTTCCTGCGCTGCCAGACCTGACCTGTGACCCCCTGTGCAGATCCGCTGTCGAGCGCGGAGCTGGCCGAGCTCCCGCTTAATTTGTGAACCCCCCGGGTGCCAGGACCCGCAACGCAATCACCGCCGCGGCCCGAAGGCCTCAGCGAAGTGTCAGTGCCAAGTCGGAGCCTGCGGAGAAGCCAGGGGCCCCGCCGCTGCCGTCGCAGTGTCAGACGGAAGAGCGAGTGTCCGGGAGTGTCCCGCGCTGTTGCGCGCATTGGAAGGAGGACCCGGAGCGGAACCGAGCGACGAGACCAAGGTAACCCCCGGGGGCTGGGAGGTAGTGCGGCCGTGTGGCGGCCTGAGACTCGCCCCCCCTGCTCCCCGGGAGTCGTGGGAAGGCCCGGTGCGCCCCCTGCCAAGCGGGAACGACACCGCATGCAGTGACTGTGACTTTCCCCCCTCCGTGGGATTTCCCGCCGTAATTGTGAGTCTCCCCTCCGTGGGATTACCCTCTCCTGGGGACTGCCGTTCGCAGGACTCAACCGTGCTCAATGCGTTCTGAGTCCCAGTAACGCCGATCATTCCATTGTATTTTCCAGTGCTCAATGCGTTCTAGGTTGGAGTAGCGCTGATCGTTCAATTGTATTTAACAGTGCTCAATGTGTTCTATGACCCCGTAGCGCTGATTATTCCATTGTATTTACCAGTGCTCAATGTGTTCTATGTTGGAGTAGCGCTGATCGTTCAATTGTAATTACCAGTGCTCAATGCGTTCTAGGTGGGAGTAGCGCTGATCGTTCCATTGTATTCAACAGTGCTCAATGTGTGCTATGACCCAGTAGCGCTGATTATTCCATTGTATTTACCCATGCTCAATGCGTTCTATGTCGCAGTAGCGCTAATCATTCCTGTGTATTCACCAGCCCTCAATGCGCTCTAAGTCTAAGGAGCGCTGACCCCATGTGTTGCATCCACAAGCGCTCCTCTCGCCAGTGAAGGTCCCAAGTGCAAGGCGCTTACTGTACCCACAACGCTTATGCTCAGGGTGCTAGGCAGGCATTATACGACCGCAAGTTATGCTCATGTGCCTTTGTTTCTTCGTAGACACCAGTAGCTCCACGTGTGCAGGCCACGGCCCGCAGCAATAGGGAAGTTCATACTGCAGGGATTGCTGAGGTAACTGTACTGAGATGCTGTAATACACATGTTAAAGTGTACAGGTAATGAGAAACTGTAATGCAAATGTGAATGTGTATACGCTAAGATACACTGCCCTCCAAGATCACTGTGTGTGCTCCTTTGATTAGATAAAACCTGATTAATTTGCATTCACCTTATTGTGTGGCGTCCATTATTGTGTGCGTTTACTGCTTCAGAGGATGCGTGTGTTGTATGGTCGCTTAACACACAGGCCTTTGGGTGCCCAGCCGCTCGTGTCATGTTACCCCCTTAGGGCATGGAGATCCCAGGTCTTACAACCACCAAGTCCAAATTGGTAGTGACTCATTTGTAAACGGGGACGGGTGCCCAGTGAACTTTCTGGGGACCCTAGTAATCCCTTTCCCCTTGAGAATGTGACAAAAAATATAGGAGTAGACACTGGTCCCTGGAAACACTGCCTTCACCTAAAAAAAAGTCTTGTTTAACTTTTTATTTTGTTACATGTATTCTATTTGCATTAAATAAAGGTTTGCTTTATCTGAAAGCGATCACAGGCATGGTGATCTGCTGACCACCATGTCTGTGACCCTAATCATTCATATTGATTTGCAATTTGCAACCTGACTAATGCATAATAAAGAGTTAGGTTGAATTGCAACCCATTTTGAATCTAAATTGTGTGACCTGCCCTATTAGTACATAGGTCAGTTCACAAAATGCCTTTCCATTCATAAAAGTAAAAAAAAAAAATGTCATGGAAAATTCGTAACTCAGGGGATTGATTCCAAGCTTGGCATGTAACTGATTGTGCCCTATCCGCGGCTCTGCATCAGCATTGCCAGAGTGCGAATCGTACAGTATCTCAACTTGGCAACAGTCCCTATTGAATTTTCAAAGGTTTGAATCTGAAAACATCCTTATGCCCTATCCCAAACACCTGTCTAGCATTTGACATTCTCATAATGTGTCAGTCCGGCCTATCAACAGCAGTCTTATAGTTGATTGGCTGCACAAGAACCAGTGACCCTTTAAAAGGCAAATCTCTGACTTTTCATTGAGTCTTTTCCAGCACTACTGATCTTTTGGGTGATAGGTGATGGTTTCTACTACAGTGTACCTGATTTCCAGAGGCTTTAGGATAAGATGTGACATACTTTGGTTTAGCTCTTCAGGACTTTCAGAGGCAGAACACTGAGATACAGCTTATTTAATCCCACTCCTATAACTATTGTCGGGATCAATCAAAGTCTATCATGTGATAAATCTTACCCCAGCATCACTGGCCTAAGAGACACATAATCCTCACACCTATGGTCCTCAAAGAGAAGTGTTTGTTATTTGCTTCCATTATTTGTTCAAACTCCTTAATTTGTACATCATTTACTTACTAATGAGGTGTTTTTGTAAATAGGTTGGTGTCGTGTTCAATAACTTCAGAGCTAAGAGGAACAAATAATAACATGGTGGTTAGAGTACAGTAGAATGAGGTGAGAACACCTATCCCACATTCTACTATGACTGGCCAAGGAGAGCTACTTCAGTCAAATTATTTCCAGACTACTTCAGTTTTAGGGAGTTTAGTAAATCAGAAATTGTTTGGTTCTCTCCTGCACCTTGCGATCCTGGCCATGCAGACATTAAGGCTCATGCAATTGCGCAGAACGGCTGCCATTTTTCTTTCATGGAAGGTGCACTGAAGTTACAGTGAGTAAATGACAGTAAATTAATTTAAGACCTTTACTTCCGGTAGCTGTTTGTCTAAAGTGTGCCTTGAAATTGTCACTATTGATTGTTTTAATGATGCGCTAAATCTGCAATTGTGGATTCATTCAATGAAATATATATCTTGTTCACTTGCTTGCTTAGGTGAGGTGAACCTATTGTCCCATAGCATGAACCTCCATCTTCAAGGAGCAGATATCACACCAGTTTTCCCTTAGAAACACGGTGCACATGGCTCACAGTTTAGCAAAGTGTCCTTCTCTTACCTCTCAAAGCAGTGGCGTAACAAAACTTGAGGGGGCCTCCCTGCAAAGCACAATCAGCCCCCCCCCCCCCCCCCCCCCCCAGCGGCCCGGCCCACCACCTAAAGCCATATTTACAGCACTTATCTGTACATACTTTTAACAGCAAATATAAATTGAATGCACTTTAATTGTCTTCTGGGGCAGCCTGAATGATGAGAACCATGACTGATAATTAAAGGGAACATAGACAGAAAAGTCACATTATAAATGAATACATACTTTTTTATTTATCACCCTATTTAGTGCCAAGACGAGGTCTTGCCAGGCTCTTTAAACACATGGCTGGCATTTTTCTTTTGGCAACCCTACTTTATATTCCTTTTCATGAAATGCATTCTCATACTACAGCAGTAAATGTACAATTCATGAAGTAGGACTGTTATGAGGCAACTCACTGGTGCAACTAACACCGGCGAGAAAGTGTAGTGCTGCCTGTGTGCGCTGCAGCGCTGATGGGGCCCCTGAAGGCTGGAAAACAGGGCCTGCTGGGGGCATAGCTGCCAAGGTTTCAGATTGCAATGTGTGACATTTTCATAATTTCAGTGTCAATTATGAGTGACATTTCAACGACTATGAGTGACACTTTCTTGCGAGTAAAATTAAGCAATGAAGATGATCAACACATATCAGAAATAACACCACAAAGACCGTTCCGGTAGAAACACATCAGTCGTTTGAATAAACTTTTGAATAAACTACTAAGGCAACTATATCTCTGAATGCGAGCTTTCCTCTGTGTGTGACCACGACGCAGGGCTATTTGCATTTTTAGGTCTCGCCTGAGCCAGCGCTTTAGCGCTGCTCTGGCGAGAGCTATAGAAAACGGGGATTTGGAAGTGTAAACGAGTGCTTTTCATGCCCCCAACTACAGTGCATGTGCGCCGGGTGCGCGCACCATTTGGCAGCCTGCGTGTACATTTCGTGGGCGCTTTGATGTTCTCAGTGAGCCGCGCGGCCACTGCGAACTTCAAAGCGCCTGCGAAATGATTACTTTCACTTTAACGTTCACACCTACTTGTTGTGACACAGCGATTGTATCAGTCATTGTATCAGTCATTGTATCAGTCATTGCCGGCCCATGAAAATGTTTTGCTTATTGCTCGTTAACCTTGTCCCTGTACAACTATTTAGTGTTAAATGTATTAACGTTTAATATTTGTTAAAGATATTTGTTAAAATATGCACTGATATAAATTAAATGCTCCATTTCCTAGAACACACACATATATATCCTAGAATAGGTTGGGCAATGTTATGCAGTTGCAGGCGTTCCTTGTTCCACCATTACACTAGTGTAAACTTAACTTTACTCTGTGCGAGATTTTATGAGCAGAGAGCGATGTTCCTTTGAGGCTGAGCCATATCCGATTCACCCATTCAAGTCAGTTGCCTTGATATATTGTATTTTATCATGTGTGCTGTAACCCTACTACTGTAGTCCCTGCAGTATGTTGGGCTCTTTCTCGAATAGTTTTTCTGTTCGGGAGCCAGTGAATGCGTTTGTAAAAATATTTTTAGACAATAGCTGTATGTAACTGTGACTGAGCTCCTGGGTTAAACAACCTAGCACGTAAAATGAAACGAATCCTGAGCTTACTCCGGGTAACAAGTAGCAAGGCCTTTCTCCGAGAAAATTGTGACACACATGAACAGCGCCAACAAAACAAAATTGCACGTAAAGCATTAACATGCTAAAGATCCAATCCCTTTAAATAAAAGAAGAAAAAAAAGTGAATTTGAATATTAAAATGCCACACAAATGCTGGAAATCTGATGTAAGACTCAGGCGTGATTTTTTTAAATATTTTTAAATGGGATGCTTTCTGCTTTTAAAGCAGTCTGTGGAAGTGAAAAATTCAACACACCAGAGGTTGTGCTTCCGTTTAAAAGCCACTAGAGTTTGGGCGTCATTTAGGGGTCACTGGAGGTCACAACTGCGTCGCCTGGCTACCCTCCTGCGATCCCTGACCTCAGAGGTGGTAAGGGTAGTGTCAGAAACAAAAGTTAAACAAGGCTGTAGTGCGTCTTTTTAACTTAGCCCCTCGGCTGTATATTGTAGGGAACCCAATTCAAGTGCCCCGGGGTGCGTACTGCAGCCGCTCAGCATATAAAGCGAGCAAGAAATGCAGGGGAGAGAGCGTGAATGGGGGAGTATGGGAAGTACTATGAAGGGACCATAATGAAAGGAAGATGACAACACTGAGAGACGGCGAGAGATAGAGACAACGACGGGCAGAGGTGGGTGGGTGAAATGGAGGTTGAGAGATTAATCAACGCCAATGCACTAAAGGCAGCAAGCAGTGTTTTCGTTTTTAGATCTGAAACAAAGCAGTGCTCCCCAGTTTTAGAAAATGTTTCTTGGAAAAAAAAATTCGTCTGAAACAGTTTCACCAACATGCAGTACATTTCCATGTTCATGGAACAGCTGTGCAAACGTCCAGACTTTCCAAACATTTTGTAAACATTATACATCTTATGTGATATTGATCTATTTGGACCTAAGTAACCTGACAATTTGGGCTTACTCTTTTGATAAACACTAGCTCATTGTAAGTGCAGCTCAGACATCCAGTTAAAGGGCAGCAGGTTAAAGGTGCTGTGTGTTTGGACCTATTCGGGGCTACAAAGGAAAACAAACAAGCATTGGCATAGCCAATAAGTCTCGCCTTTGGGACCGTATAAGGGGCTCATTTATGAGCCCCTGCGTCACTTTTGCGCCGCCGGTGCGTCACTTTTTGTGACGCACCAGTGGCAGAAAACATGCGCCATGTTGCGCCATATTTACAGAGTGACGCATCTAGGTAGATGCGTCACTTTGTAAACCCCTGCGCCACATTATACCTGCGCCAGGGATAATGTATGCAAGGGGGGCGTTTTGACGCAACAAAGGGTCGTAGAAGTGACGCAGTGAAATCTACGAGATTTCACTGCGCCACTTCTAGTGTGCAAATGCGTCAATTTCTTGCGCCTGCCTCACAGCAGGCGTAAGACTGACGCAGGCCCTTTCACATGGGGCTTGCCCCATGTGAAAGGACACATTGCTGGAGTTGCGTCACTTTTGTGACACACTCCAGCGATGCGTCACTTTTGCGCCTACAGATACGTCAGAAATACTGACGTATCTGTGACTCCTTGCGACATGATGCGTCATACTGTAAATATGACGCATCACTGGAGTCGCAGGGAGGGCGCAGTGAAAAGTGGCGCATCACTGTTTTCACGCAGTGATGCGTCACTTTTCATAAATGAGGCCCTAAGTGTTTAGCCATGCAACACTTGATGTTGTTGCACCAAGGATATTGTAATGCATAACGAAATACTTATAAGGTCCCAAAGGCGAGACCTATTGGCTATGCCAATGCTTGTTATAGTGGGACATGCTCCCACTGCTGTGCACCATCCCTGACAGGTGGATGCGATCGGAAGACTGTAGTCTTTTCATATATACATATTTATAGCCTTTCTTTCATGCCTCCATCAATCATTCTATCCATGGATCAATCTACACATTATTTAAACTATTCATCCTTCACTCTTCCCAATCTATCTATTTTACTTCACCCTTCAATTAATTCCCCCTTGAAACAATTGATCTTTCACTCTTCCATCCATCATTTCAACACTCCCTCTATCAATTCTTCCACTACTCTATTCATTAATTCTTTCATCATTCCTTTCACCCTTCCATCCTGCCTTTTGTCCCTTATTTCCATTCATGTTTCTTTCCTTCCAGTGTTTCTTTATATACCCATCTGCTATTTCACATCCATATTTTTTCTTTCGCTCATAATCTTTTTTCTATTTGTCACTTTATCAAGGTGTTTCCCCTAATTTCTCTTTCTCTATTTCCTTGCTCCATGTCAGCCCACCACCTACACCCCTCTCTCATGATATTGCCTAACAGTATTATTCATGAGCACCTTGTATGCAGGGCTGAGAGAAGAGGCCTAGAAACACAGGAGTAGATTGTTAGTCAGAGGGGGTGTAGGGCGGGGCAGGAATGCTGGCACAAAGGGATTTTAGGGTTTGAAAAAGTATAACATTTTCAGAATGACAGCCATAGTGAAATTGCTAACTGGACCCCTAGTTTATAAGATTAACTAAAATGTACAAGTCACTTTTATTTGCCAGTTACATACAGGCTGGAAAACAAATGGCAAGAAGCAAAGTTGCGCTGAGTTACAGCAATGGCGTAATAGTTGTCGGGTGACAGACCAGTGTGTGAGTTATACACACAGGCATTTTTATGCACTAAAGTGTTTTACGCTGTTACACGTACGATTCCCGAACCCATAAATTAGATTTAAGTGCATTGACTTGCTAAAAGCACAACATCCCGAAATCATCCATTCATCTGAATCTTGCCACATTTTTTTCAAACTTTAACTGCTAATAGCTAATCCTTGACATCTGCCCCGTTGCTCCCTCCTTGCCGTACGCCATATCTTTATTCGTGTGCAGAAAGTGAGAGCCCATGGTGTTTTCAGTTATGACCCTCCCTCCCCCCAGTGATTGCTTTTGTGTAGTGAAGAAGCCTCTAGTGTATGATTATGTGCAGTGTGTAAAGCCCTATTTTCTCTTGAAGGTGGTGTTTAGGGATAGCTGGCCTCTGTATGTACCATAAGCGTGTGAAGGAATAGACCTTCGCATTCGAACAGATATACTGCTAAAGGAAAATATCCATTCGACGCTACCTATAGCGCTATAAACAAAGGTCTACATTTTGGCATGCACGTTACTGGCGGACAGGGTATTTAGTATCTATTTAGGGGCAGCTTTTCGTATATACAGTGTTTGCAGAGATGTTCTTTGTGTTTTCCGGTGCTCATGTAAAGCGCTCTGATAACTTTGGGTCGAGTTTGCACTATATAAAACCAAAAAAAAAAGCCTTTTCGGTTATTGCAGACGTGCTTCTCTATTGTGCATCTGTTTTGTTGGTGTTTACATTGCGCTTACTGCCTGTGTGTATACGTGTTATTTGCGAAGCACCTCTTGATAGTTTATATACGATGTTAGATCATTTGAGTTGCATCAACAAAAAGATCGAAAGCTTCTGGTGCATTTCTGATTCTGTTACTAGTAGAAGCAATTAGTTTGAACAGCATCTCGTTCAAATCAAAAGTTTGATGCAAATAGTTCGCAAACGTCCTTGTGTGCCGATTTGAGCAGTAGTTTGAATCATTTGGTACAGATTTTCTTTTTCTGCTTTTCCAACCCTGCCTGAACCTTGACCCTAATTCTATCTCTGACTCTAATATGTAAACTGACCCTGATCATAATCGAATCCTCACCTTCACACTAACGTGTATTTGACTACAGACCCAATTCTCACCTTCATGCTAATCTGTAGCCCCCACCCTGAATACCGCGGAGACATCTCCGCGCCGCGCATGAAGAGGCCTGGCTCCGCTGAGTGAGGGGTTCCCTGGAGCGCGCCCCACTCCCCCGCAACGCGAGGGCCTGTGTTATGCCCTGGGCCTACTATATAATATTAGGTTATACTTTTATTCCCACTCACACTGCAAAGAACTTGAACTGTTAGTATGAAGCGTAGGACACAGTCTGCGCAGCCCCCCCACTTCGATTCTGGAGAGTTTCTGTTCCCCAGGAAAGTACAACAAAGGATTCTATACCTGGGCGGGCTGAGCGGACTACCTTACAGTTTGGCATGATGACTTTGCTTTGCATGTCCAACGTGGGTGACAGTCGAGATCTAGGGCAGATTTGACACGAATGCCTTGTTTTGTAAGAGTCGATGACTTCACACCAATTTCATTTTCAAGTGACTTTGCCACAGGGGGCTGCATGTGAGCGCCTAGAAGTTACAAATCTCATTGAACTACTAGAGCAGGCTTCAACACGCTTGCAAGGCCGGACAGGGCTGGCCGATGCATGACCCTGCGCAGGTGCAGAGGATCACTGGTGCAGCATCTTTGCACTCACCACCACTGGGTCACTGCTGTGACCCGACGGGGGTATCAGCACAGTGCCAGTCCTGGGAGTCTCCATCACTGCTGCATAGCTGCCAAGGTTTCAGATTGCTATGTGTGACATTTTCATAATTATAGATTAATTATAAGTGACATTTCAACAACTATGAGTGACACTTTCTCCCGAGCAAAATCAAACAATACAGACAAGGAACATATAAATATCAGAAATTGCATCCATTCGAGAAAAGGGAAGCTCTAAGAAGATCTTAAAACATCTGCAAAGCATCAGAAATGAAAGGACACTACCCTAGTGCCTTGTAATGGGTGTGAGGGGGGTAAAGTGTTTTCTACTTATTCACTGTGTCTCGCCTTGGTCTGTTTTTTTTTTTTCTTTTTTGCATTTTGGCACGAATAATGACAAACATCACAATGCAAAGAAAATTCAAAGCCAATGTGAAACACTCATACCCGACAATGAATATATAGCGGTCTCTTGTGCACCGTTTCTCCCACAACAGACATTCGATGAAGTAAGTATATTTTATTGGAGAGCTACTCATAACTTCTGGGTACCATTGTTAACTTTATAAACTGATGTTTTAATTAAAACAGGCATGTAAAACGTTCATTGCAAACTAAAAAGACCCCCGGGCCTGCAAATGTGCAGGTATCCCTACATATGTAGCACAAACAGATCCTCATTAGTCTCTAGCCAAACTACCCTACCTCATATAGCTTTTTACGAGTTCCATACATTACAAAATTCAATTTTTCTTTACCCATCACTTTTTAAATTTGTACATTTCGAAACTCACTGCCGGCAGCGTCTGGTGTGCCATCACTATGCACTAACCCTGCGTGCACTCACACCAGCATGGATTGCCATCCTGCATGCATGCATGGCCTAGACCTTGCCTGTCACACTTCCAAATCCCGGACTGGATCTCTGTCCTCCTGTACTATCCCAGTCTGGGCGACCTTCATGTGCCCACCCTGGTATGGGCATACCTCCTCCTCTTGGGCAATGCTCAGTCTGCCTCTCCTCGGCTGCCACCCTCCTTCCAATCTGTGTAGGTGCCACCAAGGGTGGGAAGCCCCACTGCTGATCCACTAATTGTAGCTGCCATCACTTTGTTGTGTTCACCCCCTCTCACTCTCTATTCACCCATCCCTGGCACCCCGAGAGCCCATCCTTCATATTTGGCCCTCCTTCACCTTGGAAAGTTTTTCCGAGTCAGTGAAGAACTGTGTACAGTGCCCTATCTTTCTAAAGCCCTGTCGGTGCAGGTTCTGTTCTGTGGGGAGTTGCGGTGTACATAGGATGCACCTTCTGTAGTAGAGGTGACCTGGCTGTAGAGAGGCGCTGTGCACAGACGGTGGGACACCTGTGAATAAGGGCTTTGTACGCAGCATGCTTATATGCAGATGACTGCAATGTCGAAGGTGCCCATCTGGAAATACGATTTTTACAATGTGTGCCCACCTATGAATAACAAAAGATCCCCAGGAGCTCGTTAGCAAGAGGATGCGCCCCACTCTCCCCTTACAGAGGGTGCTGCGGACACACAGTGTCCATAAACAAAAGAGCGTTCTCTATACACAAGGTGTCAATCTGAAAAAAACATGTATATAGAGGTGATGTGTGCAGAGCTCAGCTGCTCACCTCCAAAGGAGTGATGTGTGCACACGCACCCCCTTTGGATACATATTGCCCACCTTCAGATAAGTGCATGTTCATAAGATGCGTACAGCTCACCCCTACCTGGAAATAAGGCTGTATACTCAATGCGCCATCTGCAGAGAACCTCAGTAGGTGTCTGCTTGCAATCAAAAGCAACCCAGTCTGGCACGGGTAATCACCAGAACCACTATAGTGGTCAAGTAAAGCTCAGGTGCAACACAGACAGTGACACAATGTCAACAGCAGACATCGATGTGGGCGAAAGTGCGTGAAACCCCGATGCCACAGCAGCACAGTCACATACCACTGGTTCTACCAGACACAGCCCTCACTACTGGTGAAGATGACCATTCTGCAACTGTTGCTACAAATACAGCAACAGCCTTTCACCGTTTGTGGCACTGATGTGCCCTTACTGGAAAATGCACCCCTTTCCTATTACCTGATTACTCCTCCCAATATCCCTCGAAGCATAGTTCCTCGAAGCCAAAATCACAATCCTTTCGGTTTGTGTTGTTCTTCTTCTGCCCCCAGGATTACTGAGCTGGCGTGACTCTTCAGCGGTGAGGACCGGCCCTCTCACCGAACCGCTGTCTCCTGACTGCATGATGCAGCAGGGCCTTCTCCCTCACCCAGTGCCCTCGAGTCGGCCGGCCCAGCTGCTCCGAAATAAAATACATAGCTGCCAAGGTTTTAGATTGCCTATGTGTGACATTTTCATAATTTCAGTGTAATTATGAGTGACATTCAATGACTATGAGTGACACTTTCTTGCAAGTAAAATCAAGCATTTAAGACGGGGGAAACATATAAATAGCAGAAATTACACTAATTTGTGCAACGAGAAACTCTAAACAAACCTTCAAACTGCGGCAAAGCACCAGAAATTGAAGGGCACTTAACTAGTGTGCTTATTTGGGGGGCGGACTGGAGGCTGTGTGTTGCTGTAGCCAGGCCCCAGGTTCAGGGGTTGTGATAGAAGGAGGAGGTGTGAGAAAGCTACATACATGGGCGTGCTGCTTGGAGACTGTGTGTCGCTGAAGTTAGGCCCCAGATTAAGGTGTTTTGAGTGAAGCAGAGGGGTGTGGGAAAGCTTTATTGCTGCCACTGGTTTTGTGCCACTGAATACACGCCCCATGAGACCCTTGAAAGGTCTGAAGGATCCAATGGAATGCAATCATACGGAGAACAAACAGCTTCCAAAAAGTCTTAACAACTGAGCAGCTCAAAGTATCTGGGCATATGAAGTTGTACAGTGCAGCTATATGTATGGGCAAGCAAAGTTCTGGCCATGAAATATTTAACATGACTAACATTGTAGTTACCAGCAATATGGCATTAATAGATGTGCGTGTGATTTTCAATTAATGCACAATAGAAGAATTAAACAATTCACAACATAGCAGGGGATTCAGAACCGTAATATGGTGGTGCCATGTAAACATCCCCAGAAAGTACACCATAGCACCACTTGCTGCCTCGGCAAAAAAACTGCCATTACGTCAACTTTTCACAAACCCAGCAATAAAGCCTAAACCAAGCACCGAGCAAATAAGAGACACACTTTGCCCACAACAAAAACGCCGCTCCTCCCTTCCCCCTGCCACGGGCAGCAAAGCAGAGTCTGAACCCATGCCCCCTCACCCCTCTGTTGACATCGGCCACACCTGTACGGAGTCCCCAACAGACGGCAACCAGCAAGCCTCCAGGTATATGTCTTGGCTTCTGTGTCTAGGTGAAATCTGTCTCCATACCAAAGGCCAGAATGAAGGGCCCTGTCCTTCAGTGTTTGAAGGACTCAATAATGTAGAGGGCCCGGAAGATAGCATGGATAGATGATGAAAGGTGGCCCAGAAGTCTGGCTAGCTCCCTTAATGTTACAAGATCTAGTTTCAGAACATGACGAATCTCTTTCCGAATCTTGGATATCTTCTTTGAGGGAAGTAAGAGCATAGGCTTCGCAGTATCTACTGTGAAGCTCTGGAACTCTAGAGACCTCGAGGCGGTCATGATGGATTTCTCCCTGTTTGTAATAAAACCTGTACTCTCTATTAAATCCAGAGTAGTGTTCAAGTCTTTCAGAATTTGATAATGGTCTTGAGACATGATAAGTATGTTGTCTGAGTAGATTATGAGGCGGACACCGTTCTCTCTCAAAACCGTGGTAATGGCCTTCATTACTTTGGTGAAGCACCAAGGGGCCGAAGATTAGCCAAAGGGAAGAGCTTGGAACTGATAAAGGTGGTTGTTCCATGCAAATTGAAGGAAGGATTGAGACTCCTCTGTCCTTGGAATCGTGAAGTAGGCGTCTTTTAAGTCCAGTTTCACTAACCAGTCTTTTTCTAAGAGCATGTCCCTGTGGAGATGGATGCCCTCCATCTTAAAGTGATTGTAGGTGAGATATTTGTTCAATTCTCTTAGGTTTATTACTGGTCACCACCCTTTGTCCTTTTTTTCCACTAGAAAAATATTGCTCAAGAAGTTCTTGCATTCCCAAGGAACTTATACGATTGTGCCCTTCAATAACATCAAATTTACCTCTTCTGCCACAAGAGATTGTTGCTCTAGTATCAAGTTTAACACTTGGGGAGTTTAAACTTGAACGGATGTTTCCATTAAATCTATTCTGAAACCCTGGACATATTTTAAAATTCAAGAATCGTGTGTAATTTGTTTCCAAATGTGTAGGAAATGTTTTAGGTGACCCCCCTACTCTCTGTGTTAAAGAGGAAGGATGAGGAGGAAAGGTACTTACTTGAGGTGTTGGAGGGGTTGGTGCCTCTAACCCTAAAGCCTCTTGAGCGGGAGGATATAATGAAGGCTTAGGCTGGAATGGACGATCAAAACCTCTTTGCCTTGAAAAAGGCCTCTGGAAGAGGTGGCCGGCAGAACGACCTCTTCTGCCGGCCCTGCCAAAAATGCTTGGTTTGAAGACTCAGCGGATGTTAGCTTGCGCTTTGTCCATAGCCATAAAGGTTGCCACGTACTTTCCCAAACCTTTAATCATCATCTTCCCCAAAGAGGAAGCAAATAGGGTTTGATGAGAATTCCTTTTCTGCCATGTTGTAGAGCTTGGGATCAATTTTGGACAAAATCACTTTCCTTCTCTCAGTATTTAGTGAAGCATTAGCATTACCTAGGAGTATTAGTGTTCTCTGGCTCCATCCTTGTAAGAGGTCAGTGTTGGGTTGCGAACCATTAATATAGCTCTCCTCAATTAAATCAATCATACAGCCTAATGGCCCAAGCATGTCAAGCATGTGATCCTGACAGTTTTTGAGGGAGTGTAAGTAAGTAAGTACATTTTTTATTGTTTGATTAATTAAAACCTTAACAACATGAAAGACATTTAGGTAGGAGGTAGGAGTGGGTAAAAGATCGGAGGGCCTCTGCTGGTAATAGACCATGAGGCCCAGACTGAAGAGGAGTGGGGAAACGCTTGAGTGTTACATAATGGTATGGAGGGCAGCCAAATGAAATGCTGAAGCTGTCCCGTGAGAGGCACAGATCACGGGACGGAACATAATGCACATAGGGCCTGAGTGAGGTCACACATTAACATGGCAATTTGGAAAGTGGGTAAAAAGGTAAGAAAATGGCCACCAAAATCATGGAAAACATTGACAACAGGCAAAGACACAAAGGCAAAAAGCAGTCACATGGGAATAATACAAGTAAGGTAGCGGATAAAACGGAAAACAACAGAACAATGACAGAGCATAGGAAGAAAACAACTTATCTGTGTTGAAGCCGCATTTAAAAGAGGCAGATCTATGTGTTGCTGTTGTGAACGTTACATTTGTACATACTAGAGCTTTGCTTTATGATGTAACTTTAGAATGGTTGTGCTTGAAGTTGCATTAAAAGAATAATGCGTAATGGTAGCCTCTGGTCTTGTAAGGAAATTCATAATGTCATCTCATTAAAATTCATTATATACTTCACATATCTCTCATGTGACAGAACATTGGCAAAAGATGTTTCTTTACGGGCAGAGTAAGATAAAAAATGACTAATTTTTTTCTTTCAAAGTTTGTTTATTGGATATGATTAATGTTTCCCGTCAAAATCAGTGTTCGTGATTAATTTCAGTATTGTCTTTGAATCCAGAATTTTCTTTTCAATAGGGTACCATCCTTAATCATTTAGTTTAGGATTGCTAAACTCTCGGTCGATTTGTAATTCAACTGAACTTTAAATATATACGTTTTGTGTTATTAGTCCTTTATTTGGGCTATTCCTTTTAAATTATCTTTTAAAATGTTTACCCCTCTGCAGACAAGTGGAAGTGAGATTCCTCCCAGCCAAGATGTTACCGCTGGCATGCAGGTGCGGATTTTCAATACAGTGAAAATTGTTTTCAACATTTTTTTCCTTTCTAATCCAAACTTTGGGCACACACAGAAAATACACACTAAAGACTTTTTTATATTTACACAGCCGACATTCTTGATTTTGAAACTGATATTTTCAATTGGGAGCGAGATCTTTGATTTCCCACATGCCGAAGCGGAATTGCATGAACTGTTGTTTTATGTTCAGTGAGAAATGAGCTGAGAGGTTTTCCTGCAGCTGCAACTTTTTGTAGTAATTGATCACTGTCCAGGCGTGGCATCTTCGTGTGAGAATATTCTTGTCAGTTGTATGTTGTATGGGACAAAAATTTTAGCTGTGGCTTTAATTGCTTGATAAAAGGCTGCTTTTCCAATAATCACCGTCCAAACTTTGTGCAGGCCTTAATTAACACCTCTTAACACTATGGGGCCAATTCACAACGACAACCAGAGACAAAAGTACTTTACAACTTTTGGTATTCACAGAGATCATTTATGTGTCTTATCTTTACGTCCGCAGTAAGGCCGGAATCTCCGCACCAGGACCGTATTCTCCGGCACGACTGGATTAAGTGTAATTAATGGGCCAGAATGCAATTTAAAATAAGCATTGGCATAGCCAATAGGTCTCGCCTTTGGGACCTTATAGGTATTTAGTTATGCAGCACAATATCCTTGGTGCAACAACATCAACTGTTGCATGGCTAAACACTTATAAGGTCCCAAAGGCGAGACCTATTGGCTATGCCAATGCTTGTTTACGTATTATTTTGATCTAGATGTTGCCAGACAGTAGAAGCTGTCAGGCGAGACAGCACAGAATAAGCCAGGACGTTCCCAGCAAAGTATTAGATTTTAAAACGTTTTGTACTTACCAAAAACAGATTGATTTAAAAAAAAAATAATCCTTGCCCCATCTTTGTTGCTGCCTGTGCCGTATTTCTAAGTAATATGTGCAGGCCTCTCCGCTAACGTGTTAGTAACTAATTATATTTAAAAAAGTAAAATGTAAGCCATGTAGGAGCTGAATGGCTCGTCTCCTCTCTCTTTTGTTAGGAAACGATGCTTTAAATCACATCTAAGAAACGTTCACTGAAGGATTTTGCAATACTTCTAAAAATCATAATTACAAAAATATATAATTTGTACCATGAAGTAGAATGACTGATATCATTGAGGCAGCATGCTATACAAGGATACAAATCTATGGTAGTGCACCGTGGCATAGAATGTCATGGTGTGCCCTACACATACACGGCATGATGTACGGTGGTACAAAGATATTATACAATGCAAATATGGAATAACAGGCGCAGCATGGCTTGGCATGGCAAAGCAAGACCCACGTAGCTATGCATTAAAAGGAGACCGTGGTATGGCGTAGAGAATATAATTAACATATTATATTATAAAAGTGTCCGGAAACGACTTAGAAATTAGAAATACGGTCAATACCATACAAAAAAAAACATGTGATGATAACCACAAATCATAAAATAGGACACACATATTTTACAAGTGTGCAGTATACCGCCTTGAAAGCTCGACATACCAACACCAAATACGTCGTAAAATATCATGACACAAACGTATTACGTGATAAAAGGCAAAACATGACACAATTGCGCCGTGAGATTTAAATGTGCTGCAGCATGGCATGACTTTTACATGGCATTCATATGCGTTAACACAAGATTATACATACGTCGTATGATTAAAATAGCAAACAAATGCACGAAGACTGAACAGTATTAACATAGACGAATGACGATAACCGAATAACTATATATATACACATTTGCTCAAATACATGACATAACTTTATTGTATTGTTGCAAAAATACTCCATGATAAAAAAATGGGTACGACTTAAATAGTGTACCAGTTCAAACGGGGCAGTGGTAAAATAGACAAGGGCCCTGTGGTGTCTCCTGGGGGGCACTGGATCTCAGCTCACTCGAGTAGACCACCAAAGGCTGGCATGCATAAACATTCCAAGGCTAGAACATTCCGGCTTGGCTTAAAGATTAATCTTTCGACAGCAAATGAAGGAATTGGTCAGGATGTACGTATTCGTTCCCAGCCCGTGTGCCTTATACAAAAGCCAAATATAATATATCCTTACAAACGCTTGGTAAAATGTTTCCTATACAAACGTAATAACAATACAACTCAAACGCGACTGCTGCTGTTTCTGTCCCAAAACATCCCACTTGGGTGTGGTTAGCAAATGAGTGTCTAAAGCAGTCCTGGCTTTCCTTTTGCAAATCTATACTATCTAGTTAGAAAACACAAGAACACGACTTCCAGAATTCCCTATGACATAAAGCCAAATGCCGGGTATGTTTGCGTCCAGGAGAAAGGGTGGTCACTCTACTCATGGGTATTTCATGGCGTTAAGCAGCAGGGTGATGCTAATCTCACCTGGTTTCTAACACCATGTTGGGCGGTTGCCATGAATCTGGTTGGATACCCGCCATAGATCCGCAAGGAGCAGAAAACCACCGCCGGGAACTCTATGGTTGGTGCTAAAACTGCGGGAGAAACACGTACAGGGCACACTAACAGCTTCTGTACGTTCAGTGACGCCTCTCTTGCGTGCCAAGCCTCGGTTTGAAATAATTCAAAGAGTCGAAACAATGTTTAAACGGTATGCACAAGTAAAATGCTTCCGGATGTGTGTGGCTAAAAGAACAAGCATTGAAAGCGTGCCTCATCGCGATCGCTCTGAAAGCGAAAGTGATCGCGATGACGCACGAGTTTTCAAAGTGCTGCTGAAGGCTAGCGGTAAGCGCGTGCACGGTCGCGTGAACGCAAGCGCTACGCCAGCCAGCAGCACTTTGAAAACTCACATACAAAATGTCTCTCCGAGCCAGCGCATGCGCTGGTCTCAGCGAAACCTAAAAAGGGAACATTAGGAACATGTGATAAATAGTAGAGGTGGTCATGAAAAACTGTTTGGGCAGGGAAAATGGGGTGGCCATCATATCCCAGAAAGGTTTATATCTTTTAAAAACATTTTCTGTCACTATATTTGACATATAAATAAGAGAAAATCCAACTGGCCCAAATTGTAATTAAGGGCAAGCAGAGAACTCTGCTCCACCAGCGGAGTGTGCAGAGTTTTGCCCTATTCTGCACTCGGCTGCGAACAAAGAGTTTAGACAAAACTCCGTCTTCACAGTGGAGTGGAATTGCCAGCCTCTCCCTTCTAAAAATAGGCTCCCCGCCTCCACCTCCCTAATAGAAACTATTTTAAAAATGATTATTAAAGAAAAAAACACACACACCTCTACTGTGGCATCTCCGGGCTGTCCTCCTTGTCTCCGTCTCTCTCCTGCAACCCCCTATGTCAGACATATGACTTGCAAGACTTTTTATTATGGGGTGGAGGTGGGGAGCGGAGCTGAGCGGAGTTCCGTGGAGCGGAGTGGAGTTCCACTGAGTTTTTTCCCCACTCCGTGGAACTCCGCATAGTCGCACTATGCCAGCTCCACCCAGGGTTAATTGTAATGAACTGTGAGCTCAACTCACATCTTCTCAAAAATTACTCTTCCATTGTTTTCTCATTTTTCACTCTTCTTATGAGTGGGGGAATGAGAGCCATTCCTCTACTCTGGACACTCTATGTATTGCTGTAACTCTTTACCTGCTAGTGAGCAAACAAATGCAGATTGAGACTTTTAAAAAAGATTCCTTTTTTCCTCAAGAATACCTCTAGAACCCTTATTTTGGCCTTGAAACGTGGCCATCTTCTAAATTATTGTCCCTACTGAAAGGCTTACAACCATTTCAGAAATGTTGATTTTACGCACACAAGGGCTCTGCCAAAATAACTAATATAGTTAGCCCAATCTTTCAAGATTAGACATACAGCAAATAACAAGAAGATTCCCAAACGAACATAGAGTGAATACATTTATTTTATCTTTTGGGATGCATAAACAGAGAAACAATGATTGTGGGACATTCAGACAAGACAAGATAAAGATAAAAGAATTGGTTTCTATAGGTCAAATATTGTTAATAAACATTCTGTAGAGAAGATTTTTCTTGATTTAAATGTGGATAAGTATAGTGAGTTTTGCCAGGATTAGGAGCAAAGGAGTCCTTGCATCAGAGCCTTCTTGCCAAAATGTCTTCAAGCAGCTTTGCTGATTTCCAGAGTCACAATGTCTTGCACTTTGAATGAAAGAATCTCAGGGTAGTCTTTTGTGCTCTTTGCACTGGTGCAGCCACGGTATGCACCAAACAAGGTGGGAGGTGTCCCTGTGGAGAAAAGATGTTAATTTCACAACCATGCATTTAAATTTGCAATTATATAGCACTAACTACCCAGACAAGCTGTTGAAGCATGTGCACAATTCGAGTACTGAGTTGGACATGAGACACCCATAAACAGATTCCATGGGTCCTCGTGTCCCACATTTTACTGCTGGCATTGCAGGAAGGTGGAGTAGCTATTGCAATTCTGGTTCCCCAACATGCCTACGCAACAATTTGTGGATGATGCAGACAAGATCACCACTAGATCTCTCAGAAAGAAGGAAACCACAGAACTATTGGCAGAGACATGCCCTTCCTCACATCCAACACACAGCCTCTTATAGAGACATAGCCTTCTCTAAAGGAAGTTATATGTTTACCATCTCCAGCTGGGAGGGAAGAGTTGCCTCTGACCAGTTGGGTGGTTTGTATCTTTATGATGCAGGACCTCAGATTCTCTCTATGGTAATGTGTGTATGTGAGGGAGAGTTGTGTTTCACCAAAGTCATCAAAGTGTCTGTTGATCACCTCCTCAGATGGTTTTAGCAGTGATAATCCTATTTATTTGAATCCTTGTCCACTCCTGTAGTCGATGACACTCTCTGTATTCGGAAGGTGTGTTATTAAGGACAGTAAGTCTTGGAAATTACTATCTTCTGCATCTAGTACTCCCAGCTGTTTGCCTGAACTGTCTTTGTTGACCATAAAACTCCTGCTACAAGTAGTAAAGTGCTTATGCCCCCCTCTTATCATGTTGAAATGTGTATATACCTGATTCACATATTAATCTTATCTATATGTCCCTAGCATATGGTACAGAGTGTGCCTTGGGCATGTGAATTAAATACTACCAGTAGGCCTGCAGCACCAATGTACCATGACCAAGCAACTTTGTCTCCAGTCCTACCATTGTAGCATGGCAGTGCAGTTTAAAACTGAAAATTCTGCCATCAACAATAAACTCTCTAGACAAGTTAAAAATATCCTTTTTATATATTAATAATTCACTCCTAAGTAGGCCTGAATGCCTATAAGGCAAGGTTCATGGCATTTAAGGTACGACATGTAAATGTTTAAAGTTCCACATGTCCTTACAGCAAAAGCAATTTTCACTAAAGCAAGGTTGGCTGCTCCATTAGATAAGAGTGGCTTACATTATCACATATATATTAATGCTAATTTAGGTTTCAAACCAGCTCAAAAAAAAAAAAAACTCTTTTTAGTTAATCAAAAAACAATTTTATGGTGAAATTGACTTTTATATAATTATTAAGGAAAAAGCCCTTGGGTATGGGCAAGTGTTGTTGTGCCCTTGACAAGATGGTTTTGGGCTGCACCCAGGAACTTGAATAACTTCAAAGAGGCCTACCCTGTCACAAGCAGATGTAGCTAGCACATAGGCCTTCACCCTTCCTTTTCCCAGTAACCAGGCCGGCTCCAATCACATTGGGCTTCTTATTGATATCACAGTGTCAAATCGGTCTGGAGTGTTAAGACCTGCTTGACAGGGTTGCTGGGGTTTTCTATATCAAACTTGGGAGTGTACTTTAAAGGGCGAGCGCCAGATGAGAAAACACTTCTTGTGTATCCATTGCTTGGCAGATTTTGAACCCTGCTTTCTACTACTAGACTTCTGTCTTTTGGTTTCATTAGAGTTCATTGACAGCCTAAAACTGCTTTTGCTGTTAGATGTGGGGGACACTACCATGATACACTCCACACATACTCCATCCCTCAGAACCCAAATTAAGTGTGGCTGGAGACTGCTGCCATCTTGAACATGTCTAGAGTTGGAAAGGATAGTTCTAAAAACCTTTATCCGGTTGATTAGTGAACGGCCTGGGGTCATTTTCACCCGCTAGCTCATGCTAGGCAGAAATGTGGCTTCTCCAAGCAGACTCTTCAGAACACCCATGGACCTGAGGAAGATCAGAAGATTACTGATCCTGCTGTCTACATACTGAGAAGAACCTGGATGACAGGAGGACCTGTTCTCTCTTTCTTACCCAGGACAAAGAAGTGGACTCCAAGGGTCCGAAGTGCATAAGGTAGATCTCCAGCTACAGGATTCAACAAACTACAAGCAGCAGTTTTGCAGCTTTACAGCTGATCAGTGACAACTGGATCTTGACTGTCTTGAAACCCAGTGAGTTTCTAAGTGCCAACCCTAAGGTTATGGGGGGCTTTAGTGTACTCCTGTGTTAGCTTGGGACTTAAAGGACCAACGTCAGAGGGAATAATCTTTGACCATGGCAAACCTGGTTTGTGTATCTGACCTGTGCTCCAATGCGGTGAACATCACATTTTCCCTAGGAACTGTTCTGCCATAACCATTGACTATCATTGGCACTTTGTACTTTTTTGCGCTATTTCTATTTAAATTTGTAAAAGTGTATATCTCCGGGTCCCCTTATTGGATTTTTGTAATTTTTATGTTATCATATTCTTACATTTTAATCTATCTTTCTAGTTTGATTTGGGAATTTTCTTGTTTTACATTTTGACTTTATTACTGTTTTTGAAACTGCATAATCAGTTTGGTTCCAGGGGGGTTGAGCACAGGTTTATTTAGAGAATTTAGTTGAGGTGGTACTTACCTCACTCAACAAACCTTTATGACATAGCCACAAGTGTATGTGGCTTAATATGGGTTTAGGTTAGGCTGTATGCCAGATAGTTCATGTAGAATCACATATTCTTGTTTATGTTTAGAGTTAGAGATTGGAACCAACATTGAGCCAACTCCACTCTCCTGCCACACATATGCATAGAATCTGTATCCCCACTTATTTACAGGCGTATTTCAACACCTGATATAATATATATACCACCATTACAAATAGTAAAGTCATTAAACAAGTTGTACATTATTTTAAACCAGCAACCCTGAAAGACCAGTTCCCTGTTTCATAGGATCAATGAAGCACAACATTCTTTTGTTAAATGTTTTGTTTTCACCGAATTGGATGGAATGATCCTCAGCTAACCTGGAAATGTTTATTTTGTGTGAGTTTCCATCAAAAAGTATTTGATTTTAGGAGCACTGAGTATTTCTATGTTTTCGACCTAGTCTTCTGGAACCCCTGGGATCGTTCAATGCCAGTACTAAGGAAGCATGTGTTCATACGTATTTGTGGGAAAATTGTTTAAGCATATACCCAAGCCTGTGTCTGGGACTCTGTGATCAGCTGTGCTGTAGAGTGCAGCATTAGAAATAGAAGAAGATCTAGAATGGAGAATTTCCATGAATTCTATAGTCACATTGGAATAGCACCCACAGCTGGAAGAAGGCTCCGACATCAAACATGCAATACACAAGTTAATTGATGATGGTGAAAATATAATGATTTGCCTATCTGTGGCACATTTTATGGTGAAGGATTCACCTAGATAATTGTTTTTTCACTGTAGTTGTTTGCTTTATTAGCACTGATCAGTTTCATTGCTTCTTAAGAGCACCTCTTATTGTGTACAAAAATCTTTGCTGTATGCTGCTCTGCTCCTGAGAGAGGATCTCTAACGTTTGGCCAGGGAAATCAGGAATGCCGCTGATGAAGCAACTTTTTTAACTGCAGCAGTTGCCCTTTAGGCAGACATCTTCTTATAAGGAATCATTGTTTTAGCATTTGAAAAAGGATAACACATTTAGATGCAACATGTCGGCCATATTGGATTAGTACAAGGATGATACGTCATGCACAATGACATACCACATTGTTCACCCAGTTTGATATTTACATAGCAGCCATATTATGTTATTGTTGCGCAATTCCAAGGTGGCCGACCCATTACACCTAAATGTGGCATCCATCTTCGTTCTTTAAGTAATCATACATTTTGTACAATCCTATTCTTGTATGACTGCTCACTGTTATCTTTAAATTGTTACTAATTTCCTATTCCAAACATTTGCACAATGCCTATAGTTTTTTTTCTACTTTTAGTCTCTTAATTTATTGTATTTTATAAATGCTTGTCAAGTGTGTGTGTGTGTTTGGGTTTGTGTGTGTGCGTGTGTGTGTGCGTGCGTTTGTGTGTTTTATTTCAGTTGGTTGAGGGGATGCATTATGAGTTACTGGGTGCCTAATCTCACCAATGATCATACAGGTAATATAAGGTTGTCAAATTGTTAGCAACTGATTCTATTACATAATCACGCATGCATTTACCACGCATGCCTTTACAATACAGTCACTACTCTCACTGCGATGTTACCACATGTTCCATTACCACGCAATTTGTTACGACTTGCTTTAGGAGAGCACTGGACTTTGAAATAGTATAAATTACAAATTTAGCATGCTACAACACATGCTTTTACATCGCGTTCCATAAAAAGCGCGTTCTTTTCAACAACCCTTTGTTACAACGCGATGCCATTAAATCGCAAGTCATTAGATTGACTTGCACTAGATGGCGCTCCAACATTAGGAATAGTATAACTTACTATTACAACTCCACCCTGCTCAACAGTAGGGAAGGTGTGCGAATAGTAAATCATACTATTCCTTAGGTTGGAGCGCCATCTAGAGCAAGTCTATCTAATGACTTGCGATGTAATGGCATCGCGTTGTAACAACATATAGTTGTAACAACCGCATTGTTATGGAACGCAATGTAACAACCGCGTTGTAAAGGTTGTTTCCCATAAATTACTATTCCAACTCCAGTGGGTCTCTGAGTAGGGAAAGTGTTGGACTTTCAATCCAACAATAGTCCAACACTGCATTCTCTAAAGCACGTCATTGTAATGACTAGCATGGAAAAGGAATGCATGGTAACAACGCAGTGGTGGTAGTGACTGCGTTGTGAAGGCAGGTCATGTTCTGCCTTCGTGATCCCTTAGCAACCTGATATTTTTACCTCACCAGCTTTAGAAAATATATAAACTACATTAGAGTTGAGTGGCTGTATGAAATATCATATTTAATCTTCAAAGCATCCGCTCTTTTAGGGTTATTTCAGGATTTCTTAGCTCATGTTTTATATGGTCCTTATTGGCAACTGTTGCTCCTGAAGGTTGGTCTTTCAGGGAACACAGATGCTGCTTGTCTGCTTCTAGCAAAATGTATACCATCTGTTCTACTTTGTATTTTCTGCTGAGTTCAGGGTTTGTCGATTGATGAGCTTCTTAGGAGAAGTATTTCTAGATTACATTTTCTGAGCCTTAAGAAGTCAATTATGTGAGACCTTCAAGTTAAATGTCCTAATTCCAAGGATCTGGTCTGACCTCTTTGACCATTTCAGTTAGGCATCTGTGGATTTTCATTAGATAGCTGAGATGTTTATTGTTCAGTCTTTGAGGAGAAAGGTTGCAGACTTTGCCATGTATCCTTGTGTCATCAAAGACAAACAATAAACAATTGGTGGGAAAGTCCCCCACCTGCCATAATCAAGAGGTCGTCATTCAGCCTTTCGGCTCATTGAATGATAACGCTGGCAAGAATAACACATTAAAGTGAGGGTGAGGCCTTAATAGGTGTTGTAAGTTAACTCTCTCCATAAACACTATGCAATATTGAGTTACCAATGTATCTAATCATGTAAGTCAGCCTCAGTTCCATTGTGAAAGGCAGATGCCTAAGATGACAACACGTTTTCATCTGCAGTAACATTAAAAAGTGTAGAGTTGAAGGTTTGCAGTCTTGCTGATGGTCAGCATTCTTGAGGCATTAAGATATAAAATATTTCATGTGCACATCAGCACCTTGACAGACAAAGCTCCCAAGCCTAAATTTCAGACAAAATATGCAAAAGGCTGCCCCTGGCGTGGAAACACCTTCACGGTTTGAGTGATAAACAGAAACTACCCATAACCGGTACTTCTCACTCTTTCAAGTGGCCTTTAATAACATCTTGGAAGGTTACGGTTAGGTGTCCTCACCCTGAAGACCAAAGCATTAGGTGCCACTGTGAAAAAAAGGTGATGACTATGTGAATATTGATCGTGTGGATTTGTACATATATCGCTACTGTGCAGTCAATTATTCTCGGCACATTGAGATCAAGAGGTAAAGAATATAAAAATCACCTCTATTTTGAGGCACCTACCAGAGCGATGAAATGTTGCTGCCATGTAGATACAGTTGGTCATCTCCCCAACACATTCAACAACTCCATCGGCCTCACAGGTCATGGCACCAGGCGCATTACAGTTGGGGCACTTCACTCCATTCAGTTTTTTGTTTTTGGGTGGAACTGTACAACGCATAGAGGAAAAGCAAATCTCTGTTGATTCTGCAGTTTTCCATACACATGTCTCAATATGCAATATAGATATTTCATAGAGCAGCATTTCCAAACTGTGGTTCATGAGGCATTTTTAGGTGAGTCACAATAGTCCTGGTATATATCACATTTAAAGCTTGTGCTTGATTTGTACCTCGCTCCTCCTCCGCAGTCCTAATAGTCAAGACAATGTGTTTACAAAGAAAATGCAACATGACACCAGCTGATAGGTATGCTCGATTTGCCAGTGCTATGTGTGTTCACAGCATTGTCCTATTTAAATCATGTTACAACAGCTTAATCACTGAAATGGTTCAAAGTGTTCCCATCTCCCCATCTTCAATGAGGTTAGAAATGGGCAAGTATTTTTAACATTAGGACTGGGGGAGTGAGTTGCAAATTTAACACTTAAAGCTTTCAGGCCTGGCCTGCAAGTAATTAAATTAAATGTCCTGCATAGCTAGGGTCTGATCTGGCCCTGAGCAGAGGTGTGTGTGGTTGATAAGACAAATACATTGCAGGCTGCAGCCCTGAACTGAGGCCGAGGCAAATGATATGCAAAAACAACAGAAAAGCAAATCCTGCAAATTTGTCAAGGTTAAGAGTAAAGCGAAACACCTATCAAAGGAGCTTGATTTTATCTTCTCTCCCAGCAGGAATCACAAACAAACTATACCCTCATTTTATTGTCTGTAATACAAGCTGAAAAAGTCCATGAGGCTAAAAAAACTGATTATATTCTATCAGATTGTGCATGATCATGCCATAGCTCAACTCCTTGACAATGCCCATGGCATCCCCATGCACCAGCCAGCAGGAGTTGTTACTGCAGGCAGCAGATTCCTTTCTTAACAGCAAAAATCACCCCTGACTCATATCCACTAGAGCTAGGTGGGTTGCAAATGTTTGTTGTTCTAAAAATAGGGTTGTGATTTTAAATTGTTTAGGAAGTACTGCCGGAGAGGAATGAAAGTGAGCTCTAAATGAGCTGTGCAAAGACTGGAATATTATTATTATTATTATTAATATCATTAAGCAGGATTTTTAGTGCGCACAGCTACTCAGAGGGTTCTCCCGGCGCAGGAAGAGACAACAGAAGAGAGCCGCAGCGAACAGTTAGAAAAGTCATGTCTCCAGATTCTTACGGAAAGTAAGTAAGGAGTGAAAGTTCCTTAGAGAGACTGGAAGAGAGTCTTAGAGTTTTGGGCCCAGATAGGCAAACAAGCGTCCCTTCATCCGAACAAGATGATACCTGGGCTTTGCGAACAGCTGAGGGGTTGGATGATCTCAACTGTACCTTGAATATATAAGGGGTCAAACCATGTCGGGCCCTGAACATGTTGCACAAGTCCTTGAGTTTGATACACTTCTCAATCATAAGCCTGTGCAGTTCATGTGGCAGAGGAGTGGTTGAGTCATATCTAGGCAGTCGGAAGAGGAGGCGAGCTGCTGCATTCTGTAACCGTCGAAACAAAGATTCATCAGCACCTAAGTACGGTATATTGCCATAATCCAATCTAGATCTCCCCAGAGCTTGGATCACGGTTCTTTGGGTGGCCAGAGGAATTAGCCAAAGGATCTTCGTGAGCCACTTGACCTTGGACACAATGGTTTCTGGTAGAGCTTGTTGTCAATAAGAAAGCCGAGATTCTTGACCTTAGTTGTCGGTGTCAGCCCAAGTGAATCCGGCCAATGATTGCCTCCCCACAACTCAGGGTATTTTCCCAGAACCAGGACCTCAGTTTTATCACTGTTAAGCTTCAGTGCATTTTTATTAATCCAGAGGGAAACATTCCTCAGACCCAGATGGAGTAAGGAGGTCTCTTGATGTTGAGCAGTTGATAACAAAAAGACAATCTGCGTGTTTTCAGTGAATGAAAAGAGAGGGAGCCAATATTTCTCAATAACATCTGCCAAAGGATGAACATGAATTTTGAAGAGCAGTGGGCCCTGAATGGATCCCTGTGGAACACCAGAGGATAAAGCCGATGTCTTAGATCTTACATTGGCTGAGTAGACCTGGAAGGTGCAATCTTTTAAGATGAAGGCCACCCACCTCAAGGCCGAGCTTTCTATGCCCAAGGCCTCAAGTCTAACTGCCAGAATGGATTACGACACTGTGTCAAACACTGCACTTAAGTCAAGGAGAATGTGAGCAGCTGTACTGCCAGAATTGAGCTGTTGCCTAAGAGATTCAGTGAACCCAAGGAGAGTGGATTCAGTACCGTATGCAGTCCTAAAACCAGACTGTGACGGGTGGAGCATCTGTTGAGACTCAACAAATGAAGACAGTTGCGTATTAGCATGCTTTTCTAAAATCTTAGCAAAGACAGAAAGAATGGAAATAGGCTGGAAATTGGACAAACGGGTGGGGTCCAGATCAGCTGTTTTAGCAATGGGAGAACAAGGGCATGTTTCCAGTTCTGAGGGACGTATACTTCACTCAAAGAAGTTTTGAGGACTTTTAGAATAACTGTTAGGGCAGAATCATCTAAAAGCCTGAGTTTTGCAGAAGGAAGGGGACCTAACAGGGAGCCAGACTTTAGAGATTCTACTACAGTTTTTAATGTTGCCATGTCTAAAGAGGACCATGCCCTAATTCAAGAGGACTCCTCAGGCTTATTAGGTAAAAGTTCCACTTCCTGGGACCTTCCAACTGGGCAGCAGAATGCGTAAGGATCTCTATGTTAGCTGCTTCTGCAGCTAGCTGATAACGAATTGTATATTAACGCAAAGAGACATCACAATACTGGCATGCCTAGGACATACTTACTGCATCACCTCTACCTTTTAGACAATGGAAGCATTGGTGTTGGAGCTTGGTTGGTGCAGCTATTGATACTAAAAAAATCTAGGAAGATCTGCAACACACAATCAAGAACCAGATACACTATTGAAAGGAGTCTGAAGACACATCCCCTCACTAGTATATTTCAGATGGAAAGAATAACTCACCCAGGTTCTCTACCTGTGTCAGTATCAACAAGAGAACTACTGATGAAGATTATAACTGCTATTAAATTGGGGTGGACAGAACTTGCAGTATTTCACTCCATGGAATTCCACAGAGTTACATGAAAACTCTGCGAGATTCAGCTGAGTTCTTCGATCGGGCAGAAATCTGCAGGCCACGCTGCTTGCACTAAATTGTATGCAGAGTAACATGTTCCTTGCTGAAAAATCAGCGCAAATGGCATCATGTGGCATGCCAGAGGGTGCTGCACCTTGAGTTGTTCTGCTGTCTCTCAAATAGATTTTCCACTCGAGCGGCTGCTTTCTCACCGTGATCAGTTCCGACCGCTCGTGTTGGGAATACTCACTGGATGCCCTCCTAGCGCCCAAAAATTATATTAAGGGATGACAATTCTTGCTTTCCAATGCACAATTGGTGAGCAACACAAGAAAAAATCTTTGGGCAGGATTTGAACTGTACTCTGCATTGCATCCGTAACATGGAGTGGCCAAAACTCCATCAACTCCTCCGGAATGGCAGAAATTATCACCCACCCCTACCATTAAACTAATACACACCAAACTACATAGATAGAATAATAGATTCCAACCACAAAGAAAAGTATTAAGGAGCTCCCAAAGAAGGTAGCTAAACAAACAGACAACAACACCAAGATGCCAATTATAAGGACTAGGGAGAATACCACACAACCACACACATATGGACAAGGAGGTAATACGAGGAATGCAAGAACACTGGATACAAAACAGCTGCAAACTGCACCATCTAATGACATGCATATCAGTCTATCATCACAAAAAGAAAACAGATGATCTCAACTACAACTAAAAACCTAACAGAGCACAAACAAGAGTGCGTAGATTGTCTCAATCCATTGGAGTTAACTGGCAGTCATCCTATAGCTAAAGCAAGTGACAGAGTTAGTTTCTCTTCCTTGAATGAGTAAGCTGCTATTTCAAAAGAACAGCTGTGAAAGGAGTAAAGCAGGTTAGAATGGCATCACTTGCTGTCACTAATTGTGAAAAACTGAAACTCACAAGGACTGTAATTGTTCATCTTCATGAACAAAATACAGAAAAGATTTTGGTGAACTGATAAGTGTACACAACCTCATCAATTATACCTCCTCGAACATGGCACCACCTCTCAACAAACACTAGTGGCAGAAGTGGACTCTTTCTTTTACATCTCACAAACTGGCCCTCGGAGGACAATCAGAGGCACCTACACTTTACAATTAGCTAACTGCAAATTTAACATCCTGAAAAGTAGACCAAAGTCATGGATGGATAATCATTTCTAAGCTGTTACAAGCACGAGAATCGGGCATTTATCTGTGAGCATTTACATCCCACTGGACGACTCCCCCTTTATTATCAAGGAAAGCTACCAACACTAAATGATTTACAAATTGAGGCTGAGACCTTTCTCACAGCACCTATCCCTAAAATGGGATATTGTGTCAAGAAGTGTTGCTCTGATCTGTAGAACCTCCTAATCCCCCATATGAGGATGTGAATCCCCTAATTACAAAATTATCAGCACACACTACCTATTATTTTACAAAGATGATTGTACATTTCCAAAGAACTTAAATCAAATAATGCACAGACTCCATTCAAATTTGTTTAGACAGACATCTTTCTTCACAGGTCTTTATTCAATTTTTCTTTTGTCATATGTTATCCATCGCATGCAGCCAACGCATTTTGTCTCTTCCTACAGACTTCTCCAGGGCTACAAAATATAGACAATATGTATATCATTTAAAATCATTTTACTTACAAAAACCCTCTAAAAATAATTATATTATTTTAATGAAATCCACCTTTAGAATGTAATATTAATATAAAAGAACTAAAAGAACGTCAATCCGTTCCAGATCCAATAATAAAACCAATAAACATAATTTAATTAGAAAATTGTTTCAAGGAAATCCACCAGGTGATACCATATTAAATATACAAACATTGTGCAAATTCAAAACCTTTCCAAATCTATTAACAAGACCATGCAGCAACATTTCAATAGTGTCATCCAGTTTAATATACCACTTGCAACACTTATAGGCCATTATCAGCTCCTTTTAAAGCATCATAGTCTTTGCTACATGAACATTACAAGCTCGATTCCAGGGCCTACATGCATAAAATTAATCAATGACATTTTCTGATCTTATTATTCCCTTTATATCATCAAGTGTTTAACATGCCTTCAACCAGAAAATGGAAGAAAAGAGGACAGGAATTAATATAAAACAGTTAAATGTAAGAAAAAGCTATAAAGATTGAAAGGATAATCATCTATGTAATAGAGGGGAAATGGGAAGAGAGAAATGACTGGAAGATGAGAGGGGAAGTGGATCCCTTTACTATTTTCTTTTTACCTATTAATACCGTGTTACATTTTTTTTTTAACATAGTTCTTTTCTTATTCTCTTTTCTTATGAGAAAAAATAAAACTATCTGCTTCAAATAGTTTACCTTTTTTCAACAATGTCACCCCGTACCGAGTATCCTTGGATCAGGTTTTTTTATGTCAGAGATAAGATTAGTTGATACAGTTGTGAGCTACAAGTGAAGTGACAAGTCACACAATACAACCATGCTATGTCTAACAGTTTTTTTAAATTCACTAGTTATATGAAATTATCGCATCACACCTTAGTTTGTGAAGTTGGAATCCAATTATATGTATAGTGACATCTATCTTCCTCATATCCGTTTTGTGCCCAAGTTGGCAACGGAATCTAGGTCAAATTATAGTAGCCATCTGTTCGGTAGTGTACAGACCAGTATTGTATCTTTGCCCAGATAAGGCTCAAAGGTGGATAATATTGCCATGATGTTTATGATTTTACTATAATCCATTGCCAACTTTGGCCAAAAGAAGAGATACTGTGCCACATCATAGTACAGAGCCATCATCAGTAAAAAGTAAAATGTAAAAAGCAGTGAAAACCAGGTCAATTAAAAAAAAACAAATGCAACAAAGACCAAGTGCAAGAAATTGAACCGTTACTCACGGGCAAAAAAAAAGTTGACGATCTATGATCCCAGATCGGGTGTGATGACTTAAGTGCAAATACGCTGCCAGTGCTTGCAGGAGTTACAGGTCCAAATGAATTGCAGCAGTTGTCTGAACAGCAAATACTCTCAACGTGAACAGAAAAGAGTGCAAAGTAGGATACAGCTGTGTTCCTGAAACCACAATCACCATTTGACACCACCAAAATGCTGAACATTGAGTGCATGGATTGAAATAGCCTATGACTGCACAGATATCCTTAAAGAAGTAGATGATAAGAACATCATTAAGTACTTAAAGAATCTTGCTGGTGATGGAGTAAAAGAAGTGGTTAAGAAGATCTTACAGACTGAGGCAATATTGTACCATCGGATCAAAGAAGTATTTTTTTTTGTGGAGTTTTATATAGTGCAAACTAGACCTGAAGGTATCAGAGCGCTTTACATGAGCACCAGTTACGTTACAGACAGACACATTCATTTTTGTTATGCACGGGGAGATTAAGTGATTTGCCCAGAATCAAAGAATGTTGAGCGTTCCTGCCAAGACTTGAACCCGGTTCCCTGGCTCTGAGATTGACCATCCTAGCTGTTAGGCCACATTCTCTTCCTATCTTCCCAATAGTATTGGGTACCAAGTTCAATCCAAAGCTGACAGTCGACTATAAAAGGTACGTTTTCGAAAAAGCAAGACAAGAAGCTTGTGAAACAATGGATGAGTTTGTTGAAATACTTGTTGTGCTTATCAAACACTGTAAGTTCAGTGCATTTAATGAGGAAGAAGCTGTACGCTTCAAAGCCATTAATGGCTGTCTTTCAGACTCTTTCAGAAGATGCATGTGAGAGAGATACTCAGTTTAGAGATGGCTGCAAGGGTCAATGCAAGTGCACATCGACAAGCTGCTGATATGGAAGCTGAAACAGAAAAAAATGATTCAGTTTTGGTCATGAAAAGTAAGCACAAAGAGCTGTTAGATACATGTGAATCAAAGAAGAAAAGGTTGTGTTTCCTATGTGGGTTTTAATTTCCCCATGAATGCAAATTTACAACTGTAGGACAGGTGTGCAAAGGTTGTGGCAAATAAAAACACTCCATAAAGGTTTGCAAAGTAACCGTATGCATCACAGTGAGAAAAGAAAATGGATGCCAGGATGATCCACAGCCATTCTTGCCATTCCCACAATGGCAAATGGCAACATCAGTCACTACAAGTAGAAACCAGAAAAAGTTGATCATCGTCAAGTTCATCTTACAAAGGCTTGTCAACGTCATTGTCAAGCACAGAAGATAGATGTGCGATGATGGTATTGACCAAGGAATAACAAGAACATGTAGGTTTAGGCTCTTGCAAGGAGGAACAAAAGACAAAGGCAAGCCACCAAATAAAACAACAGAATTCATTTGGACAATGTCCCAAGATGACAATAAAGGTCAACTGTTGCCCCAAACCCTTTATCATACAGTGGTCGATTAACATCATGCCAGCTGAAAAGTTCAACAGCCTACCTTCTGTGCTACACCTCAACCCACAAAGTATGAAGGGATACCAGTGATCTGCTTCTAAACTGTTGCAGATGCAAGGGTCATTCACAACGCTGATTCAAGTTCTTCAAGGAACTTTGTTCAGTGCATGCCTACTTAGTTTTGTCACTGCTAGGGACATGGGACTGGTGTGTCTCAATTACAACCTCCTCACTCAATCTAAAATTGTGAGTCAGTTTCCGCTGTTGCTTCATGGCCTAGGCAGGCTCAAAACAATGAAGGTGCAAATTCACATTAATAAGGACATTTTCCCTGTTGCCCAGCGGAAGCGCAGGGTCGCTTTTCACTTGCAAAAAGCCCTTGAGGAGAACTAGAAACAGTGTTGAAGTACACCACCAGTCCTACACCGTTGCTTTCACTCATAGTGGTTATGCCAAAAAAGGACAGTGGAGATGAAGTGCATATCTGTGCTGCAATGTGCAAAGCTAACAAAGCAATTGATAGAGAAAGACATCCTTGTCCACACATAGCTGGCATGATCATTGCAACTCAACAGTGCCTAAAGTGTTCTTCCGTCTTGACCTGAACAAGGGATACCATGAACTCAAGTTGGTAGAGAACTATAGGTACATCACAAATTTTTCAACTCATGTTGGTTGTTCAGATACAAAAGGTTGAGTTTTGGAGTGTATTCAGCCGCAAAAATATTTCAGGATGTTATACGTCAAATAATTCAACCTATTTCGCATGGTTTTATTTACAGTGATGACATACTGGTATTTTGAGCAGTGCAAAATGAGCATGACAAGGCTCTTACACAATTCTGACAGGTACTTGATGATACAGGTCTCACACTGAATGAAGAAACCTTTGAGGTCCACAAGACCATACTTAAATACTTTGGACACATATTCTTTGATGGAGAAATGACTCCTGACCCAGATGATGTGCAAGCACTGTCAACTATTGGCACCCTACAAGATTCCACCATGCTGCAATACTTCTCAGGAATGGGCAGTTATTGCTCAAGCGACATTTGTGACTTTGTTGCTATGAGTGCTCTATTGAGAAACGAGACAAAACAAAATGTACCTTTACAGTAGTCTGCTGAATGTGATCAATGCTTCCACAGAATAAAACATGTAATTGAGAATGCAACAGAGAATTGCCTATTTTTACCCAAAGTTACATACTGCAATCACAGTAGATGTGAGCCCGGTGGGACTAGGGGCAATACCTGCTGAATCTACTGATTATTTGAATGCTCAGAGATATATTGTGGCCTATGCCAGTCAAAGCCAGTCTGAGGCAGAATGTGACTTTTCTCAGCCACAGACGGAGAGTCAGGCTGTAGTGTGGGCCTGCGAACATTTTAATGTGTTTCTATGTTGGAAACGTTTCATTATCATCACAGACCACCAAGCTCTGTTCACTATTTTTGGATGCCCTTGTTATGTTTGAAAACCCCATTCCTGCTATGCACTCGTGTCATGGTATTTTAGGTTAGCAGTGTGTGGCTAAATAGACACCATGTGCATTCACATTGTGATACCCACTGAGTTAACCCCGCAATGTGCAAAGCTTTCTGTTAGCGAGTGTGACTCCATTTTGTATTTCGTAATCCCTATTAGGCTGCTCAGGCTGTGTCTGAACTAGGCCTCATTACTCGTATTGCGTGCCTCAGCAGAACACTGTATTTCATTATTACTTTCTCTTCTGTTCAAGGCTGATTGCAGACTTACTAATGAATAGGCCATTCTGCCCTCGCATACCTATCCCTATGTGTAGTTCTACTCCCATGATAGAAGACACTGAGACTCAGAGCGGTAACCTTGATTTGCAGATAGCATGTACCCATCTGGCAGTTGGTAGCCCATCTTCCTGTGCCTCCTTTGTTCATGTTCGGCCCAGGCCGGTAACTTTCCACTGTGGGCGTGGTTGGAGGCTCTTGGGAAGAATCATTACGTGTTGCAGACTGTTGAGGGGTCAGTTCCTCGGCAGACATCTTAGGGTGCCGGTCAGACTGGACTCCTCTGCAGAGTATTGCTAATAAAAGCTTATTTGTATTCTCTACTGTCTGACCAACTCTTCATTACTTGGGAAGGCATAGCAGGTGGTTGCATGTAACTCCGGTGGCCCTGATGGCTACTTCCTTCGCCCTAAAGAAAAGATGTGGGGGTTGCCACTGCAATAGTATGACTGCCAATTGTTCACAAGCTGGGTAAAGATCAGAAACCTGCTGATTGCCTTTCACGAGTACCACTACATTGTCACAATTACACATCCAAAAATGGCTGAGGAGTACATTAACTTCATTGTGACGTCTATCACACCTGCAGCCCTATCCATAATTTCAACTGAATTGTGGAAAAGAGGGCTTGATCTCTTGCTGATAATGTTGGATTTCAAAACAATTTAAATGTAGAGGATGAACTGTGCGTGACCAATGAAGGTATGAGATGCTCTAGAATAGTCATACCTAATACAGTACGTCATTGAACTAGCCCATGAAGGACATTTTGGCATGTAGCCATCAAAAGAGTCCTAAGAGACCGAGTGTGGTTCCGGCGTCTAGACGAGTGAGTTGAGAGGGAACTAAAAGAGTCTCATCTTCACAACTGCCTTTGCCCCAAAGTGATGCAGCATCCATTGATAATATCTGACCTTTCTGCAGGCTTAGGGAGGAAGTGCAGTTGGTTTATTTGGGCCTTTCAGAAAATTACATCATTTGATGGTAGTGATTGATAGGTATTCATGGTTTCCTTTAGTAGAGGAGTTATCATCAACAACCCATGGCAAGGTTATTGAGTGGCTGGATGAGATATTTACAGCATGAGGTATTCCCATCCTTCTCAAATTTGACAATAGTCCTCCTTTCAACAGCAAAGTATTCAAGGAGTTTCAAGTCAGACTAAAAGTCAAGCATCCAAAGAGTACACCTCCGTGGCCCTAAGCCAAAGCTGTTGTGGAATGATTTATGGGCACCCTCAAAAGGGTAATTTAATTAAGCCTGGGCGAAGCACTACGCTACGCTCGCGTAGTTTGCGAAGTTCGCGCTACTTCGCACTACGCGAACTGCACGTAGCACAGTGCGAACACGCGTAGCGTAGTGTTGCGTAGTGCTGCGGTCATTTTTTGCTTGCTCGCGGTCCTCAACGCCAAGTTGGTGACTGCGAGCAAGAAAAATGACATCCCGGCGAGACTTTTTCCTTGTTCGCGATCAGCAACATCAAGTTGGCAATCGCGAGCATGGAAAATAAACCTCCCGGCGAGATTCCCAACGCGAGGAGGTCAGGTTTCTCATTGCGAGGGGTCGCATATGCTCGCGACCGCTCGTGATGAGAAACTACCAGTTCGCGTTGAGAAAGCTGCCGCTCGATTAAAAATCTACTCGAGCAGCAGAAAACTACAGCTCACACTGTGCAAGATGCCATTTTCAATGATTGCACAGTGCCGGTTGCTTGTCTGCACTGTGCAATCATTGAAAACAACATCTTGCACAGTGCGAACATGTTACTACGCAGTTCGCGAAGTGCTACGCGTAGCTCGCGTAGAGCGAACTTCACTTTGCGTAGCTTCGCGAAGTGCTACTTCGCGAACTACGCCCATCCTTAAATTTAATGAGCATTGATGAAGATTGAGTCAAACCAAGACCTGTGTTAAGCCCTCTGTGCTTATTATTCAACTCTTCACTCCAAAACTGATCAGAGTCCTGCAAACTTGCTCTTTAGGAGAGCCATCGGAATCAAACTGCCACAGTGGAGAGTGGACTGATCCTTTCGTTTTTTATTATTTTTATTTAAACAGCAAAGGCAAACAACCACCAATCAGCGAATCAATACACATTTATGATATTGCATGTTGCACAGTGCTTGTATTAGCAGACTTATACAAGTTACGACACCAACGGTTACATCCTAAACCCGCCCATATCAGGCCATTGCTATCTGATTTCTTTGATTTAATGGTGGTACTGGTGCACATATCATGCCTAGATATTCATTCCACCTCTCCCAAACCTTTGTCCATTTGTCTGGGCATCCTCTGCTTTGGTACACATTTTTCTGCACCATGCAGCAATCTATATCACTTTCAAAATCAATTAACCTAGGAGCCAATGGGGAACTCCACAATCTGGCTATGTTATGCTTTGCCACTATAATCCCCAGTGTCACCCAGAGGCGTTCTTTACTTCTAAGGTCAGTTTCATTCCAAATATTGAGGAGACAACACTTTGCTGTCTTCTGTGTTGGTAGCGAATGAAACCCTTGCATACAGAAATCTACTCCCTCCCAATATGTCTGTAGATCTGGACATTCCCATAAAGTGTGGAGGAATGTACCTTCCTGCCCACACCCCCAGGCACAGCATGGGGACTCAAGCCTACCCATTTTTATTAGCGTTGTGTGGGCAATATATGATTTGTGGAGTATATTTATCTGCACTAGTTTGAATTGTGATCGAATTGCCACCTCTTTGGGTGAAGTCAGGGCCTCCATCCATTCCTCGTTTTCTAACTGTTCTAGGTTTGTTTCCAGCGGGCACGGAGGGCCAGCAAGGGATCTGGAGGATTATTCATAAGTTTGCGGTAAATCAAAGATATCGCCTTCTGCTCAAGACGGTCATCCAAAAATCTGTCTTCCAATGGTGAGGAATCTGTAAGTTCCTCTCCCTTTTGCAGTACTGCTCTTAGTGCATGCCAAACCTGAAGGTACCTAAAAGTTTTTGATGGTGACTGTTGGTATTCTTGTTGGAAGGGTACAAATGAATTACCATCTCCCTTAGCCCACAGGTTTCCCCAGCGTTTAAATGCCAATCAAGTCTCACCTCTAAAACCCGCCTTGGTGTCCCATGAGTCCGAAGCCAGCCGAATCCCACAATGGTGTCATCTGTGTGAATCTTCCCTTCTATCCAAGGGCTGTGAGTGCCTCGATCCACACATGTATTGTAGTGGAGGTTGGCTCAAGAAAGGATCAAAGCATGTTGCCCCCATAGATATACCTCAAGTATCCTCCTGGTTGCTTAAAATACCAGTCCATTTTATATGCCGGGTCATCTTGTCAGCTTGTACGCCTCGGTCCGACTCGGTGATAGCAGCCGTTGAGCGGAGGACATACAGGCAGACCCAGCTACTTCCGCTTTACGAGCGGTTAGCGCTCTAGCGCAGTGTTTCCCAAACTGGGGTCCGAGGACCCCCAGGGGTCCGTGGCACATTCCCAGGGGGTCCGCAGGCAGCAGTTTTAAAAGCACTGCAAAGTTCCTTGTAAAATTAGCAGTTTTCAAGCAACTATAAAAGTGTCAAGAAAATGCCAGTGATTAATGTACCTGCTGGAGAGAGATGAGAGTTTTGTCTAGTGGCAGCTTTGACTTATCTAATGTGACACAGAGGGTTACTATGCCTACTGCAAAGAACGTGTGCAATGCATTTTAAAAAACAGTATTTTATGTGCATAGGTCAGTGGGCTACTTATTTTGTCACAGAGATTCTTTTGTCACAGTGCAATTCATAAGGGACAATCGTAATCTAGCACAGTGTCCTATAAACTGTCAAAGAACTGCTTGCAAACTGCATGGTAAAAGTTTGCAACATATGTTTATTCCCAGTCTATCATTATCCTGATGCTGCTATGTTCCCACTTCCTACACATGAACAATTTTGTAATGCCTTTTTGTCACTTCCATAATGCAGCACACATGGAAGTTACAAAACGAAATTTTTATTAAAGATTGTTTATGTGCAGGAAGGGTCACCATCCAGAACATAAACAATCAAAGGTGTTTTGCTTTTTCTGTTGGAAAAAGCAAAAACGAGGAGAAATAAGGCATTTCTCCTCATTTCGCCAAGTTAAGACCAGGTTTTTTATGGTCTTAATTCTGGTGCTGTCTCCTATTTAAGTTGACCTCTTAAATAGAGGGCAGCGTCAAAATCAATGGGTGTTGGAGTGAAACGCCCACTGCAACTCCCACTGCCCACCTTTTTCACGCTAAGCATTGCGTGAAAGGGGTCCTTATTTACAAGGCAGCGTTAAGCCACAATAAGTGGCTTAACACTGCCTTGTAAATAAGGCAAAGCCCCTATTGCCACAGGAACATCGCAAAAAGTGACGTTCCCATGGCGATAGGGACTTGTAAATATGCCCCTAAAATCCTTAGTAATTTGAGTATTTGTTTTGTGTGCACACGTTTGTTTATTTTTTTCGAATTACTGTTTTAATGTTTGAAATTTAAATCCTACAAATTGCTTGGGGGTCCCCGGCTCCCAGTGGTGACTCAATGGGGGGCCTCAGGAGTCAAAAGTTTGGGAACCACTGCTCTAGCGTATTGAGCTGAGAGGACTACAAAGGCTGCTCGTCACTCTGAGCGCGCAGCGGTCGCACGCAGGGGTGTGCCTAAGAACGCGCCTAAGACAAGCCAAAGAGAAGCCCGTCTGCGCCCGTCCGCGACTGGACGAGGCTAGGGGCTAGAGGATATGGCCCTCATATCTGCCCTTCCCGTTGACCAGACCAAATCCCAGTTAAGATACTCATCACTTGAGCTACTACGTATTTGGAAGCCACCGCTTCAGGGTTGCTCAGGAGGAGGAGGAATACCTCCTGAGGGACCATTTGCGTGCCGCAAATGTCAATATCAAACCCCGCATTGTCATCGGTCATGTATTCCTTATGAAATCACCACCCGAAAAGTACAAGTAATCTCACAGGGTCTGGTAAAAAGCAGAAACCTGTTGTGCAACATCAGATCACTGTCTAAATATTACAGTGAAGTATGGGACATGATTGCCTCGGTGCAACCAGAACTCTGTTACCTGACCGAAACGTGGCTAAAACCCCATTCGGTCCCAGCTATTACTCTAGGGATCCCAGAAGGCTATAAAATAGTCAGGTTAGATTGTCCAGTTAAGACCGGGGGAGGTATTGCGATTGTATATAAAAACAACCTATCGATCGCCATTTTGGAAGAAATGAGTACTCCAGAGCTAGAAATTCTGTTTTTTAAAATCTGCATTTCTAGTAAAATCAGCTATAAGGGGGCACTTGTATATCGTCCCCCAGGTCCTTGTGCCGGCTTTAACATCCTATTGCTGGAAATATTAGCTAGACACATTGACTCTGAGAATGAATTCATACTCCTAGGAGACTTCAATGTGCACAGCGACCTGAAGGAAAATGAAGATGCTCAGTCCCTATTGACCGATCTTTCCTTATTTGGACTAACTCAAATGAACACTGGTCCCACACATATAGCAGGCCATACTTTGGACCTCATTTTTACAAATAAATCTACCACCATGATATGTGTCCCTCCAACACAAGTAAACTGGACAGATTATTTTGTTCTGGAATTTCACACCTCCCATCCAGGTAAAGCCCCTCCGCAGGTGCTAACCTTTCCTACTACACGTAGGCAATGGCATAAGGTCTCCCCCGAAGCATTCCAGGAGCAATTTATTGTTCCTATCATTGGCTCTGCAGATGATGTTGATATGGTCTTAGCCAATTATAATCAGGCCATTCTTAAAGCAGTTGATTGCATTGCCCCCATGAAAACGTTTAGACCACGCCTGGCTCGTAAACAAGAAGCATGGTTTTCGGAGCATTTAAAATCTCTTAAACAACTGGCTAGAAAGCTTGAAAGGGTGTGGAGAACGACACATGATGAAACTGATAGGAATCGTTATTGGGTAGCTCTCACCACCTATCACAAAGAAATTCAATGCGCCCGAAAAACCCATATAGAGTCTCTTCTCTCAGCCGCCGGAAATACCAGTCGTTTGTGAAACCAGCCGCTTGCGAAACTTCTGAATTAACATCTCAACAACTATGCAACGAAGTCGCTCAGTTTTTCACTAACAAAATAAATAGGATACATGATGGCATTACGAGATCCAATCTATCCATCATTGGAGATACGCCCTTATTCTGGGAAGAAGGAAAAGAATTAGGTTTGATGGCCTTGGATTCCTTTCCCCCCATCTCCCTGGTAGAGATTGAATGTTATCTAGGCCAAATTAAGAGTGGGAGTCCCTCAGATATCATCCCGGCCAGAATTTTGCCGAAAGTAGGTAAGATTCTTAGCCCACAGATTCAATGTCTCGTAAATCTTTCATTGATGGAGGGTCAAGTTCCCAGGGAATGGAAGAAAGCATTAGTAAGACCTATCAGGAAAAACCCTTCCATTCCCTGGACTGGTATGTCTAACCTTAGGCCTATTTCCTTACTTCCTTTTTTGGGGAAACTTATAGAGAAACATGTCAATAAACATGTATCAGATTATGTTGAACAGACTGGTAGGCTAGACTGCTCTCAGTTTGGTTTTAGACCAAAACATAGTGCCGAATCTGCCCTGTTATCAGTGACAGATGATCTTCATATGTACCAGGACAGAGGATATTCTGTTATCCTGGTACTATTAGATTTATCGGCAGCGTTCGATACGATATCCCATAAAATCTTAATCGAACGCTTGACTAAGTTTGGTATTGAGGGCACTGCACTAGCCTGGTTAAAGAGTTTTTTATCTAACCGTACGCAAGCTGTCAACATGGGCCTATTTCGGTCAATTGAGACCTGCATTACGAAGGGGGTGCCGCAGGGCTCCTGTTTGAGCCCGACTCTTTTTAACATCTATGTGGCACCCCTGGCCAGAATTCTGAGAGACTTTGGGTTCATCCCCGTCTCCTACGCGGATGATACCCAGATCCTATTCCCTTTTAAAAAGCTCACATATGAAGTGAGGATGGCCTTTTCCGAAGGCATGAAGGCTGTGGCAAATTTGATGACATCGAATTATCTCCAATGCAATGTAAATAAAACCGAAGTTGTGCTTTTTGGGGAGGTAAGAACGTTGTGGACACCGGACTGGTGGCCATGTGAGCTTGGCCAAGTGCCAGTACGTAAACAGGTAGTAAAAAACCTAGGAGTTCGTCTTGATCGAGAGCTCACGCTCAAACAACATGGCAACTGGGTGGTTGGCCAATGTTTCCACGTTATTGGACTCCTACGAAAAGTTTTTCCAATCCTACCGGACTCCATCAGAAAAACCTTGGTACAGGCACTAGTGTTGAGCCGCCTGGATTATTGCAATGGACTCGTGTTATCAGCTAATGAGAGTGTCCTTGCAAAACTCCAGGTAATACAAAATACTGCAGCGAGGCTTGTGCTGAATGCCCCTCCAAGAACGCTATCAAAACCCCTTTTGGATAAATTGCATTGGCTTTCAGTCCGTAAGAGAATCAATTTTAAAATCTGTTGTCTGATTCATAAGAGCTTACATGGATGTGGACCTTCCCACTGGAAAGATAAATTCATCCCATACAATCCCACACGTTCCCTCAGGTCAAGCAGCCAACTTTTGCTGAAAATTCCAACCACAAAGAAGGTCAGACAGGGTGGTAAAGCTTTTTCGGTTGTCGGACCAACTCTGTGGAATAATCTCCCTCTTGAGCTCAGGCAATGTCCAGAACTTCTTAATTTTAGAAAAAAACTCAAAACATTTTTATTTTAACTGAACTGTACTGTATTCTAACTGTTGCTGCTGGTTTCTTTCTTTCTCTCTCTTCTCTATCTTCTGTGCGCAGAGATACTCTGTATAGAGTCGATTCTAGCGCGTTACAAACCATGAATAAATAAATAAATGCACCCAGTGGTTTACCACCGTTAGTTGGGCCGCCCAGGGGAATAGCTGCCCCATCATACTGCCCTCTTGTTGACTTCTGAAGAGAAATTCTTGGGGAGCTGCCGTCCTACAACAGTAGTTGCCCATAGTTCCCGAGCTTCATCTATCATGAGTGTACGTGAGGACTCACAGACCTTCCTGTAGTATGACGTGAACTCCTCCGCAATATCTTCCCCCGCCTTCCCATTGTACCATCTCTGCGCTTGATTTTACTTACCCACCGCATTGCTTTTTCCCTGCTGTCCAACCATGCCAACAGCTTCCCTGCCTTGTCTTCAACTTCACCGAGGTATTGTTGTACTGCACGGTATCTATCTCTGGCCACGTCTTCTGCGTTATCTCGGAATTCCCTTTGTTTATGTTCAAGATGATGCTCTACTAAGGCATTACCACCTAGTATCAGTTTCTTTTCTAAGTCGGTCTAGGTTTTCTAATTTGGCCCTTTTCTCCGTCTTGTGGCCGGCCACTAGGGAAATCCCTTCCCCTCTAATCCCTGTCTCATATGCTTCCCATAATGTGTTGGCGGAGAATACCATGCCATCATTTTCTGCTATTTAGTTATCAGTGGCCTCCTGTAGTTTAGTGTGGATTTGTGGTACTTTGAGATACCATGGGCTCAACTCGATGCGTGTGATTAATGGATCCAAGATCATAACAGGATCATACTGAGCAGCGGTCAGAAATCCCACGTGCCAAGTGGTGTGTGTCACGAAAACATGGGAGCAGATGAGCCAGTGTGAATATATAATCAATACGGGAAAGGGAACCGTGCGCCCATGAATGATGAGTATACTGTCCAGTGGTGGGGTTTCACGCTCTCCAAATGTCTATAAGTCCTAAGGCTGACAAGAAATCCTTTAAATTAGTACACAGTTGTTCTTGTAACTGCGCTGGCCACCGGTCTATTTCATAGGAAATGCCTGTATTACAGCCCCCTCCCATGATCAGGTTACCCGTTGGGAGGTCTAACAATAGGGCACCCAGTTCTGACAATAAATGTGCCTGAAGTCGCGGTGGAGCATAAAGTGAAACACTATTGAAAATCTGACCTTTCCAAGTACCTGTAGCTGCTACATATCTACCGCTGTCATCATGTATGCTCGTATAGAGTGTAAAAGGAAAAGAGGAGCGTATTAGGATGCTAACCCCGCTGGATCCTCTGGTGTATCCCGTATGCGCTATTAGTTTGTATCCCCACCTATTAAGCGCTCCATATTGTGTTCCTTGAATGACCACTTCAGGGCATACCGCTTTAAGTACTATAAAGCCACTCCTCATTTTATTTTATCTCCTAGGCCGTTAACGTTCCAAGAGAGAATTTTCAAACCTGTACGTCACTAACCTGTGATCCGAGGGAAATCTGACCACCAACTTATGTAGGCCGCGGCTAGGGGTGAGGAGGAGATGTCTATTCCTCTTTGCACATGCCATATTTCTCAACGAAGATCGTATCGCTGATTGAGTAAAAAACAGCAACAATCCGGAATAATCCTGACTAAAACATTGCCCAATCCCACCTTCCCACCTCCCTGCATGACAGATTAGATAGAAACAGACCGCACCCCTCGGAGAACATTAACCTATTTAGGGGGGAACCACAATCCAATCCTATTGATGTCGCCGCTACCTCGCCCCAACAATAGTACATTATTCCCACACAAAATCTATAGCAATTAAACAGGACTTATCGGTGAGACACCATCTGCTTGAGAGATACAGCTGCCACATTTTCAGGAGTCTCAGATCTTCCTATATCGGTAGGAGAATCGCTGGAGACCATACCCAAGGTGTGCAATCATTACCAAATGTCATTATGAGTCTTCTGCAGAGTCCAGCGGGCCTCTGTTGCATGTGGCAGGGGATCGCGAACATCCTTTCCCTTGGTAAACCCTCCTTTAGATATTTTGAGTCTGGGAGTTCTCTACCTATCCAGCCAATCCCACCTCTACTCCGGTGTAGTGAAAAACAAGGTTTTACCCTCTGTGAACACTCAGAGTTTGGCCAGAAAGAACATGGCATATTCTAGTTCCTTTTCTCTAAGGCCTTTTTTAACTTCCAAGAATAAACGTCTTTGCTTCCTGAGCCTTGTTGAAAAATCTAGAAATATAAAAACTGTAGATTTGTCCCAGCGCACTGGAGGTGACCCACATGAGGATTGCAGGATCAAATCATGGTCCCTGATTTTAAAGATGTGTTCTATGATGCGTCTTGGTGGGGCCCAGAATTCGGCAAGGTCCCTGGAACTCAGTGAGACTGCTCCACAGAAAAATATTTTGAGAGTCCTCGGGGTTTCAGGCATTTCAGGATAAGATCTTCAACAAAGAGATCTACTGTGGTGCCTTTGGCCTTTTCCAGCACTCCTATCATTCTCAAATTGTTCCAGCGTGACCGGCCCACCGCGTCCTCCATTCTGGCTTCAAGCACTTTAACCGACTCTCACAAGTGCCCCACTTGGGCTTGCAGTGTTTTGGTTTCAGTCTTGAGCGAGGTAATAGTTTGTCCAGCCTCTTTAACATGGGCACTGATGTTTCAGTGTTACCCCAGAAGTTACTTAGTCAATTTTGACTTCAAGCAAGGTCTTGATATCTTTAACCACTGCCATAATATCCTGTAAGGTCGGAGGCTCAGTAGAAACTGTATCCTGATTGGCGTCTTGAGATTGTTGTTGTTACAACACCTGGGGGGCAGGGGGCACCATTCTAAGGTGTGCAAATTTTCCATCTTGGTTTGCGACATCATGTGCGGACCCCTGGTTCCCGACATCTCAGTCAGACCCACTGCAAGCCAAGACTACTCAGGCCCACAGGACCCTCAGATCTGTGAAGGGGACGGGAGGCACTGAGGGGTCCTTCCCTGCCGCCTACCTGTGAAGGCAAAAGGCTCTCCCAGTCGCCTGTTGGTTAGTGACTGTCCCGATCCAGCACTCCCCCCACCGCCGAGTATCACTTCAGACTCCTGGTTTATTCCGGATGGCCTGGTTAGCCCAATCCATCTCCTCCTTTGGGCTATTGCAAGGGGTATTGAGCCTGTGTCCTGATGGGGGCCCGCTCAGGTTCACCTGTGATTCAAAGAGGGGGGCCCGCCTCACCAGTGTTCCAACCCCAGGAACCAAGAAGGGGAGAAAGACCATGCTGCTCCCCTCTCTGCGGTCTTTATTGCACTTTCAATCTGTGTAGTAAAGTCAGCCAGTCAATTGCCTCTTTGGTCCACATTGGGGTGTCTGCCCAAGTTAACAGCTCACCTGACACATCACCTCACAACCACACCAGGGCAGTGTTGTTTCCGGGGGCTATTCCTGCATCTCAGCCCCCTCCACCCCAACCTGCTGTCAATGCACACACTTACTAATTTGATTGGTCTCAGCACAATGGTACTCCACGCAGTGCGGTAGCCTCACTCTTCATTTTCTCACTGCACCGCTTGAAAGAGACAGGGCTCGATTTATATCAGGAGTATCTGCGAGGCATGGCACGTTGCTATTCTGAATCAGGGTGCCCCCTTCAATATTGTCATCTGCAACAGGTCCGGGAGGCCTAGTCAGGCCCCGGGTGGAGTCTCACCCCTCCCCGAGGCTCGCAGATCATCTCCTCTGCCTCCGTGAAAGTCGCACTGCAACTCGGGCAGATGTCTTGTTCCAGGTCCCCTTTTCTTCAGCGCCGCTGTCTCACTAGAACCTCAGTTACCCCTGCGAGGTGTCTCCATTTGCCAACAGAGCAGGTCTTGGGGTCACCACAGCGTGCGTTGGCTGATCCCAGCCAGCGCAGCTGCCACCTCCGCAGCACTGGGATCACCAGCCAAAGTGCACACGGGGAACTCCTCCGTCAACTCTCGGCCACACTAGCAGGTCAGTCCCTATTCGCTCCGGGCATCTTCCTGCTCCATGCCGTCCTAGTGTTAGTTTGGGTCACCGGGATCCCAGCTATCACTGCAGGACTCCACCGCCTACTGGTGGAGCAGGTCCCGGGGTCTCTGCCGCATAAGCAGGCCGCTCTCAAGGGCCGCAGTCGCTATCGCTTGCCTCACCGATTTGACCATCCACAACAGTCACGGGGAACTCAAACGAGCCTCCCCCTCTTGGGATACTAACTTTATGCAGGATAATGACAGATTTGGGAGGTTTTAATGCAGCGCCGTCGGAGCTTCAAAAAGCTGCAGCCATCTTGGTTGGCTGCAGGCCACACCCCCATGTAGATGGATCCTTGAATTCCCTTAAGATTTTGGTCACAGACACTTCTTGAAAGTGCTAAATGAAAACATACGCTGATCGGTGTCGATGAGCCCAGGAAACAGTTTGGTCAAGCAGAAAGGAAGCAGAAAAAAAACACTCTGTTTTCTGTTGATCTCCTAAGGGTTTTCACGTGCAAAGGACACATGGTGATTGTACATGGTCTTTCACTTTAAGCACCAACCTCAATGACTGTCAGCTCCTACAATTATGAATGAGGCAATCCCACCTAACAGTCCGAATATGACTCGTTACAACGCGAGCCATTACTCCGCCTGCCGTTACAACTTGGCTGCTACAACGACCGCATTGCTCCCACGCAAAGCTATTACTACGCAAGACATTATATCGACTTGCAGTAGATGTCACATTGACATTAGAAATGTATAATTTACTATTCCAACTCCAGCCTACGTAACAGTAGAGAAGGTGTCGGAATAGTAAACTATACTATTTCTAATGTTAGCATGCCATCTACTGCAAGTCGATGTAAGAACTTGCATAGTAAAGGCATTGCTTGGTAACAGCGTGGTTGTTGTAACAACCACGTTGTAATGGCATTGTGATGTGATGTCCATGTTATTAGGGTTGTTTCTCAAAAGTCCAGATCAATCATCACAACATGTTCCATCGGTGCATGATCAGACTGCCCCTCAACCATCTCATACCACTTGACCTGGCGAACTAGTCCGAGCACCTCAACAACTTATTGAAAAAATATAATGTGCTGTTGTTTTTACTTTTTATTTAAGAAAGTGGGTGATGTGCTGTTGTAAGACTATGTGCTATGGGACCCTTGCTGCTCAGGGCAGACTCAACAAAGGAATTGCGAAACTTACTGGGAGGTGGTAAGGTGTGGTCAATAACGGTTATAATGTAATCAAAGTGCAGTGTGTGATCGTATGCTGAAGAATAAAGACATCTGTTACAGAGCTCTGTGTGTGTCGCCCCCAACTCCGCTCTACTGCGTGACATTTGAGCCTCATTGAGTCCTCATCTAGGAAAAGAGACTCCATCTGATTGGCGCCCCTGATTCCCTTGTAGACCCAGCTAACTGAACAGAGCGACCAGTTGCTAGGCAACCAGCTAGCCACCATTCATCTCAACCTATGACACTAGTGCATAGCAGGCATGGCCGGACTGGGAACAGTGATCAGCCCTGGCAGATTACTGCTCGACCAGCCCCAGGAGCGGGTGGTGTGCTTGTGAGAAGCACCACTCCTGCTTCTGTTACAGGGGCAAAATAGGCACCCACGGGTTCAAAACCAGCCCCAACCCCTCTGACCAACCAGGGAAATGCCTGTGTCCGCTGCGCCAGTCTGTGCCCCAACCATGCCCAGTGCCAGAATCTCTACCCACTGACCCTCCAATGTAACTCCAGGTTCAGTCTCCGAGGAATGGACCCAGGATGCCGCAGCACTCACTGCTGCACCCGCTCACCCAAAGAAATCAAAGGAGATTCCAACTGCCTCCATAGCAACTTCACCTGGACATGGGCCCCTACAAAGACCACCGACCACCGGACCAAACTATAATGCAGGCTGCTCAACATCCGCTCCCTGACCAAGCACGCCATTTACTTTGGGACACCATCACCACCAAAGCACTGACGTAGTGTTCCTTGCAGAGACCTGGCTCAAGGACTCCTCAGCCCCTGACATAGCTACTGCCACTCCAACTGGCAACCAAAGACTCACAGGGACTGTCCAGGCAGACCCGGAGGCGGAATTGCCCTCATCCATAAGGACAACATCTGGTTCGCCACTTGTTCTGATGACCCCCTCTCATTTGACATGGAGTACCTCCACTTCTACCTCCACACCAACGCCAATTCAACCGGCAGAGGTATCCTCGCCTACAGACCACCAGATCCTGACCTCCCTTCTGCAACACCGGGTCCAAAATCATCGCACCCCTCGCCTTGGAATCCAGACATTACCTCATCTTTGGCCAACTCAAATTCCACCTCAAAGACCTCTAAGACACTAACTCAGCCACCATGCTAGACTCCATAGACAACCTGTGCCTCAAACAGATTGTCACCAACCCTACACACATCGCCGGCCATACCATCGACCTTATCTTCACTTCCAGTGACAAGATGCGGTTAAACCACACAACCAAGCTCATATGGATGGATCACAGCATTGTCCATTTCACCATCGCTGTCACCCGACATGCCACCGTCACCCCTTCCCCACCTGCCACCAAAGCTGGAACAACAATACTAAATCCCAATGGGTGACCACCTTCAACCCCACCACCCTCCACACATCCAATGACATCAGTCAAGCCACCGCCTGCCTATCTGAGTGGATCACCACTAGCACCGACTCCATTACACTCATTCAAACCCTCAACAACAGAAGAACCAACAAGCATGCCAACTGGTTCACCCTGAACTCAATGCAGAACAATGCAACTGCAAACCTCTGGAGAGACACTGGCACCCCAGCAAAGAGCCAGGTGACCATATAGCTTTCAAGACAGCCCTCAAGACCTACCACCATGCCATCAGAAAATCTGCATTTGCCACCAACCACCACTCCACAAACCACACCAAGGAACTATTCAACATTTTCAGAGAACTCTCCTTCCCATAAGCCATCAAAAGTACCATCCAGCCTTCCCAGCCCCTCTGCAACTCACTAGCCGACTTCTTAAACTCAAAAATCGCCAATATCTACAAAAACTTCAAACCCCAACCATTGCAGCCGGATCTTCCCGCTCCTCTCACCAACTTCCTACACGACATCCTGACCGACTGGACATCGCTCTTCACCGAAATCACAGCATCCATCCTAACCTCCTTCCACTCCAGAGCTCTGACCGGCTCCTTCCTCCACATCTTCAACCTCGGAAAAAAATAAATCGGACACCCACTCTGCAGCATCATCCACTTGGTGTTCAGCTCATCCACTTTCCAAGAAACCTGGAAGCACGCCAATGTCAAACTCCTTCTGAAGAATCTCCCAGCAGACCCATCCAACCTCAAGAACTACTGCCCCATATTGTGCATCTCCTTCCCAGCAAAGCTACTGGAGAAAGATGTCAATTGCCAGCTCACAGACTACCTGGATTCCAACCACCAGCTTGACCCCTCCAAATACAGCTTCTGCTTGAAGCACAGCACAGAAACCACCGTTATAGCCACCAGTGATGACATCAGAGCCATCCTTTGCCATGGCGAATCACCAGCCTTGATCCTCCTTGAACTGTTAGTAGCCTTTGACACAGTCTCCCACCACCTCTTTATCCAAAGTCTTGACCACATCGACATCTATGGCAAGGCCCTCAAGCTGCCATCCTCTTGTCTCACCAGATGCACTCAGAGAATCTGTCTCCACTGTACACCTCTGACCCCAAAACATCATCTGCTGCATACCCCAGGTTTCCTCACTCAGCACCCCACTGTTCTACATGACTCCGCTGGCACCCACCGCTCGCAACCACGGTCTCAACATCATCCCCAAAGTTCACGACACACTCCCCCTCACCGAAGACATGGACACTACCAGAGTAAACTTCTAGAATGTCATGACTGACATCGCCACCGGATGAGAACCAACTGCCTCAAGCTCAACACCGACAAAAAGCAAAGTTCTCCTCTTCTGAAGACCTCACCGTGGGATGGCTCATCACGGCCCTCCACCATCAGACCAGCACCTACTTCCACCACACACATTGGCAACCTCAGAACCACCCTCATCCTCGAGCTCTCCATGAGACACAAGTCAGCGGGGTTGCCTTCACCTGCTTAAGAACCTTCAAAATGCTCCCAACCAACACCAGAAGTACAATCACTCAAGCCCTCAACACCAGTCGACTAGACTACAGGAATGCCCTCTATGCTGGAACCACCACCCTCCTACTCCAGCACATCCAAACAATCCAGAACGCAGCAGCAAGAATTATCCTGGACTTGCCCAGATGATCTCACATCACCCACACCTCCATAGCCTGCACTGGCACCCCATCAAGAAGAGATGCCACTTCTAGCTGCATACCAAAGGGGGTGAGTGTTTGATTTGCTCAAACGCTCCGTCCATCATTCCCTTTGGTATCGCTTCAAGCTGCGTACACACACCAACAAAGACCTCCACAACACACTACCAGAATACCTGAACAGCCGCCTGACCTTACACCAGTCCACCAGAAACCTGCAGCCTGCCTCCCTGGCCTTGAACGCCATTCCCTGCATCCATCGATGTTTACGTGGACGTGCCTTCTCCCACCTCGCAGCCAATGCCTAGAACTTCCCCTTCCATCTCCAAACCTCTGCCTCCCTCGCCTCAATCAGGTTTGGACTCAAAACCTGGCTGTTCGAGGTCCTCCACATCACGCAGCACCTGGATATCCCTTGGGGTGATTACAACATGTTACAAGTACTGATTGATTCATTCATTCCCATGCTCTCTGGCTAGAGAGGATGCTACAGATGAAAAGCAGAGCAAAGCCAATTTGTCAGCAAAGAGATCGAGGCCTAAGGAACTAGGGGGAGTTTTCATACAAGATCTGTTTCCTTCTCAAAAGAAACCTTCTCACAGACGACAGTACAAAAAGTGCAGCAGAATACCTGTCTGCTGTGACAATCGAAGATTACCAAAGCCTTATATAAAAGCCATAAAGCAGCAGCTATGAAATTGCAATGCTTTGGCAATAAAGCAAGACAATCAAGCGTTACTGAATTCAACTGATCTGGTTTAAATTGGAAAAAGAAAAAGAGAACATAAGAGAGTTAAAGATGGCAAAGATAGTAGGAACTAGAGATTGTTGGAAGATCGCTTGCTGACATAGACTTTGAAGCTGACTAATAAGTAACATGCAACATGCGATCGTAGACAGGAGCCAGAAAAAGAAGTTGAAAATTTAGGGCAGAGATGAAGGAAAGGGAAAGAGAGAGATGTAAAATTACATTTTAGACCAGAGAGTGTCATAAAGATGAAAGACTCACATTGGAGAGGCTTTTTGTTGCAGGCGTTATTTTGGCATACTTCAACTCTCAGCTGATATGAGCCTTTTGTTACTGCACTCCTGATCATAACGTTCTTGGTTTTCAAAGCTGAGCAATTCTTCAGGGCACTATAAATTGGGTCCGAACCCTCTGGATATGAAAAGAAGAACACAAATAGCATTTGTATGCAATTCAAACTGACCAAAGCAACCTCAGGGCATCAACTGCCATGGCCATCACAACAGGCTTGTCCTGATATTGACACACAAACCTCAAGAGGAGACAAAACATGATAGCAAATTTGTGACTGGCAGAGACTTTCCTTTTTAGTATGCCCCATCATCTTTCAGGGTGAAAAGCCCTGTTCAGAGTTCTGCTCAATCGAAAATGACATTGCTCATTCAAAATACCCAAATGTATAGTTTTTGTGACTGTATTTTGGAAACAGACATAATCTGTTGCATTATATTTTATGTGATGCATGACACCTTTCTTTCTATTCACATTGGTTACCTTCTTTTATTTTATTTTCTTCTTTGAGCTACGAGGTTATCACACATCGGAGCCCCTTTGTGGAAAGTTGAAAGACACCTCAAATGTAAAACTGAACACTAGGGACTCAAAGTGACTTTCTTTGCCAACCTGCTCTGTAGCTGTTGTAATCAACATTAGTATGTTTTTACAACGTCCCATTGATGAGATTGTCTGCCGATAGCTATTGGGCTACATACTGCACAGTCCAAACAACCAGAGACCGCTGCCAGTGGCTTTCATGCCTGTCTGACAGAGATTATGAGCTGGATGAGTCGAAACTTCCTCAAGATAAACACCGATAAGATGGAGGTACTGGAGTTCGGTAAAGGCCATTCCCTGTGGTATCAAACCTGGTGGCCAACAGAGGCAGGTGAATGCCCCTGCCCTACTACTAAGGTCAAGAACCTAGGAGTGATCTTTGATGATCAGCTCAACTTCGCGGCCCAGGTCAATCGTCTGACTTCCTCTTGCTTCTTCTTCTTGAACAGCTTACAGAAGATTTTTCCTTTCATCCCGCAGGAGCTTAGGAAAACTTTAGTAGTAGCACTTTTTTTTCACAATTAGACTACTGCAATGTTCTTTTTATTGGCATCGTCACAGAGGATGAAATTACAATCACTGCAAAATGCGGCAGCACGATTGTTACTAAATATTCCCAAAGGCCATTCCACCTTGGCAGCCACAAGGTCACTTCATTGGCTCCCGATCCAGCAATGAGTGAAATTTAAGGCCCTCTGTCTGGTGCATAAGGCCCTTTATGGAGGTGGTTCAGTGGAGATGCAGAAAGTGTTCTCATGGTACACCCCCACCAGAATTCTTAGATCTACAAACACAGGCCTTATCCATGCTCCTAAAATTTAGAGAGCAAGATGGGGGCGGTCAGAGTCTATCATACTGTGCAGCCAAGTTATGGAACCAATTGCCTTCTACCATGAGACTTCAACCTAACCGGCAGCTTTTTAGGAAAATGCTGAAATCTTGGCTGTTTCCCTCAAATTAAATCATCGGTGTTACTGCCCAGTCTCCCTCCGTACACTCTGAGTGCCAAGAAGCCGCGGCATTCAAGCGCTTTAAAAATGACTATCCTATCCCATCTTATCCATCTCACAAGTAAGGTGAATATGATCTCCAGCAGATGTCCCTGATAGGATGGCTGCCACAAATAGCAGACAGGGAACACAGGTGAAAAAAAACAGCAAAAACCTCCATTTAGTAAATGTTTTGACACAAATTTCTACCCACTCTTATAAATATTTTAAAAATCAAACATAATTGAAAAAAAGCATATTTAGAAATCACAAGTAAATGCACTTCCAATTGTGTACTATAAACTAGATGTAGTGCTTTGTTCTCTAGATTTCTATCCAGAGCTTTGGAGAAAGTAGACAAAATAGATCCAAAATACTGCCCTAGAATCAATTCTGCTTGCTCTAATTGGATATGGAATAAAAAGATGACAATATATCATCCACGTACCGTGATGTCCAGATGTCACTCTTGTGAAAAAATAGATTTCATTCAAAAATAGTGTTTTACATTGGTTAGTTCAGTTATTGTATCCTGTACAAGGCCACATTTTGAAAAGTGCATGTTTAAATGTTGTGCACGACAATTTGTTTTCATTTAGTTTTCAGAAAATCAATGAAATTCAGCTCCAGCCACAGTTTGCCTCTGTACTTGAAGTAACAACTGATGATTACAAGAATATGACCTAAACATCAGTTTCACAGTGCATTGTACTAAGTTGCATCTCCCATGTTTCTGTCAAGTGAATATTGTTTTCTAACAGATGTTTTGAGTTAGCAGCTATATTGGTTTAATGAATGAGTAACATTTTTGCGGTACCTTACTACATAAAACATGCTATGAGATTATGTTTGTTCTTTGTCATCAACATTATAAAAGATGTGCTAATTGTGAAGGTTTTAATCGGGCTGTGATTACTTAATTTCTTTAATATACATTGCTTTATTGCATTTATTAATTAATTTGGATTCTAATTTGAACTAAATTTTTTGATTCCTGTAGTGATAAAGTTGACATTTGAATGAATGTAATTAGAAAGGATTGAAGGCAGAAATCAGTACCTCAATGATTATAGGCACAATGCAGCAGCCACGTTGTAATGTGGAGACTAGTGATGTTTCTCAGTAAAAAAATGTTGTCGGAAAAGAGGAATCCCTCTTTTCATCTGTGAATCTCCAAAAAGGTCCTGAGGTTCCAAAAATACCTTTTATGTGATTTGACTTTAAAAAAGCAGAGAGATTATCCTTTTCTGAAGCATCTATATATTGTGCAGCAGATAGCTACACTGTACACTACCACAGGACACCTCCAGACCGTCTAATGATACTTGCTGATGGTTGCAGAAATTCTTTGTTGGAACATGCTTTACACATGTAAAAAATCTTAATGCACCATACGTCAGAATAGAAGCTTTGAGTAACTATATTGATGGCCACTGTACTGGCAGCTATATGCATACATTGGTTATGCAACAGTACTTCTCCGTTCATTGACTTTCTGCATAACCCGGTTCATCCTGAATTGTGACGCTCCAACACATTGATGGTCAGCTGCACTATACTTCTCAAGACTACCATCAGCTGGTCAACCTTGTGAGAAACTTTCATCACATTTTACCTTAGTAGAGATTGGATGACCCCTTTTCCATAAAACTGCCTACATGAACTCCTATCAATCTGCTCCAATTTGTATGTTTTATTCCTTTGACTAGTATGCTTTTTTGTAAGCTCTGATTCTTCTGTGTCTTCCTCCAAGATCCTGCAAACTGTGCGCTGATTAACTAAATTAAGGGCTTTCTGTCTTTCATGCATACACTCTGGATGGCCAGAAAGGGCTCCAGAGAGGACCTCATAATGAGACCCAGTTTTAGCTGAACTAAAATACAAATCTGAATAGACCTTCCCCAGAATGAGAAATCAGGAATTTGACATGAACCTATAACAGTAGACCTGTCACTTACTACAAGCCTCAGAGAAGTAGTCGGTCTCAAAACACTTTTCACATCCAGAGGCGAATAGACCTTTTCTAACTTAAATAGTTGTATTAAGAGCAAGATGAAAGGCAGGTCCCTTCTCACTGCACAATTGAAAAGAAAAAGGAAAATTAGTCCACAATTCACTGATGATGATTTCAAAACTCATCTCACAGACTATGCTAACATTTCAAAAATATTTGCTTCCTTTTTTGAGTTGCCTCTCTAATTCTGACCTGAGGAGGCTCCTGCAGCTGAAGAGGCTTTCCAAATCAATCACAAACTACCAACTGGTTAAGTAATGCTTAACTATTATTGAGACTTCAAAATTATGGTTGAGGAAATTTAGAAGGCATCAATGATATGCTTTCTGGCAAAGCCTCTGCAGAAGATGACACCCCGAATTCAATAAAACAACTAAGGTTCAACACACTCCACTACTGTACAATTTGGTTTTAAAGATATGAACAATACTGGTTCACTTGAACCTTAGCAGAATTCAACAAAGCCTTTATTTCTCTTCAACCCAACCCTGGGAAAGATCCCATGCTCTGCACCAATGTCCATCAAACTCATCTTATTAAAATGAATGCTAAATCATTAGGCAAGACTCTGGTAAACAGGCATAACCAGTGCCTTGTCCATGAATCACGCATAGGTTTTGTACCTGGTGTGTACTTCATGGATCCCTTTATGTACTCTCTCCAGTTGTTTGTGACACAAGGCGCCTGACCCAGGGATAGGTGTGGCACTGTCACTAAATGCTGAGAAAGTCTTCTATGAGTCGTAAGAGACTACTTATTTAGAAGTCTGGAAAAAAGTGTAAATGGGCCAGGAATTTGCCTGAAAACCAAAATGGCTGCATAATTATAAGAAGAATTCTTATGTACATTTTTGAGATTCAAAAAGTTGCATATTGCGACGTATGTGGTAGTATTTTAATCTAGAGTATTGGTTACATTACACTAGATACATTATTGAACCTGAACTTGGAGGCAAGGTAAGAGTGAAAAATGGTGAGCCGTTGATTTGAAGTCAGTAAATGTCACAAGTTTAAGGTGGAAGTGAAGAACCCGATTGCAAATAAATGACTACCTAAAAATACTATTTAAAATGCAGCTGAGAACAGCTAGGCATTCTAGATAAAACACAGCTATCCTCACAGACTGATCCATATTATGCAATAGGTAGAAACAGATATTTTCACAACAGGCCTGTGGCTCAGAGAGACTGGGTTTAGTATTGACGGGGTGCAGTTGAGTGATCCCCACCTAGAGCTTAGCAATAAGGGAGGCTGACATGGTGTAGCAATAGGCTGACATGGGACTGACTCTGCCCCAGCCCTACAATTCTTGCAGCAGCCCTGGTATGTAGTACAAACTCCCCATTCCTACTCATTACCTGTTCACCTCTGATTAGTCACCTGGTCATTTGTCCAAGAGCTAACTGTACGTGCATAGGCCACATTTCTGATACTAAACAAGCTCCATCTTGTATTCATCATGTGAGCGCATTGCTGCAGCATTAACACATGCATAGGCTTCATCTTGACCAACAACTAAAATGGCATTTTGCGGAGCCCATCTACTGACAGCATGGAAGGCAAGGGACAGAGATATGGTGCTTTCCTTGGCAGTGTTCCTCAAGGTTGCTCCTGGGCTGGGAAGCATATGCTGTTTTCCTAATGGTATTGATTGTACCAGGATGGAGTTTTTATGCTTTGAGTGAATGCACAACTGTCTTCCTTGCTGAAGAACCAAGCTGTTGGGCAATTTTCCACTGTGGGATAAGGCTGTATCTATCTGTTCATAGAGTGTATGTGTCAGACATTGCGTGAGCATCAGCTCGGTGTGCGTCATTCAGCTGAATGAATTTCGCTCTCAAAGAACATTCCTGCTAATGAAGTTTACTTAAGGAATGACATTATACCATGAGGATCTCTTTAACTGTCCAGCACCTACCACGGTTGTACTCAAGAATAGCAGTCTCACAGCCTTCCACAGTCGGGCCGCAGGTCATCAGCTCACCAGAGCAGTCCTTACTTTGTAGGCTCAAGCAGACTTCACACTTGATAGCATTTCCTAAAGAAAAATTATAATAAAAACAACATACAATAATAATAATTACGATAATAATAATAATAATAATAATTTACTACTAATAGTAACAATATTAACAATAACAATGATAATAATAATAATTAGACACAAAATGCACTTTGACAAAAGGTTTCCATCAAGTATCCCAGTGTTTGAGTCATATATTAAAAAGGATTTATAACCTCTCAGGACTCTTTGTCAGTTGGACCAGGATTTAAAGGTACTGCCTGTGCACAATCCCATCTGGTCTTTCACTTTAACCACTGTCTTCTTTATATTTTGTTTCATGGGGTGGGAGAGAGAGAAACTCTCCATTGGAAGGTGTCTGTGTGGACTGTTATATTGTGTGGCTGAGGTATGTGAGAGACACAATAGTGCAACAAGACCTGGGGAGGGCAGAATGTGAGATATGGTAAAAGAGGGCAAACTCTCCACCACACTCCTAGCCTGCTTACTGTCCTGCATACCTCTTTACCACAACAGGTTCTGCCCCCCCCCAGAGCTATGATATCCAGTGGTGTTACAAAGTACTGATACGCAAGGCAGTGCTCAGATAGGAGGTGCTGCATGAAGAAAGAAGACTTTTCTGGAGCTTTTTTATTTAGCAATTAGGGTTCAACTTAGTGTACATCCTATGAAAGAGAACATGTGATCCACTCCCTATGTTGTGATGGTAGGAGACAAAGAACAGATAGTTCAGTTTCTATGGATGTAGTGGTGTTTCTTCTGCTACTTGGGGGAGAGGAGCAGAACCTTGCACATCTCTTGTGACCTGCACCAGGCATTGCTTTCCCACTGCTGTGTTAGCACCACTTCCTATAGGGGAGATTGGCCACCAGGAGCACATTTTAAAGAACAAAGGGCTGCATCAGACACCACTTCACTGGGGTGTGTGAATGCTGAATGGACACTACCAAGGCCACTACATGGTACGTATATTTAACTTCTTAGGGCCCAGGGCTTCACTTCATGGGAAAGGGAGGAGGAGGGCGGGTTGCATGGCATTGTGATGGGCTTAGATACGATCATTAGGTGAAAACAAACTCTTTTAAGGACATTATAAAACATAACAGTACAGAATGCCTCTGTTCTTTCGAACAGTCACGTAACAGGCGTATTTAAAAAGCACATGTCCACCCCTTGGAGGGCTTTGGTGCTGAGTAACAAGTGTTTATTATTACCTGACTTGATGACACTCATTTATAGACCTCAGAAGAATGAATTTGAGTCTCTAGTGCCCTCTAATTAGTTTCTTACCACTTTAAAACATTATAAAACACACATATTTAGCATATGACGCAAACAAGAGAAAATGTTATTATCACCTTCTTTCCAAAGCTCCCAGGTCTAGAGCCTCCATAACTGTCCAGCACCCTCCAGTCCCCAAAGCTCCCCACACCTGCCGCAACATGTCTCTAGAGGTCATGAAACCTCTCCACTGCCCTTCAGTGCCCACAGTCACACCCCCCAAGAGCAAATGTATACTTGTAAAACTATGCATCCATCCTGCAAGTGGTGTTTCCACTGGAGATAGTGGAACTCACAGACATAGAGTAGCAATGTCCTGGACCTCGATTACCCAGGAATCAGACTCCCACTGCTGAGTCAGAAGTCTGAAGTTGCTGCAGATCGGAGGCGGGGGGGTGGAGCATGGAGCACAGAACAGAGAGTGGATAGCATGACCCCAAATTGCTGTCTACGCTAAGGCCCGCAACCTACATCGGCCATGCTGGGGCTAGCTAGGCCGTCTGACTGAACACCGCCATCGGTACTGGCATGCATCTCCATTTTCTACCACACATCCTGACCATACTGCCCTTTCTCCTGCACAACACATGCCACCTGATGCTAATGCCTATTCCTTGCAGCTACATGCAGTGCAGAATCCAATTGCCTGTGATGGCCTCTGAGGCAGCTGAAGCTGAAACTCCCATGTCCCTTCCCCTGCAACACCCTGCCCCAGTCTCGCTTGCCACAACCAACAAGGACAGAGTGGAGCAAAATAGGTACGGGATCTAAGGCTCGAAAGGTGAGAGGCAGACACCGAAGCACCAGAAGCAGGCCCCATTTCAGTTTAGCTCTCACAGGCCTTCTGGTCCCGAATTAGACCTGCATCAGTCTTTCAGTCTTCAGGGAAATGAGGTTGTAGCACAGGCCACAGAGAGACAGTAAGGAGTAGTGAGGGCTAGCAGTCAATCTGTGGCCAAAGCCACCCAGCAGGGTGAGCAGACCTAGAAACCTGCAACTTGGTTGAGCCCTAAGTGTGTGGAAGTGGCCTGATTAGGATTGGGCTTAGTTTGTAACCTGGGTGAGCTTCCATCCACTTGCATCACGCTGGCCCAGCCTTCAATTATTCATAGACACATCTTCTGAGACTATAGGCCTGATTTAGAACTTGGCGTACAGGTTACTCATCACATCATTGAAAGGCACCCCATCCTCCAAAATGTAAATCCTATTAAGTCTCTATGGGATCTATATTTTGGCGGGCAGGATATCTATCACCGAAATGACTGGGTAACCCATCTCCCGAGTTCTAAGTAAGGCTCTATGTTTGCAAAGCGCACTAAAGATGGCCTTGACATGGGTAATGTGTTCCTCCTAGAAATTTAAATAGATCCGGATGTCTTCTATATAGACAACTGCGCATTGATCAATCATTTTCCGTAGGGCCTCGTTGATAAAACAGAGGAAGGCTTTGAATGCGTTCCAGAGTCCGATAGAAAAGGCATGATGAGATATTCGTACAAACCAAATTTGGTACAGGAAGCTGTCTTCCACTCATCACCCTCTCGGACTCTTACAAGATGGTAAGTACCCCACAGATCCAGCTTGGTGTAAATATGTGCATTCTTGACTTGATAAATGAGTGTGGAGATTAGGGGAAGAGGGTACCTGTTCTTAATAATGATTTTATTCAGGTCCCTCTAACCTAAGTAGGTTCTGAGCTTGGTTCTTTCTTTGGGATTAAAAACAGTGGAGAGGATGACGGACACTGTGAGGGCTGTATAAAATCTATTTGCAACATTTTGTCAAGGTACTGCCACACATGGGTGTTTTCCTTCTCTATTAGGGTATAATTAGGGCTACACAGAATTTGTGAGTCAGGCTGAAGATGTATCCTGCAATCGATCGGATGATGTGGTGGAAGAGTTGTGGCTTTCTCTTTATCAAATACATCTGCAAAGTCCTGGTATTGTTAAATGAGTTCAAAATAGCTTAAAGAACAGAAGACAAGAGGCATTTGGAAAACAGGAACAGTTTATTTAATTAAACATTACAGCTGGAAGAACAGTTACAGGCACAAGATCTGAGGACTGTCTCAATTTACAATCTGTATGTGTCCTTCTTTTAAACATAACATTATGGGTTATAAAAGTTTATGGCATACCATATATTGTGAGGAATGTTAGTTGCTGCCTTTGGAGTCATTAATTAATTGTCTAATGGTGAGTCCTGGCCTCAGGTGGACACAATGTGGCCAGTGGATAACATGTGCAGATGACCGGCATGGGGAGAGGGTGAACACTGGTGTGCTAGGTTCTGATTGGCTTTGTGTTCCAAACTCAGGTGGCATCTGACTTTTTATGGTGTTTTAGGAGCATGCATACCCCCTCCGACCATGTGTTTTTTATCGGGGTAATTTCCCTTAACCCTTTTAATGTCACTGCACCTATCCATGGGATTTATGAAGAGTTTCCTGCCTGATCATTTGCCTGCCAGCTAGGCATCCTCCCACCCAGGAATGTACTTTGAGAGCGAAGTTCATTGACGTCTCAGGAACCAGTGCTCTCTAATTCCCCAACGACTGCTACATCAATCTGACTTTATAGAGGTTTTGCTCAACAATTGTTTATGCAAAACTGTGACTGCAAAGAAACCTCCTAGGTAACCCTGGCTACGATGGGGTTGTGTTTCTGGAGCCATGGAATGCCTAGTATCGCCTTGAGTGTTGGTGCATGGATTAAATAAACTAGATCTTTGTGGTTTTAGTAAGTGGGCCTGCAGCAATGCACTGCTATCAATAGTTTTAACCAATTCGAACTAGCAGTGGAGTGAGTGAACCCAGGAGACTGAAGGGCTGGATTGAACCTGGTTCCAAAAGGCACGTTAGAAGTTGGTTTGGGAGGTGGAACCTGCCAATGTAGCTTGGAAATCATTCAAGTATTTTGACAAGATTTGCATTTCAAACAGTAGGTTGCCTAACATATTGGCCAAATCAGAAAAGGAAATTTCCTGGAAATCCATTGTATCCGGGTGGGAATTTAAATGTGAGCTTGCTGTGCTGTCAAGCACTGACCTGTTTAGCCCACGAAGACACAACAGCAACTCAGGTTGCTATTTGCCAACTCCACCTGGTCATCTGATACCTATCCACAAACTCTACGTGGCTAGCGCAAGGATGCACCCGGGGAAAGAGATTTATATGAGAAAGAAAGAGAGAGAGATGTTGATTGTGCACTGGCTGTACTACGGGTGGCCACTAAGGCATTTGCTGGGATGTTGATGAGGACTGGATACCTTCTGTAAGAAGAGTGGTTGTTATGAAACTACTTCTAGCAATGTGTGTACATTCTAAGGGTAGATGGTTACATCAACGGGTACCTGCGGTAATCGCTTTTCCTGCTTTTGCTGCTCCCTCTCACCCTAGAAGGTCACAGGATTGCACTAAGCTGGACCCTGCAGCAGAGGGAGTCGTTACCGAGCTCGGGTCCCACAATACACAACCCATCCTCCCACTCTGAGGCTGGCACCTACCGATGTTGGGAGAAGATGGTGGCATTCTTGGCATTCTAAATGCTTGGGTGGTTAGTTCAGGAAGGGCTCATACGACACTACAAATTACAATATACACATAGGAGCTTATTTACAAGCCCAGTGCGCCGCCGGTACGTCACTTTTCCCATATTAAAATTGATGCACCGGTGACGCACGGGGCTTGTAAATGAGCCCCAGAGTACACAACATTAGCATACAGTGTTAGGAACTCCAGTGTTAATTAAGCACACCGGGGTTTGTGTAGGCTCTCAGTATTATACCATCAATATCTTGTCAGATCCACCATCTACCCTCTGCACCTCACTCCCTGGATTTTTCATTTATTTTTGATCATGAATCATTTATGAATAGATCTTTTTTGTTAGGATGTCTTGCTGATATCCCAGTCCTTCAATTGATCCGAAGCAATGACCTTGCTCTGGTTCAGGTTCAAAAGTATAATAATCCTAGGGGAGCTAGAGTAACATTCACATCTAAAGCTATGTCACCATTTAAAAATGTTGCATAGCGATACATTTTGTTGTTGTGGCATTGATTTTCTTATTCCTGAAGTAGAGTTAACTTTAAAAAAAGTGGTTTTTAATCTGCAATCTAATTCATATTCCGAAGTCTCTAACAGGGGCCTTTCCCATATGAAGAGAGAAAGCATTTTGCAGGTTTCCTTAGGTAAAGGAGGCAGGAGGGTCTCGCTTCTTGTAGAGGAAAAGACTCCGTATGATCCCCCTATAAATGAGGAAGATAAGAAATGGAGTTGGGTGGCAGGCGCTCAGAATAAAAATAAATCCCTAGATTTAAATTGTGGGAATTCCTCCTGGCAGGGATATCTCCATAATATCGTGGAACGCAGCCGGCCTAAACTCCAATAAAAATAAATTCTTATTATTGAAGGATCTGAACGTGGATATAATCGGTTTACAAGAGACCTGGATCACAATGGATTGGTCCATTGAAAATTATATAGTGCTGAGCCGGCCTGCGCTCCAAGTGAATAGAGGACATGCTAAAGGAGGTATCGCCATTATGCTTAGTACAAATTTTAGCTGGTCCTATAAAGAATTCTCCCATAATTCTAACTTGATTCAGGCAAATAAGTTACATCTTAAGGATCCCCAGGATCATTTAACCCTTTCAATGCGCATGACTGAGCGGTTCCGTCATGCGTGTCGGTTGCGCTGTGCGCATGACGGAACCGCTCCGTCATGGCCCCGCCCGTGCACAGAACCTTCAGCACAGCGCGGAAATCCGCGCCGCGCTGAAGGGGTTAAACACTCTGTTAATTGTAAACGTATACCTACCTCCAGATGCATCTCATGCCCACCTATTAAAAGATCTATTTGTTTTTATTTCCTCTATTCTGGAAAGGGAAGATTGTAAGTCTCTAATGCTAGTAGGTGATATGAATGCTAAAGTTTCCTCACTTAGGGCCTTATGTAGGTAGCCTAACATTTGCCACTTCATAAATACCGAATTTTACCGATTCGGTATTTATGAAGTGGTAAATGCTATGTAGGTGATCAGTCGGTAAAAATTACCGATTCGGAATTGGTCGGTAATTAAGAATCGGTATTTACCGATTCGGTAATGGTAACTGGCTTCCCATTGATTCCTATGGGCCAGGAGGCCCATAGGAATCAATGGGAAGCCAGTTACCATTACCGAATCGGTAAATACCGATTTGGTAATGGGGGAGCACAATCAAGGGTGGCAGGGTGTCACAGTGACACCCTGTTGCACCCCTTATTCCTGCATGTGTGCACATGTGGCACACATACATGCCCTAAGGGCATGTATGTCTGCCACATTGCACACTTTTAAGGGCCAAAAAATGCTTTTTCTAAGACATTCGTCATTTAACACCAACTTGTAGTTGGTGGTAAATAACGAATCCACACAACACCCACACACTCCCCCTACATCTCATATCAGGATTCGGTAATTACCGAATCGGTAAAATTACCGAATCGGTAATTTTACCGATTCGGTAAATTACCGAATCCTGAAATGTCCCCCCTACATACCAAAAGCCTAAATACCGGTCGGTAACGGTATATTTACCGAAAATCGGCCGTTACCGAGTGGTATTAGGCTACCTACATATGGCCCATAGTATCAGGGTATTTTCCAACACTGAAAAAAATGAAGCCCTAAAAAATAAAAATCCCTACGGCCCAATTTCTGAATAAGAACAGGACAGATAAAAGGGGTGCCTTATTACTTGAAGGTCTGAGAAGCTTAGATCTTATAATTGCTAATGGGAGGTTATAAAATGATATTCCTGCAAACTATACTCATAAGGCCCCAACAGGGAATTCTATTGTAGATTATCTAATTGTTTCCTCCGACTTTTTCTGTAATCTCATAAGCATGGAAGTATTGGGATCTGATTTTAGTGATCACATGTTGATCTGTTTTAAATTTAATTATACTTGTGCTAAGGTAGGCCTGTGGAACTTTAGAGGCAGCAATGTAGGGTTTCATGTAAATAATGGTAGAATTCATTGGAACATTCAAGCGGCAGTCAAAGTAAAAGCAAATTTAACAGCTCTGAAAAAAGGTCAGCTCTACTTAGGTATGCCCGAATATGATTCGTTTCAAATTGATATTTTGGAAGTTTTTTCCCATAATATTGGTTCTTTGGCTGCATCAAGTAAATCATCGCGTGTTCCAATTAAACAGAAATCTTATTTTAATCCATTGCTTATTCTAAATAGCGAAATCAATAAATTGGTGAGGGCAAAGTACCTGAACTTTTCGAATGAACATAGTAATTTAATCAACTTATTGAAGAGGAAAAGGCTGAGGAAGAAACACTCTCTGAAGCAATTAAAGGAAGATGGTGCATGGGTCCAGTTAAAAGAGGCAGCCTCCAAAAACAACTCCCAAAAATTATGGAAAGTAATTGCTGACTGCTACGGTACAAGAGTAAAATCTTTCCCCATTCCTGTTAAAGAAGAGAATTGGAAAATCCACTTGGTAGAACTCCACGCAGCAAATACTAACTCTCCTAGTTTCCTCCTCGCTGCCCCTGACCCTTTGGAAACTCATATACCAAACTGTGTACACTCAGTGAGTGACATAGTTGGTTTTATAAAATAAATGAGATCCTCAGGAGCAATGGGTCCAGATGAAATACCGATGACGGTAATTAAAAAGGAACAACTTTTGTGGGCTATGTTTTTAGCCCCTCTGTTTCACTTTTGTTTTTCTCAGGGGAAGACGCTGCCGTCGTGGCCCGAAAGTATTTTAATCCCCCTACAAAAAAAGGGCCCTAGAACTTATCCAGGTAATTACAGGCAAATAGCTTTATTAGATGCAGTGGGAAAACTATTTGCACTCAGTATTCTCGATCAGCTCATGGAATGTGTCATGGAGAATAAGGTCCTCCCTATAGCAGGTTTCAGGAAAAATCATTCCACCCAGGATAATAGTACCATGTTGAAATTAATTGAGGAGAAATATACGCTATCTCGCAGATCAAATGTTTACATGGCCTTCATAGATTTTGCTACTGCCTTTGATAAGGTAGATCGGCCGCTTCTTTGGAGGAAACTACAAAGTATGGGTTTGGGTTTGCCTGCTCCCCTGTTGTCCTTAATCATCGCATTACATTCTCAAACCTGGTGTCTGGTATTAATGGGAGGAAACCAAGGATTAACATCTGTAATTCCAATAGAAAATGGTTTGAAACAAGGTTGTTTATTAGCCCCGCTACTTATTTTCTTATGTTTAGCAGATTTACCCTGTCTTTCTAAGTGAGAGGGCGATGCTCCAAAGATAGGTAGCTGTCCTTTTGCATGTCTCCTTTATGCAGACGATATAGTAGTGATGGATCTTACTCCTATAGGGCTAAACAAAAAGTTGTCATCATTACAAAAGTATACAACAGCTCATTTTTTGAAGATCAATGTTTCCAAAAGTAAAATTTTAATTATGAAAAGTGACAGAAGCAAAAAATTAAGTAAATGTAATTGGCATATTGGTCTTGAAAAGTTGGAGGTGGTTGATTCATATTTATATCTAGGGTAATTAATCGCGAGCAATACGAAGAATAAACTTCATATTGAACACAGCTCCAGTAAAGCTATGTCCCACGCAACCGGTCTGCGCATTTTTTACAATAAAATCGGTAGAAGGCATTTTCTACATCTACTGACGGTGTTGAAAGCAAAAATTCCATCAACCTTACTTTATGCTATTGAATCAATCCCTGTAAAGGAGTTGAGTTTTTTAGAGAAGATAGAAGGCCAGATTTTACGAAATGTGTGTAATTTTAATACATTAGTTTCGTCAGCTGCTGTTAGATTGGAATTTGGACTGATAAGCACCTATATTCAAGGCATTGCCAGAGTTTTACGCTGGGGATACCAGTTAAAAAATAGTGAATTTTATTCACTAAGAGGTTTCATGAGTAAGGAAATTGGTGGTATGGGGGAGAAATACTCTTTAAATCGAGATTTCTCTCTGGCTCTAAAATTGTTGTGTGTTCAGGAGGAATCTGTGATTTCTCTACCGCTATGAGAATTCAAATCCTTTGAAAACAACTTAAGTGGTAAGATCAGCTCTAATAGATATATTGAGTTCTGTAATACTAAAGAGAGACTAAAGATAATAGCAAGGACTACTTCCCCGAAACTTCTTCAGAAATATTTAACTTGGAACTTAGATCATGGAACAAGATGCTGGTTCTCCTTATTTAGATGAAATCTCCTACCTCTAAATGATTTAACAGCACACTGGTCTCAGAATCCCAAAAATAGATTTTTTAAAAATTTTTGTGAACTGAGCATCCAGAACTTGGATCATGTTGTGTTCGTTTGTCCGGCACTGGCCTTTCATCGCCGTCGCTGGCTTAGACCGATGTTTTTACAAAATGGTGTTAAGGATGTAGCTTCAGCTCGCAACTTTCTTTTTAATCCCAAAAATAAAGCAGTGTGCGTAAAATTGTTCAACTTTTTAAAGGAATTTATGTACATATTTTAACTGTATATTTTCCAAGTGGGATATCATTTTTGAATTGTTGACTTCCTTGCAGTCGTTTTATCCTCTCTTAATTACAAATGTATTTCGCATTGTTCTGTCTTCCATTCTAAAGGCTTTATGCTCATCTAATTTTTAACCTTAATTTGTAAATTTGCACATGATTCGGTTGCATTCTACTTGTTATTTGCACATTTCAGGACATGCCCGGTTCTCTCACTGTTGGCTGCAAATTTCAAACTTTGATCCATGAAGGTGCTCTATGTTGTCCCGGCTGCTCTCTAATTGCTACTTGCACAACTCAGGATATGCTCTGTTTCCTCATTGTTGGCTGCCAAATTCTACATTTTATCCCTTGATACTGCTATATGTTGAAAAATAATAATAATTATTCGGACTGCCTTGTCATTCTGTATTCTTTCAAGTGGACATCATTGGAGTTCCAAAACTTTAATAAACTGAATTGAATTGAATACCATCAATATCACATAACTGAGCTGGGTGCAGGGTTACACACTTGCAGTGTTATCTGTATTGCTGGTTTGATCAATCTTTATACATCAAACGATATAGGCAGAATGCGCTATAAGTCTAAAACACTTTGCACACACAAGCGCTATGGACTTGCGCTAGACAAATCACTGTTATACTGCCAGTACAGATATCACTGCAATGCTCACGTTACATAATTCACTGTTATGTTCACAGTGCATACACAGAATGCGGGTAACACGGAGTGCACCAAGTATATAACATTAGTGTATCACACAAGCAAAATGTGGTCTAAGGAGTGATGCAGCACTTAAAAGTGGTCTCAACTTGATCGTCAAGATGACATGCAAGAATTAAATCAGCGTCCCTGTGTGTGCAGGGTGTTATCGCTACTCGACGGGCTAACGCTGATCTGGTTTTCTTTCCACTCTGCTTTTCTCCAAATGTGTTGTGGTTGAGCTGAGAGGTGTCAAAAGAGAGGCCTGACACTGCAGTTCAGAACGGGAAACCGACTCTGTAAAGTCACAGGACCTGGAACCTGTACGCTGCTGAGATCGCGATATTCGTCAGACAGCACGCGTGCCAAAACAGGCATGGCTTATATAGATGTAGCTGCCTGCCATGCCCTCAGAGACCTTGCCCAAACCTGTACAGCAAGTATAAGCAAAGTTAAGGCCCTACAGTAAAGACAATCTGGACAATGTAATATACATATGTTTGGGGCATAAACAAACCTTGGGCTACACGAATTAAGATTGGGCACTGCGCAGGAGGGAACAGCAACTGTAGGTACTGGAAGCTTTTAGTGGGGGCACTAATCTTGTGCACACATGTGCATCATGCGCATCGTGGAGCGTTAGTTGGTTCGCAGGCTCAACAAACGCATGTGCAACTACAAACAGTACCACTGCTAATTGTAATCAGAATGAGAACTATGGACCAATCCAGCAGCAGCACAGCCAGAGCTTCTAACTTGGAAAAGGGTGCCAAAGGCACCAAGAGCCTCACTCACTCCTTTCAGTTGAAAATAAATTCTAAATTCAACTTCTTGAAGGATCCAGGTTCTTCCCTTTCTCAGGCAATGGCAATCTCCTGGACTTACAGTCACCTCTGCAACCTTAGACAACAGCCAGCACCGAAAGTGAGGTCTCTGGCCTGTCACTCAGCCACTCTCTCACTGAAAACCGGACACTTTGCTGAGAGCCGGGCCGGGCTTTACTACATCCATTGATTAATCAGGGTTTTTATATGGTGTGGCTACTCACCCGTTAGGCTCTGGGGGTTCTACAACTTCAGTTGAAGAGCCAGGTTGAGGCACTGATGATGATTGCCTGAGCTGTAGAGGTAGAGAGTTTCAAGTCTGTGCAGTGATGCAGGAGAAGGGTATTCCTCAAGCTGAGGTGTTGCGGATCGGTGGGAAAGTATCCCGAGATGTCTGGTGGCTGCGTAGGACAGGCAGTGGTTGAGGTATGCACGTCTGGTGTTGTGGATGGCCTTGTAGCCTGCATGAGGAGCTTGAAGATCATTCTTTTGTTGGTCTCTCGGGTGACCCGAGGGCCGAGATGTGACTGCAGCGGGGATGTCCAGGATAAGTCTGGCGGAGGTGTTTTGGATGCTCTGCAATTTCATTTGGTGCTCTTGGGTGCTGTCAGCATACAGTGCATTGCCATATTCGAGCTTACTGCTGAAGAGCACCTGGGTGACAGTTCTCCTTGACTCGTTGGGGATCCACTTGAAAATCTTCTGAAGCAGGCAGACAGTGTGGAAGAAGGTGGTTGAGACAGCATTGATTTGACTGTTCATTTAGAGCAAGGAGTTGAGGATCATGCCTAGGTTGTATTGTGATTGGTGGGTATAAGGGGGTTCCAAGCACTGCGGGCCACCAGGAGTCATCCCAATCAGAGGGAGTGGCATCCAGGATATCCGGAACATCGGCTGATAACACGCTCATCCTAGAAACAAGGAAATTTGGGCCAATAATCCTGTGATGACCAGGAGCAGGTATCAGGTTCATCTTGCAAGAATCCCATTTCCCTCTCAACAGCGCTAAGAGGAAGAGTACCCTACAGCCGTGTCGGTCCAAGCATTGGCATAGGTAGGCAGAATGGTCAAGATAGTGGGAATCAGAATGAGAAGCCTCTCTACCTCCAACTAAGTGAGCCGTCAACCGATTCCTAAGATGAACTGCAATGTCTGATCCAAAATCAGGCAGCTCTGAAGGTCTGCAGATCTTGCCATCTCAATACTTCTCACAGCTGATCTGTGACAAATAAAGGGGCATATTATCAAGTACGGCGTTAAACTTATCTCCGCTTTAGCGGCAGAAAACTGCCGCTAAAGTGGCGATAATGGGCTTGATAATATGTAACAGAGAATTCCAATAGAAGCCCATGTTGACACAAGAACATGGGCTTCTATGGGAATTCTCAAGGGCATATTATCAAGCCCATTATCGCCGCTTTAGCGGCAGTTTTCTGCCGCTAAAGCGATGATAATTTTAACGCCGTTTCTTGATAATATGCCCCTTAGTCATTTCTTAAAGGAGAAACAGGAGAGAGTCCAACGGATGCTCTCGTACATTGGTACACCGGAATGGGAGGAGATGCTGTCATCATATTTACAAGGCCCACCTCAAAGAAAAACTCCGGTAGCTGGCTTTTATGGTTGTGAGGCTGGTCTGGTCCCTAGCCCCAGGGCATGAGTAGACCGTGGCGAGAACAAAGCAGCAACTATGGGCTGTGTATAGAGCTCCCTCTTGAACACGGTGCAGCTGTCATTAGAGGCACTCCCGCATTAATGAAATAAAATGGATATTCAGCTGTCATTGCTAAACACCTTGGTTGTATTTGTAGCCAGCATTGACAAGAAGCTAGGGGACCTAAATTTGCTAATCAAATGGGCAACTTATGTGATGCAAGCAAGTTGAACAACCTGCCCAGGTTGTGGGCAGACTGTCTTCCTTCCCCTTCAAGCTTAGCGACTCCCAGAATTCAAACAAGAGCCCAAGATTCTTTGGAGCTCACCCCAATTGGAGTGAAGCAATAATGCTGAGCCACATGGTATGCTAGTCACTTTAGGAAGCAGCTCTTCGCAAAATCCTAGCTTATCAATGGTGGGAGCGCTGGCCCTACATGTACTGGATTAACTGACAACAACCACCAAGGAGGGCATCAAACCAGTGAGCATCCTAGAACCTAAATCCAACTCAATACAAATGGATCCAAAGGTGAAAAAAGGCCAGAACAAAACAAGGCCATAACTAAGAAACGTGGCATTTACCCCCTCTTCGGACCAGCAACTAGACAAACAGAGTATATAACTCTAGATTTGGCCAACCAACCAATGGACCCATCAGCGCATGTCACTCAATACATCTCAGGGCCCAGCACAGGGCTCAGAATAGATTATGCCATGAGAAGGAAGCTAGGCCCCGAACTTGTGGCTCTATAAATGACCAAAGAATGACCATTGGAAAGGGGAGAATCTCCCCTTTCCAATGGTACCCCAGTGGATCCCTGCTTGGGGATCACCCCAGGAGGGCAATCCCCAAGCAGGGATCCACCCACTAGACACCAGGGAGGGGGAAGCGGCCCCTTGGGCAAGGGCTTTTGCTCCCCCCAAATGTTTTGCGAGTGATTTTGTCTTTTTGCCCCCCTGGGAGGCAGAAGGGGGCAGCAGCCCCCAATCTGCCCCCCCGGGGGGGCATAAAGCCCACTAGACACCAGGGACATTTACTTTTGCCCATATAATTTGTTAGGGTGGGGGCTGCCCATAAAGGGCATGTCCATGCCCCAACCCGCAAAATGTACAGCCTTTCTGCCCCCCCTCGGGGGCAGTTGGGGGCAGTAGCCCCTAATCTGCTCCCCCGGGGTGCAGAAAGCCCACTATACACCACTGATTTTTTAAAATTATAATTTGTGGTGGGGGCTGCCCAATATGGGCATGCCTATGACCCCACCCACCCCCGCAAAAATAACAGCCTTCCAGCCCCCTGAGGGGCAGATGGGGCAGTAGCCCCCAATCTGTCTCCCCGTAGGGCAAAAAGCCCACTAGAGGCCAGGAATTTTTAGTTTTTTGGGCATTGGCCACCAATCTGCCCTGCCGGGGGGGGCAAAAAGCCCACTAGACGCCAGGGATTATTTTGGGGCAAATTGGAATTAGGGTGGGGGTTGCCCAAAACGGACATGCCCATGCCCCTACCCCCTCCCTGCAAAAATTACAGCTTTCCTGCCCCCGTGGGGGACAGATGGGGCAAGAGCCCCCAATCTGCCCCTCCGGGGAGCAAAGAGCCTACTAGACGCCAGGGATTATTTTGGGGCAAATTTGAATTAGGGTGGGGGTTGCCCAAAACGGACATGCCCATGCCCCTACCCCCTCCCTGCAAAAATTACAGCCTTCCTGCCCCCATGGGGGACAGATGGGGCAAGAGTCCCCAATCTGCCCCTCCGGGGAGCAAAAAGCCTACTAGACGCCAGGGATTTTTTTAGGCAAATTTTAATTAGGATGGGGGCATTGGCATGCTCGTTTTGGGCAGCCCCCACCCTAATTAAAATTTTCACATAAAACTCCCTGGCCTCTAGTGGACTTTCTGCCCACCCAGGGGGCAGATAGGGGCAGTAGCCCTCGATCTGCCCCCCTGGGGGGGCAAAAATCCCACTAGACGCCAAAGATTACAAGGCTTTTTTTATGCGTGGGGGTGGGGACTGCCCAGTATGGGCATACCAATGCCCCCACCCCTCAACAAAATAGCCACAAAGTTTCAGCCCCCCTTGGGGGCATATCGGGGCAACCCCTTCCCCCCGATACCCCCCCGGGTGGCAGGAAGCCAACTAGGCACAGAGTTGTTTTTAGCAATATGCCTACCTGTGGATTTTGGGCCCTAGCACAGCCGACACATAGGGAAACCTACCAAACCCACACATTTCTGAAAACCAGACACCTGGGGGAGTCCAGCAAGGTATGGCTTGCGTGGGGCCCCTAACGTTTTCCTACCCACAACCCCCTGCAAACCTCAAATTTAGCTGGAAAATTCACTTTTTTCTCAAAGTTCTGTGAGGGAAAGTTCTGGAATGTACGTGGATCCACAAATTTCCTCACACCCAGCGTTTCCCCAGGTCTCCCGATAAAAAATTATACTTCACTTGCGTGGGTGGGTCAAGGACCCACAACAGGCAAGGGCCAAAAACATATTGAGGCGACATCAAACCAACCTGGTTTTGCATGGAGGGTCCCAAAAGATTTTGACCCGGGGCTCGGCAGCTATCTAGGGAAGCCTACCAAACCCACACATTTATGAAAACTAGACACCTGGGGGCTTCCAGGGAGGTATGGCTTGTGTGGATCCCCCAAAGTTTCCTTACCCAGAATCCCCTGCAAACCTCAATTTTAGTTGAAAAAATCACTTTTTTCACACATTTTTGTGTGGGAAAGTTGTGGCATCACCGGGCTCACACAAATTTCCCACCACCCAGTGTTCCCCCAGGTCTCCCTATAAAAATGGTGCCCCACTTGTGTGGGAGGCCAAAGTAGCCGCGACAGGCAAGGGCCCAAAATGTAGTGAGGCGACATCAACATTGCCTATCAAAAAATGTTTTGGGCCCTTGCCTGTCGCGGGTACTTAAACGACATATTGATCAGTGGGTGCTGGTTCAAAGAGATGGGCTCGGTGTATGAATTAATGCAATAAAGGATGAGCCTGCACACCAAATTGAGAGGAAATGATCAAGCTGTGTAGTTAAGTTGTTAAGTGGTAAGATGTCTGTGAAGCGTGCTGTCATGTACTGGGTTTTAGCCCTAACCCCTTTGTAAACAATGATCAAGGGAAGAGGAATGGGGTGACCCAAACCTGCATGATGCACTGCTGGGAACTATGAAAGTTTCAAAAGTAATTAAATATTCATCTAAATTGTTTGAACACAAAAATGCATAAAAAATTAACTTTTCCTGTTATTAAGAATAAATACCAATATAACGATTGGTTAAACAAGAACATATAGAATTGAAGATTTTACAAAAACATTCTCTCCTTAAAGTCCTGTTAATGCACAAGCGACATGTGTGAGACTGAGCAATATGATCTTCATTGCAAAGAAAAGTCCCAATGCATTTCGGGTTTTTAAACCCTTCTTCAGGGGTAACATATGATCGGAGGGAAGTCAATTTCCAAAAGGTCCACCGTAATGAAAGCTACAACAGAACAGAAAGTCACATTGTATTTGTGTGTTTGTTACATTGAAAGATTCTAAGTAGGATTTGCACTCTGAGATGAAATTCACTGGGTAGGTGAATAGAAGATAGACTAGGTGAATTCTAGAAGTGAGATACATGCTCTCGCTACCGTGATCGTCAAGTGCAGTACATAGCATGATGCATGTGAAGTGATTAGACAGGATTTGAGGAGTAAGTGCCCCGATACTGTGTGAATGATGAAGGAGACGTGCTAATTAATCAGAGCTCAGCGATACCAAGTGAGAAGCAGGGAGACACGTGACGTAAAAGAGAGTGAACGCGAGCTGCAAAGCAAAAGAATGGGCATGTAAACAAAGTTATACTCACAACGGAGTTTATCGCAATGCTTAGAATAGCGAGAAGAAAACAAACAGCCTTCCGATGAAGTCTGGCATCTGCATATGTGAGAAAAGGGAGTGAATGTACTACCCAGATTTTGGCGACAAAATTGGTTGACCCCTTGTATAAACACCCATGTGTTCTATGTAAAATCTTACCCGGGAGACTCAAGATATAACCCGCATGTTGGGTAGAGTAAGCTAAAAAGTAAAAAGGGAAAAAAGATTATGCACAAATCCCGGGAGCACCAGGGAAGATTCCAAGTTCATCAGGGCATGAAGTTTACGAGCGCTTACCGGCAAGTCGGAGAGAGTTTCACGGTTGTGCGTGTTCCATCAAGAGTAGAAAGCGTGCGTGTTGACGTATGCGTTCTCATTACGTTTTTAAAGGGGCCGAGATGTCAGTAAAGCAGTGGTGATTGAAAAGCATTATTGAAAGCGTCTAAGAATGCCAGAAAAAAGTTACAGATTGGCATTGGGTGAAACAACACCATTAACATGAAGGGGGATGGATGGTAGATGAGAAAGATATGAAAAGCAGTCTGGCGACATAATGATAAGAAACAGAAATGAAATGAAAAGAGTGCAAATCCTTTACAGGAGGCAAGCGTGTGACTACTGACATGAGCATGCCCTGTGCAAAGCTATTTATACAAGGCATTATTGGTGAAGAACATCATTTATAGAAAACAAAACAGTTCCACATGGTCATTGAGCCCGCCTGGAATCAGCGTGCCAAGCTTTTTATCCAGAAAGTCTCTTTACGTGATAGAATAGTGTTAAAGTCTGTGCCTGTGGTTGATTGAATTTTTTCAAAAATGGTGAAATGTAATTGGGGTATGGTATGCGAGGTGTTAATCCAGTGTGTTGCTAAGCATGATTTGAGATTTTTGTTGCGTATAGTGCTTTTATGTTCCACTATTCTCGTTTTGATTTTTCTGGAAGTTCTATCTACATAGACTAATCCACAGGGGCATTGAATCGCATAAACAACTCCCTCTTTGTTACAATCTGAGGAATGTCTCAATGTGATTTTTTGACCCGACTGGGGATGTGAGAATGTGTTTCCAAGAATAATGTTGCCACATTGACCACAATTATGGCATTTACGCATTCCTTTGTAGGTTGGTCTGGTGGAAAGGTGTTTTGGTTTAAGTAGTTCTCTGATGTTCGTGGATCTAGTATGTGCGAATAAAGGTGGACCTCTATACACATCAATAAAGTCGGTTTCTTGTGCAATGATCTCCCAACGTTCATGAATAACTTTCTTGATTTGTGAAGCTTGTGTTGAATATTTTAAAACAAATACCACAGGTTGATCTGTTTGTTTGCGTGATGGGAGTAAGAGATCTTCACGTTTTTTAAGGGCCACTGTCCTTTCAGCTTCTAAGAGCACATCCTCAGGGTATCCTCGTTACATGTATCTCATTTTTTGTTCTTCTATGAGTTTAATACATTGAGTTTTGTCTGATGTGATCCTATTGATCTGAATGGACTGAGACACAGGTAGATGTTTTTTGAGAGAATACGGATGTGCGCTGTTAAAGTGCAGCGCATTATTAACATCAGTATGTGTTTTATAGACTGCTGTTTGGAGACCAGTATGCGTTTTTAGAATTTCAATATCTAAAAAGTGAATTTTGTGAGTTTGAATGTTAAAGGTGAACTGAATCCTGGGATTGCACAGGTTAAGAGCATGGATACAGGATTCCAATGTGTGTCGTGAACCTTTCCAGATAACAAGAATGTCGTCTATGTACCGTAGAAAAAGAATTATATGCTCTTGCCATATGGGGTTGTGAAGAATATGTAGGTGTTCAAAGTATGCCATAAAGGTATTGGCATATTCTGGTGCCCCGGGAAATCCCATGGACGTTCCTGTTTTTTGTAGATAGAAGTGCTCTTTCCAGTGAAAGTAACTGTGATAGAGTGAAAAATGTAAAAGCTCCAATAGGAACACGCTCATGTCTGGTTCAAAGAAAGATTCTAAAAGTCGCCATTCCACCGCTTCGAGACCTTCATTATGAGCTATGGATGTGTATAGAGCCACCACATCTATAGTGCAAAGTGAAATGTCCTTCTCAAAATGGTGTTGTATGGTTTCCAGTTTCAGTAATCAATCAGTAGTCTCTTTATCATAGGTCTCCCATGATTGTACCAAAGGTTGTAAATGAAAGTCTAAGAATTGTCCAATTGGTTCGTGTATTGATCCACATCCTGATACAATTGGATGAAAAGGTGAATTAGTAACACTCTTGTGCACTTTAGGAAGCAGTGAGGTGTTTTGGGAGTGTCAACAAGTAGAAATTTCCTACTGTTCTCAGTGATCAAGCCGTTATCCATGGCTTTTTTTAGTAAGGAACCTAACAGGTCTTTAAATTCTCTAGTGGGGTCACTGTCCAGATGGATGTAAGTGTCTTCATCATTAACATGCGTGCCAACACTATGTTCATAAAATTCCGTGTCGAGAATGACTAAGGCACCTCCTTTGTCTGCCGGTTGAAAGGTTATATCCGTGTCTTGGTGAAGTGCATTGAGTATCCTTAGTTCCTTCTTGGATAGGTTAGCACGTTGGGGTTTGGAATATTTGATGTGTTCCAAATCTTTTTTCACCAAAAGTTCAAAATTGTCTAAGGTTTTATGTGAGAATGGAGCCATGAATTTACTCTTTGGCCGGAAACGTTCTTGTGGTCTCTCTTTTTCCTCTAGAACGTTATTGGAAAAGAACCATCTCAGTCTGAGCTTTCGCATTAATTTAACCCCTTCAGCGCTCATGACGGAGCCACTCCGTCATGAGCCACGGGTGCCGTGTGCTCATGACGGAGTGGTTCCGTCATGCTGCGGCCATTGGCCGCCGCTCCTCCCACGCTGCGCTGATTCCCCGCCTGTGCGGGCGATTAGCGCAGTGGGCGGAGTCATGACGGAGCCACTCCGTCATGACCACAGCTCAACCGTGGCTCATGACGGAGTGGCTCTGTCATGAGCACAGCGCCACCGCGCTGCCTCCAAACCCCCCCCAGCGCTGCGGCGGAATTCCTGCCGCAGCCAAGGGGTTAAAGAGGGATATTTCCGTCTCCAGTGGATTAGATGTATAGGTGGGAACAAAAGATGTTCCTTTATGGAGTACCCTTAATTGTTCTATACTCAAGCTCTTTTTGGAAATGTTCATCACGAGAGAGTTGTTTTTTTCAAATTTCTCTGTGGTCTGCCCGTTTCGATTGTTTTTTTTGTTGTTGTTTTGTCCCCTGCGGATGTGGTGTCTGGTAGTTGAATGTTTCTGTCTGGAGGTAGATTGGATGAATGCCCCTCGGCTAAAAAAGACGGCTTCAACCCAGATGTAGAAGTTGTTTCCTTATTCAATATGTCCGTCTGTTCGGTGCTCTGTTTTGCCGGTGGTCTTCGTGCAGATAATTCATGATCATCAACTACACTCTCTTCCGACGAGGTGTTGCCTGGTTTCCGAAAGAAACGTTTTTGAGCATAAGTTGCAGCCCACATGTACAGTTCATCTAATTTATAGTCGTTTGTGTCCCGTCTGAATTTTCAAATCTTACGTTCATGAACTTCTCTAGCGTAAATATCCAATCTAACATTGATCTCTTCTAGAACCTTAGACCATTTTTCTTGTTCCATCTGTTCTTGAATCTCATCTTTGAGTTTATTGATATCTTGCGCAAGTTCGGTGAGTATAGCTGATATCTCTTCTATAATTAATAAAATGAGGTCCAACGAACATTTGTTCAATATGGCGTACCATCTTGCCATGAATGTTTTATTAAATATGAACAGCATCGGTTTCAAAGCAATCCTCAACCCCCTAGAAATTCGTTTAACTTTGTGGTACTCGATGAGAGTGCTGGCATGGAGACGTTGGTTAATTTCTTTCTTCATAGTATATTCCAATTGCTAAAGTAGTTGAGTTGTAGTTCCAGCAGTGGTGCTGAAGGTACGTGCTTCATGTATCAAGGAGTAGATTGATTCTGCTTCATCCGTAGAATAAGCTTTAGTATCAGCCTGATTAGTGGTGAGATCTGCTATATCTTTAAACGACATATTGATCAGTGGGTGCTGGTTCAAAGAGATGGGCTCGGTGTATGAATTAATGCAATAAAGGATGAGCCTGCACACCAAATTGAGAGGAAATGATCAAGCTGTGTAGTTAAGTTGTTAAGTGGTAAGATGTCTGTGAAGGGTGCTGTCATGTACTGGGGTTTTAGCCCTAACCCCTTTGTAAACAATGATCAAGTGAAGAGGAATGGGGTGACCCAAACCTGCATGACGCACTGCTGGGAACTATGAAAGTTTCAAAAGTAATTTAATATTCATCTAAATTGTTTGAACACAAAATTGCATAACAAATTAAGTTTTCCTGTTATTAAGAATAAATACCCATATAACGATTGGTTAAACAAGAACATATAGAATTCAGATTTTACAAAATCATTCTCTCCTTAAAGTCTTGTTAATGCACAAGCGACATGTGTGAGACTGAACAATATAATCTTCATTGCAAAGAAAAGTGCCAATGCATTTCGGGTTTTTAAACCCTTCTTCAGGGGTAACACATGATCGGAGGGAAGTCAATTTCCAAAACGTCCACCGTAATGAAAGCTACAACAGAACAGAAAATCACATTGTATACGTGTGTTTGTTACATTGAAAGATTCTAAGTAGGATTTGCACTCTGAGATGAAATTCAGTGAGTAGGTGAATAGAAGATAGACTAGGTGAATTCTAAAAGTGAGATACATGCTCTCTCTACCGTGATCGTCAAGTGCAGTTCATAGCGTGATGCATGTGAAGTGATCAGACAAGGATTTGAGGAGTAAGTGCCCCGATACTGTGTGAATGATGAAGGAGACGTGCTAATTAATCAGAGCTCAGCGATGCCAAGTGAGAAGCAGGAAGACACGTGATGTAAAAGAGAGTGAACGCGAGCTGCAAAGCGAAAGAATGGGCATGTAAACAAAGTTATACTCACAACGGAGTTTATCGCAATGCTTAGAATAGCGAGAAGAAAACAAACAGCTTTCCGATGAAGTCTGGCATCTACATAGGCGAAAAAAGGGAGTGAATGTACTACCCAGATTTTGGTGACAAAATTGGTTGACCCCTTGTATAAGCACCCATGTGTTCTATGTAAAATCTTACCCGAGAGACTCAAGATAAAACCCGCACGTTGGGTAGAGTAAGCTAAAAAGTAAAAAGGGAAAAAAGTTTATGCACAAATCCCGGGAGGACCAGAGAGGATTCCAAGTTTATCAGGGCATGAAGTTAAGGAGCACTTACCGGCAAGTCAGAGAGAGTTTCGGCATTGTGCGTGTTCCATCAAGAGTAGAAAGCGTGCGTGTTGACGTATGTGTTCTCATTACGTTTTTAAAGGGGCCGAGATGTCAGTAAAGCAGTGGTGATTGAAAAGCTTTATTGAAAGCATCTAAGAATGCCAGAAAAAAGTTACAGATTGGCATTGGGTGAAACGACACCGTTAACGTGAAGGGTGATGAATGGTAGATGAGAAAGATATGAAAAGCAGTCTGGCGAAACAATGATAAGAAACAGAAATGAAATGAAAATAGTGCAAATCCTTTACAGGAGGCGAGCGTGTGACTACTGACATGAGCATGCCCGGTGCAAAGCTATTTATACAAGTCATTATTGGTGAAGAACGTCATTTATAGAAAACACAACAGTTCCACATGGTCATTGAGCCTGCCTGGAGTCAGCGTGCCAAGCTTTTTTATCCAGAATGTCTCTTTACGTGCTAGAATAGTGTTAAAGTCTGTGCCTGTGGTTGTTTTAATTTTTTCCAAAATAGTGAAACGTGATTGGGGTATGGTATGCTAGGTGTTAATCCAATGTGTTGCTAAGCATGATTTGAGATTTTTGTTGCTTATAGTGCTTTTATGTTCCACTATTCTCGTTTTGATTTTTCTGGAAGTTCTACCTACATAGACTAATCCACAGGGGCATTGAATCGCATAAACAACTCCCTCTGTGTTACAATCTGAGGAATTTCTCAATGTGATTTTTTGACCTGACTGGGGATGTGAGAATGTGTTTCCAAGTATAATGTTGCAACATTGACCACAGTTATGGCATTTACGCATTCCTTTGTAGGTTGGTCTGGTGGAAAGGTGTTTTGGTTTAAGTAGTTCTCTGATGTTCATGGATCTAGTATGTGCGAATAGAGGTGGACCTCTATACAAATCAATAAAGTCGGTTTCTTGTGCAATGATCTCCCAACGTTCATGAATAACTTTCTTGATTTGTGAAGCTTGTGTTGAATATTTTAAAACAAATACCACACGTTGATCCGTTTGTTTGCGTGATGGGAGTAAGAGATCTTCACGTTTTGTAAGGGCCACTGTCAACCAATTTTGTCACCAAAATCTGGATAGTACATTCACTCCCTTTTTTCGCTTATGTAGATGCCAGACTTCATCAGAAAGCGGTTTGTTTTCTTCTCGCTATTCTAAGCACTGCGATAAACTCCGTTGTGAGTATAACTTTGTTTACATGCCCATTGTTTTGCTTTGCAGCTCGCGTTCACTCTCTTTTACGTCACATGTCTCCCTGCTTCTCACTTGGTATCGCTGAGCTCTGATTAATTAGCACGTCTCCTTCATCATTCACACAGTATCGGGGCACTTACTCCTCAAATCCTTGTCTAATCACTTCACATGCATCACGCTATGTACTGCAATTGATGATCACGGTAGCGAGAGCATGTATCTCACTTTTAGAATTCACCTAGTCTATCTTCTATTCACCTACTCACTGAATTTCATCTCAGAGTGCAAATCCTACTTAGAATCTTTCAATGTAACAAACACACGCATACAATGTGATTTTCTGTTCTGTTGTAGCTTTCATTACGGTGGACCTTTTGGAAATTGACTTCCCTCCGATCATTTGTATTCCCTGAAGAAGGGTTTAAAAACCCGAAATGCATTGGGACTTTTCTTTGCAATGAAGATTATATTGTTCAGTCTCACACATGTTGCTTGTGCATTAACAGGACTTTAAGGAGAGAATATTTTTGTAAAATCTCAATTCTTTATGTTCTTGTTTAACCAATCGTTATATTGGTATTTATTCTTAATACCAGGAAAAGTTAATTTGTTATGCAATTTTGTGTTCAAACAATTTAGATGAATATTAAATCACTTTTGAAACTTTCATAGTTCCCAGCAGTGCGTCATGCAGGTTTGGGTCACCCCATTCCTCTTCACTTGATCATTGTTTAAAAGGGGTTAGGGCTAAAACCCCTGTACCTGACAGCACGCTTCACAGACATCTTACCACTGAACAACTTAACCACACAGCTTGATAATTTCCTCTCAATTTCGTGTGCAGGCTCATCCTTTATTGCATTAATTCATACACCGATGCCACAACTTTCCCACACAAAAATGTGTGAAAAAAGTGATTTTTTCAGCTAGTATTTAGGTTTGCAGGGGATTCTGGGTAAGGAAACGTTGGGGGATCCACGCAAGCCATACCTTCCTGAAAGCCCCCTGGTGTCTAGTTTTCATAAATGTGTGGGTTTGGTAGGTTTCCAAAGGTGCTGGCAGAGCTAGGGTTCACAAACTACAGCTAGGCACTATGCCAAAAAAGGGTCATTTTTCACTGCGAAATTGAGGTGTGACCACATTGCGCTTTGCACTGTTTCCTGTCGCGGGCACTAGGCCAACCCACACAAGTGAGGTACCACTTTTCTCGTAAGACTTTGGGGAACGTGGGGTGGGTGGAAATTTGTGGATCCACGCGGATTCCAATACTTTCCACCATAGAAATGTGGGGAAAATGTGGTTTTTTTGACAATTGTTTAGGTTTGCAAGGGATTCTGTGTAACAGACCCTGGTGGGAGGCAGTCAATTCACCCCATCCTGGATTCCCCTGGGTGTCTAGTTTTCAAAAATGTATAGGTTTGCTAGGTTTCCCTAGGTGCTGGCAGAGCTAGGGTTCACAAACTACAGCTAGGCACTTTGCCACAAAAGGGTCATTTTTCATAGCGAAATTGAGGTGTGACCACATTGCGTTTTGCGCCGTTTCCTGTCACGGGCACTAGGCCAACCCACACAAGTGAGGTACCATTTTTCTCGTAACACTTTGGGGAACGCGGGTGGTTGGAAATTTGTGGATCCACGCAGATTCCAATACTTTCCACCACAGAAATGTAGGGAAAATGTGTTTTTTTGGACAATTTTTTAGGTTTGCAAGGGATTCTGGGTAACAGACCCTGGTGGGAGGCAGTCAAGTCACCCCATCCTGGATTCCCCTGGGTGTCTAGTTTTAAAAAATTTATAGGTTTGGTAGGATTCCCTAGGCACCGGCAGAGCTAGGGTTAAAAAACTACAGCTAAGCACCTTGCCAAAAAAGGGTCATTTTTCACTGCGAAATTGGGGTGTGTCCACGTTGCGTTTTGCGCCGTTTCCTGTCACGGACACTAGGCTGATCCACACAAGTGAGGTGCCATTTTTCTCGTAAGACTTTGGGGAACGCGGGGTGGATGGAAATTTGTGGATCCACGCAGTTTCCAGAACTTTCTATCACAGAAATGTGGGGGAAATTTGTTTTTCTTGACAATTATTTAGGTTTGCAAGGGATTCTGGGTAACAGATCCTGGTGGGAGGCAGTCAAGTCACCCCATCCTGGATTTCCTTGGGTGTCTAGTTTTCAAAAATTTATAGGTTTGCTAGGTTTCCCTAGGTGCCGGCAGAGCTAGTGTTCAAAAACTACAGCTAGACACTTCGCAAAAAAAGGGTACATTTTCATTGTGAAAATGTGGTGTGTTCACGTTTGGTTTTGAGCCGTTTTCTGTCGTGGGCACTATGCCTACCCACACAAGTGAGATACCATTTTTATCAAGAGACTTAGGGTAATTCAGATTTGTAAAGCAACTGTTATTACCTATTGATGTTTGATGTATTTCTACATTCCAAATGAAAGACATTGTGTAAAAAAAAAGTCATTTTGAAAATGAACGATAATTCTCATGCTAATAAGAGTATTCCCAATTTCGAAAATGTGCAAATATGTACTGTTTCTAAACCTTATACTTTGTTCCCATTTCAGAAATACATATATACATTTTTACACAATAATTGCTATAGACCCAGAAGATAATAAAAAACCATTGCAAATTGCTGCTCAGTTTTTCACTCTGGGTTTGTCGGGTTCTTGGTGAACCTACAAGTCCTATATATCCCCACAACCAGGAAGGTCCATTGGATCTAACGGTATATTGCTTTCAAAGAGCTGTCATAATCAGAAGAAGTTACAGGTGAAAACGTTGACACAAAAGGCTGTTTTTTTCAACTCATTTTTAATTTTTCCTATATTTAACTGTTAGTTTCTATAAAGAAACCTTGATGGATCTACACAAATGACCCCTTGCTGAATTTAGAATGTTGTCTACTTCTCTAAAATGTATAGTTTTCCAGGATCCATTATTGCTTTCAGACCCATTTCTACCATTAACTGGAAGGAGGTTCAAAGCACAAAAAATAGCAAAAATAGGCAATGTCCCAGAGAAATTCCAAAACTGTGTAAAAAATGTTGGTTTTCTGTCAAAAGTCTGTCATTCCCTAAAAGCTGGGAAAATTGTAATTTCAGCCCCATTCATACCATTTGGAGAGAAAAACCCAGATGCTTTCATTTGCAGGGGAATCCACAAACCCTGGGTACCTTTAGAATCCCCATGATGTTGGAAGAAAAGGATGCAAATTTGGCGTGGTTACCTTATGTGGTCAAAAAGTTACAGAAGCCTAAGCGCGCACTAGCCCAAAAACCCCAAAAAAGGCTTAGCAAAGGGGGGGAAAGAGTAGAAATCTTTATTGCACAGTTAGTTAAGACCATTGCAATTATTAACATATAAAAACCGTAAATTAAATACAATTGGTGTTTAAAAAAAAGAAAATAACAAATATATATATATATATACAGCAAGATTGGCTTCGAATGATAAAAAAGGAGTAATTATAATGATTGCAGAAAAAAGGACTATCTGTTTATTTTGCGCCTTGATGTTGGCCAAGCTGTGGTATTTATTACTGGGTCTGCTGGGTCGTGACAGTCCCCTGCAGTGTTATTGTGGCCTATTTTACCATTCGTATCAGGCCGTTACCCATATCAAGTGAGATGATTCCTTATCAATTTTGGGTTTCGCTTCGTTAGTTGGTGTCAGCCAGTTTTTCGCCCTCTGTCATTCTTGTTTCTTTACTGCTTTGTCCAAGAATTTGACAACGTGGCTTGCTAATTGAATGTTCGTTCCGTCCAAGCAGGCCTTTACTGCCTGCCGGCGAGTTCTTATGCCCATCCTGTTGAAGTGCTTTTTTAGAAGTGATCTGCGCTCTGCGTCCAGGCCTTTGCAGGTACATAATAGATGCAGGATGTCTTCCTTTGGGTTCCCACAGATTCGACAATTGATGGTTTCTTTAGGTCTTGTCCATGGGGGGAGATGGTTTTGCACTGGAAGTTGGCCCAGCCGTAGACGTAGGAACTTCTCCTTTGTGCGCCTAGTAAACCCGACTCCTAGGTAGCTTTGGCAGAGGCTGGTTGTATAGCTTTGAATAACTGTCCAGCCATGGGCCCGGGTTGCTAGGCTTGCTTTGTCCTCGATTAACGGCATGGTTCTGACTGATTTATTGACTGATTGTTTGAAGGTGTTATGAGATCCGCTGCTCATCCGGGCTTCTTGAAGACTCAAGGAATTTAAGGAGTGGTTAAGATATAGCGCAGCCGCGCTCTTACTCTTACTTTCCATCTCTTTCCATAAATGATGATTTAGGCTTGTGAGTTCCCCTCTCTGTATCTTATGCCAACTTTTGGCATAGGCACCCATTCGCTCTAGAGTTTGGTTTCTCAGGCCAAATTCCAGCCTGATTTGTGCCTGAGAGGTGTGGTTGGGCCGACTGAAAATTATTCTCATGGCCTTCGCTATTGTGGTATTCAGTTGCTGGGCGTTCCTTCCTCGGAGGCATTCGCTTCCGTAGGTCAGGGCCGGTGTTAGTTTTGCCTGTAGCACTTGAAGCAGAGGTGTAAAGCTTCGGCCGACTGCTTTTGTTTTAAGGTTCCTTAGTGCAATCCCTGCGCTAGTGCCCCTCCGTTTTATTGCTTCCTTTTGCTGGTTGAATGAGCCCTTTCTATCAAAGATTACCCCCAGGTACCTATACTCCTCTACTGTCTCCAGTGTAGATCCTCCCATGTGGCAATGAAATCCTGCTGGTGGTCTTTTTGCATTGATCCTCATTGTTTTGGTTTTCGAAAGATTGATGATAAGGTTATTGTCTGTCGAGTACTTAAACGTGGTGCTGATCAGATGTTGTAGCCCTATCGGTGTTCTGCTTATTAGGGCAATGTCGTCAGCATACATTAAGTTGGAAATAGTAAGGCCGCCTAGGCTAGGGGCATGAGAGTTGGTTTCGTCCAGCAGCTGTACCAGGTCGGACATAAAAATGTTAAAGAGTGTTGGAGCCAGGACACAGCCTTGTTTTAAGCCTTTCGAGGTCGTTATTTTTCTTGAAAGAAAATCTCCTGGCCCTAGCTTGACTTGGACCCATGTGTCCGTGTGAAGTAGAATCAGCTGTGTGAGAAGGCCTGATGGGATGTTCCTTTTTTCCAGTTTTGACCATAGTAGGTTTCTATTGACAGTGGCAAACGCTGAGGTAAAGTCAATGAAGCATACATACAAGGGGAGGGTGGCTGCCTTTGTGGCGTCAATGAGGAGCGAGAAAGCTAGCATGTTTGTTGTTGTGCCCACTTGTTTGCGGAATCCTGTCTGGGTAATAGGAATTACTGCGTTTTCTTCTGTCCAGTCCTGAAGCTCCTCTAATAGGAGACCAGGGTAATATTTGGCTTCGTTGTCGATTAGGGCTATTAATCTGTAGTTTTTTGGGTCCTTTACGTTACCCTTCTTGTGTATTGGTGCTATTATAGAGCCTTTCCATGACGCTGGGATTGTTGCAGTGTCTGTTATCTGCTTGAAGAGTGGCACTAGGACTGCTGCCCAGTAATCCGGGTTTTGTTTATACAATATTGGGGGAATCCCATTGGGGCCTGGCGCCCCCTCCGCTTTCCCCTTCGCGATCCTGCTTATTATTTGTTTTTCCGTAGGGACAAAAGCGTTCATGCCCAATTATAATGTCCGTGATGGGCTTTTTTTGGCCTTGTCCAGTCGCCTAGTAAGTATAGGCTGTGGCGCTGTGTTGAAATGTTCCTGAAGATGATTGGCCCAGGCTTCCTCGGATACATAAGAGTCAATGATCGGAGTCCTGGTGTTCTGGAGTCAGTTAACTGTTTTCCAGAATCTTCCGCTTGTGTTGGTTCCTTTAGCATCGTGTAGAAGTCTTGCCCACATTCCATCCTCTTCTTCCCTTTTTCCATGCCAGATTATTCTCTATTTTTCCTGTTTTAAGTTATGCATCTCCTGTTGGATTATTGGGTCCGGTCCGTCACGATGTAGTTTGCGCAGCAGTTTATTGATGTTACTTTTCAGGTGCTTTATCTTGATGTTTTGATTTAAGGCCTTGTCGCAGTTGCCAGTTGAGTCAGTTCTCTTACCTTGACTTTTGTAGCTTTGGTGACGAGTCTTAGGTTTCCTTGTGTGGGCCTGTGCCAGGCTCCTCGTGAAGTGTTCCCAAGCGTTCAGGTACTCAGTGTCGTTTGTGATGCACTTTTCCCACCGGCTTTTTGCGTCAGTTGTAAGGCCTTCCAGATTTGACGTGTTACATTTGATTCTTTTTTGTGCCACCTGCAGTGAGCAATCCATGTTTATCGCTGGTCTGGCTTGCACCACCCCCTGGAGTTTAAGGCCAAATTCTTGGGGCTGATGGTCGCTAGCTGACATTGTGCCAATTCGAAAGTCCGTGATTTTCGCGAAGAGATGCAAGGATACAAATGTGAAGTCTATGGAAGAGCTGGCTGTTGAATTGTGAAATGTAGCTGATGGGGGGCTGTCGTTTGCAAAGCGGCCATTTAGTGCTACCAGATTAAGGTGTTCTAGATCCTTAATACCTGATCTTGACAACCAGTTTTGGTTGCCCCATTTGCTTGTTGCTTGTTGTGGGATTTCCCATGCGAGGAATAGTTCTTCTAACAATGTGTCCCTTATTTGAGGCCCTCCCAGAAACATATTGAAGTCCCCTGTAACTATGAGGCTTGTATTCGCTGTCTCAGGCAGTGTTTTTGAGATCTCTTCTAACAGGAGGGTCATTCCTGATTTTTTTTCCCGGGGATGAAGGTATACATTCATCAGCCTTAGGTTTTGTATTGAATCTTTTCCACTTACTTCTAGTTCTATTGTGAGGGTGCAATTGTTACCTGACTGTTTCGCACTTATGTACTTTGATTCGTTAAAAGTCTTTATAGCGGTGTATGTTGTAAGGCCACCCTTTGGATGGCCATATTTAGTAGTTCTAGTCGCTGGGTGGTGATGTGTGTTGAAGCCTTGAATGTGATATGGTTGTTCTAGCCAGGTCTCCTGTAGGGCTATTATGTCAAATGTTTGAAGGTAGGAAAGTAGCTGAAGGTCATCTCTTTTATTTCCTAAGCCGTTAATATTCCAAGAACATGTTCTTAGTTGTTGCTGGATGGCTGGATTTTGTTGAGTATTTTGTCAAGACCTTTCGGACCTTGTGTTTATTGTCCTCGCTATCCAGTTCCAGTCGGTTAGATCAGTTGGACGTTGCTCTTGCCTGTTTGTCCTGGACGCTGAGTGGCTTCTGTCCCCCTTTAGGACACTTTCAGTTTTTCCTCGTAGTAGCTTGCTTGTTGACTCGTGGATTTGTCTCTCTTTATGTGCCTGGCATAGTGGTTCCGGGTAACCTGTTTTTTCCATTCTTTTTAAGCGTATCCTGCAAGATAGAAAGGTTGACTCAAATTCCATAATTCTCTTCGCAGTTTCATTCCTTAACCATGTTGTTTTTGTAACCTCCAAATTTGACAAGTGGTAACTGTGGATAAATTCCACTGCCGCTAGATCTTTTGTGCTGATGTCAGTCAGACTGCTAATAGTAGATAGTAGGAGTAAGATGTTGCCTCGATTGAGGATGTCCCCGCTCCCTCTTGAGTTATAATCTGGAATGAACAGTATTATGCTGCTATCGGTGTCCGCCTGGATGGGCTCCCATTGATTGACGTCTTTTGTGCCCTTATCCCTATATGGGATTTTGTTTGTTATGACAGGTTTTAGATCCTCCCTCTGCCCTTCCCTGATTGACATGTGTGCCTTGACTCTGGAGTCTTCTTTTGGGGGTGGGCCTTTACTTCTATCTGCCGTTAGTCCCTCCCTTGAGATTATAAGGGTGGGGTTTTTAATTTGTGGTGGCTCTTCCAACTTCCTGACCGGTGGGATTGTTATGATTGTAGACGGATCTGCTGTGTCTCCTGCTGCTTCTTCTTCTGATGATTCTGCTGCTGCAGCTTCTGGGATGGAGGGAGCCCTGAGGAAAAAAGTTTGTATGTTGGCCGTCTTATTTCTTCCTTTCCTTTTTTGTTTTTTTCGTAGTCTTTTATTTGCTGCCTTGGGTTCTTCCTTACTTGCCTTTCCTGTTGCGACGTTGAGGGCAGTTGTCGCTGTGTTAGATTCATGCCCTTGCGTGTGTTCAAGTTGTGTATTTGTTTGTGGCAGGGCTTCGCTCCTTTGATTGACAGGAAACTGCCTTAGGGATTTCCCTAGAGTCTCCGCATAGGTGTCATTGGTTGGTTTATTAACTTCTAGGCCGGTTCGGCTGTTTGGCTCAGTTTGTCCTTTTTGGCTATTTGGTGTTATTGATGGGTTCTGTGTGTTTGTGGTAACTGAATGTTCTCTGGATGGTATAAGTTGTTGAATTTGACCCTCTTTCCCAGTTCCTGGGTAGCTGTAAGTTGTATTTTCCGTTTTTTGTTTTAGGTCTGCTAGGATATCTCCCAGGAGTTGAGGGAAGGTAGTGAGTTTGTCTACTATTGTATAGCATGCACAGCTCGGCTGCTCTATCTTTGTTTCCGCTTGCACCCTCTTAATCATGCAGTTCATGTCTGCCAGCTTGTTGTCAATTTTGGCTACGTGAATGGCCAGAAAATTCAAGAGGGATAATTGGATGTCTATTTTTTCTGAGTGATACTGCATAGCTTTTATGGATAGTTGGAGCTTGTTTAGCAAAGATGACCATAGTGCATCTACGCTTTTTGGGAGGTCATCAATTAACGGCGTCTTCTCCGAGTCATCAGTTGGTGGACTCTTCTCGGGATCTTGCTTTCTCTCTAGAGTACTGACGTCAACCTGCGTGGCAGATGGTGAGTATGATGCTACCAGCCTCTCCCATTCTTCTGTTGTCAGCTGTGCATACTCTTCCATATTAGAGGATATAGTTTGGGTAAGGTCCTGGCTTGTGTCAGTACTTTTGTTTTTTCCCGAAGGATCGATTGCTTCTATTGGCTCCCTTGCCTGTGTTTTCTCTAACTTACTTGCCCGCCCCGCCCCAGGGGTTAAGGTTTTTGCCGTGTCCTCGGTTACTTCAGTTTCTTCAACTTCCAGCTTTGATTCGGTCTCTCTGTTCCACCCTAAGTCGGTGTAGTCTCTGTCTGACTGGATCACCAGATTGTAATGCTGATCCCGAACTGTAGCCTGTGCAGACCTCGTGGTACTGCTACTGGTCCCTATGTTGGATTCTGCTTTTTTTTTTGTCTCAGTCTTATTAGGGGGCTCTGGATGTGGCTCGGTGAGAGTTTTCAGCTTGGTGGATCCTAATGAATCTATTTTCCTTACGAAGTTTTGCTCATCACCGTTGTCCGCGTTCCCTGTTGCTGGATCTTGGAGCTGTGCGGTCACCTGGATTACGATGTTTGGCTCCAAGGGAAGACCCCTTTTGATGGTGGCATCGTTGATTGTGGTCTTATCCCCACTATTGTGGTGGATCTTTGTGTTTTCAAATTGTGCGCTGCTAACCTCGGGTGTGTGAGGAACCCACATTTTTATCCCGTTCTTCTCTTCGGTACCTTCATCATGGTTGGTTTGCATGCCCCCTTGTGGTACCATTGGCGAGGGCAGCCCCCTCAGGTTGCTGTTTGTGGAGCTTAGATAGGAGCCGGGCTCTTTCAGAAATGAGAAAAAAGAGTGAATTTTGAGTTGAGCGCTCTTTCTCTCCGCTTTGCTGTTGTAGGGGGCTGTTCTATCTGTAGTTTCTGGCGTTAGATCTAGTAACACAGCATTTTCTTGATCTATTAGCACATTGTCTGTGTCTGTGTCTGTATTGATGTTAGGTTTCCGCTTGTTGGCCCTGAGTCGTTTGGCAGGCACGTTGTCATTTTCGATTGTTTTCCAAGTTTTGCCTGACCTCATGGCGAGCTTAATTTGGCGCAAATTCCTGAGGGGTTTTTATTTATTTATTTATTAATATTTTTTTTGGGTGTGTTTTTTTTTGGGCTTCTGTGTGCCACCAACTAACACAGGATTCCTGTTTTCCTTTAATATAGAGAATTGTTGATGGATTGGCAGAAACTTTGTGTTATGTCAAGGATTCCTTTTAGCTAGCTTTTTGTTGTTTGTTAATTGTATTGCTATTGCTTTCAGTGACTTCCTGACCTGGAGGGGTTGTTTGGTCGATAAATTCTTGAATTTTTTTTTTTTTATTTTTTTTTAGAGAGAAGCTAAGAGTAGAACTGCAGCTCGAACTGAAATTGAAATAGTGGAAATAGTGGAAGTTGTTTTGCTCGAGTTATGCTTGATTTCCTCCTTGATTAGCTGGTTGAGCCCTTTGCTGTTAGTTGTTAACTGTTGAGTTTTTTTTTTTTTTGTTATCATTGCTGAATGCGAAAATGCTGTAGATAGTTTGCTTTTCTTATGTGGCTGCTGTTTTGCTGCTTGGCTACTCTCTAGTGTGCCGTCTCACTCTATGCCGCTCCTGGGGCACTACGGCAGGCACAGTGGGAGCAAGACGCCCAGGACAGACTCCAAGTGCCAGACCCAGCCGACAACTTGACGAGGGGCGTGAGGCAAGAACGGAGCAAGAGCGGGGCAAGAGCAGGGGCCACTACACCAGACAGCAGGCAGCAGGCTGCAGGCAAGGCAAGGCGAGGATCACAGCGGACTCACCTGCCTGCGACGCGATGATCGTTGGGAAGTTAACAGCTCCTGCTGTGCTGAGCTCCCCGAGCTGTAATTAAACCGGGAACAGCGCCGCCGGCTGCAGCGACCCTACGGGCCACAGGGGCAAGACTTGGCTGTGAGAGAGGGACGGACTAGGTGTTTCCTCCTTCTCCCCCTGACTTGTCCACATCTTGCTCCCAGCTCCTTGTCTCCACTCCGACCTGCCCGGCTCAGCTCGCCGCCACCGCTCGTCACCGTCCGCACGACTTTCGGAAGCAGCGCCCTCTACGGTCAACCGCAACAGCGATCTGTAATGTCCCTGTGTCCTCCCGTCCAAGGGGGGGAAAGGGCCTAGCAGCGAAGGGCTTAATAAAACAGAAACCTCACCTACCCTTGATAAAACAATAAGTAACTGAATCTTTACATGCAAAAATGCATATAGTCATCTCACAAAAGTGAAAATGAACATACAGCAAGCAGTGAAGGATGGGATGATTTGGGTGTCCTCCCTAACCTAGGGAGAGTACCAAGTAGATGCCTTAGACACAAAGAGCACATCATGCTGAACAATGCGGCGGTGGTCCCATCCTCCTAGGACTACCCCAAGCACAGTTATGGGCAACAATGTAATCCCAACCAAAGGCCCTGCAAATCATCACCTCTCTCATTGCCTGGTATTTTTTAGAGTTCACTTTTGTGAATTGGTTATATGCTTTATGGCACGTAAAATGTAAAGTGGTTTTATCAAACAGTTGGGGGTGCAGTACCTAACTCTGCTACGTGGCGTAGTCGGAAGTATTGCATGAATTTCGTGATTTTAATGTAATGCGTAGTTTACAAATCTCCGCAGGCTCCGCCAGCGGAGCGGAGTTAATTGCCCACGGTTACTTTTTGAACAAAGAATGGCTGATACTAGAAGCTGCCAATGTTTGCCATTTCTAGCCTATCTGCTTTTACTGAATCACAGTTTTTTGTATTACTGGTATGCTCGGATTTGCCGTGACGGTCTTTTCTGCTTATCTCCATAGAATTCGCATTGGATACATTGTATCCACAAGTGGCCGGCCGTGGACGCTGAGCCTATTAGCTGCAATTGTCTCAGGCAAAATTATCGGAGGACCGCAAGCAGGATTCTGCAGAACGTCGTCAATGCCGCATAAGGGTGTAAGAGGGAAATCCCAGCTCCCGGACGACGCTTCTGGTGCCGCAGGATAGACCGTGGAGACTCCAAGCGGTAAGAAAGCCCCTAAACTTAATGGCAAAACTACTAAGGGTGAGAGCGGTGTTAGCGCTAGTGCTATGATCAGCCCTGCTAAACGTACTATCCCGCAACTTTTTTTGCAAGGGAGAGGCAGAGAAAAAGATGCTCAGATTTCCCAGACTCCTCAAATGGATACACTTTCAGGGTAACTGGGTTTTGAGGCTGTTGCGGAATCTACGGGGCACCAGGAAGCTGGTTTGGAAGAGGATAACCCTATGCATTGCAGTAATATTGTTATGGCTAATGGTACCGGATTAAAGGTTGGACTCGATTGCAAACGAGTGAACAATAGTGAACGGAAGCCCGCAGAGCCAGTAAGCTATGACATCGATATAGCTGTACCTCAGAAATCTAGTAATGGTACTGACATTGACGAAAGAAGTGATGCTGGTTTGGCAGGAGCTCTTAATGGTTCAGAGACTCTTAGGGCCTTATGTAGGTGGCCTGGCATTTACCACTTCATAAATACCGAATCATACCGATTCGGTATTTATGAAGTGGTAAATGCTATGTAGGTATTCATTCGGTAAAAATTACCGAATCGTAGAAATTCGGTAATTACTGAATCGGTATTTACCGATTCGGTAATGAGGCATACTTTCCCATTGATTGAATCAATGGGAAGGTATGCCTCATTACCGAATCAGTAAATACCGATTCGGTAATGGGGGGAGCACAATCAAGGGTGGCAGGGTGTCACATTGACACCCTGTTGCACCCCTGATTCCTGCATGTGTGCACATGTGGCACACATACATGCCCTAAGGGCATGTATGTCTGCCACATTGCACACTTCTAAGCGCTTGAAAATGCATTTACAGAGCCATTCTTCATTTACCACCAACTATTAGTTGGTGGTAAATACCGACTCCACACGACACCCACACACTCCCCCTACATATCATTACAGGATTCGGTATTTACCGAATCGGTAAAATTACCGATTCGGTAATTTTACCGATTCGGTAAATTACCGAATCCTGTAATGTGCCACCTACATTGCAAAAGCCTGAATACCAGTCGGTAACGGTATAATTACCGAAAATCGGCCGTTACCGACCGGTATTGGGCTACCTACATGAGGCCCTAAGTGTTGAATCGCTAACAAAATAGGCAGAGCTGGTGGATCTTGTAGAATTTATTTTTTCATTATCCGATCATTCGGATGTGTCTAGTGAGGAGGGGGCGAGAAATGGGAAGATCTTTATGGCTCACCAAGTGGACGAGTTGAGCGAGAATAGCAGTACACCCCCTGAGGATATGGGAAGGGACTGATCGAGGGTAACCCTCAGACATTGCGTAAGAAAAGGGCTTTGACAGAGAACTCCTGCTACCTTGGCAATTCCCCTTCACCAGTGCAAAAGACAGGGGTCAGACCCCCTGAAGAGACAGATAAGTTAGATTCTATGGCACAGAGAGCAGTAGAACCAACAGAAGATTTATCCCTGACTCTGATATATCAGACGATAATGATGCATTGGGAGGAAATACGACTAGAGAGCCAGAGGACACAAAACGTCTGTCGTAAATTACTAAATTCAGTATGACGTATTGCCAAAACATGTACAGAGTTTACCGCAAGAATCACCGAGGCAGAAGTGCGCATTTCTTGTCTGTAGGATGAACTGGCACTGCAAAAAATTATGAATGAGACCCTATGTGCAGGGAAGGACAATATGCTATGGAAACTCACTGATCTTGAGAATAGAGCCCAGCGGAACAAACAGTCCTTCAAATTCTAGAGGGGCTAGAAGGACAGGATACACGTAAATCTATTATTGAATTGTTTACTAAGGCATTCCCCGAATTAACCCAATGGGATTGGCAGACAGAGGTGCAGAGGGCTCATCGCTTCCCCTTCTCTATTCGGGTTCAGCCTGGCCACACAGCAGAAGCAGTGTCTAAACCAAGGGCCATATTGATCTTGTTTGACAACTTTTTGGCACGAGAAGCTGTTTCTGATCTGGCCCGACCCGATAGAAAAAGAGCTGGCAAGGGGGTTGAATTATTTTTGAGGTCTGATTACTGCCATCAGACGGTAGAAAAACGCTGGCAACTGCACCAACTTATTCTACCATTTAAAGCTAAGGGGGTCCAAGCTTTTTTATTGCAACCAGCCAAACTGAAAATTGTGTATAAAGAAAACACCAGGTTTTTTACATCTGAAATCCTTGCGAAAGAATTTCTGCAAACCCTTAAAGATAGATAAGGAGGGACTTGGCATAAAAAGATTATTGGGCTTTAGAGTCTCTTTGGAGCTCTTATGTTTAACTTCTTTTATATCTTTCTGCTTATGAAGTATTATACCCCTAGTCGTTGTATTATGTTATATATATTTAGGGGGGAAGAAAATAAGTATGGAATACTGTTTTTTGTTTATTGACTTGCAGGTTCTTTTCCATGTTTTCCTTGTTTCTTCTTTTGCTCTCTTTTAGATTGGTTAATATTGGTGGGGCATTACACGGGTGTGGGAGGCACTTTTGGGTGGTGGGAGCATGTCATCGCCAGGACTAGTAGTCCTAAAGCCTCGACATAGGGGGGTGGGGTGTGCTGGTGGGGTGGGTCAGGGAGGGAAGGGTGGTGGAGGGGGGAGGGTGGGAGGGGGAAAAGAAAAAGAAAAATGAAGATGCATAGCAGCAAAGAAAGGTGTAAAGGTATAAGAATATTTGTGTATGGTCCAGAAGGAATATTAATTTGGAATATATGGCAAATTTAGGCCTTCGAATATGCACATTGAATGTGTGCGGTTTAAACAATTATAATAAAAGGCAGAGGGTGGCTAGAGAGCTTCGGGTGATTCAGCCTGATGTAGTGTGTCTACAGAAGACGCATATCCCGTGGTCAAAACGTAAGATTTTGACAGAATTAGGATATACAGTATTGGTATCTTCAAGGCAGTCAAGTATGATAAGAGAGGTAGCGATTTTAGCAAACCTTCTATTCAAACTACTGGGCGTATACTAGCTGATTTGTGTGGGTGGTTGGCTACTGTGGAATGTAGGACAGGGGGAGCAATAATTACCCTCTGCACAATATACGGCTCTAATTTTGATGAAGCTCCGATATTGGAATATCTAAATGGGGAGCTTGCTACATGGCCCACTATGCTATTTTTCTGTGGGGATTTTAATATAAATTTGACTCATGAAGACTTTCAAAATTGTGGGCGGAACTACAAAGGTAGGAAACCCAGGGTATGCAAGGCTCTTTTTCAACTGCTAACCGACCATGGGTTATTGGATGTTTGGAGCAACCTGCATAGGCAAGACCCAGGATATATACATTTTACTCACATCCCCACAATAGGCTTGTACGCCTTGATTATTGTTTCTTATCTACATTATTATTTACTGGGCTTAAAATTTGTGTGCACCCAAGGGTGACTTCAGATCATGCACCAGTGCTAGTGGAAATTCCGGCTCTTGGGCGGTGTGCAGTCCAGAGAACTTTTACATTTGATAGGAAAGACCTGATGGATGATAAGTTTGAGCATATGCAGGTGTGGATAAAGGAATTTTTTCAGATTAATCGACATTCGGCGTCTTGGGGAATTGTAAGGGATATATTTAAATCTGGGTTGAGAGGGCAAACATGTAGTTTCGGGTTTTTAAAATTAGCTAAGCAGGCATTGCAGGCCTTATATAATGAGCTTAGGATCGCCGAACAGGAATTGGCTAATGGATTAGCAGCAGGATATAACACTGCAGCACTACAGAATGATTTAGCTAGATGTAAGTCTAAAATAAATTTAGAATGGAGTAAAGAGAGTGCTATGAAATATCAAACTTATAGAAAAGAGTGTCATGAATACAACAAGGCCACAGGACGATGTTTAGCCCAGAAATTCCGTATAAGAGAGGCCGAACAAAGAATAGCGGGGATTAAAAATGCTGCTGGGGTCATTGTGTCTGATCCCTTGGAAATTCTTAAAGTCTTTTATGATTTCTATTCAGAATTATATACTGGACATGATACTGGGGGCTCTCTGATGGATGTGGGACTATCAGCCTCATTGTGGGGCCAATTGTCCCAGGCGGACGCTGAAATGCTTGATGAGCCTATTACGCTGTGGAACTAGAACAGGCGATAAACTCTCTTGCAGTAGGGAAAGCTGCAGGACCAGATAGACTCCCCCTGGATATCTTTAAGACCTTTTTCCAAGATATTAAAATTGATATGCTTAATGTGTTTCAAATGGCACAAAAAGGGGAGATACCGCGAACCTGGGCCGAGGCCAATATCTGTAACTTTAAGAAAAAGGGGAAATCATCTGAGCAACCTGGGTCTTACCGTCCAATCTCTCTTCTTAATGCTGACGTTAAAATCTACGCTAAAATATTGGCCACACGGCTGGCAAAAATTATAACACCAATAGCATTGCTAAAACAACATGCCTTTATACCTGGAAGAGGGACGGTAGACTATGTGAGCAGAGTAGTTACTCTCCTCGACATTGCACAGGTAGAAGCTCGAGAATAAGGTTTAATTTTACTTGATGCCGAAAAGTCATTCAATCGGGTGTTTTGGAATTTTCTGTGGAAGGGATTACAACAAATGGATTTTGGGCAGTGATATATCCAAGCTTTACAGGCCCTATACCATCTCCCTTCAACGAAAATATGTTCAATGTGACATTACTCGGAGACCATCTTTATTTCTAGAGGCCACAACAAGGGTGTCCATGTTCGCCACTTTTATTTGCATTGTCTATGAACCCCTTTATTATTTTGTTAGAACAGAGTAAAAAGATTATGCCTTTTATGGTACAACAAGATCGGTTCTGTGTAATGGCATATGCTGATGATATTGCGATTGTAACCTCCAACCCGTGCCTCACAATACTCAAAATAGAATCTTTAGAGCAGAATTTTGGGGCGGCGTCTGGGTATAAACTAAATACATCCAAAACCCAAATCATATGTACAAGCCAAACAATGTATAGGGTTGTTAGGTTGGTTAGGGAAGCTACTTATCTGGGTATTAAGATCTGCACCTCTGTAAAAGAGATTGTTGAGGTTAATTGGGGCGATATTATTTGGGGAGTAAAACGGTCGATCTTAATTTGTCATTAGTTGGCAGAGCTAATGTTTTGAAGATGAATGTTTATCCTCGGGTTATGTATTTTTTAGTATAATTAATCAACAAGAACTGGTCCCCAGATAACAGGGAAAGGTATGTGTACGTAAATACTGATTAGTTCAGTGAAAAACCATTAAGTTTTTTAGGAAAGGCCTCACCCACCAACCTAGTTGGTGGCATGCTTCATCATCGGCCCCCACCTGAGGCATCTAGTGTACCCCAGGTGTGCTGCGACGTCTGAACGACAGCGGAGCGGGTTTTTTTGTAAGGTGAGTGTACAGTGCATGTGTAACTTAAAAACAGCTGTCCCAATGGTCCCAGATATCAAGTAAATTAGTTTAATGATGGGCCATGGGCAGTATTAAAAGGAAGGTGAAGGATGGTTCAGCAGGTATCAATGCCCACCACCATCCTGTGGGGTCAACATGTTTCAGCCAGTGCCTAGATACTGGTGCTGGCTTTCATCAGGACCAAAGTGCAAGAAGTGAAAAAGACAGAGTCTAGCAGAGTGTTTAGAACCGTCTATGTGTGGCACGCGCTAAGGTGCCCTAACTGGCAAAGGGGGTGTCCCTCTTAAATCCAATCTCCATAAATTAATGGGACCGGCTCCATGAGTCTGGAGTGCGGTGGTCTGTCAAAATACCATCAGCAGTTGACAGAACTCCTACCAGAGACCTCCGTAGGGAGAGTGGCCACGGAGGTCTCTGGTAGGATTGGATGGCAGCTACTTTAAAAGAACTCATTTTAAGGTGATAAATGCCGTTTTTAAAGTTTTGGAAGATTGTACAGAAAAGCTTTAAGATCCCTGCACTCACTCTGTATACTCCTACTAATGCCACTGGAGTTTTGCCTTTGATATTTTGGGACCAGGTGGCTACAGTCTGGAGAAGGAAGGGTATTATCTGACTTGGCGATATATATCAGGCCAATGGGAGCTTATATTTATATGCGGAGCAGGCAGAGAAATACCAACTACCCTCAACCCAATTTTTTAAATATTTGTAAGTAAGGGACTTCTTGGGAAAACATACTATTTGTACCATAAAGTCTAAAATTGTAGAAAATATTAGACGACAGGGGAATATCGGGGTAATTTATAAAATATTGCTAGAGGGGAGAACTGATGATTTAGAGAAGTATAGCATTAAATGGAGAACCTGGCTGGGAAATTCTGAAATTTTATTGGAGAAATCTATTGACCTGTCTGGGAGGATTTTTATGGCAGCTAATTTAAAAAGTCAGCATTATAAAATGTTATTCAACTTGCACCACACCCCCGTTAAGATGATGAAGAGGGGGGGTCAGCATGATGGGAAATGTTTTCGCTGTGGAGTAGACAGTGCAGATATTTTGCATGTGTGTTTTGCGTGTACTGCATTGGACTCTCTGATAGGATCTACAGAGAGGTTTTTAACAGAAATTACGGGGGTTCCTGTTAAAATCTCTCAATCTATGATGTTGCTTGGAATTGGTGAAGAACTCCACCAGGGGAAGCTATTGTATAAATATTGTTATTTAATTTTTATGGCTACAGCGGTGGATCGATTAGCAATAGCGTCACTTTGGTTACATCAAGAGGTCTTTCGAGATGTGGCGTGCTAAGTTCCTTAATGTTTACAATATGGAATACAGTCTATATGCTGTCAAAGGATATAGAAAAAGGAAATTGGGGTTACTGATTTGGGGGGTTTTGAGTGACTATATGGCAGGTTAATGAACTTTGTCCAGGTATGAGTCAGTTTACAAGCTATTTTTTTATGTCAGGGGACACTGCTCAGGACCATGGTCCACTTCCTGTTTTGGTTTATTATAATTAATGATTGATGTTTTGATGTATGTTTTCAATTATGTATTATACATTTCGCTGCTAAGGATCCCAAATAAAAATTTAAAATAAATAAATAAATAAGTATTTCATTGCAATGGTTTTAGTAACTATGAAAATAATTAATACTTGACCTTGAACATGGGAGACTATTTTTAAATTGCAGATGAAATCAATGTCAAGTAGATTAAATTAGAGAGTGTGTACCCTCAACTTTTTCAGACGGATACTGGTGGTAACAAACTGAGTCTGACTAACCAGTCCTAGAGCCAGTGCTATGTTAAAAGACACTCAGAATATAGTGAAAACATCTACATACACTAAGGAACACTATGCGTTGGGGTCCCCCTGTGATCAGCATGACCTCCTCTGTAAGCCCCTAGTATATAATAGGGCAGGGGATTAAACCAATCTTAAAACGCGCCACAGGGCTTGTTTGCACACGTCACCTCAGGCCCCATCCCCTCACTTCCCCACTGTGTAAACATGCCCTGTGGCCGTTTTAAGTTGGGAGATTAAGTCCCCTTGAATCCTGAGGGTCCCTAGGGTCCAACTAGACCACTAGGTACCTCCAGTAAGCGCCACAGAGCTGCGTTGCAGAGAGATGTAAAAAGGGGCACGGCCTGCACCACCTCTCTGCAACGCAGAGCAGTGGCGCTTACTGGAAGCACCTGGTGGGCTAGTTAGCACCAAGGGGCCCTCAGGATTGAAGGGGAATTTTTTCCCTAACTTAAAATGCGCCATAGGGCGTGTTTGCACACGTCACCTCAGGCCTGGTCCCCTCCCTTCCCCACTGTGTAAACACGCCCTATGGCCGTTTTTTAAGTTGGGAGATTAAGTCCCCTTGAATCCTGAGGATCCCTAGGGGCAAAATAGCCCACTAGGTACGTCCAGTAAGCGCCATTGCAGAGAGGTGTAAAAAGGGGCACGGCCTGCACCACCTCTCTGCAACGCAGAGTAGTGGCGCTTACTGAAAGCACCTGGTGGGCTAGTTGGCCCCCAGGGTCCCTCAGGATTGAAAGGGAATTATTTCCTCAACTTAAAACGCGCCACAGGGCGTGTTTGCACACGTCACCTCAGGTCCGTCCCCTCCCTTCACCACTGTGTAAACATGCACTGTGGCCGATTTTTAAGTTTGGAGATTAAGTTCATTTGAATCCTGAAGGTCCCAAGGGTCCAACTAGCCCACTAGGTACCTCCAGTAAGCGCCACAGAGCTGCGTTGCAGAGAGGTGTAAAAAGTGGCATGGCCTGGACCACCTCTCTGGAACGCAGCTCAGTGGCGCTTACTGGAAGCACCTGGTGGGCTAGTTAGCCCCAAGGGGCCCTCAGGATTGAAGGGGAATTATTTCCCCAACTTAAAATGCTCCATAGGGTGTGTTTGCACACGTCACCTCAGGCCCAGTCCCCTCCCTTCCCCACTGTGTAAACACGCCCTGTGGCCGTTTTTTAAGTTGGGAGATTAAGTTCATTTGAATCCTGAGGGTCCCAAGGGTCCAACTACCCCACTAGGTACCTCCAGTAAGCGCCACAGTGCTGCGTTGCAGAGAGGTGTAAAAAGTGGCACGGCCTGGACCACCTCTCTGCAACGCAGCTCAGTGGCGCTTACTGTAAGCACCTGGTGGGCTAGTTAGCACCAAGGGGCCCTCAGGATTGAAGGGGAATTATTTCCCTAACCTAAAATGCGCCATAGGGCGTGTTTGCACACGTCACCTCAGGCCCGGTCCCCTCCATTCCCCACTTTGTAAACACACCCTATGGCCGTTTTTTAAGTTGGGAGATTCAGTCCCCTTGAATCCTGAGGATCCCTAGGGGCAAAATAGCCCACTAGGTACGTCCAGTAAGCGCCATTGCAGAGAGGTGTAAAAAGGAACACGGCCTGCACCACCTCTCTGCAACGCAGAGTAGTGGCGCTTACTGAAAGCACCTGGTGGGCTAGTTGGCCCCCAGGGTCCCTCAGTATTGAAAGGGAATTATTTCCTCAACTTAAAACGCGCCACAGGGAGTGTTTGCACACGTCACCTCAGGCCCCGTCCCCTCCCTTCACCACTGTGTAAACGCACCCTGAGGCCGTTCTAAGTTGAGAGATTAAGCCCCCTTGAATCCTAAGGGTCCCTAGGGTCAAACTAGCCCACTAGGTACCTCCAGTAAGCGCCACAGAGTTGCGTTGCATAGAGGTGTAAAAAGGGGTGTGGCCTCAGAACACCTGTCTGCAACGCAGCTCCCTGGCGCATACTGGAGATAGCTGTTGGGCTAGTTGGCCCTCAGGGACCCTCAGTATTGAAGGGGAATTAATTCCCCAACTTACAACTGGCCAGGGGGCGCGTTTGCAGAGTGCTGCAAGGAGGGGGCGTGGCCTCCGGCACGATGCAGGTCTTTTATTTATTTAATATTTTTAAGAAGGAGGGCTGTGTGGCCCCCCTTCTTTTTCTAATTTACTGGCCCTGGGGACCCCATCCCCCAGGGCCTGCACCCTACTTTCTTTTGTTGAAAAAAATTAATTTGGCCCTCCCAAGGCCTTAATCGGCCCCGGGGACACCAACCCCCAGGTCATGGCCTTTTTTTTTTTTCTCTTTAGGAGGGGGCTGCGTTGCCCCCCTCCTCAGGCCACTTATGGCCCCAGGGAACCCATCCCCCGGGGCCGGCCTTTGTTTTTTATTATTTAAAAAAAAAATATATTTATAGAAAAACCTAGGACATGCTGGACAAACCGTATGTACCTGTTATCCATGACGATTTGCGTGATATTCATTAAAAGGCGACTATGCATAGAATGAATCCACATGGAATGTATTTACACCGCTAGTGAAGCTCTGACGTGTCTGACGCCATACCGTGCCTAATCCCGGCGCCCCCGCCGGTGGGTACTCTCTAAGTAGACACCCTTGTTGCTTATTTATACAAACATGTGTAGCTATTAACGGGCACAGTTAATATACACGCACACCAAGCCATTCAAAGGGGATTCGACAAAAATTCGACCAAACTATGCAAGAAACCCCCCTCACGGTTAAGAAAACACACATCCACCGCCGGATGTGTAATACTTTTTATTTTACTCTCTGGAAAGGAGACAAACCTCACTTGAGAGTCACAGAGTACTCCTGGCTGAGCCCAATGCTGTGTTACACCCACCAGTGCCCGCCGAGTGCCTCACACCTCTGTGTTGTATTCCACCTGCTAGTGCGTAAGCTATGACACTCTCTAGCCCATGTGCACTGTAATACCACCCCGTGAATATGTCATGCCTACGCCGCCGACACCCAGCTGATCCTCTCCCTCACCACCAACCCAGCCACCGCCAGAACCAACCTACATGAAGGGATGAAAGACATAGACGAGTGGATGATGAACAGCCACCTGAAACTGAACTCAGACAAGACGGAAGTCCTCATCCTTGGATCATCACCCTCTGCCTGGAACAACTTCTGGTGGCCCCCGGCCCTGGGCAACGCACCCAAACCAACGGACCACGCACGCAACCTGGGCTTCATCCTGGACTCCTCCCTCTCGATGACCAGACAAGTCAATGCCGTCTCATCATCATGTTTCAACATACTTCGCATGCTCCGAAAGATCTTCCGATGGATCCCCACCGAAACCAGGAAGACGGTCACCCAGGCACTCGTCACCAGCCGACTGGACTACGGAAACACCCTCTACACCGGAACCACAGCCAAACTACAGAAAAGACTGCAACACATCCAGAACGCCTCTGCACGACTCATCCTGGACATCCCCCGTCACAGCCACATCTCCGGACACCTGAGAGACCTGCACTGGCTCCCCGTCAACAAGAGAATCACATTCCGACTCCTCACCCATGCACACAAGGCTCTCCACGACCTGGGCCCCAGGTACCTCAACGACCGCCTGACATTCTACACTCCCATCCGCCAGCTACGATCGACCAGCCACGCCCTTGCCGCCGTTCCGCGCATCCGAAGAGCCACCATGAGAGGAAGATCCTTCTCCTACCGGGCAGCCAAGACGTGGAACTCCCTCCCCATCCACCTCACTCAGACCCAAGACCACTTCTCCTTCAGGAAGCAACTCAAGACCTGGCTTTTCGAGCAGTAGCAGACCCCCCTCCCCCAAGCGCCTTGAGACCCTCCGGGTGAGTACCACGCTATACAAATTTCGGGATTGATTGATTGATGCCACACTTGCCTTCGCACGGTTATATTGCCCCATCTAACGTGCCTTCCTCGATGCCTATGTTATAATGCACAGCGCTATGCCATACATATTACAATCTGGGATCCATATCTTTGTCACAGTGCATATGCAACGTTATACTCCCCAGCACATATTTTATATTACAACTTTAGAGACTAGTTAGGTTACACAACACTGCCCTGTGCATATTACACTCCAAGGCGCATATCGCATAGCACGCGCTAGTGCCTGTGCTATCTTGCACTCTCCAATGAATCTGTCATTGCGCACAATGTATTGCATATTATATTTCATGCCCCGGTACATCTTATATCACACTTTTTGGTGCATAGTTTATACCATATACTATATCTAGTTTTCATTTTCAATTGTGCTCTCAGGACTATGCTCTATATAACACTGCGTCCACCTACCCTTTTCACGGGCATTACATTTTGCGATGGGGGTGGAGGGTCAGGGGGTGTTTCTGCCAAGTGAGCCCGGAGTCACAGTCACAAACGTCCTCTTCTTCCAGAATAAAAGTGAGATTATGCTGCATACTTGTTCATATTTTAAGTAGTTCGCACAGACACACATTTTAAAAACAATAATGTTCCTAATACCCACCTTCTCTGAACAGTTGTTTGTTTACGGCTTTTTCGATGACCTTTGCTGGGAACGGGAGCAGGGAGATGGGTCGGAAGTTCTTGAGGTCCTTGGGGTCCGCCTTGGGTGTCTTGAGCAAGGCGTTGATCTCTGCGTGCTTCCAGCTCTCCAGGAAGGTCACTGTCTCGAAGGAGATGTTGATGGTATTCCGGAGATGGGGTGCGATGGTGCTGCTGGCTTTGTTGAAGATGTGGTGTGAGCAGGGGTCGTCCGGGGATCCGGAGTGGATGGTGTTCATGATCTTGATGGTGTCGTCGTTGTTGAGGTTGGTCCAGGTGAGCAGGAGGTTGGTGCGGGTGGTGGTCGTGGTAGCGGGGGTCACAGCGGTTGCCGGGGTGGTGACGGCGTCAAAGCTGTCGTGGTGATGGCGATCTTGCGGTGGAAGAAGGTGCCCAGCGAGTCGCACAGGTCTTGTGACGGTGGGATGTCGTTGGTGTTGGAGCTGGGGTTGGAGAGTTCCTTCACGATGCTGAAGAGTTCTTTGCTGTTGTGTGCGCTGTTGTCTAGGCGGTCTTTGAAGGAGGTCTTTTTGGCGGATCCGATGAGGTGGTGGTGTCTGCAGGTGGTGTTCTTGTGGGCTGTGTAGCTTTCCAGTGTTCATTCGCGGATCCAGTTTTTTTCGAGTTTTCAGCAGGTTCTCTTGGAGGCCTGGAGGTCTTTGGTGAACCAGCTGGCTCTCTTACTGGTGTGGGTGTTGGAGGGCTTCTTGAGCGGGGCGAGGGTGTTGGCGCAGTCATCGATCTATTGTCTGAGGCTTTGGCGTCGGGGTCGGTTGGGTCTTCGGGTGGGCTCTGGGCAAGGGCGGTGGTGAGCTGGTCCTCGGTGATCTTCTTCCAGAGGCGACGAGGCATCCGCTGGGTGCGGTGGTGTGTGGTGGGTTTCCGGAAGGTGAAGTGGATGCAGCAGTGGTAAGTCCAGTGGAGTTCAGTGGTGTGGTTGAAGAAGAAGTGGGAGCTTACTGAGAAGATGGGGTCAAGCGTGTGGCCGGCGGAGTGGGTGGGTGTTGTGACGAGTTGTCTGAGTCCGAGGTTGGCGAGGTTGTCAATCAGGGTGGAAGAGTTGGGGTCGTTGTTGTTCTCGAGGTGGAAGTTCAGGTCCCCAAGGAGGATGTAGTCCGTCAAGGTGAGGGAGAAGTCCGCTCTTACCTGTCCTTGCAGCGTCCTTTTATTTACAACACTCATCAGAAGAAAGCAAAGTTGAATGCTCTAGATCTTCTAACACTTCATATACATTATTAATGTCCCAATCATCAGAAATGGTGCTAGGGGTGATGGATCAAACCCAGATCTGTTGACTGGGTGTGAGTGTTTGATTGGTTCTGATGCTCCGTCCATCACCACCCCCTTTTGAACCGCTTTGTTCGCCATAGGTTGGCAGGGTATGCTCAGACGTGAGTCCCTTGCTCACTTTGCCACTGGATTCAAGCAAGCCTGGCTGAAGACGGCTGAAATGCCAGAAACCGGTCCTAGGAAGCTTGTTTCCGGTCCAGGGAAGGCATGGCTTGGCAGTTCGGGCTGGACTGTTCCCATGAGGCACAGGGTCAGACTGATTTGCATATGGCCATGTCTGAACTGGGGTGGCAGAGTGGGCTAAAGAACGGTGATGGATCACACCCAGATCTTTTGACTGGGTGTGAGTGTTTGATTGGTTCTGATGCTCCGTTCAACACCACCCCCTTTTGTACCGCTTTGATCGCCATAAGTTGGCAGGGTATGCTCAGACGTGAGTCCCTTGCTCACTTTGCCACTGGATTCAAGCAAGCCTGGCTGAAGACGGCTGAAATGCCAGAAACCGGTCCTAGGAAGCTTGTTTCTGGTCCAGGGAAGGCATGGCTTGGCAGTTCGTGCTGGACTGTTCCCATGAGGCACAGGGTCAGACTGATTTGTATATGGCCATGTCTGAACTGGGGTGGCAGAGTGGGCTAAAGAACGGTGAAGGATCAAACCCAGATCTGTTGACTGGGTGTGAGTGTTTGATTGGTTCTGATGCTCCGTCCATCACCACCCCCTTTTGTACCGCTAGGGGTGCTAATGTCAGTTAAGGACATTTTAAACAAATGTGGATTTTGTAACAGTTCAGTGCGACCATACATATCAAATGATACCTTGTCCAATATAATGCCATCTGGAACTGGAACAGCTAAAATGTTCATGAGGGACACGTCTCTTTGTTCACCGTGTGATGATGCATGTGGTTTCAGAACCAAGTACACTGTGTGCACTGCAGAGCATAGCATATCGGGACAAAGTGTCTGTTCAGAAGAAAGAGGAACACAGTCAAAAAACCAATCCAGATGATTCGTTAAAGCAAGGCAAATGTAAACCTAAGTTGTAACCATGGAGAAATAAAGTATTTTTTTTATCCAACGATAGAAGACAGTGGGTGTGAAGGAACCTCTGATGAGTCGGAGAAGTCATCAAAATCAATGAAGTATCCAGACACCATTCAGTCTATCCTGGCCAGCTCAGCAGGCTGGGTCAAGTGAGGCAAAGACTTGCCCTGTTTATTTCTTGATTTCAAATTGAAATTTTTGTTTCTGTACTTGTTGTTGTTTGTTTTTGAAACAGGTAGAATGCATACTTCATTGTTGTTCATTGTTGTTTCATGTTGAAGAGAACAGGCTTCATTTCCAATTAAAGCTTCCATCTGAACCTCCAGTGTGGCAGCAAGAGGAGATTGGTAGCTGCCCAGGAGTTCACATAGCTTATTTTTGAGAATCGGCCACATGGTGTAGCTTTGATCAGATTAATAGAGACAAACCTTTTGTCTCGGCATCCAGCAAGGGGCAGAAGAAGAACGGGTTATGTACCTTCAACAGTCAGGGCAGGCCCAGGCACTCTGAAAGATGCCCCAAACTCCCTTTTGTCCACAATCATTTCTACGAACACATCCTCAACCTTCAGAATCTAGCTGGTTCTTGTCTGAACAATCTTTAGTTCTCCAGTGGCTGTGCATTTTACTTGGATGTTGCTTTATCCATCTTGAAAATCATTCAATTCCCAATTCCGGTAAATCAGCCAAATGTTCTTTGATGTCAAGGGGTATTTCAAGGGGTAGACTATTGAGGTCTGGGACCCACATCTTAACCCCACACAGGAGTCGACCACCTGGGGACTTTCTTGGCATGTTATTCAAAGCACTCTGGACCCCATATATGTGATGAATCAAACTGCGACCAGAGCCTAATAAGATTGCTGTTAAAGACTGCTTTAAGCCCCAGAATTTACTCTCCCCAACCGTGTTATGGAGCTGAGAAACACAGAGTCACACCCAAACTTTCCATGGCCTCTTTGTAAGCCCGAGAGCTAAAAGCAGGACACAGATCAGTATGAAATGTGACAACTGTGCATGTCCTGATAAAGACTCACAGATCCTTAATAACATTTGGGCCTCAGATGATCACTTTGGCCATACCCGCAGGAATTGAGAGCAGGAATCCAATGCCACCAAAATGTACTTGAAAGCCCCATCAAATGATTAGGGGGCTGCAGTGGTCCAAATATACACAGGCCAAAGGCTTGTTAGAAATAAACCGATGTGTCTGGGTTAGGCGCACTACTGTGGAACCTTTCATTAGCTGACAGATGTCAGATCTCAGGAGTGAGTCCATGGTCTGTTTGTAAAGACCCAGCAACCAGTAGCATTGCTGTAATAGAGAAATCATAGCAGCCACCCCTGCATGTGCAGAAATCACACCCTCATGTGCAGGCAGTATTAGTCCTAGTCTGCTATCACTATGTGTACCCCACTCCTGAAATCTGAGCATTCGGTATGTTTTTTATATCAAACTAGTAGGAGGACTTGCGTGGAAAGCCTTTCAGCAAGTGTGTGCCATTGCACACAGCATTGATTGCCACCATGATGTCTGTCTATTTTCAAACTGCAACGAGTTAACACAGCAACTATGGTGGTGCAAACCATCACATTTGCGGCCTCATCGACCATTGAATTCTCTGCAACATTCACACACACACATTGATGACTCAATGTGTGAATGCCATGAGCCTGTGGCAAGCATTCTGTCAGCTTTTTCAGCCGTTCACAAAGCAACTTGTGCTTCACTGTGCCGCCTTTTGAATCCCTGAATCTCTTCTGACTCCAGTAATAAAGATACTCATTATATGACTGCACACACTAATATGAACTGCACATAATCAGTGAGGGAAATCCAGATTCCATATTCTGTATTGCAAGTGCTAAGGTCTTATGTTCTGCAAGCTGTACTGTGCAGTCACTTATTAAATGTGTGTATATTTTTTCAGGCTGGAAGGTTGCATCATGCATATGGTCTTTTATGAATGCTTATGTGGCTGAAAATTGCTGTTTTGTCCCTAGGGCAAGTTGTGTAGAAACATCAGTGTAAATGATGTAGTCATAGTGATCTATAGGCATTATTTCATTAGTTAGAGGACATTCTTGCTTGTGATGAAGAAAAGCTTGTGTTTGTAATGTAGCTTCAAATCTGTAGTCCATGTCTGTTGAAGTCAGGGAGTTTGTTCATTGGATCCATCTCAGATGTAGAGCTTTAACATTCAGAACGCTAGCTCTTGTAATCTCCTCTGAAGTCGATACTGGGGTCATGAAAATAACTTGTTTCTCTTGCACGCTCTCTCACTACTGAAGTCTGGATTGCTGTCAGAATTGTTTCTGTCAGTGTAAAGTGTATTTCAACATTTGTATATTGATGCACTTTATGTGCAGTTGGTACTGTGTCACCTTCATTGAATGTGACATATGTGTAGCCTGATGCCCCCAGTAAGACATGGATCACCAAGTTTGTTATGTATACATGTGTGTGTAAATGTTTGGAAGCTATCATATCAGCTTAGATGGAACGTAAAGTTTCGGTTTGTTCTCCTGTCCAAATTGTGTGTGAAAAGTCTAGTAGACTTAAGTCATGAAAGGTTTTACCTGTTTTGAGTAACCAGGATTGTATGTCCTGTTAAAATCTAGGAAGCTAATGTGGATTGTAAACTTTTTAAAGTGGTTGGTTGTTAGAGCAACACACATTAAAAAAAAAAAAAATGGGTTGCCAGGCTCTTGCCTTCACTTGACAGCTTGTGTGCCACGAAATAAGACACTGAGGTGGACATTTATTGATTTTTTTAAATCGTTTATTAAATATAAGTTATAGACATATGACAATGCCTGATCATCAAAGTTCTCAAGTAATTCTGTAACTCTGGATGAAAACAGCCCGGGCTATTTTTATACCCCTATATTAAATGGCAGAATTGTTTCTGAGAGCCTAGAGCCAAGAAGGCAGTCAAATACCTGCGTCCAGCGCTATATTTTGGTGGAAAAGGCAATTTGAGTAATCTAATGTTGTCTTGTATTTCTTGCGCACAATGTTATTCCTTAGTGCGGCACTGTGTGCATTCTGTACTACGAATGTTTGAGTAGCTATGTTCAAATGTCTGTAATTCTAGTCGGAATAGTTTTGATTCCTTCCTTTGTTTCACATGCTCTTTTGATTTCCGCTCTGACCATCCTGTGATGATGTCATTCTGTTAGAGCATGCTGTAGAATTGTTATATGTCATCTGGAATGTTGACATTTGCCTAGCTGTGTCTGGGCTGTGTGGCAGTTGGAGATTGTCTTGTGTTTGGCTCAGGTGCTGGGGCGGCTCTCTTTTACTTTTACAATAAACACTTCTTGGAAAACGGCCTGCTGTATGGACATTCATCTTTTCAATTGGCGACAGAAAATGGGATACGAATCCACCCAGTGATTTCCTGCCAATCAAGATTTTTTTTTTACGAACAAAGCCAAGGTATGCCTGCACCGTAGCAAGATTGAACCCACGACTCTATTGTGAGTACATTTTCTTTTTCTTTACTTATTCAAGCGCCAAAGCGTTGCCTATCTGAGCGTTTAGGCATTATTTTTTTTTTATTCGCTTACAAGCAATCAGAGAGCCGCACCCGTTTTGTTTTTCTCTTCTTCTGCACTGTCATTACGAGCTACGTGGCATACAAGACTTTGGCAGTAAGGACATTTACCAGTAATGGGCAAAAGTTTCCGTATTTAATTTTCTCACCGTTTCTGAACTGCGCTACTTGCTCGCGCTTCGAAAGTTTCTCGTGCATTCTTCATTGTCGAACGACTGTTCTACGCACCTGGAACGCATCCTTCTGTCTTCTACGCACCTGGAACGCATCCTTCTGTCTTCCTGTACTTGGAACGCATCGCTTCTCGACGTTCACGCATGGAGCGCATCGACGTGTACGGATGAAGCGCATTAGCATATTTTTGGCTAATTCAGGCAATTCAACGTTGGAAAATCATCGCTGACACGCTCAGCATTTGCGTGTCATTTCTTCTTATCATTTGCATTATCGCTGACACGCACAGCTTATTTATTCACATTATTCTCGTTTTTATCCCACGAAAGAGAACAATGCTGCCATCTAGTGACCTGAGGAAATATTACAATGCAGTGTAATATCTTCCTATCAGTTGTTCTCAATCCCTTTTCTCTCATTTTTTTTTACTTTACTTTTCTCTTTCCTCATTCTTGATTAATTTTTTTTTTAACAGAAACTCAATATCAACATGCAAAGTGTTATTGCGCCAGCGCCCTTTTTACAAGATCCAGGAGATCCTGTTTTAGAATGGAAACTATGGTTCAGATCATTTAAAGCTTATTTAGGAGCAATTGATGGTCAGAGATACAGACCAGATAGGAAAAAGAACTTAATGTACTATCACCTGGGGGTTGAAGGACAGAATGTATTTGATCACCTACCTCCATATGTTCCACCTGAAGACGAAAATCTTGATGAATTTGAGATAGCTGTGGCACAACTGGATAAACACTTAACAAAAACAAAAAATGTTGTAGTGCACAGATACAAATTTTTTACCAGAGTACAAAGAGCAGAAGAAAGTATCGACACCTTTATCACAGCTTTAAAGGTGTTAGCTTCCAAATGTGAATTTGAAAATTTTACTTCTCAATTAATAAGGGATCAGCTGGTTGCACGTTGTCACTGCAAAAAAGTTCAACAAAGGCTTCTCACATGTAAGGATCCTACGTTAGACGAAGCGGTCGACATCGCTAAAAGTATAGAAACTTCCATTGATGATGCCAAACAGCTTGAGTCAGCTTTAGCAAATTCTTCTATTTCAGGTGCTGTCTCTACAAAGCATTCTGAATCATCTTCAGGTGCTACTTCAACCAGACACTCTGAGTCATCTTCTGTGAAGCCTTACATGTTTGCTCAAGAAAATATGTTCAGGGGTAATTCTTTTCGCAACAACACCAGAAGATTAAGTAACTTTAGAGGAGGGAGAGCATTTATGCCGAACAGACAACCGAGTTCCAGTATGTACTGTTATCGATGTGGGTCATCAGCGCATGTCTCATCTTTTAGAAATTGTCCAGCGGCAAACCAACAATGTGGGCAATGTGGGAAAATGGGACATTTTGCGAAAGTTTGTTTGAGTGGCAGAAGAAGGAATGTTAGATGTGTAATCAATGAATTTGATAATCTACATGAAGAGGATGTTATCAACCAAGAATATGTTGTAGTGGTAAAAAATTGTCATGAGAATGCGTTACAACATATTCCAGATCCTGAGGTTGACGTCACCATAGAGAACAACATAATTCAACTATTAGTTGATACAGGAGCTAGAATCACAATTGTTTCTCAAGAAAAGTATCAGAAGTTTTGGTTTAAAAACTGTTTATTGCCCCCTGATGTTTTCACAATAGCTTTTGAAGGCAGCCATATTGATTTGTTAGGATATTTTTGGGCTACCATTAATGTTTTAGGTGAGAGTATCAAAGGCAAAGTTTATGTGGCCAGGAAAAGAATTAATGTCCTTGGTCTCATTCATCAAGCTGAAATTGGCTTAACGATTAAACCTGGGTTAGAAAATCCTGTTTTTATTGAAAAACGAAAGACAGATCATAATTGTAGTCATTCCACACAGGACACGTTTTCTCTTTCTAGCACTCTATCCGTTGATAATTTGGAAATTAAATTTAGTAAAGTTTTTCAAAATAGATTAGGTAGAATTACAAATTTTCAGCATTTCATCAAACTAAAGGAAAATGCAGTTCCAATCAAACACAAATTGCGCAATGTTCCATTGAGTATTAGAAATGATCTTTCAAAACATCTTCAGACATTGTGTGAACAAGGAATTATTGAGAAAGTCGAGTCCACTCTATGGCTTTCTCCCATTGTTTTGGCGAAAAAGAGATCTGGGGACCTGAGGATGTGTGTGGACTTGAGGAGTCTCAACGAGGCTATCTGGGTCGATGGTTTTCCCCTTCCGCGTATTGAAGACCTTATCGCCAAAGTTGGGTCTTCCTCATTTTTCACTAAGTTGGATCTTAAGGCGGCTTATCATCAGGTCGAACTTCATCCTCAGTCCCGACATCTCACAGCATTTGTAACTCCTGACGGGGTTTTCCAGTTTTGTAGATTACCTTTTGGCCTAGCTTCTGCGGCTGCCGTCTTTCAGAGACTTATGACAGAAATGTTCACAGACATTTCCAATGTTGTAGTGTTTCAGGACGACATTCTTATTTTTACTAAGAATGAGGCTGAACATGATGTAGTTCTTGAACATGTTTTTAAAATACTAGAAAGTAGAGGAGTGACCCTACAAAGAAGCAAGTGTTCCTTTAAGGTAAAGGAGATCGAATATTTGGGTCACATAATTTCTGAACAAGGCATCAAGCCCAGACCAGGGTTGATCAAGAGTATCGTTGAAGCGCCTGCTCCACAGAATAAGGAACAACTTATGTCTTTCTTGGGTCTCTGTGAATTTTATGCTAAATTTATGAAGGATTTTGCAAAAACAACTGAGTGTTTTAGAGCTTTACTCAAAAAGGGGGCAACTTTCATTTGGTCAGAAGAGTGTCAGAAGGGGTTTCAGAGTATAAAGAGTCACATTGTACGAGCTCCAGCTTTGCAAGCTTTCGTAGAAGGTAGAGAAACTGTGGTTACGGTTGATGCTTGCGAGTACGGCTTGAGTGCTGTTCTTTCGCAGTTTGCTGAGGGTAGAGAGCACACAGTAGGGTTTGCCTCTAGGACTCTTCGTCCAGTTGAACGGAAGTATTCCGTGATTGAAAAAGAGTTACTAGCTTGCACTTGGAGTGTGGAAAAATTCAAGTCATATTTATGGGGAAGATCTTTTGTTCTAAGGACTGATCACCGGCCTTTAGTTGATATTCTATCAGGGAAAAATCCAAAACGCACTACTGCTCGTCTGGCTAGGTTGTCAACTAAATTGTTAGAGTTCTCTTTCACTGTGGAGTATATTGCAGGGGGGAAAAATAGTAGAGCAGATTGTCTTTCTAGGTTGCCTATAACAGATGAGAGTGAACAAGAGTGGGAAAATGATGTAGAAGAGTGTTTTGTAGCTTGTGTGAATCGTGAAATTTTGTCTTTTGTGGAGGATGATTGGGTTTCTGAAATTGAAAAAGATACCATCCTCAGTGAAGTTGTTTCATTGATTGAAAGAGGTTGGCCAAAAGAGAAGTGTCTTTCTCCAGATCTTCAAATGTTCTGGAAAGTTAATAGTGAACTCTCTCTTGAGAGTGGAAAGGTTGTCAGGGGTGACAAATTGGTACCTCCCACTTGTTATCGTGAAAAAATCATATTGAACGCTCATTCAGGTCATCTGGGTTCTACCATCACCAAGAGAAAAGTTAGGTCAGATTTTTGGTGGCCTAGAATGGATATTCAGGTGGACGATTTGGTTAGACAGTGTGCACGATGTAGTGCTAGTGATAAGGTTCTTGTTCTAGAAGGTTCTGTCGAACATCCTGTTTCTCCTCCTGCGAGGCCTTGGCAAAAGTTGGGCATGGATTTTCTTGGCCCATTTCATGTTCTTCCTACAAATTCAAAATATTTTCTTGTTCTTGTGGACCACCTATCCAGATGGGTTGAGGTTGAACCTATTGGTGTACCTAATTCAAAGAGTGTTATCAACTGTCTTAAAAAGATTTTTCTCAGAGAAGGTTTTCCTGAGGAAATCCTCACGGACAATGGTGTCCAATTTATTTCGCAAGAAATGAATCATTTTTTGCATTCTTCTGGCATCAAGCACACGAGAACTCCCCTTTATCATCCACAGAGCAATGGCAAAACTGAAAGGTTTAATAGGGTTATTGTGGAGTGTGTTCAAGCTGCCTACAGATCTAATATGTGTGTGTTTCAGGCAGTTAAGGATCTTGTGTGGTCTTACCGCACTTCTCCTCATGTGTCTACCAATTTCAGTCCATTCGAACTCATGAGAGGCAGGAAAGCTTCTTCACAGGTTTATCCTTTTTGGATGGTGAAGTCTTTTCATCAGGGATGTGACATGACGAGTATTTGGGATTCTGCGAATAAGAAGTCTTATGAGATTAGTAAGAAAAGAAGTGAATTTACTGTTTGGAATGAAGATCACAACATTAAGGTTGGAGACTGGGTGAGAATAAAGAATCCTGTGTCTGTTAGGAAAGGTTTGTCAAAGTTTTTGGATCCTCAACAGGTTGTTGAAGTCAGGAGAAATGCTGTTAAGTTGAGCAATGGTAATTGGTGGAATACGTCTCGTGTAGCTAGAGATCCTGTCTTTTCACAAGGAAAGGTGCGAAATGACGAAAGAGTTTTAGGAGGGGATGGTGGTGTCAGGAGAAGCTCCAGGGATCGTGCCAAACCGAGCTGGTTACGAGAGTATGTGTGAATGGGATTGTTTGTCGTATGTTGTGTAACGATTGTAGATTTTGTATTCTTGTAAACTGCTCAATATTTTATTCTGTGTTTTAAATGTTATTTTAATAAAAGAAGGGAAGTGTGTGATGATGTCATTCTGTTAGAGCATGCTGTAGAATTGTTATATGTCATCTGGAATGTTGACATTTGCCTAGCTGTGTCTGGACTGTGTGGCAGTTGGAGATTGTCTTGTGTTTGGCTCAGGTGCTGGGGCGGCTCTCTTTTACTTTTACAATAAACACTTCTTGGAAAACGGCCTGCTGTATGGACATTCATCTTTTCACATCCTCTCTCCGAGCACCTGTCGAATGTATCCTGAAAGGAACATGAGGAACGTGTATCAGTATCTGATACCTGTAATGTGGTATACCATTATCACGATTACACAAGTTGTAAAATTTTTGGGTAGATTCTTGTGTAGGAGACCCACCCCGTGATTGAGTTTCTTCTTTATTTTTCTTATTGTACCACTTCTTCTTCATGGAAGAGTCGGGTGCTTGCTTAGAGTTATTCTTTTAAGAATTACTCTTTACCTGTGGTTTCCCTGGTATGGCTCCTCAATTATCTGTATCCTTTAGCATAGGTTTCTTTGATAGTTTTAGGTACTTCGTTCTCCTTTTGTGTAGGAGACATATCCCATAGATGTTGGCATATAGCTAACACCACTGTTTCCCATTCAACATTATGACGGATAGTGCGGCATAATTCCCCATCTGTTTTTTCCCTTAGTCATGGGCTGTTGCTGCATTGCTCATTCTGTACCTGTTTAGGACTTCAGGGAGAAATCACCAGAGAAGGAGTAGCATGTGCTCTGTTATGTACTGCAGTAAAGACTATACCCCAAGTGGCACAATCTTCTACCGGGGGAGCTAATTGTAAGTATTCTATGCGTTTCCTGTCGACCCGTATAGGGAATTACTTTTTCAAGCAGTTTTTTTTGTGTGCGATCCTAAACAAAAATGTCACCCTTTTGGTGGGCATTTTGGCCATTACTGCATTCAATGTTTGAGGGCTAAACCTGATGTAGCTAACTGTGGTGTCATGGCTTGAACTGTCCTTGCAGGAGCAAGTGTTAATGTTTGCATTATAAATTGTGTAAGACTTATGGATACATTTACTAGAATATTGTATAATCCCCGTATCTGGACTGTAGTCAGAAGATCATCATTGGGATGTGGTGTGTAACCGACTAGGACTGGCCATGTTTCCCCTCATTGCTGAGTGGGCCATCTCTCATGTCTTGTATACTTTGGGGGAAGTGCCCCTTTAAACCAATTGTTTTGTTCTTTGTATGTTAGAGGAATTTCTAAAAACTCATATGCAAGATATTCTACAGGTATTTCACCTACTTGATATTTGTGAAATAGCTGTGTAGCATCCTATACAGCAGGGAATTTGACCCAAGAGTAAAATACATCTGTCCTAAATGATTTGTGTAGCTCTACCACAATAGTAATCTCCCTACCCTCTAGGATGAGGCCATAGTGTAGTCGTTTTCGAGTGACTGCATGTCTGCAGTTCTCAGAAATATTTTGTGCCATGGTAATTTATTAAATGGATTACAATATTTGGCTAACAAGGTGGGCCAATACATGGGGTAACCTCCTCAGCCAAGGGAAATGTTCTCTACCACTACGGAGGTCTCCAGTTTTTATAGGTGTATAGCGATATCTGAGGAAGTACGATTGAACTACTCATTTGATCCATACAAAATACAAAACAAACCAACGTTGGCTGTGCCATGTCATGCAGATTCCTCAAATCAGTAGGAACTGCGCTTTTGAGAATGACATAAACCTAGGATGGTGCCAGACTGTTACCATGCACTACCACTGGGTATGTTGCCCTTGGACCAGCTAGCTCACTGTGCCACCATTAGCCACCCTGAGCCTAGATAGGGAGAAAACAGGTCTGGCAACCTTTGAACATGACAATTCGGTTCCCTCAGTAACAAATGTTGTTGGAATTAGAACTTTTCGCTCAGTCACTCGTTCACTTTTTCGCTCAGAGAAATATACGAAACATACACAAAGGGGCATTTTTATTTTTTATTGAACAGGAGTGATTCTCACATATAAAATATGAGCTGGAATGATTTATAGACAGAAGCAGAAAAAGGTTATAATGAGTGTCAACAAAGTGAATCTTGCTGATACAGATTATTTATGCCTTCATATAAAAGATAATAGCAATCGAGCATACGCCTATGATGCTCACCCTAACCTTCGTGTCTAGGGTGCGAATGTGTGGTTTGCCAAGACACCCATGTCTGGATGATGTAACTCATTTACCTGTTGAGTAAGAGTGTAGGACCTCATCTTGGTCCCGAACTGCACACCCCTCACGGAGATGTCAGTCAGCTCGTAGGCAAAAGATTCAGCATGCAGGAACACCTCGAAGTCAGCAGATGTGTATCCTCTGATTATATTAGGAAACAAAAGGCCTTTATATAGAAAATGTCAACCTTGCCTCGGGCAGGGTTGTGATCAGGCTACCATTGTTAATAGGGGGAGAACTAAACTTTGTAGTAGTAAGGGATACCTCAGCTTCGATTTAGTAGGTGGGAGAGCAGAGCTTGAGGTTAACAGTGGGAGAGCTCAGTTTGGTGTTAGTTGCAGGAGGGTAGAATTTGATGTTAATAGGTGGGAAACTCAGATTGGGGCTATTAATGCGAGAGTTTGGTGTTACATGGAGAGCAGCGTTTGACACTGATAGGGGGAGAGCTTAGCTTGTATTTTTTGCAAAATGACACAGATTATTCATAAGTGTTTAGTTCAGCTTAGTTTCAATAGGGGTGGAGCAGAGCTTTACGTTAGAGGGGGAGAAATTAGCTTGCTGTTAGAGGCAAGTGGGACAGCTTATTGTTAATAGGAGGATAGCTCATTTTAGGGTTAGTAGGGGACCAGCTAAGTTTCTCATTACTGTGAGGATAGCTCAACTTGGTGTTAGTAGAGAAAGAGTTCTACGTGGTTCTAATAGTGGAGAGCTCAGCTTTGTCTTAGTAGTAATAAAGCACAGGTTTGTTGGAGCTGAGTTTCCACTGATGTTAGTTATATGCAGCGGAGTGCTGCCTTTTGTCTAGGTTTGTACTATAGAAACACCATATTCATACATGCAGATATACCGTTTAGTAGGATAAAAGCCCATCTTGTCAATATGGGGAAGGGTCAGCTTGGTGTTAGTAGTGATGGAATGTTGAGCTTGTTATTATCAAAGGAGAGTGAGCATCTGGTTGTTTATTAGTAGAAAAGCTTGCTCTGGTTGAAGCTGTGGCAGAGAGGACCTGATTTCAGTAGTCTGGAGTGCACAAATTAGATCAGCCTTGGTTTAGAGATGGGGACTCAGTTTACGAGATACCTCAAATTAGCTTCAGTTAATCACAGAATTGACCTTGGTGTTATAGAATGAGTTCAGCTTGGCATTAGCAACTTGATTCAGCAAGAAAATATTTTTTGTGCGATTCCTGCTTTGTTTATGGTTCAGAACCCAAGTCTGGTAGATGAATCACGCTGCAAAGGAAACAGCAGTTTGATGGCCCAGACCTTCAAGAAAGATACATTTTAGTATAGAATAAAAAAAACACAATTAAAGCTATGGAAGACCCAGAGTCTGTCAGACATATAGCTCGGAAAGATCACTGTATGGACTCACCTACAGCTATGAAAACCAAGAAGAGGGTGACATAGGCAGCGAAGAATCTCATGATGACAAAGAGGATGGAGTTGGCTGTGCAGACCTTGTGACTTGAGCTCTTTCTTCTCTCATTTCTCTTCTGGAGGTTCTAATTATAGGCAGCTCTCCTTTTCTCAGGAAAGGTTTGAGGAGGTCACATGACTCAGTAATGTTGATCTGGTTGGTCACATTTGGCTATCTTAACTCCCCCTTTTCTTCCTCCACCTCATCCAGCTGACCTGATGTGTCAAGGAGAAGGACTCAAGTGATGAGTGGTCCTGCATTGAAATGTAGATGGCTTAGCTCCTCATAGCCCCTGCACCAATTCTCCCAGTAATATTCAAAATGAAAGACTCTTAAAACGTGTCTTGAATCTGAGACTATCGTAAACCCTCTTAAAAAGTGAACAGTTCTTCTCCAGGTCCCACAGATACAGAAGCTCTGATAGGCTGTGCAGCGACTAGCACTGTGTTCTGCTTTCATAAAAGAATGAGTACCCATGGAAGGGTTAGCTCATTTGCACTAGTGTCAGGATCAATCAAATGTTGCCAATTGCCTGTGGCTCCTGTGGGAACAGCTTTGAAGCAATGACACTTCTCATTCGACTCTTTACCTTTCGGAAGTCTTTCTGGATGATGCATGTTTAATAATGCATTGGATACATTTACCTTCTGCCAACCAGGAAATGGTGTCATTTAATAGCTCAGTCACAAAAATCCCTTTCGATACGCCTTTGTGACAGCTGAAAGGTTTGCTCTGGTACAAACTGTACTAATACCATTTACACTGTACAGCACAGAGTATTAGTGCGAATAGGTAGTAACTCTGTACAAAAATAGAAACACTCATAATTTCAACAATGTTGTGTTCTTGAAGCACTATTGATCCATAAACAAATAACATGTTTTCAGCTGTTTTCTTGTAATTGGGTGCCACTTTCTTGTCATCCTAATGTTGCAACCTAAGACTCATGGATAAGAAAGACTTGAACTTGGCATATTAGATCACCAGCAATTCAAACAGTATTCCCCTAGTTAACTTACTTTTATCCATCTAACATATGTCTGTTAGAGTTCCACATTCTTCTTTGAGAATGTGCTCAATCAGATTGTCAATATTAAAAGCATGCATATTTAAATGAGGTGACATTTTGCACCTTCATCTGTTTGTCGAATGAGTTTGCAAACCAGTGCTCAAGTTAGTACCTGCAGAAATAAATCAGCACCAGAGTGGCAGAGCTCTATTGATACTGTAAACAATACCATATTGCAGCAAAAGTACCTCTATTATGTCCCATTTATCAAATAGCAACTGACTGATAAGATGCTATCAGCCGAGATCAGTACACAAAACAAAGTGATATAAATTCAGATGTGAAGGAAGTCACCAGAGAAAATCCAGCTTGTACCATATCAATTAAACATTCAGGGCCCGATTTATATCTTGGTGGTATAGGTACTCTCAATGGCGATGGAGTACCTCTACCATCAGGATAAGGCCCCAGATTTTCATGTGGGTTGACTATAGATCTGGCTATGGCAGTGACTATCCATTACTGCCAGAGCCAATCCTCCCCAAAGGCCAGACGAAGTAAGTGCCGGTGGAGAGGAGGCCATATGTTCCTCCATCCAGTTTTTTGAAGAAAAAAATATATAAAACTGTATGGTCCAAGGCCACATAATGTTGATGCAGTCCTGCACCAAACAAAAGAATGCATTGGCAGGACCACCATGATGGCTTTTCTTGCCAATGTTTTATAAAGGACTTCCTGATTCCAGGTCATTTATAAATTCAGTGGGCAGTCACTCCATCAGGGGACAGAGATATCTATTCTGTTCTCTTGGCAGAACAGACCATCTGCCGAATTATAAATTGATTCATCAGTCCTAGCATTTTAGTCAATTGGATGTGAATTTGAGGACTGTTCATTTGACTTTTAACTTTAAAGTGTGGCCTAAAAATTGTGATGTGCACAGTGCTTTTGATTGCAAAAGTCAATACTTGCTGAAGTTGTCATACACGAACCATGGTCACATAGCAAGTAGAATTATGCCCTTAAATAGTTATTTTGTGTGTGTTCTTTGAAAATAGAGCAACAGAATGCAAGTCAAAGTAGATCACACCATAAAAGCAGATTTCACATAGGTGTTGTGGTTTGGGAACACATGTTAAAGTCTTTGTTCTTGGATAGGACAAGACATGTAGTCTGTTGCACAGTTTTGTTCTAGAAAACATCTGTGTGGTATTAGGCAGGCCCTAAATGAACCCTCTATTCCTGGAACCCTCCAATCTTTACTCCCCCAGATAAATTTAACATCTACTGTATCCCTTCAAAAGTCACATCCTTGTATAGAGAGCTGGGAAAGAGAGGAAGCAGAATATACCAGCTTAGTGTCAGTTAACATATTTTTCTTTGCAGGTGATGGTGCAACCCTATAATAAAATGGGCCTAGGTCAGATGTGTCATAACTAACCATGGGTGGTAAAATCCACTCCGCTCGTGGAATTTGCGGATTTTCAGCAATTTTGCATTCCGCGAAGAACGCGGAATTACCCAAAATATCTCGATCCACGGTGTAGTGGAATTATTTCCTTGCTCGCGCTTTAAAAATGCATGTTCGCGCTCCCAATATCAACTTACGGGGATCCCTACGTTCGCCGACGAAGTTTCCTAATAGTTCACGTGTGTCACGAGCTTTTGGTACCCGGCCGCGCGATCCCGCGAGAGTGTGCGATCGCAAACACGTCATTTGCCACGCCTACAGACACAGCAATAGTCTGTGATCGCGAACACGTCAATCGGGCTCGCTTGCGGCAGTTTGGTGAGGCTCGTGATGCTGAACACTCAAAACTTGCAATCTGGAGAAGAAGAATATCTCGAGCAGCATAAAACCTTCTCTAAAATGATGATTTGGATGAACAAACTCCTCAGATGGACATTTGGCTACACTTTTTTGTGCAAGGAGTCCTTTTTTAAGGAGAGGAAGGAAGTGCCACAGATTCTCCAACTACCAGTTCCTGCCCAGCAGGCTCCTCCCAGGGCTTTGTCCATCTCCTGTTCATTTTTCATTTGGAGTTGGAGCTGGAAGGATCACTCTTTGTGTCTGCTGCATCATATAACATTGGATTTAAGGACTTTTGGACTTGAGATTTTACATGTAAGTTGTTGTTGTTATTTATTTGATTGGGGCATTGCAGTTGCTGTAACTACAATTTTGGCACTTTTCAATCATCATTTAAAAAAAAAAATGTATTGTGGGTAGCTAGTAGGCCCAGAGCTAGTCATGGTGGGTGCATGATGAAACAACTGTTCCTTTGGTGTGTGTTGAATTTATTTTAAACATCATTTAGGGCATAGATGGCATTGGATTGAATTGCAAAATGTGTTTTTGGGGGTATTTCACTTTTTTGATGTATGTTAAATAAATGCCTTTTTTGTGTGTGGTGTGTTATGTAGTGTAGTACCTTGCACACCTTGTTTAGCTCTGTGGATTTTTGTTTTTGCATTTTTGCATTAAAGCTGTGTTGTTTAGCATGCCTCCTTTGCCTGGTTATTACAGACCTGTTTCAGTTCATTGTTTTCCATGCCTCCTGCTTGTGACTGTGAGTGTCCATGTGGCTGGTGGCCATTTTGTGGTGGTAGTGTGCTGCTTTTGCCATATAGGGCCTAGGCCTGCATGTATTTCCTAGGCTTTCTTGTTGTTGTGGGCCTGGCCATGTGGCTGGTGGCCATTTTGAAGCCAGGCAGTGTGCTTTTGCCATAAGCCAGCATTGTCTGTCTTTGCTTTCTTGTTGTTGTTGTGGGCCTGGCCATGTGGCTGGTGGCCATTTTTAAGCCACACAGTGTGCTTTTGCCATAGGCCTGCAAGCTTGTGGCCCAGTCTGCCAACAGCCCTTTCATCCAGTAGGCTCAGAGGTAGTCATGGGTACATGAAACTTTTGGTGTGTGTTAAATAAATGCCTTTATTGTGTGTGGTGTGTTTGTTGTGTAACTTGCACACCATGTTTAGCCAGTGGATTTTCATTTTTGCATTTTATTGCATTAAAGCTGTGTTGTTTAGCATGCCTCCTTTGCCTGGCTATCATAGGCCTGTTTCAGTTCATTGTTTTCCAGGCCTCCTGCTTGTGACTGTGAGAGTGTCCATGTGGCTGGTGGCCATTTTGTGGTGGTACTTTAGTAGTGTGCTTCTTTTGCCATGTATGCCTGCATGTCTTTCCTATGTTCCTCTTGGCTTACTGCTTCCATCCATCCCGTTTGCCAGCTGCAGCTCCCTCAATGACGTGATGAGCTAATAATGTAATGCCAAACAAACAGGTTCCACTTCCATTATTTTTGTATTGTTTTTCTTCTTTCCTATCCTTCCTGAGTGTAGACCGTATACCATGAAAGCCCTTGTTGTCAAAGTCTCACAAATGGCTACACTGTTTTTTTTTTTTAACTTAAACAGAGTTAATAACATTTAATATTATAACACTAACAAGTGTGACCAACACACACTAAGTTATATATTTTGTTTGCTTGTACTAGTAGTAATTGAACCACAACAACAAATGCAAGATTTCACTGATGTTCTTCTCCTGCCTTCATTGCTTTTAGGTGCAAAAAAAACAGAGGAGGAGGTGTCATCCTCACCCGTTGTACTGCCAGACAGAAGTCCTGCTGCGCACAACGTCACATGACGTGTGGCTACAGACATCTCTGCAACTTGTGCAACAGCGTCCTGCTGACATTTGAAGAAGATGGCCACAAAGAAAGTTATCAGGTCTTCCAGCACCAAGAAAGTTGCCAGTGAGAAGAAGGAACAGTAGAAGGAAGTGGCACTTACCAGGACTGGTGTGCTGCCCACAATATTTTTGGGGATACAAAAAAGTATGCCTGCAGCAGCGGTGTCCGGGGAACAAGCTGGGAGAAGCACCTCCGCATCAGTGGGCCCACCCCACCAACCTAGGCCCAAGCCCATGAGTGTCGCAGAGGTAGCCAGTCTACTAACGAGCAGTGATGTTGAAATGTCATTATCGCAAAGTAGTACCCAACCAATGCAGGCGGAAACTCAGCAGATAGTTGGGCAACAAGAGCTGCCACAACAGCCGCCACAACAGCTGCCACAGCAGCTGCCACAGCAGCCACAACAACAGCCGCCACAACAGCCGCCACAACAGCGGCAACAACAACCGCAACAACAGCCACAACAACAGCCGCAACAAGAGCCGCATCCTCAGCCCACAATAGTAGTTGTTCCTCCTGAAGTAGGGGCAGTTCAGGAAATCGATCTTCCTGCAGATGAAGAGGAGCAAGCCACTCTTTCAGAAGATTTATTGTCTTCCAGATCCCCTGCAAGGAAAAGGAGGGTTAGTCCATCAACTTCTTCTTCAAGCCCCGCTTCTGATGATCTAGATGCTACTTGGAATCCACCACTGAAGAGGAAGGTTCCAGAAAGCCTTTGAGTTATGGAGGTAGATGTAGAAGAGGGGGATGATGATGATGACTAGGGGTGGGCGGAATTTGCGAAATCCACTTTCGCAAATTATCGCGTAAATGTTTAAAATTATCGCAAACAAGCGGAAATATGGTGAAGATGCGGAATTTTTTTTCCCGCATGTTCGCGAGATTTTCTGCATGGTTGCGGGTCGCCAACTTACCCATGGGGTTGCTCGCGGGCGCGGCCATCTTGTTTTGAGTTGTCTCACGGTGCATGATCGCGAGAAGAAAGACCCTCTTCTTCAGCTCCTCTACCTCCTCCTCTAGTCGCACATTCCTGAGAAGCATAAGGCACGCATATGCCCTGCAGTTGCATCCACGGGGGGGCAGCAGTGCTAGATGTTGAAGCGCGGCGGCGGGCGGCTGGCGGACCACGGCGTCGTACCACTGGAGGGGCATGGCCGGGGCCCGGGGCATTGGAGGCAGCTGCTGACACCTCCACCAGAACCACCAGCCGCCGGTATTCATTACAGATAGACTCCAGCTTTCAGCACCGGGCCATGGCTGCTAACTACTTCCTGGTTAGTTTTGCTTGGGAAGGAAGAGCTATATCAAGAAAGAAAAAAAGACGATTAACAATACTCTTAGCAAAAAAGTAACACAATTAATTCAACACATAGTGGCACAGTAGCACTAACAAGCACAGTACATAACATTTGTGGTATGTATCTGTCCTCCCTCTTCCTCGGCCTCTAACATTTGTGGGAGTTTCAGGCATTATACTAGCACTATGGACTCAAGTATACAGTACACCAGTCTTCTTCTTCTCTCTTGTTTAGCGAAATTACATAACCTTGGCATGGCAGCTCAGTCAGCTTGCGCCCAAGACAAACATATTCAAGTCATGACGCAGACTCAAGTTAATTTTATTTACTACTGTCTGCAGGTGCAGAAGCTAGTATTTTTCTATTATGGGTGGCACTGGTCATACTCTCTCTGTTACATCAAGGGCAACTGCTCAATTTCACTTTCACCCTCCCCTGACTAGTACAAAAAGGCAGATGATATCTGATCCAATGATTATTGCTTATATATGGGATGACATGAGGTACTTTGTTTTGATTGATTGTGTAACCAGCCGAAAGGCCACCTATGGCAGGCTGGCTGACACAGTCAAAAATAAATTAACATAGGTATGGAGTGGTCCTCTGAGTCGGAGGGAGGCGCTTGATAATGATAACTACACTACATACACTCACAATATATATATATCGCCAGTAGATAGTTATAGTTAGGACCTATTTTCCATAGGAAATCCGCAACATTCTATTGGGAATATCTTTGGCGCCGATTGACGAATCTTCACGAAATTCCCCAAACTTTTGGCCAGTTCCTCTCTGCTCCTACCCTGAAAGTTTTGCGGTGATCTGTGAAGCGGGAGCCGAGAAAAAAGGGGGGGTCCCAAAACGCGTTTTCCCCATGCAGTTTCCCGTAGGATCTGTTGTCGCAGCTACAGCCCGAACCGCTGAACGGATTGACACCAAATTTGGCAAAGAGGTAGTCCTCAGTTCGGACTCGTGCCTTTTGCATATTTGGTGTGAATCTGTTCAGTAGTTCCTGAGAAAATTTGGGTAAAAAAGTTAGTGATATCTATGGCCGTGGAGGATCCACGGACCGTACCCGCACCGTAAGCGCACCCATCCCGAACGGAGCGCGCACCCTCCCGATCGCGTGCTGAATGCTAATTGGCTGTCGAGCGTCTCTCTACATTCGAAACCAGGAACTGTTGGCGGCCATTTTCTGCCTCGGTAGAAGCGAGGCTGAAGATGGAAGGGGAATAAGTGTGTAAAGAATATAAAGGGGGCAGAGTGGAAATACTCTGACCCTCTAGATCATTGTTAAAAAAAAAAAGCGGCGAAATGCGCTCACGGTGCCCTCATCCTACCGCGTTGGATGCACGGATTCTCTTGCGGTGGGTGCGCGGATCCACGGCAACGTTTTTTGAAAAACAACAAGAAATCATTGGTTGTATAACAACTTTCTACACTGAAAGGTAGGGTGTATATTTTAGTTTTTTAAAGGTATGATTGTTATTGGTTAACAAAAACAGATTGTAAGGAACATTATATATGATAAGCTGATATGTTGAAAAGTCAAGCACACTTCCTGTCTTGTGTAGGAACATTGTGTGCTGAACTTGTGACCTGTGAGCTCAGTGCAGTGTTCCATGACCTGTTTCTATGGTAACAGTCAGAAGGCAGATTGGGGGAAGGGTTGACATGTATTTCAGTTGGAAAGGGTTGAAATGTTTAACCAATAGAAATGTGTGTTTGCTTTTGAGTTTATGTGCGAAGGATTGTGATTTGATGTTTACATGTATATATGAGGAAAATGAAAGGGAAACTTTTTCATTCTTTGCTTTTGCTGAGAGGTGCACAGTGCAGAGATTCTGTAAAAAAAATATGGTGAGTGATTGATATACTCCTTAATCTACAAAAGAACTTGAAAGATGAGTTATTTAATTGTGAGGGGATGTATGTAGACTATTTTGATTTTAATCAGACTAATGTATTTTTTCTGCTAAAGTGTAGGGAGTACTTTTTTTCTCTACAATGTGTGTGCATGTAGAAACCATTCTGTGATTGGCATTTGTGTTTTTCATGTGTTTGTAGACAGATAACTGTGCAGTTTTTATATTTTGGTAGAATTAGAAACCAGGTTTATGAATTTGTGAAATGAGTTATGTTATGTTTCTATACTAAAATGTAGTACTACTTCTAGATGAAGAAATGTGTTTTGATATAGTGCAAGGGATAGTGTTGTTTGTCTAGAATCACACAGTGAGTCTGTGTGCATTTGGGAACCACTGTGAGAGAAGCATTTGGTAACATCGTGTATTTGCTGACAGATAACTGTTTTAAAACCAGTCAGGTTGTCAAGTTTTAGTAGCATTAGAAGACAGTTATGGCTTAAGCTTTCATTAAATGAGTCAGGCATTGACAGTAAATTGCAGTCATGAAATATGTAGATTGTGTGCAGTTCCCTTACCACTTGCACTGTAGTGAATGAGTTTTGGTAAACTCATAGGGATAGTGGTGCTTGTCTAGAATCACACTGTGAGTTAGTTTGTATTTGGGATCAGTGTGAGAGAATCATTTGGTAACATCATGTATTTGCTGACAGATAACTGTTTTAAAATCTGTCATGTTGTGACGTTTTAGTAGCATTAGAAGCATTAGAAGCCATTCTTTGCTTATGCGTTGATTAAATTAGTCAGGCATTGACATTAAAGTGTAGTTGTGAAATATGTAGATTGTGTGCAGTTCCTTTACCACTTCCACTGTAGTGAATGAGTTTTGGTAAACTCCTAGGGAAAGTGTTGTTTGTCTAGAATCCCACTGTGAGTCTGTGTGCATTTGGGAACCACTGTGAGAGAAGTGTTTGGTAACATCGTGTATTTGCTGACAGATAAGTGTTGTAAAACATGTCATGTTGTCAAGTTTTAGTAGCATTAGAAGACAGTTATGGCTTATGCTTTCATTAAATGAGTCAGGCATTGATAGTAAATTGCAGTCATGAAATATGTAGATTGTGTGCAGTTCCCTTACCACTTGCACTGTAGTGAATGAGTTTTGGTAAACTCATAGGGATAGTGGTGCTTGTCTAGAATCACACTGTGAGTTAGTTTGTATTTGGGATCAGTGTGAGAGAATCATTTGGTAACATCATGTATTTGCTGACAGATAACTGTTTTAAAATCTGTCATGTTGTGACGTTTTAGTAGCATTAGAAGCATTAGAAGCCATTCTTTGCTTATGCGTTGATTAAATTAGTCAGGCATTGACATTAAAGTGTAGTTGTGAAATATGTAGATTGTGTGCAGTTCCTTTACCACTTCCACTGTAGTGAATGAGTTTTGGTAAACTCCTAGGGAAAGTGTTGTTTGTCTAGAATCCCACTGTGAGTCTGTGTGCATTTGGGAACCACTGTGAGAGAAGTGTTTGGTAACATCGTGTATTTGCTGACAGATAAGTGTTGTAAAACATGTCATGTTGTCAAGTTTTAGTAGCATTAGAAGACAGTTATGGCTTATGCTTTCATTATATGAGTCAGGCATTGACAGTAAATTGCAGTTGTGAAATATGTAGATTGTGTGCAGTTCCCTTGCCACTTGCACTGTAGGGAATGAGTGTTGGTAAACTCATAGGGATAGTGGTGCTTGCCTAGAATCACACTTTGAGTTAGTGTGTATTTGGGATCACTGTGAGAGAAGCATTTGGTAACATCATGTATTTGCTGACAGAGAACTGTTTTAAAACCTGTCATGTTGTGAAGTTTTAGTAGGATTAGAATCCAGTCTTTGCTTATGCGTTGATTAAATGAGTCATGCTTTGACACTGATGTGGTGTACTTAAATATGTAGATTGTGTGCAGTACCATTAACTCTTCCAGAGTAGTGAATGAGTTTTGGTAAACTCCTAGGATATTGTTGCTTGTCTAAAATCACACTGTGAGTCTGTGTGCATTTGGGTAAGGATTGTGAGAGAAGCATTTGGTAACATCGTGTATTTGCTGACAGATACCTGTTTTAAAACCGGTCATGTTGTGAAGTTTTAGTAGCATTAGAAGCCAGTCTTTGCTTATGCTTTGCTTAAATGAGTCAGGCTTTGACACAAAAGTGCAGTCCTGAAATATGAAGATTGTGTGCAGTTCGCTGACCACTTCCACAGTAGTGAATGATTTTTGGTAAACTCCTAGGTATAGTGGTTGTTGTCTAGAATTACACTGTGAGTCTGTGTGCATTTCAGAACCACTGTGAGAGAAGCATTTGGTAACATCGTGTATTTGCTGACAGATAACTAATTAAAAACCTCTCATGTTGTCAAGTTTTAGTAGCATTAGAAGCTAGTCTTTGCTTATGCATTGATAAAATGAGTCAGGGTTTGACACTAAGGCGCAGTACCATGTATTATTCTGTTCACTGTGGCAGAACTGAAAATTTTAAAGTTTTACCTAAGCACTGTCCTAGAAGTACTCTGATTATTAACCCCTTCCATGCTCATGACGGAACGGTTCCGTCATGAGCCACGGTTGAGCTGTGCTCATGACGGAACCGTTCCGTCATGAGCCCGCCCGCGCTCGAACCCTTCAGCACCGCGGCGGAATTCGCCCAGCGCTGAAGGGGTTAAGTCAGTTTCTAAGTACCAAATAGACTGCTTCAAATGTCTATGCAGTATGCATGTAGTGTTCTAACATACTATAGACTTCTCTTTTACACCTTCAATTCCCTAGTCAGTATCCATACACTTCCATGAAACATCCTGTCACTTCCTTTGCAGTCCTCTAGAGACCGAATCAACAGTATGTACTAATCCATTCACTGTGCCAAAACCCAAACACTTTTATAAATTCACCAAGATACTCTCTTTCCAGTACTCTTATGATTCAGTCACTGCCTAAGTATTCAGGCACTGAGCCAGGTCTTAGCACATGGACTTCTTCAAACCCCTATCCACTATGCATGCAGTCCTCTAAGCACCTTCACACTTGTCTTTCACACCTTCAATTCCCCAGTCAGCATCCGTCCCCTTCCACCAAACACCCTGTCACTCCATTTGCACTCCTCTAGTGACCCATTCAGCATCATGTACTAATCCATTCACTGCGCTAAACCCTAATAAATTTACCCAGGCACTCTCCTTGCAGTACTCTAATCATTCAGTCAGTACCCAAGTACTCATCCAGTGACCCAGGCCTTAGTATATGGACTGTTTCAAACCCTTATCCACTATGCTTGCAGTCCTCTAACCACCTACACAATCGTCTTTCTCACCTTCAATTACCTAGTCAGTATCCATTCACTTCCAGGAAATACCCTGTCACTCCCTTTGCAGTCCTCTAGTGACCCATTCAGCACCATGTACTAATCCATTCACTGTGCTAAAACCCAAACACTTATAAATTTACCAAGATACTATCTTTGCAGTACTCTAAGCATTCAGTCAGTGCCTAAGTATTCATACTCTGAGCCAGGCCTTAGCACATGGACTGCTTCAAACCGCTATGCACTATGCATGTAGTCTTCTAACCACCTAGACACGTGTCTTTCACACTTTCAATTTCCTAGTCAGTATCCATACAGTCCAGCACTTGTGACTGCCTTTGCACTCCTCTAGTGACCCATTCAGTACCAAGTACTAATCCATTCCCTGTGCGAAAAGCCTAGCCCTTATAAATTCACCTAGGCACTCTCCTGGCTGTACTCTAATCATTCAGTCAGTACCCAAGTAGTCATGCAGTGAGCCAGGCCTTAGCACATGGACTGCTTTAAATGCCTATGCAGTATGGATGCAGTCCTCTAATCACCTACACAGTTGTGTTTCACACCTTCAATTCCCTAGTTAGTATTCATACTCTTCTAGCAAACACCCTGTCACTCACCCAGTATAGTACTGTAATCATTTAGTCAGTTAGCATGTAGTCTTTTAGTGAGGTAGGCTTTAGGGCATGAACTGCTTCAAAGTAGTATGCACTATGCATGTAGTGTTTTAACTACCCTCTTTTGTACCGTGTTTTAACGATCGTCACACTTGTGGTTCAGGGCTATAGTTTCTTAGTCAGTTTTTATATAAAATGTGCAGGTACAGTAATGGAATAGTATAAATTTGAAAGTTATTAATATACATTTATTTGTGATTCTTTTTTACAGATACAGAACAGGAGTGTTTCTCATCTGTTTGCACTCTTCTCGTGCAAGATTGTTTGGATGAAGGGTCCTTAGGTGTTTCATCATACTTGCTGTGCCGCACGAGTATTTTTTGTTAGGATCCCCTCGTAACAGAACTCTTTGGCAAATCTTGCGAATGAAGAAGGTGGCTTTGGTCTTTGTTTGCCCCTTGGAAAAAGTAAAACATTTCTTCACCACTGAAGAAAAACGTTGTGGGCGTGGTGCCTTCTGCAAAAAAAATTCCTCAGATTCAGTAAATATTTTAAAGCGGCAACATTTACAGTTTTTGTAAGTTAAACTTATAAAATTGAGTTAGCTGTATACATTTTATATATCTGTGATTTGTTTCTTGTGGTATTTTGTTGAGAATACCATGTTGTTTTTTTTTTAACAATCTTTTTGATTTTCCAGGTCTGTCGTCGACATCCGTGGTTCCCACAGGAGTGTTCCGCTTTGTTGTTTTGTATTATTGTTGTTACATTTTGTTTATTAGTTTATTGTTTATATTTATGTTAATAAAAAAATAAAGTTTGAAAATAGTTTATCGTTTATATATTTATTATTATAAAAAATAAAGTTCGAAAAAAAATCATAATTTTTTTGGTTGTTCTCTTAACTGCTGTGTGGCTCTTTCTTGTTCTTATTACTGTTATTTGATGGAGTCCACTATGGTGTTAAATTTTGGGGCACTAATTGCTGGAATACTAGTGATATCTGCAGTTTGCACCAACTTCTGAATAGTGTGTTAGATTTATCTCAACTTTACTTCCGTTAAAGTGCTGATAATGAAATGGAGAGTAGCCGTTCCCGTGCAAAAAGACATGAGGTGCACCTTTGCGATTTATTCTAAATACTAAAATCCTGTATTGTATTGCACTGAGGTATTGGCTGCACTTACAGTGTACACACAAAATCTATTAAGAAATCTCATTGTATTTATATTGATTAGGAATAGTGCGTCAGGTGCTGGATCTTGACGAGATACACTGCTCAGTTCGTATATTGTTGTGCACACGAAAAAAATCACATCACAACTTTCACACCAATTGCAATGCGAAACAAATTCCGGCGATAAGACATGTTACACCAGGGATTTTACACCTGCTTTCTGCTGGTGTTAAGCAGGACAACCACCTGCACCATGAAAGGGAACACAGCCAAGAGCCACACCAGAACACCCACAGGTGCCATAGAGTCAATGAGCATGATACAGGGATACCCACGAGGGCCAGAAGACTCATCTCAACAACTCCAGGACCACCAATGCCCCCCAAACCCACATCTTAGTAAGTGTGTCCCTGTGGTCATTGTCTTAGCATGATAGGCACGAGCCCTGCAACATCATAGTGTGCTGTCACCTCAGCGTTGGCAGTGAGCCTGGATGTGTAGCTACGTACGCATCCTCCTACATGCACAACTGGCGTGTGCTGGTCTGGGGTTCAAAGGTCAGTGCAGGGGTGTGCCTATCCGGCAAGGGGAACGGGGTGTCTCGGACATGTCCGTGTACAGGAAGTGCGGTAAGTGTGTCTCTGTGTTCTGGTGTGGCCTGTTACAAGAGCCGCAGCAGTCGATGTTGAAAAGTGGCATGCACCACCTCCAAACAGCACTGTGATGTTGTTGTTGGATTGTAGCAGGACATGCACAAATAGGCATTACAATGGCGTGCCGTACGAGTGCACGAGATACAACAGCTCACCGTACAAAAGTGTGGGGGCTCGTGGGAGGGAGGATCAGCCATTTGGCAATATAACACACAGTGAACTCGACCATGTGCCATATGCTGGGCATCTCATCCATGATGACCACGGTCGCAGACATCCCACAACACCAACGACTGGCCTTTGTACACATCCTGTATGAATGCAGCGTGGTTTTCACTTCTATGCTCGTTCAGTGGTGTGATGTTGGCAGGTTGTGTGACTTGTGCTCCTTGTTGGTGTGTTTCATTTTGGCCATTGTTAGTCTATATGTGTGTTGTACTTAATTGTGCATGTGTGCCATTCTGCCCATCTCCCCCCCTCTCCCCACTCCCTGCTTCTTCCTCTTCCTAGTGCTGTTGTGTCTATAATTTTGTTGCTGCACACATAAATACATGTAAAGAATAAATTAGAATAGTTCCTTGATTCTTTTAGGTTTCAAAACTTCTCTATTGGTTTCTTTTTGATTTTCCATATGAACCATTTTTTTAAATATTCAACAACACATAGAAGTCAGAAGTGCAAAGTATTCTATCAACACACTTTCTAGAACATTCTACAATACGTGCAGGTTAAAAGTTCATAAATTTTTTAAAACTTTATGATATTTTTTTGTAACATTTTCTTGAACATTTAACGACACATGCAGGTTAAAAGTTGACGATTGTTTTCAGTTCGAACAGTGCCTTCCAAATGCACTTAGCAGGTGTGGTTGAGCTGAGCAAGTTTTATCCTATGATATGTACTCCACGTTGAAACTGCTTTTTCTTAACCAATCACAAAGATGCTTTTTCACAAAACTAATGTGCACCCTACTTTTAAAAAAGAATGCTTTCCATGATATCTTCAGAGATAAGTTATAGATAGGAATTAGCATTTAAAAAACTTTTAAAATTCACTGACCAAAACATAGGTTTTATGCACGTTATAGTTAGGAATTGGCCTTTAAAAAACCTTTGAAATTCACTGAAAAAAACAAAGGTTTCAGGGGCGTTATAGTTAGGAATTGGCATTTAAAAAACCTTAGAAATTCACTGAAAAAAACATAGGTTTCAGGGGTGTTATAGTTAGCTGGACATTTCCCTCGTACAAAACCCTAGAAATTCTCCTGTTATAATTAGTTCAGCTAACTATAACTCACGCCCCCGCAATGCACTGCTGATGACGTCACATATTACATCACTCCTGACATGGTCAGTGACATCACTGATGACATCACTGATGACATCTCAAATGGCATCACTGATGACATCACTGATGACGTCATCCATGTGATAAATTAGTGCATCTTCTCACACCCTAATATAACCTTTGATACACCGACTCAAAATTTCAGACGGCCATTTGACAACCATAGATACTCCAATACCAATAACTACTCACCCACTCATTGACTTTTAGGTCTACATACATCTCCACTCACTCACCTGTACAGTCACTCATACTTACAGTCACTCTGTGCCTTTATACACCTATAAAGACACTCACACACCGCCAATCATCCATTGAGGTACTGATACATCTAGTCAGTCATGCAAATAATTAATCACAGTAAAATTTACTCACCTATACAGTTAAAAACACTAAAGTTCACTTACTCATAAAAATACTAACAAATTCTGTGTCTTCCTGCAGAAAAACAAACAGCACATGACACAGATATCCTTGCACTATGGCGCATATAGCCACTCCCAAAATCATACACTCTCACATATAGATAGTTATATACTCTTACACACATATACACTGTGTTTCACATATGTAGTTACTGACACATGTACAACTGAGATATACATTCAATCACTAACACACCCATACATACACTCATCCAACCATACAGTCCATCACAGATGCATTCACTGAATCACCCACTCACACATCTAGTCACAGAGTCACACAGACCCTACCCACACAAACACTCAGGCACCCATACAGATACTCAGACAACCAATCAATAACCCATATAGACACTCATTCAGCTATTCACAAAACCATGCAGCCACTTATACACCAACACACAGACACATACAGACATTCACACAGTTTAGTCACTAGTCTGCAGTAAGATACATTTAATGACTCACTTATAGACTCAGTTACGCACCTAGAAAATCATCCATTCACACACTTGTACACCCACTGATTTTTCAACAGGCCTTTCCCTATATATATTAAACATAATAAAACTGTTCAGAAACACATACTCAATGGATGACGTCATCAGTGATGTCATCAGTGATGTCATTTGAGATGTCATCAGTGATGTCATCAGTGATGTCACTGACCATGTCATGAGTGATGTAATATGTGACGTCATCAGCAGTGCATTGCAGGGGCGCGAGTTATAGATAGCTGAACTAACTATAACAGGGGAATTTCTAGGGGTTTGTACCAGGGAAATGTCCAGCTAACTATAACACCCCTGAAACCTATGGTTTTTTCAGTGAATTTCTAAGGTTTTTTAAATGCCAATTCCAAACTATAACGCCCCTGAAACCTTTGTTTTTTTCAGTGAATATATATATATATATATATATATATATATATATATATATATGAAAGCTCCACTATTCCCTCGTTTTGTAGAAGGAAAGACAGCACTCACGGGACTTCGTTTCAGCAATGGTTTATTCGTTAAACCGAGTACAATCAGACGCGTTTCAGAATAGATCCTTTATCAGTGTTTACAGTACGCGCTGTGAGACGCCACTTTAAAGCATCAATTGAATTAACATCGAAACAGACACGAGCCAGTGACACGCTGTATTTTCATGCGCCATCTTGGAAAGGTTGTTAATGCATTACCTGCTATATCACAAACAGTCAATAAAGCTAAATATTCAATGAAAATTCATCACAAATTCATTTGGTTATATATTAATACTGTTATGGTGATCATACATTCAATTATAATCTTGCCGTGTATCGGCCACTCGCAACCCGTGATCCCGGATTGCAAATCTCCCAAGTCTGTCCACGGAAAGAAGTGGTTAATAAAAACAAAACAACGGCTATTGAGAAACCACCTAGAGTTGACACCTCACAGTGTGCGTTGCACCGCCGCATTCTGGCACCCGCCCCTTTGAGTGACTCGCATCTTGGTGTATCGGAGCAGCATTTAACTGACGAGGGCACCATCCTGGAACATTCACAAGCTTGTAGGAAGCCAAGAGGAGAGACTGCGACAACGATCTAGAGCGCGTCTGGCAAACACTGGTAAGCCAGCTTTCTACATTCATGCGCTTGTTGAAGAAATTGTATCCAGGATTGGGCGAGGGACTTAAACGCAGCATACCGATTAAACCGAAATGGAGCCCGGGATCGGAGCTCCACGCTAAACGCTTGGACAAGCATGTTTAGCGTCACAGAGCGCAAAGAGGCAGCAAATGACATATTCAAAAAGAACAGGTCAGACCCAAGGAACAATTCAAAAGTAACAACAAGCAATGTCCCAGACACATTGTCAACATTCTACACAAAATTGGAAAGGCTATATGAGAGGGAGATCCGCAAGTGGTGGGAGGCCACCTCACTACAAAACTACATCGAAGTAGAGAGGGTCCCCAGGGGCTTGCGGATATATACTGATATATACTGTCCCGGCATACGAGAATCCAGATCCGATGCTCTTAGAAGCTTGGGCGGCTCACACAGCTCTTTCATGTAAAGGGATGCTCGAGATACTCGTACAATTCGCCTGGAGTGACAGAGATATAACCCTCAAAGAGATAGAAACTCTTGAAGAAGAATTAATCCAGAACTCAGACAAAGACCAACAAGAAAAATTAAGAGATGCCATGAAACAACGGCTCGTAAAATATGAAATGAAGATAAAAACACGCAAACAAGAGAAATACGATCGGGACAAGAGAGATTACACGATGGGGAGAGTCCTAACCTTCGCCAAGAAATTTGAGCAACCACGGAAAGAAGTGGTTAATAAAAACAAAACAACGGCTATTGAGAAACCACCTTGAGTTGACACATCAGAGTCCGATGTAACTGAAAACGAACAATCTGAAGATGATTTAGCCTGCACTCCGGGAGAATCTATGAAGACCCCTTTTCAACAGGAATTCAATGTCATCTGACAGTCATGGTTGAGGGGGGGAAAGAGCAAACCCCCAGAAAGCGAAAAACCCGAAGGGGGGGCCGCAAGAGGAAGAACAAGGCCAAATCAATCAACCAGAACTACACGGAACAAGAGAGGAGGCAGATGGTAGATAAAGATCATCTAACCATAATAAATTTGACATCAAAATCTTGACGACAGCCGAAGAATCGGTGCACAAGTTAGGATTGACATTCTGTTCACAAAGCTGAATGGAGTTCACTCAAACAAGAATTGACTTGTTCAAATTTGTTCGTAAACTTAAGTTACATAAGTATTTCAAATTGAAACCATCACCTAAAGAAACGAAAATGCTCAAGTCACAGAACAACACTGAACTGCTGGTTGGCAATGACTTAATTGCGTTGGAAATCTTAGAGGATTTGCGTCAAGAAGGGACTATTGAAGAACTAGAGTCCGTGACCACTATGAGTCAAAGGATAACACGGGTTGGCATAGAACAGGAAACACCGAAAAGTGGCATAAAATTACCCTCTAAGTTTCTACCACAGATGCCTTTCGATGCCATAGACACCTTTTCCGAAACAGTCATTAAAGAACTGATCAAGTTCCGAAGAAACAACAATGGAAAGACTCGCAAAGACAATTTAACTAAAGCACAGAAACTCGCAATAAAAGATCTTGAACAAGACAAGTTGATTATCTGCAAACCTTCGGATAAAGGAGGTAATATTGTGTTGATCCCACGAGAAATGTATGTAGCAGAAGCTCTACGCCAATTGGGAGATAAGAACTGTTACGAATTGACAACGCCTGTGAACTATCAAGAAAGCATACAGCAATTACACACCTTAATAAAAAAAATGGTACGAGTAATCAATGTTGGACTTTGATGAATATTTATTCTTGAGAACCAACAACCCCATTTTACCTACATTCTATCACTTACCTAAAGTGCATAAGGATAAAAATCAACCACCTGGGAGACCAATTGTTTCTTCCATGGGGAGTGTAACAGAAAACATTTCTAGGTTTTTAGACCATTTTTTATTTGAGGCTGTACTCGAGTTGAAGTCATATTTCAAAGATACCACAGACTTTATCAGACATATCGAGAATCTCACCTGGCAACCATCTTATTGTCTGATTGTCCTTGACATTGCGAGTTTATACACCTGTATTAATCATAAACAGGGTATAAATGCAGTGAGATATTTCCTTCAAAAACGGGCATTGAAATTCAGTATCCATAATGAGATGCTATTGGAGTTAATTGAATTTTGTTTGTTTAATAACATCTTTGTTTTCCAGGGAGATCTTTTCAGACAAATCTCAGGTACTGCGATGGGCACCTGCTTCGCCCCCAGCTACGCAAACTTGTTCGTGGGCTGGTGGGAGGAGCAGGTGGCATGGTCTGCGATCAATGAAGAGTGGACCAATAACATAGTATCATGGTACAGATACATTGATGACCTTTTCTTAGTATGTAATGGTTCTGTGAATCAAGCTGAGAAATACATTAAACATCTAAATAAAAATGAGGTCAACCTACAATTTTCAGGGGAGATAAGTTTAGTGGCAGTAAACTATCTAGACCTAAAAGTTGAGATACAGGAAAGCAGAACCACAACAGCTCTATACAGGAAACCCACCGCTGGAAATAGTACCTTACATGCCGCCAGTAGCGATCCCCAAAGATTAAAAAACAGTATTGCGTATGGGGAATTCCCCAGACTGAAACGGAATTGCTCAAAAGAAAGTGACTTTAATTTGGCAGCTACAGCAAGTCTAAATAGATTCATAGTGAGAGGTTACAATCCAGGTCTCCTAGAGAATACTCTTAGAAGGGTAGAACGATTACCCAGAAAGGATTTACTTCAACAAAAAGATCGCAAGGAGCAAACCGGCAAATTCCGAATGATAACTACTTTTTCGGAGGAGGCAGACAGTCTGAGAAGAATAATGAGAAAAAACTGGCATGTATTGAAAACTGACGCCATCATTGGCGCTGACATTCCAGCGGTACCTTTAATCACCTTTAAAAAGGCTCGGTCACTTAAAGATAGCCTTATACATAGTCATTTAGATGCTATACCACCTAGACAGGGAACTCTGAATGACATGAAAGGATTTTTTCCCTGTGAAAAATGTAAGGCATGTGCCTTCAGTAAAAGGATGTTAACGTATGAGATAAAAGGCTTAAGAACAGCTAAAAAGATAAACAAATTCATGACATGCCATACCGCACATGCAGTTTATTGTCTACAATGTCCCTGTGGACTTAGGTATATAGGGAGCACCATACATTGCGTGAAACTAAGAGTTCTGGAACACATGCGTGCGATTACAAAAAAAGATTTTAATTATCCTGTAGCACGCCACTTTGCCCTTAAACACAAAAGCGACAGGGATCTGTTGCAATATTTTAGCATTGATTGTGTACCTTTTGACATCAGGGGAGGAGATAGAGTATTGAAATTGAGAAGATTGGAATCTCGATATATCATAGATCTCCAATCGAAATCCCCTAATGGATTAAATGGTAGAGAAGAGTTGACGGTTCAGCTGGGCAATTAGCATTATCCATAGACTAATGAAATCAAATCATACCATTGTTATTGGATTAATCTTTGTTTAAACAAGTAATTTTCTTTAGATATATTTTTCCTTTGGGGATCTGAAACACTGTCACTTGACCGAAATCATGAAATCGACATTTGTAGCATCAGTCGATACACGGCTTTAATAACGACAGACTTGGGAGATTTGCAACCCGGGATCACGGGTTGCGAGTGGCCGATACACGGCAAGATTATAATTGAATGTAGGATCACCATAACAGTATTAATATATAACCAAATGAATTTGTGATGAATTTTCATTGAATATTTTGCTTTATTGACTGTTTGTGATATAGCAGGTAATGCATTAACAACCTCTCCAAGATGGCGCATGAAAATACAGCGTGTCGCCGGCCCTTGTCTGTTTCGATGTTAATTCAATTGATGCTTTAAAATGGCGCCTCACAGCGCGTACTGTAAACACTGATGAAGGATCTATTCTGAAACGCGTCTGTTTTGTACTCGGTTTAACGAATAAACCATTGCTGAAACGTAGTCCCGTGAGTGCCGTCTTTCCTTCTACAAAACGAGGGAATTGTGGAGCTTTCATATTGTGCGGTGCACCGCCGCATTCTGGCACCCGCCCCCTTGAGTGACTCGCATCTCGGTGTATCGGAGCAGCATATATATATATATATATATATTCCAACAAAACAGGTTGCCCCATATGAAGACGCCACTAGCCAGGGAGTATTGACACCTTTAATTGCAGACTTCAGCTTCACAGAGTCACAGTCTCCCACCAATTTCATCACCAGCCCTACGCGTTTCAAGCACTCCTGTGCTCTTGTTCACGGGCGAAATGGAGAAGAGTGATGGCAGTCTCTCAATAGGAAACACTTGATGACTCCAGCAAGTCACACCCCAGTGGGCGTATGCATGCAAAGCATGCTGGTACTTGAAGTTCCTCGTGAGTACCGCCACATCTCTCCCAGTAGTCCAAAATAAAAAAAACACAGTGGGTTTGGAGGGAGCTGAAAAACACCGCCGTGCTGACTTCTAAGTGTCCAACAACACGGCTATCCCTGGTTCCAGCGTGTTTGATTTTGCAAACACAGGATCTGCACCTCGCAGCAGGGCGTCTTCGCGACCGAGCCAGCCGCTCAAAATTCCAACAAAACAGGTTGCCCCATATGAAGACGCCACTAGCCAGGGAGTATTGACACCTTTAATTGCAGACTTCAGCTTCACAGAGTCACAGTCTCCCACCAATTTCATCACCAGCCCTACGCGTTTCAAGCACTCCTGTGCTCTTGTTCACGGGCGAAATGGAGAAGAGTGATGGAAGTCTCTCAATAGGGAACACTTGATGACTCCAGCAAGTCACACCCCAGTGGGCGTATGCATGCAAAGCATGCTGGTACTTGGAGTTCCTCGTGAGTACCGCCACATCTCTCCCAGTAGTCCAAAATAAAAAAAACCCAGTGGGTTTGGAGGGAGCTGAAAAACACCGCCGTGCTGACTTCTAAGTGTCCAACAACACGGCTATCCCTGGTTCCAGCGTGTTTGATTTTGCAAACACAGGATCTGCACCTCGCAGCAGGGCGTCTTCGCGACCGAGCCAGCCGCTCAAAATTCCAACAAAACAGGTTGCCCCATATGAAGACGCCACTAGCCAGGGAGTATTGACACCTTTAATTGCAGACTTCAGCTTCACAGAGTCACAGTCTCCCACCAATTTCATCACCAGCCCTACGCGTTTCAAGCACTCCTGTGCTCTTGTTCACGGGCGAAATGGAGAAGAGTGATGGCAGTCTCTCAATAGGGAACACTTGATGACTCCAGCAAGTCACACCCCAGTGGGCGTATGCATGCAAAGCATGCTGGTACTTGGAGTTCCTCGTGAGTACCGCCACATCTCTCCCAGTAGTCCAAAATAAAAAAAACCCAGTGGGTTTGGAGGGAGCTGAAAAACACCGCCGTGCTGACTTCTAAGTGTCCAACAACACGGCTATCCCTGGTTCCAGCGTGTTTGATTTTGCAAACACAGGATCTGCACCTCGCAGCAGGGCGTCTTCGACCGAGCCAGCCGCTCAAAATTCCAACAAAACAGGTTGCCCCATATGAAGACGCCACTAGCCAGGGAGTATTGACACCTTTAATTGCAGACTTCAGCTTCACAGAGTCACAGTCTCCCACCAATTTCATCACCAGCCCTACGCGTTTCAAGCACTCCTGTGCTCTTGTTCACGGGCGAAATGGAGAAGAGTGATGGCAGTCTCTCAATAGGGAACACTTGATGACTCCAGCAAGTCACACCCCAGTGGGCGTATGCATGCAAAGCATGCTGGTACTTGAAGTTCCTCGTGAGTACCGCCACATCTCTCCCAGTAGTCCAAAATAAAAAAAACCCAGTGGGTTTGGAGGGAGCTGAAAAACACCGCCGTGCTGACTTCTAAGTGTCCAACAACACGGCTATCCCTGGTTCCAGCGTGTTTGATTTTGCAAACACAGGATCTGCACATCGCATGAGGGCGTCTTCGCGACCGAGCCAGCCGCTCAAAATTCCAACAAAACAGGTTGCCCCATATGAAGACGCCACTAGCCAGGGAGTATTGACACCTTTAATTGCAGACTTCAGCTTCACAGAGTCACAGTCTCCCACCAATTTCATCACCAGCCCTACGCGTTTCAAGCACTCCTGTGCTCTTGTTCACGGGCGAAATGGAGAAGAGTGATGGCAGTCTCTCAATAGGGAACACTTGATGACTCCAGCAAGTCACACCCCAGTGGGCGTATGCATGCAAAGCATGCTGGTACTTGGAGTTCCTCGTGAGTACCGCCACATCTCTCCCAGTAGTCCAAAATAAAAAAAACCCAGTGGGTTTGGAGGGAGCTGAAAAACACCGCCGTGCTGACTTCTAAGTGTCCAACAACACGGCTATCCCTGGTTCCAGCGTGTTTCAGCGTGTGAAATCGACATTTGTAGCATCAGTCGATACACGGCTTTAATAACGACAGACTTGGGAGATTTGCAACCCGGGATCACGGGTTGCGAGTGGCCGATACACGGCAAGATTATAATTGAATGTAGGATCACCATAACAGTATTAATATTTAACCAAATGAATTTGTGATGAATTTTCATTGAATATTTTGCTTTATTGACTGTTTGTGATATAGCAGGTAATGCATTAACAACCTCTCCAAGATGGCGCATGAAAATACAGCGTGTCGCCGGCCCTTGTCTGTTTCGATGTTAATTCAATTGATGCTTTAAAATGGCGCCTCACAGCGCGTACTGTAAACACTGATGAAGGATCTATTCTGAAACGCGTCTGTTTTGTACTCGGTTTAACGAATAAACCATTGCTGAAACGTAGTCCCGTGAGTGCCGTCTTTCCTTCTACAAAACAAGGGAATTGTGGAGCTTTCATATTGTGCGGTGCACCGCCGCATTCTGGCACCCGCCCCCTTGAGTGACTCGCATCTCGGTGTATCGGAGCAGCATATATATATATATATATATATATATATATATATATATATATATATATAACTCCACTCGTGCCTTGGTAAACCCACCACCTCCAGACCGAAGGGCGCGTCGGCGTTCCGGACCTCGGAGACTCGGTCCCAATATGCCACGAAATCCCACGAAAGGAGAGTCGACGCCGTGTCGTCCAGTTAATCCACTTTATTGTCAGCTGGTAATGTCAGACGCGTTTCGCCTGTCCTGCAAGCTTGCTCACTAACATTGCAGTAAAGTTTTTCTTTCAATTTAACTGAAAATTATGCCGTGTCACGTGTAAACTACAAAAACAATGAGGGTGAAGACAGACTCGTAGTTTAAAATGTAACATGGGGCATTTTACCCACAGAACGTCGAACCTTGTACAATTACCTTTCTAAATCAAACAATGCACTTACGAGTGTAGTCAAGCAATTTGTTGCAAATTAAACCATTTGGTAGCATTCAATTTATACGTTTGCACAATATCGAACTTAATATTCTTTCAGACTAATTCCTCTGACCATGAGCAAGCAACTCGGGTTCTACTGATCATGTTTTTTGTATTTTCTTCGCAGCCCTAGTGGGCCGAGATGTCTATGCTAACAATTTATTCATAGTATACCACACAACTATACAGAAATAAAATATAATATGAAGCGGTCAAGTGACCGACACACCGATATTGCAGAATTTTTCAATCCACAATCCTTCATTGTCATGCTCAACATATGGTCTTAATGCAAACGAATATGGCTTAAGCCCCAGTGGGCTATTACCCAATTGCCTCATGAGTAAAATTAGAATTGTTGACAAGGAACGGTTCATTATACTGCCTCTTTGTTATTGGTTTTTACCCTCCTGTTAATGGTATAAGTGAAGTAAAACAGTTAAAAAAGAAAATAGCAGGATCGAAAGGATAATTACAGATATGTGTAGAGATCTTCTTCCATATTCAGCCCCATTGGGGTTTTCGTATTCAATTTGATAATGTAGCTAGATTCTAGCTTGCGCAATATTTTTTGGCGATCACCTCCCCTGATGTTCACTGGTACAGCATCGATTACAAAGTATGACAACCCTTTTGTATCACTTTTGTGACAACTTGCAAAGTGTCGAGCAACGGGATAAGTTTTATCCACATTTTTAATTGCTCGTATATGCTGCAAAACTCGTTTGTGGACCTGAAGAATAGTGCTGCCTACGTACTTCAGGCCACAAGGGCACTGAAGCACATAAACAGCAAATTCGGTTTTACACAAAAATTGACCTTTTATTTTCTGTTCTTTCTTGGAGAAACACGACATATAACCAGCTGTGTTCTTGCCGAAGGTACATGCCTTGCATTTAGTGCATTTTAGGAACCCGTTTTTCCTCCCTAGCCATGACTTGTTAGTACTTGCCTGAGTTTTAGTAGTTAGCATATTGCTTACTAAAGCCTGTTTGAGAGACCGAGCCCTTCTGAAGGGAATAAGGGGCCTTTTTGGCACAAATTTTTTCAAAATAGGATCATTACGAATAATGTGCCAATGTTTTTGCAGGATATGTCTCCAATCTTTTTGCTGATTATTAAATGTCGTGATCATCCGGCATTGAAAATTTTCATTCTTTTTATTTTTGTTTTTGTTTTTACTAGGGTTGAAGAGTACTTCTTCCCTGGATTTTTGAGTAGCCTTCCTCATCGCTTCTTGAATGCATTCCTGAGAGTATCCTCTTGTAGAGAATCTTCTTTTGAGGCATTCCAATTCTGTGTCCAAATCTTGCTTCGTGCTACAGTTTCTCATTGCTCTGAGGCATTCCCCATAGGGGATACTCCGGACTAGGTTGGCTGGATGGAAACTGGATGCATGAAGCAACGTGTTACCATCTGTAGGTTTTCGAAACAACTTCCTGTGTAGCTGGCCTTGATGGGTGTAAACTGTTAAATCTAAGAAGTTGACCTCTGATCTGCTAATGGAACTGGTAAACTTCAAATTCAATTGATTAATCTGTATCCTGTTGACAAAATCTTGGGCACTGTTTTCATCGCCTTTCCATATAATAAAAAGGTCATCGATAAACCGACTCCACATAATTATATTTTCCTGTTCTTCTTGATGGAAAAGGGATTGGACTACCTGCTCCTCCCACCAGCCCATATGCAAATTAGCATAGCTGGGGGCGAAGCAGGTACCCATGGCTGTCCCACAGAGTTGATGGTAAAGCTCACCATTGAAAATAAAAACATTACTTTCTAAACACATGGTGACCATAGTTAATAACATCTGTGTGTGGTTCCAAAACTTAGCTGGTCTGCCCCCCAGGAAGTGTTTAACAGCATTCAACCCATCCTTGTGCCGTATGCTAGTATACAAAGTTGTAACATCAATAGTCATTAAAAGGAAATCTGATTCCCATGGCACGTCATATATTCTTCGTAAAAAATCACCTGTGTCCTGGATAAAAGAAGGAAGCTTGCTAACTAGGGGACAAAGAAATGAATCAACAAACTTTGATGTATGTTCAAATGCACTATTAATTGCCGAAATAATAGGGTGACCTGGAGGGTTTGTAATGTCCTTGTGAATTTTGTGGATTAGGTAGAATATATATATATATAAATAAAATGGCGCAACCGCTTTTGTAAAACTGGAGCTGTCCTTTGTTTATTTTCATGACGCATAGAGGTGTTTAAATGACGGCCGTTCACGGTGTGCCGGTAACACCGAAGAAGGCAGACCGCCGAAACGTGTTTGTTCTGGCAATAAAGACCCGTCAACACGTTACCCGTGAGTGCTTTTCATTTCTTTGTAAGAGAGAAATATTGGAGCGTTAATAAATTGCGGCAGGCACCGCCGCATTAATAGCACCCGACCGCGAGTGACTCGGACATGGTGCAAGTGGAGCGGAGATATTTATATATATATATATATATCCATCCAACAGTTTGCCTGTAGAGAGAGGACACCACTCAGGTAAGTTCTTTATCTTGACACCATTTATTCAAACGAAGGCAGTCACAGTAGGCAGACATCGCGGCAACTTCATATTCCCTCCCGACGCGTTTCGTGCTTTAGAGAGCACTTCCTCATGGGATGCTGGGATGTGGTGATTGAAAATGGCAGTGTTCGCGCACTACATTTGAAGCAATAAGTCCCCGCCCAGGTGGGCGTGGCCAACCCTGTGGCCTGATGGTCTGTGTAGTGCTGCTGTGTTACTTCCGTGAGTTGCCAAAGTTCAAAAACTTTCTATCAATAAAATCCCCAGTGGGTGTGCTCGCAGCATGCCAGTCTCTGCGCTGTCACTTGTTTCTCTGAATCGCACTCACCTGACCTTTGGGCTGGACTGCATGTGGGACTTCAGCAGGACTGCGCAAAGCGCAGCGGGGTCACTCTCGCGGCTCAGGTGGGGCCGCATAAATCCATCCATCAGTTTGCCTGTAGAGAGAGGACACCACTCAGGTAAGTTCTTTATCTTGACACCATTTATTCAAACAAAGGCAGTCACAGTAGGCAGACATCGCGGCAACTTCATATTCCCTCCCGACGCGTTTCGTGCTTTAGAGAGCACTTCCTCATGGGATGCTGGGATGTGGTGATTGAACATGGCAGTGTTCGCGCACAACATTTGAAGCAATAAGTCCCCGCCCAGGTGGGCGTGGCCAACCCTGTGGCCTGATGGTCTGTGTAGTGCTGCTGTGTTACTTCCGTGAGTTGCCAAAGTTCAAAAACTTTCTATCAATAAAATCCCCAGTGGGTGTGCTCGCAGCATGCCAGTCTCTGCGCTGGGCTGGACTGCATGTGGGACTTCAGCAGGACTGCGCAAAGCGCAGCGGGGTCACTCTCGCGGCTCAGGCGGGGCCGCATAAATCCATCCAACAGTTTGCCTGTAGAGAGAGGACACCACTCAGGTAAGTTCTTTATCTTGACACCATTTATTCAAACGAAGGCAGTCACAGTAGGCAGACATCGCGGCAACTTCATATTCCCTCCCGACGCGTTTCGTGCTTTAGAGAGCACTTCCTCATGGGATGCTGGGATGTGGTGATTGAAAATGGCAGTGTTCGCGCACTACATTTGAAGCAATAAGTCCCCGCCCAGGTGGGCGTGGCCACCCCTGTGGCCTGATGGTCTGTGTAGTGCTGCTGTGTTACTTCCGTGAGTTGCCAAAGTTCAAAAACTTTCTATCAATAAAATCCCCAGTGGGTGTGCTCGCAGCATGCCAGTCTCTGCGCTGTCACTTGATTCGCTGAATCACACTCGCCTGACCTTTGGGCTGGACTGCATGTGGCACTTCAGCAGGACTGCGCAAAGCGCAGCGGGGTCACTCTCGCGGCTCAGGCGGGGCCGCATAAATCCATCCAACAGTTTGCCTGTAGAGAGAGGACACCACTCAGGTAAGTTCTTTATCTTGACACCATTTATTCAAACGAAGGCAGTCACAGTAGGCAGACATCGCGGCAACTTCATATTCCCTCCCGACGCGTTTCGTGCTTTAGAGAGCACTTCCTCATGGGATGCTGGGATGTGGTGATTGAAAATGGCAGTGTTTGCACACTACATTTGAAGCATAAGTCCCCGCCCAGGTGGGCGTGGCCACCCCTGTGGCCTGATGGTCTGTGTAGTGCTGCTGTGTTACTTCCGTGAGTTCCCAAAGTTCAAAGTGCGCGAAAACTCAAATCGACTTTGAGCAACAGATAGTCTCAGCAGAGCTTATATCGGCTAATAAGGAGATGAACGTGACAGAGCTCAAAAACACTATGGCGGCAATGCTATCAGAGCTAAGAGAGAGGTTTGCGACATCTGAACTTAATCAGCAGAAACTTCAAGGGTACTGTGAGACCATGGAGGAACAAATTAATAGCCTAGTTCATAGGGTAGGGGCTATGGGGTCATCACAAAATGAGATCTCAAAAATCAGGAAGAGATTCTGAAAAATGAAAGAGGTCTTAGAGATGAGCTAGAGTCTCTCGAGAACAATGCGAGATGAACTAACATCAGAATTTTTAATGTTCCGGAGGGCAGTGAAGGAGGAAACATTAAGGATTACGTAATTACTCTTTTGAAAGAGTACAACATGAATTTAGATATCGACACCTTAGAACAAGATGTGCAAAGAGTTCATCGAGATCCTTTTGTGGCACGCCCTGGAAGGAAAACAGCGAGAAGGATTTTAGTGAACTTTAAAACACATTCACTAGAAGAATCTGTCCTTGCAGCAGCCTTAAAAGTTGGAACATGTAAGAAGGATGGCTAGTCTTTTAGCATTCGTTCAGATGTCTCCCGGGAAACCTTAGACAGGCAGTGGGAGCAAGGAAAATATATTCAAGAACTAAGAGATCTAGGAGCCACGGCAAATATTCGTTTCCTTGACTCGCTGAAGGTCATGATGAATAACAAAATGCATACCTTCAGGGTCCCCGATGATGTGAGGACCTTTATTGATCAGATTAAGACACAGTAATCATAGTAGATTAGTAGAATATAGTCAACCCACCAGGAGGTGGTAGAGCTCATATGAGGTGTTAATATACCTCGTGTTAACAGGGAGGGTTCCCCGGGGAGGGAGGGGCGGGTCACTTGTAAATATGTAGAGCATAGAGAATCATATAAAATACACAGGGTGGGGGAGCAAGTGGGAGAAAATAAAAAAAATAGTCCTAAATTGTTTGGTCCTGATGACTATGGGGCATATCAGCAACAACCGGCGATAATTATCGCTAAGCGCACTTAGCGCTAGGATAATTATCGCCGACTAGCGTGGAATTTTATCGCTGAGATAGCGTGCTATTAGCAACGCTTATCTCAAGAGCGATAAAAATCCTAGCACTAACTGCCAAACGTGAGATTATCGCTGGAAACCCAGCGATAATCCCATGAAGTTTGACGATAGCTTGCTGATAGGGCCTCACATACTTAGCCATGATATCCACCTTCCATAGGATATCATGGATAAGTCAGTTTCAAAGCAGGCGTAAGGAAAGTAGCGATAACAGAGATTATCACAACTTTTCTTGCTGCTATGCTGCTCTGCATGAGGCTTGATAATAGGAGAAATGTTGCTTAGCGACATCTCTCCCATTATACTGGGGAGCAACGCCCACTTTACATCGCATTAGAGATGCAGAGATGGGCGTTTGGAACTCCGGTGCTAAGGAAAGGTTTCACGCGATAGCGTGACCTTGCTGTTATAGCGATAACATTATCACCGATTTTCGGCCGAAAACGGCAGCAGTTTTAGTTGGTAAGGGTCGCCACCAGTTTAGGAGAGGTTATCTTCTTACGCTATCTTTAAGATATAATAGTTTTATCTTCTTGTATAACTTATGGCAGGGTACTAAACCTTTAAGAATGTTATCATGGAATGTAAATGGCCTGAGAGTGATTCCAAAGAGAAAGAAGATAGTGGAATATTTGAAGTTGAGCGAGATAGATATTATTTTTATTCAAGAATCTCATCTGTCAAAAGAAGAATGGCTGAGATTCTGAAATCTCAAACGTGGCTCAACCCCTGTATATGCACATCGCAAACAGTTACAGTCAAGGGGGTGGCTATAATATTTAAAAAATCAGCTCAATGTACCATCGCCGAAGCCATGGTTGATCCATATTCAAGACACATGGTTAGTTCTTGTAGCATATTATGGCCCTAATTTGGATGACCCTCTGCCCCTCCGTTCATTGATGTTGCACTTACTTGACTTTAATGATATAGTAATTATGGGCGGTGATTTTAATGTAATTCTTGACCCAGTCAAAGAAACTACCTCAAAAAAATATATTACGGCAACCTCCAAAGTGAGAACCGTCCTTAAATCTATGATGCAGGATCATGGTCTGGTCGACATATGGAGGCTAAAAGGTTCATGAAATGGCGGCTCACTGGGGAATTATACATTCCACAATAAAAAGCATGGGCATCGATCTAGGATCGACTTTCAGCTGTTTTTTTACAGCTCCAGCTTCATGGTAAATCTCTTGACCGGCGCTGGACACTAAATCACTCTCTTCTTCTTGAAACGTCAATAAATGAGAATCTGAAAAAATAAACAAAAGAGTTTTTCCTTTTTAACCTCAATGCTGCCCCTTTAAACAAGGTTTGGGATACGTATTAAGCATACCTTAGAGGTATCCTAATTAGCCAAAATACTATGCAAAATAAGAACATGAAAAAGGAATTAACTTCTTTAGAAGATCAGATAAATGTAATTCAAGGAAATCTGGGCCGAACCCTAGATGCTAATGTCAACTCTCTACTGGAAACAGAACTTGCCAAGGCCAAAACAAAATTAGCAGATTATTTGGAACTCAGGGTAAAACAAAGATGGGAAGTGAGCAGGCTTGCTAATAATGAATTTAGGGAGAGTAGCGGCAAGCTTTTGGCCTGGAAGGCTAAAGCAGACCGAACTAAAAATAACATCAAGGATCTGAAAAGTCAAACTACGGGTGATATTATCATAGAGGACGGGGCTATTGAGCAGGAATTTGTTCATTTTTTTCGGGATCTGTATACAGATGTTAGAGTCCAAACGGATGATCAGACAGCTGCTTTCTTTAGAGACATAGACCTCCCACTGTTAAATGATGAAAACAGAGAAGAGCTATCGGCACCTTTTACACTGGCAGAAGTTCATAGTTCAATCAAGAACTTGAAAAAGGTTAAGGCTGCAGGCCCGGATGCCATCCCAAATGAGCTATATGCCCTGTTGAGGGAAGAATTAGCTCTGATACTGCTTAATCTTTTCAATTCAGCATATATTTTAAAGCAGGAGGCTCCCTCCTTCCTGGGATTTAGCAACTATAATTATTCTCCTCAAACCCAATAAAAATCCCAGAATATGCAAATCATATAGGCCGATATCATTGCTTAATAGCGACTACAAAATATACACACAGATTTTGAATAAAAGGTTGGAGCGGATGGTTGGCACAATTATTCATAATGATCAGAAGGGTTTTATGGAGGGGAGGCATCTAGAGGATCTGACTCATGAGCTAATTGGGGCAATAGATTTAGCCACAGAAAATGAAAGAGCCTGGACTATAATAACCTGTGATGCGGTGAAAGCCTTCGACAGGGTCAGCTGGATCTTTCTCCATGAAGTGCTCCACTACTTCAATATGGGGGAAGTGTTTGGGTCAGCAATAAAGGCCCTGTATAAAAACCCGATGGCTAGGATACTAGTAAATGGAACACTTTCAGAAGATGTTCAAATTAGAAGAGGATCCAGACAGGGCTGTCCACTTTCCCCTCTCCTATTTAACCTTTACATTAAACCTCTGGCCATTAAGTTAAGAGCATGTTAAAATATCACCCCATTTTTTTGTAATGAGTTGGAAAAGAAAATAGGACTTTACGCTAATGATTTAATGATGTTTACAACCCACTTAGACCCAGTAATCTCGGCCATTTGGGAAAGAGTGAACTCATTAAAAAGAAGATAAGGTATTTAGGGATTGAAGTGGTTCAAAACTTAGACCTATTAGCAAAAGCAAACTTTGAACTGGTCACTTCAAAAGGTAAGAAGCAATTACAGCAGTGGGACTCTCTGCCTTTATCCTTTCTAGGCAAGTCAAATCTGTTAAAAATGTCTATCCTACCCAAATACACATTTTTATTCAATATAATCCCACTGGAATTCAAGCAGGAATTGATTAAAAAAGAACAAGTGCGGGAACAAATGCAGGGAAAAGAAGGAAAATGGGGGTATTTGAAAGATTATAGGCAGTTGCTAAAAGACTCTATCAATATATCTCCCCTGTTTCGTGCCTTGAAGTACGGTCCGCCAGATTTATCCAGTTATTTTCTCTATAAGTTCGGAGACCCCAAATAAAAAAAAAAATAAGACTAAAGACTCTTCTGTAGGCCTGTAAATTGTGGTTTCAAATTAGATTGTCGCTACAGATTCCATACTACAGTCATCACGTGCCAATATGGAGATCTCTGGGAGCAAGACTCTTTAGCAATTCCGATAAGGAAAAAGGGCATCTGTAGATGGGGCCAGTTGCTGGAAGGCACCAAGCTAAAATCTTGGCAAGCCTTTCAGGAGATCACAGAAGGCTCTGTCTCCCGCTTCAAGTATTGTCAGATATTAAGCTGGGCAAAAACTCTGAGACAGTGCGGGAACCAAAACAAACTTCATGAGGCAAAAATAGCCCTGTGTCCCGGGTTGCAGAAAAAGGTCTCGGTATGGTACTGGATGCTGGTCCAATCCTTGGAAGACCCAAGCTCATGGTATACAGAGACCTGGAGGAGGGAACTGCCGGAATACGATTTAGAAGCATTATGGCAAGTATCTACGTCTCTTTTGTGGTATTTTGCTAAATCGCCACCTTTAAAGAAAAAACACCTCTTTACTATTCATAAGGCCTACTGGACGCCTCTTATATTGGCAAAGATGGGTGTGCAAACGGTGAGGAAGTGCCAAAAGTGCAGAGAAATTAATTCAGATGAAACAGACATGTTCCGGTGGTGTCCCTCCATCCAATCGTTCTGGCAGAAAGTGGGCACAATCTTGTCAGACATGGTGGGTCAAGAAGTGAAGGTGAACCTTGCATTGGTAAAATTTGGAGTGATATCAAAAGAAGACTCTATTGGTAATATATCAAAACCTCTTAAGGCTCTTATTTGTATTCTAATCCTACTAGTCTTTCCGGACTGGTATGGGCACCTTGTTAGTTTAAACACATATATATGCAATCTTTATTTGAAATTACTGGGTACTATTAATCCGATGATTAAGTATCAGTAAAAATAGGCTGGTCTCGAGAGCCCAGGAGCTTTACCAAGAAGGATTGGTAGACCTGGAAAGAGAACTTAAGCAAGAACCTGTACGAGAAAAGAGTAAGTCGACCTTGCAAGGAGGGATCCTGTGATGGTTTCCATCTCCTCCTTGGCGGAGTGCCGGGGTATCACCTTAAATGGACAAGAGACTTAGTGGTCCATTAGCATGGCGGTCGGAAAATCACTCCGACCACCATGGTTGCGGGAAAACACCGCCCGCCAGGACCGCGGGAAAACCGCAAGTCCAATTATTATGCTCTGCAGTGGAAATCCGACTGAGGCGGTCGGATAGCAGCGGTTAACATTGCGGCAGGCGGTACTGCCAGCAGTACCTCCGCGATGTCCAAAAAAGGATGTCCTGCATGTCCCTGCACTCTGTTGGAGGCACTGCACAGTGCCTGCCACCTGGTACAGGGACATGTAGGGGGATACCATGGGTACCCCCCAGTGTACCCACACACACCCCTATTCTTGCTGTTTGGAAAAAATATATATTCGCAATATATAACACAGAGCAAAAGAACACAAAGTAATAATATTAAATAGCTACTCACCAATCCCCGGGACCTCCGGACCTCCACTCCTGGCAGGTCCTGCAGGTACTGCTCCCGGTCCAGGATATCGGACCACCAGTGCATCAGCTGGTTATCGGTGCGCTGGACACCAGAGCAGCGAAACACTGCCTGGCGCACCTTTCCCCACCGCTGGCGACGCTCCCGGAGCCCGTACCCTGACCCAGGCCTGCCGCCTGCTGCTAGGGTTAAGGGGAGGTGGCGCTGAAAAAAAAAACAAGTGCGGACAACTCTGCCTTACCAAATAAGGCCCATTCCTGCACTCCTTGTGGGCGCCACCTTCCGCAGGGAAGGCGGTTGTGGCTGCGGCTACGGGCAGCCTTGCCCTTTCCCTTGTTGTTGCCCCTGCTCTCTCCCTTGGGCATGGTTCTGGGACTCAGGGGGGTGGAAAAGAAAAGGGAGGAATTAGAAAAGTAAGGAAAAGAAATGAATAAAGCAAGTTATGGAAAAAGAGTGAAAAAGTAGTAGAAAAAGTTAAAAAAACTCAAAATATAGATTCAGGAAAATAGAGAGATAGATAATAAATAAAAAAGATTTTAAAAAGTCTACAGAAACAAAGGATTGCATAGATGGAGGGAGGATAGAAAAGCAGGCCCAGAACCATAGCAAGAGAGTGAAAAACAAGATGACCGCGCCCATTGCAACCGCATGTGCAAGTTTGCACAATATTTACTCCCCGAGCACGCAAAAAGCGTCACAAACACGTGCTACGTGTCCCCGAACAGGCGGGAGCACGCAATACTCAACCCAGAACAGGAAATAAGCATCGCAAGCGGATGGGACAAGTGAAAAACAAGATGCCCGCGCCCATTAGCGACTGCATGGGTAAGTCAGCAATATATTTCCCCACAAACATGCAAAAACACATCGCTAACGGGCGGGACAAGCAGTTCTGCATGTTCGCAAAATTTCTGCAATTTTACAATTTCGCAAAACTTTGCAGAACGCGACTACACAAATTCCACCCACCCTTAGTCATAACAAGAATAAAAATCAAACTTCTGTGCAAACACTTTTGAACTACCCTTTGGTGGTGAAGGTCAATGCTCCTCTTGAGTAAAGATGAAAACTTCACAAGGTGTACTAACCTTGTATAGAAAATAATGACAGCAATGTGGATAATAGAACATTTCTTCAAAAATAGCTGGGCCATCATATCATGCATCAGAAGAAAATGCTGGTGTATCTTCTAGATCCTCTATCGTTTCATATATGATATTAATGTCCCAATCGTCAGAAATGGTGCTGGGCTGTTAAGGTAATTTAGGAAAATTTAAAACAAATGTGGAATTTGAAACAGTTCAGCGGGACCATACACATCAATAGATATCTTGTCCCATACAATCGCATCTGGAACTGGAACAGCTGAAAAAGTTCACCAGGGACAAGTCTCTCTGTTAATGGTCTGATGATGCATGTGGTTTTAGAACCAAGTTCACAGTGTGTACTGCAGGTCATTCTGGAACAAAGAGTCTGTGCAAGAGAAGGAAGAACACATTCACAAAACCAATCCAGATAATAAGGAAAAGCAATTCAACTGTAAACCAAAGGTATAACCATAGAGAAACAAAGTATGTTCTTTTCATCCAACGATAGAAGACATGCATCTTTAGTGTGAACAGCAGGGGCAGTGAGGGCAATGGAAACTCCGATGAGTCAGAGAAGTCATCAAAATAGATAAAGTATCCAGGCGCCATCCGGTCTATCTTGGGCAGCTCAGCAAGCTGGTTCAGGTGAGGCCAAGACCCAAACTGGGGTGTATTCCAAATTGAAATCTGTGATTCTGTACTTATAAATGCACAGTAGTCATTATTTATAAAACAGGTAGGCGGCATACTTCATTTTTGTTCATTGTTATGTCATGTGGAATATGTAATTAAAAGCCCTCTTGACCCCATATAGGTAAAGAAATCAACTTAACCAGAGCTTAATACCCTTGCTGTTAAAGACTGTTTTACGTCCCGGTTTTTACTCTCCACAACCATGTTTCCCTCAGGATGGTATGGAGATGGGAAACACAGGGTCACACCCAAACTTTCCATGGCCTCTTTGTGAGACCGAGAGCTAAAAGCCAGACCCTGGTTGGAATGTAATGTGCCAACTGCATATGTCACAATCAAGACTTGCAGATCCTTTATAATATTTTGGGCGTCAGTCGATCACTGTGGCCATACCCACAGGAATCGAGATCAGGGATCTACTGCCACCAATGATAGGAGGCTGCAGTGGTCCAAACATACACAAGCCAAAGACATATTTGAAATCAAAATAGGTTTCTGGGCTGGGTGAGCTACTGTGGAACTTATCATCTACTGTCAGATGTCACATCTCAGGAGATAGTCCATGATCTGTTTGTAAAGAGTAGACCTGCCCACCAGTAGCATTGCTGTAATAGTGAAATTATTGCAGCCACCCATGTGTGTGCAGGGTATGCCCAGTCATGGGTCCTTTGCTCACTTTGCCACTGGATTCAAACTAGCCTGGCTGAAGAGGGGTCCCAGGATGCTTGTTTCCGGTTCAGGGAATATTTGGCGTGGCAGTTCGGGCTGGACTGTTCCCATGAGGCACAGGGTCAAGACTGATTTGCATACAGCTGGGTCTGAACTAAGGTGGCAAAGTGACTTAAAGAACGATGATGGATTCAACCCAGAAATGGGACTGGGGTGAGTGTTTGGAAAGTTTCAGCACTCCATCCATCATCTCTTTGTGTTTGCTTTGTTCTCCCTAAGTTGCCATGGTGTGCCCAGATGTGGGTCCCTTGCTCACTTTGCCAGTGGATTCAAGCTAGCCTGGCTGAGGAGGGGTGTTACCCAAAAACTAGTCCAAGAATGCTTGGTTCTGGTTCAGGGAAAACCTGGCTTGGCAGTCAAGGCTAATTTGCATATAGCCGGGTCTAAAGTGAGGTGGCGAAGTAAGCTAAAGAACGATGATAGATTTAACCCAGGTCTGTGAATAGGGGCGTGTGTTTGGAAAGTTTCAGCACTCAGTACACCATCTCTTTGTATTTGCTCTAGTATATACTGTAGCAAAGACTGTACCCCAAGAGTCAATATATTCTACTGGGGGAGCCATCCCCATTGGGAAGCAAATTGTCAGTATTGTATGCTTTTCCTGTCGGCCCTTATTGGGAAATACAAGTTGTTTTTTTGTGCGATCCAAAATGAAATGTCTTCACTTTTGGTGGGTATTTTTCCCATTACTGCATTCAATTTTTGAGGGAGGGCTAATGCCTGGTGTAGCTAACTGTGGTGCTACAGCTTGAACAGTTTGCACAGAAGCAATTGTTAATGTTTGCATTACAAATTATTTAAGACTTCTGTGTATTTTTGCTAGATTATTTATGATCGCTGTATCTGGCAGGCATTCAGATGATCAACATTAGAATGTGGTGTGTAACCGGCTGGGACTGGCCATGTAGCCCCCTCTTTGTTTAGTGGGCCCAGTCTCACATATTGTATACTATGAGGAAGGGTGCATTTAAACCAACTGGTATGTTATTGGTATGTTTTAGGAATTTCTATTTCCTCCTATGCTCTACAGATATATAATCTACTTCATAGTCACTAACTAACAACTGTGTAGCATCGTCTTCAGCAGATAATTTGACACAAGAGTTCAATACCTCCATCCTAAATGCTTTGTTTGCCTGACCATGAAGGTAATATCCCCCCCCCCCCTCTAGAGGGAGGCCAAATTGTAGTCATTTTTGAGTGACTGTATGTCTGCAGTTCTCAGAAATATTTTGTGCTATGGTATTTTAAGAAATGGATTACAATTTTGGCTAACACAGTGGTAACAATATCCTTTCATGCTTGAATATACCAACATCCACTACATAGGATATACCTACTCAGCTGAGGAGGATGTTCCCTACCATATGGATGTCTCCGGTTTTAAAAGGTGTTTAGGGATCTCTGAGGAAGCATGATTGAACAACTTAGTTGAGCCATACAACCAACTAATGTTGGCGGTGGCATGTCTTGTAGTGTCCACAAATCACCAGCAACTGTGCAATGTGGACAACATAAACTTAGGAATGTTCCAGATCGATTCCATGCACCCCCATAGGACATGTTGTTACTTGGACCAGCTAGCTCACAGTGCCACTGTTAGCCCCCTAAACCTAGACAAGGAGCAAACAGTTCTGGCAACCACTGAACATGACAACTCTGTTCTTTCAGGAACAGTGTTGATGAACAGAGAACTCTTCGCTCAGTCACTCGTCCTCTGTTTTGCTCAGAGAAATATACAAAGAATAAATGAAGGGACTTTTTCTGCATAAAAAATATGAGCTGCAATGATTAATAGACAGAAGCGGACAAGGGGGTATAACGAGTTTCAACAAAGTGAATGAAACAGAGTACCTCTATCGTTTTGAGACAGCTTACATATGCATACATAAAAAAAGATTATAACAATTGAGCGTGCTCTAATGATGCTATCCCTAAATTACTTGTCTAGGGTGTGAATGTATGGTCTGCCAATAAAACCCCCTCTGGATGATGCAACTACTTTACCAGTTGGCTTAGAGTATGGAAGTCCTTCTTGGCTCGAACTGGACAACCCTAATGGAAATGTCGGTCATCTGGTAGGCAAAAGATTCAGCATGCATGGTCCCCTAAAATTCAGCAGAAGGGGCTTGTCTGATTATGCTAGGAAACAAAAGGCTTTATATAGAAAATGCAAAAAGAACTAATGATAGACAGAATGCAGAACAAAGTCATACATTCACCCCAGTACAGCGATCTGGGCCTAAATCCATCGTTTTTTTGCTCACCATGCCATTCCAGTTTGGACCCAGCCATATGCAAATCAGTCTTCACCCTGTGCCCAATGGGAACAGTCCAGCCCGAACTACTAGGCCAGGTCCTCCCTGGACTGGAAACATGTATCCTAGGACCGGTTTCGGGTTTCACCCCTCTTCAGCCAGGATAGCTTGATTCCAGTGGCATGGAGAGCACGGGGCTCACGTCTGAGCATACCCCTCCCACTCGCGATGACAAATGCAAAAATAACTAATGATTGACAGAATGCAGAACAATGTCATACATTCACCCCAGTACAGAGATCTGGACCTAAATTCATCATTTTTTTGCTCACCATGCCATTCCAGTTTGGACCCAGCCATATGCAAATCAGTCTTGACCCTGTGGTTTCGCTTTGTTCGCCCTAAGTTGGCAGGGTATGCCCAGACGTGGGTCCCTTGCTCACTTTGCCACTGGATTCAAGATAGCCTGGCTGATGAGAGTTATGAAACCGAAACCGGTCCCAGGATGCTTGTTTCCAGTCCAGGGAAGACATGGCTTGGCAGTTTGGGCTGGACTGTTCACATGAGGCACAGGTTCAGACTGATTTGCATATGGCCATGTCTGAACTGGGATGGTGGAGTGAGCTAAAGAATGATGATGGATTAAACCCAGATCAGTTGACTGGGGTGAGTATTTGATTTGCTCAAATGCTCCGTCCATTATCCCCCTTGGTATCGCTTTATATAGAAAATGGCATTCTTGCCTCAGGCCGAGATTGTGATCAGGCTACCATCGATGTGCTCTGCAGATAGCTGCATCACCATATGGATGTATTATTAAACACATTTGTATTGCGAACGTTAGGGCCTTGTACCTTGTGATGGTGTTTTCACATGACAATAGTTTTCTAAGTTCACGTCTGTGAAATGCCATTGCTTGATATTAACACTGAAGGACAACACCTGAAGGCAATGCCTAAAGTCAGCTGAACAACAGTAGCCAATGGCTGAAAGGCTCTGTCTGAAAGCCTCTTTCTGTATCTATATGTCTCTGCATTTATATGTCTACATGTGTCTTTTGTGTTAAACATTGGTTTTATATATGGTGCATAATATTGTGAGATCTCAGCTTGGCATTAGTAGATAAATAGGTCATCCTCAGGTTATGAGGAAGGAGAACTAAAGTGCATGCTAGTAGACGGTAAAAGATCACTATGTATCATGTGGGGCAAACTCAGCTTGGTATTAATAGGGGGACAACAAAAATTTGCCTTAGAATGGACTAGCTCAGCTTGATTTTAGTAGGGGGGATATCAGAGCTTGGGGGTTAACAGTGGAAGAGAGCTCAGTTTGGCACTAGTTGCAGGAGGGCAGAGCTTGGTGTTAATAGGTGGGAACTCAAATTAGGGCTAATAATGCGAAAGCTAGGCTTGGTGTTAGATGGAGAACAGAGTTTGGCGTTGATAGGAGGAGAGCTCATCTTGCAATTAGATGCAGAAGACACAGCTTATTTTTAATAATGGGTTTATTCAGCGTAGTGCCAATAGGGGCGGAACAGAGCTTAACGTTAGTGGTGGATTAAACAACCTGGTGTTAGATACAGGAGGGAAAAGCCTATTGTTATTAAGAGGATACCTCAATCTATTGTTAGCAGGTGTAAAGCTCAGTTTCTTATTAGTGGGGTGGTAGCTCTACTTGGTGTTAATAGAGGAAGATCTAACTTTGGTGATAATAGGGGAGAACTCAGCTTGGTGTTAGTAGTGTGTTGGGCTTAGCCCTTTTTATAGGGTCATCCCTGAATGTTTTGCCTTCCTCCTGGTATTTTTTCTGACCTGCTGTTGGTGGTTTTAGTATTCTGGGAAGTTTATCATTGCTGTCCATTGTAAAGTGCATGTGCTCTCTATGGTAAAACATGGTAAGATTGCTCTACACCTGTTTGGCATATTTAATTTACATATCAGTCCCTTGTAAAGTGGTATCTCAGATACCCAGGGCCAGTAAATTAAATGCTACTGTGAGCTGTCAGTGCTAGTTGCACCACCCACCAAAGCAGTCTTTCAAACCTGTCTCAGAATTCTGCCATTGCAAGTCCAGAGTGTGCAGTTTATTGCCACTGTGACGTGGCACATAAAGTGGGTGCCACCTCTGTGACTCCCCTTTTACTACATATCAGACACCCCTAAGGTAGGCTTTAGCTAGCCCTATGGACAGGGTGCAATGTAGGTAAAAGGTAGGACATGTGCCTTAAATGTGTGGCATGTCCTGGTAGTGAAAAACAGCCATTTTGGTTTCTCACTACTGTGAGGCTGCCCTCTCATAAGAATGCATTGGGGATTCCCTGATATGTGTTTCAGTGGTAATTCCTGATATGAGAGGAGCAGCGTGATCAAGTTTAGTATGTTTGGAATAGTGGTGATAAATGTTGTGTGGTGGTGTGCGCAGATTTATTGTCACTATTTTAGAAATGCCACACTTAGAAGTGGGCTTTTCTGTGTGCTTTGTGTCTTTGTGCCTGCCTGTTGTTTATTGCATGTCTAGCTCTGGAGTGACAGAGACTAGGGAGGTGCAGTGGCTCCAAAGGGGCTGGGTGATTCAGTGCTAGGCTGAAAAGACTGATCTGCATTTGGAGTAGTGGAAGGAGTAGTTCCTGACCCTGAATAGGTCTGTGCCTGCCTTGTACAATGCTGGCTCCAACCCCTGTGGTGTGCCTGGGGCCAGGACCTACAATGTCAATGGGAACTGTTGTGCACTGTAAACACATGTTTGAGTGCCCCTCAGAACTGGTTTTGGCCAGGCACAGAGCCCTGTGCCAGGGGGAGAACAAAGACATGGCTGGTATAAGTATGGGGGCGGTGACCCCATGGAATTGGTACCTGCTTGGAGCTGTGTTACTGAAAGGCTGCTGGGCGTCAGGAAGAACCGCCACAAAGGACTGCCCCTCTGCCGGATGGCCGTGTGAGCGGCCTGCCTGGGCCCAGCTCTACCCTATGAGCTGCTCCTGTCTGGAGCACAGGAGGGACCGGACTGTTATCCTTCCTGCTATTTTGGAGGAAAGTGTCTGGAATGCTCAAGGATGCTCCCTCGCCAGTGCTGTGACCTACGGGTGAAATGCTTTAATTTCATTGCCCAGCCTGGCCCTTTGCCAGTTGCATGAGAGGGGTGCTACCTGCTCCTGGTGGTGTCTCGCCGTGAGAGACCCAGAGCGTGAAGAGTCTATCCTGCTGAGAAGGCAAGCGCAGGGTGAGCGCTCTGCTGGTCCTTGTACCTGAGACGTCCCCCGTTGTGAATACTGCTCCTGGATTTCATGAGGGAGCGTTGGGAGCCATTCGTTCTTTTTCATTTGCGCTCACAAGCGCTGTGCCTGCAAGATGCAGACTGCCAACCGGAAAACAGACAGGGAGAACCTGACTGTGGGTGGGGCCGACCAGAGGAAGCCAGGCAGGAGCAGGAAGCCAGGCGAAGGACACCTGGTTGTCGGCGGGGCTCCCATGCCGATGATGGAGAGCCCAGTTTGGTTTCCAACAACGTAGAAGTGAGGGCAGAAGGAGCCTATCCTGAAAGCGCCCAACCTCCGCAGATCCACCAGTGAAGAGGAAGAAGACACAAGGCCGCAGTGGCATGGCTGTGGCCATCGAGAAGCCACACGTCAGCCTTCTGGGGCCTGACTCCCCAGAGTGAGGGTGAGTCCGGCAATTGGGGGAATTGCCTACACGGGAGAGACCAAGTAAGGTCTTCCTGCCCTGAAGGGCATTGTGCTACCTGTTGGTAGCAGTGCCGCCCCCCTGTGCATTACGGGCCTTATTTCTGCTGCACTGGCAACTAGGGGGCCAGTTTGGAGCCCTTGCGGTGAGTGGGGCTAACATGGCACACTGTTGTTTGTTTGTGTGCACAGCTTCACTGCCAGATTACGGGCAGCTGCAACAACGGGGGCAGTTATTTTTCCATAAAGGTAGGACGGGTGAGTTTCACACTCGTCCCCATTAAAAGTCAGGGGCCGGTGGAAGCCATGTGCTCATAGAGCCCTGACTTTTGTGGACAGAGGGCATTGCAGGGAAGCCCAAGACGGTCCCCCGAGGAAGGCCAGGTGGCCTGGGATCACTTTGTGTTCTGGTGGAGCATAAGGCCCTAAGGCAGAGGTTTTCAAACTTTCTGATGCCGAGACCCCCTTGTCAAACATTTTTAGACGTAAGGACCCCTTCTGACAAAGTTTTATAGAGACTGGTACACCTCATCATCGACAACTATCAACAACCATAAATGCGCCTGTTAGACCTGGCATCTTTTGTCATATTTCCCCTGTCTTTTTGCTTTCTGACCTCCTAGTTTTGACTCTGTTGTTGCTGGTTTAGTGTCTCTGCGCACTTTCTCACTGCTGTTTAGTGTTAAAGTGCAAGTGCTCCAATGGGTTGGGGTTTCCATGATTGGCATGTTTGGCTCATTAGTAAGTCCCTAGTAAAGTACCCTGAGGGTGCCAGGGCCTGTCAATCAAATGCTGCTGGTGGGCCTACAGTACTGATTGTGCCACTCACCAAAGCAGCCCTGAAAAGGGTTATCAGACCTGTCACTGCAGTGTCTGCGTGCAGTTTGCAACTGCCATGTCAACCTGGCAAGTGCACCCTCTTGCCAGGCCCTAATATTTCCTTTTCTTACATGTAAATCACCCCTAAGGTAGGCCCAATGTACTCCTGTGGGCAGGGTGCCATGTATATCAACGGTCGGACATGTACAGGTGTCTTTGACATGTCCTGGTAGTGAATTACAGTGTGTTTCGTAATTCACTATGGAAAGGCAATCTGTCCCATAGGATAGAATGGGAGTTTACTTAAAACATCTTATAAGCATATCTTCCCATTGGGTCAAGATGGAGAAATAGGGATTAGTATGCCTGAACTCAGAATATAAAAATGCTTCATTTAGTAAAGATGATTATTATGTTCTGTGTTTGAAAATACCCCTTTTAGAAAGTATGTATTTTCTTTCTTAGCCATCCTGTGTGCCTCTGCTGGGTTTGTGGATTGACTGTCTGGCTTTGGAGTGACCGAGGCTGGGGATGTTCATTCTCATCACACAGCCACTGGGGGTTAGGGGAAGAAAAGGTGTGTCCTGTCTTTCATGGATGAGTCAGGGCTGGGCTAAATAGACCTGGGCTGCATTTAGAGTAGTGGGAGGAGATTTCCTTGCACCTGAATGGGTCTGGTCTGCCTTGGACAATGCTGTCTCTACCTCGTGCCGGGAAGCTGGGCCAGAGAGGATGGAACTGGTTTGTCTGAGCACAGACAATCTCTGTCCAAAAGCACAAAGAGAAACTGAGTGGAAATATTGGGGCCCACACCCCAGAACTTTAGAAATCGCTGGAATCAAGGAACCTGCCAAGAAGAAACGCTGAAAGAGCTGCCAGGAGGAGTACTGCCCCTTTGCTGTGTTGTTGCTTTGTTGGTTTGGCCTGCAGTTGCTGCTTCTGCCTTGTGCCTTGACCTTTCTTTACCCGCACCAACATCATCGGGCGCAACAAAAAGGTACTGTTATTGAGTCTCCCGACACCCCGACCGTCGCAGTCAAACGGAACTGTTGGATTATGTTGTTCTGAGCACCGCTGTAGCACCGGACAGAGCTACCGACTTCAAGGAACTACATTTTAAGTATTAAGTAAATAATACATATAATTAACATAAATATAGTTCAAAATATTAAAAGATATTTAAAAATAATAACAAATACATTAAATGTTAAAATTAATTAAACAAGGGGCGTGACCAAGATGGCGGCTGAGTAGGCCGTGCCTATCCGCCGCTCCTGCCCATAGCCCGGCCCTTACCTGCATAGCTTCATCCAGCAAGACCCTACCTTCAGATATGGACCCTGTCTCAGCCCGTGACATGCCCTAGGACCTCAGACCTACCTCCAGTGCGGTGAAATCGTCAAGCACCTGATCTTGGGACCCAGGGCGTGCTGAGCTGGGAACGCCCGACGGCTGGCCCAACGCGGAGGCGAGTGGAGGCGACAGAGACTGGCCCTGCAGCCTTTAGGCGCCTCCGCTGATCACTGGCTGAGAAACAGGAGGTTTGAGCAGACTTGACACTGGGCAACTGGAGGGGACGTGAGCACACGTGGCGCACCTACCCTGCAGTGACAAGATGGCAGCGCGGGTCTCAGCCCGCTGAAGCAGTTGCGCTCTGTCCGCCGAGGTGAGCCTCTACACGGTGCGATTTGCCTACCGGGCACACCTGGGTTGTTGGGCTCTCTCTTCCAGGCCGCACCACACTCCCCAAGCCCTGCCGCCATCGGGACCCACCACCACTGCACCGGGACCGACGGACTTTCCCGGGGAGGCACGACATGGGAATTCTGAACCTTTGCCTACAACCTCGGTCGCTGTCTCTCGCCGGGCAGCGCCCAGCCCCCTCACATCCCAGGAGAAGAGTGCTGAGTTCAGTGAAGGAGCTACGCTGTTCCCGCCGAGTTGAGCCTTTACACAGCACGATTAGTCTACCGGGCGTGCCTGGGTTGTTGGGCTCTCCATTCCCGGCGCCGCCATACCCCCCAAGATCTGCTGCCATTGAGACCCACCACCACTGCACCGGTACCAGTGGAGTTTCCCGAAGGGGGCGCAGCACACCAACCCTGGACCATTGCTTGCATCCCCGGTCAATGCCTATCGCCGGGCAGAGTCCTGCCCCTTCAGTCCCCGGGAACAGAGTGCTGAGTGCAGCGAGAGTGAGGAGCCTGGCACCAGGGGGCTGGTCCCTGAGCCCTACACAACACACGCTGGAAGTGCTGCACAGAGCTGTATCATCCTGGAAAACACAGGTGGGGGAGGCCCTGCAACTGCAACCGACACGGGGTGAGTGGGGGCCTGGAAGAGTCAGCGATGTGTGGTTCGAGCACCCTTCCCCCTGTAGCCCTGAGGCCCCCACACCGCCACTGATCCAGGAGGTAGGCCGCAGCCGGTGGGCACATCTGAGGTTTGGCACCCACAAACTTTAATACTTCTTCACTACCCCTGGGATACCAACACGGCGGTGGGCTTCTCCACCCACCAAACATTGGCAACGAGTGCTGAGTGAGAGGTGCCTCCTATTGCGCAACACACCGCACATGACGCTACCCCCATGAAAGTACATTCTGCAACCCGCGCTCCAAATCTCCTTGTAACGTGGCCCAGGTGCCGGTGGGACCCTCCTGCAAACTGGGCCTGGAGGCCTACTACACTGGTCTAACTGACATGCACTATCCCTGCACGCAACCCCTTAATTGCGGGCCGGGGTTGGAGACTCCTACAATAGGCTGCTGCCAGAGCTCGCAAAGACAGATCTGTTAAAGACTTGTTACTTAAGGTGGGGGTTGGTGGAACAGAGACGACGCCACGTACTGGAGGGGATGCTGAGCGGAGCGGGTCAATGGAGCTCGACGGACCTGTCACCTGTATCGTCCTGGAATCCCTTTTCGTGGACCTCACCAGAGAGTTCCACACCATGAAGAAAGATCTTACTGCTGAAATCCACGAGATGCGCAACGACATTGATTCCGTGGGGGAGCAAGTGGACGACCTAGAGAACCAGACAGCAGCCAGAGATGAAGAGGTGTCCCAGCTCCAAACAGGAGGTGCTCAGGCTGCGAGATCAGCTACTGGATCTTCAATCCCATGCGGAGGATCTGGAGAACCGCTCCTACCGCAATAATATATGGATTCGGCCAGTACATCAGGGTGCAGAAGAACAGGACATTGAGTCCTTCATCGTAGATTTGTTCCGTCACATCCTGGGAGGTCCCCCGGATCAGGAGATCTGACTCGACCGGACACACTGAGTGGGCCTCTAGAGATCTCCAACGGCCCCTCCACCTGATATCTTGACATGTGTCCACGACTTCAAGCTCAAGGAGCGCATTCTACACGATGCACGGTCCAATCACACCATTGAAGTCCGCTCCTGCAGGTCTCTTGTCTTCCAAGACTTGGCAGCTTCCGCTCCACAGAAACAACGTGACTTCCGCCCCATTACTGCATTTCTCTGCTCCAAAGACATCACTTATACTTGGGGGCATCCATTTTGACTCATTTTCAAATAAGAGGGCAGACTCCACCAAGAACGCTCTCTGGAGGAAGCGACATCTCTCCTTCGACTGCCGGAGGCTGACCACGCCGGACTGGTGAAACCTACTGCCTCCATCTGCTGAGATGACAACAACCGCTGACAGAGTTGGCAGCTCGCCGCTGGGCTCTCGCCCAGATCCAGATGTAATCGCCAAAGAACGCTTGAAAGTTCTTCAGACCCTAACAGAAGACTCCAACACCGCTAACTGACCTATAAATTTTGAGGTGACGATTTTTGATTTCTTATAGGTTTAAACCGGCTGTTATGGCTGGGGCCGGGGGGTTGGCGGGGGCTCCTGCTATCCATCCCACGTCTCACCACGGGTGACCTGCCTGGGACATTTATGGACTATGCATATGAATGTTTCTTCTTTTATGTTCCTTGTTTGGGGTTTCTTCTTTTGGGTTGCGTCCTCATCCTCCGATGTTTATTAAGGGTTGTATTATGCTATCTCATTATGCCTCTAATCCCTACAGGGGCAGCGCTGTCAAATATGGTGAATCTAAGTCCATATCCGTATGACTCCTGAAGTTCATATTGTGTCCCTGAATGTGAAAGGGCTAAACAACCCCACCAAGCACCGAGCCATTCTGTCCTACCTGGAGCGTTCAGATGCCCATATTTGCCTATTCCAAGAGACGCATCTGCTCCTTGCTAACACCCACCGATTGAGGTCAAAGGCGTTCCCTCACCAGATATTCTCCTCAGCCACTTCCGAAACCGCTGTGGTTGCCATTTTGGTATCTTCTAGGTTCCCGGGGCGTGTTGGTAGCAAACAGGATGAAATTAAAGAGAGGTTCTTGGCTTACACCTTCACATTAGATGCACACACATTCTCGATAGCCTCGGTATATGTTCCCAATAGTAGGCAAGAGGGTTTTATTAAGACAGTAATTCAGGAAATCAAAGGCCGACCAGACAAAACAGTTTTGTTGGGGGGGACTTTAATATGGTACTAGATGGTGAAATGGACTGCCCCAGGCAAAGATGGGGCCAGACAGGGACCCTGTCTAATGCGGGGAAACGACTACTGGTGGAGGCTGCACTTACCGATATATGGAGGCTTTGACATCCCAACACCAGGGCATATACATTTTATTCACACCCCCATAAAACATACAACAGAATTGAATATGTCTTTACCTCTGACCCCCTAACATAACAGGTCCGTGATGTGGAGATTCTCCATTGTCCCTTGTCTGACCACTCCTCACTGCGGGTCTCTCGGGCCTTGCCCCCGTGGCGTCCTGCCGGCCGCCTCTGGCACATTCGTGAGGCTATGCTTCAACGTCCCTCAGTATAGCAACAGATTCAGAAGAGCATAGTCGACTATTTAGCCACAAACGACACTCCAGACATATCCTTGACGACTTTATGGGAGGTGAAGAAAGTGGTGATTCGAGGGGTCTTCATTGACATAGCGTCGGCCGACAACAGAGATAGATGACAGAAATGAGACCACTTGATGAGTGAGGTCACTGAGCTGGAATGCATGCACCAGCGGACTGGTGCTCCTAGAGTCTGGAAGCTCCTAAAGGCGGCCCGGGCACTGTTAGCGGGTTGGATTTAGACAGAGCTGAATATGCGGCTCTGTGCCTCAAACATGCCTTTTAAGTAGGAGGAGATCGCTGTGGGTGTCTACTCACAAACCGCCTTGGAGCGCATAGAGTGGCTGAGGTACGGGATCCTCTGGGGGAGAGTGTAGCGAGGACACTGACATTTTGGAGGCCTTCAGACACTTCTACGAAACACTATACTCGGCTCAAGCTCTGCCTGAGACTGAACCGACTCGATAACTCCATGACGTGGCTACAGCCAGAATGCTTCTGACCCAGGCTGCTGACCTAGAGGCCCTATTCGAGTGGAGGAAGTGATATTGGCGATTGCTCGCCTGAAACTTAACAAATCGCCCGGCCCTGACTGGTTCACCTCCGGGTTTTTATTAAAAGTTTTGTGGGATATTTGCCCTGCTATTAGTGTGTGTTTTTACCCCTGTCGGGCCGTCAACAGCCTCTTCCTTTCCGCCCTCCATGTTGGAGGCCCTAATAACAGTGATTCCTAAGCCAGGGAAGGATTACCGTCTCTGTGGCTCCTACCCCCCCATATCTTTACTCCACGATGACTTGAAAATCTTTACCGGAATTTTAGCGGCCAGACTTTCTCATCATCTCCCTGGTCTGATAGAACCGGACCAATCAGGCTTTGCTCCTGGGAGACAGTGCTCCGATAATACCAAATGACTCTTCCACTTGATGGACCGTTAGGAGCGCATCTAGGTCGACACCAAAAAGATGTTTGACAGGGTTTACTGGCTGTACCTCTGAGCGACGTTGGTCCATTTTGGCCTGCCGGATCGCTTTATTGATTGGATCTTCCAGAGCTATGCGAACCCAACAGCTACGGTACGGGTGAATGGTGTGGCGTCAGCAGCCTTTTCTATTTGCAGGGGAATCAGGTAAGGGTGCCGCTCCTCTTCGCTCTCTATATGAAGGCATTGGGTCAAAGAGTCCGTGATGATCCAACCATTAAAGGAGCACGCTTCAGGAGCTTGGAGCACAAACTCTGTCTGTATCCTGATGATGTGGTGGCGACCTTGGAGCATCCTCGGTAATCTCTGCCGGCATTTCTAGACAAACTGTCACAGTTTGCGCTCGCTTTGGGCTTTCGTATCAATATGCATAAGTCGCAAGCTCTTAATTTATCATTAGAGCCCGAGATGCAGGAACTTCTACAGCACACTTTTCAGATTCAATGGGTTCATGACTCTATCACTTATCTATGCCTTCGGGTGACTCCCACCATCTCTGCCACTAGACAGTCAAATTACACCGCACTATTGAAACAAGTTCGGGATTCCCTCTGCAAATGGAGACCCTACTCCATTTCGTGGTTGGGCAGGATCGCGGTGGTGAAGATGGTGCTACTGCCCCAGATTCTCTACCTATTCCACACTCTTCCACTGATGCCCCGATCTGGAGTTCTACGTGCCCTACAGAGGGACATTGAGTGCTTTTTCTGGCGGGATCAGAGGGCTCGGATGCGCCACGACCTCACATACAGGGACCCGGTGGATGGGGTGCTGGGGGTTCCCGACCTTCTGACGCACTGGCGGGCGGCTCAGATGAGAGCACTGATGGAGTGGTCACGCCCTGAATCCGAGAAACACTGGTTATTTATGGATAGGTCCCTGGCAGCCTAGCCATTGTGGGGAGTTCCCTTCCTCTCACGCAAGGGATGCCCTTGCAACTTGTACCTCCCAGAGGTAACTTGGCCCATAATGTTGGCTTGGGATAGAACTGCTACCACTAGGGGGCTCACAACATTCCCATCTCCCATTATACCCATTGTACAGAACCCAGACTTTTCACCTGGCCTACACTATGGGGAATTTCATCATTGGATGACGGAAGCTAGCTGCTCCATAGGCCATTTCTTTGACCTTGCCAGACTGCGCCCTTTCGTCGAGTTCCGTACAGATCACGGACTTCCCGAAACTGAGCTCTACCGGATATTTACCAGGCCCGCCGCACGGCCCGCAATGTTGCATCTATCGAAACGGCCACTAAGTTGGCCACCTACTGGTACTTAACTCCGGTAAGGCTCCATAGGGGTAACCCTTCACATAGCCCGCTGTGCTGGCTAGCCTGCGGCTCGCCGGGCACCCTAACCCACTTACTTTGGGATTGCCCTGTCCTGGGGACATATTGGCAACAAATCTTAGATGAGGTGTATTCCCACATTGATACTAAGGTCCCAAGATTTCCGGTATACATTCTCCTTGGCCTCCCCAATGCGATCACCTTCCCGCTTCTATCTAGGAGAGGCAAACAAATAGAGCTAACCTTAGGCGTGGCAGTCCAGAATGTCCTAACACATTGGGGTTCCACGACAGTCCCCACACGCCTAGGCTGGCTTCATAAATGATGGTCCATTCTAGGGATGGAAAAGATTTCCCTCTCTTTAACCAACCCCGGGGCTTCCTTTCACGACTTGTGGGCACCCCTGCTCACGCTATTGACATCCAAATTTAAGGAGCTCACCTGTCCCAAATATCTTAGACTGTTAAGACTGATCCTCCGTCAACACATGCCTCTGCTACATCCGTTACCTAGTAAACTATAGGATTTGGTAATTGGACCAACGTACTTTCCTTTTTTATCAGGTCGGCTTTTCTTTGAGGAGCAGGATGAGAGGTGGGGGAGGGGTGGTCGGTTTTTCCTCTTGTTGTTTGTTCATGCCTGAAATATATGATAGTGATATGTCGGGTTGTAACCCAATGATTGTGGAGCGCCATGGCTCGTTTGATCTTTCTGTGGATAAAATCAATTAAAGAAATGTAAGTCCCCCCCAAAAAAAATGAAACATATAAATATAAATTAATATATATTTAATTCACATAGAGCAGCATTAGGGAAAGCGTTGGCTAGTGTAGGGGTAAAAATTACTATTCACACTCCAGAGAGTGCAACAGTAGGGAAAGCGCTGGATAGTGTAGGGGTAAAAATTACTATTCCCACTCCAGTGAGTGCAACCGTAGCGAAAGTGTTGGATAGCGTAGCAGTTAAAATTACTATTCCCACTCCAGAGAGTGCAACAGTAGGGAAAGCATTGGACAACGTAGATGTTAAAAATAACATACTTATAAATTAAATAACTTTTGTGATTAAAAATTATTTCTTAATACATTTAGAAAAAAAAATACAAATATATCAAAGATAATAATTACTTTAATAATATTAAATACTTCCCACCCTATTCCCCAATAAACACACAACACACTCCATATAACCTTTCACACTATTTAATTAATTTGCAATTAATCAATTAATACAAATTAATTTGCTGTTAATAATTAAATAAATAAAAAATGTCAATAACAATAGATAATTAAGTAACACAAAAATTAATTATCAATACCAATAAATAATATTTAATAAAAAGTTATAACAAATTAATAATTAATTAACACAAACAATATCAATACCAATCAACAATATTTGATCACAATTAATAACCAATCAATGATTAATTAACAAACAATTAATTATCAATACCAATAAATAATATTTAATAAAAATTGATACCGAATAAACAAATCATAATACCAATAAATAATATTTACTGAAAATTAATAACCAATCAATAATTAATTAGCACACAAAAAACAATATTCTTAATGTATTACTTGATTACAAACAACTTTCTTATCACCCTCTTCCCCTAAAAATAATGATCAATTAATAATAATTACCCATTAATAATTCACTAATAATAAATTAATTATTAATAACAAAAATATTTAAAAAATAAAAACTTAATTAAAGTTAAATCACTTCCCACCATAATCCCCTATAAACCCACAACCCGCTACAGAAATGAAACACAACATTTTATTAAAATTAATTAATAATTCCTAAAAATTATTATTTAATTTACTATAATTAAGTTACTTCCCACTCTATTCCCCTATAAACTCACAACCCGCTACGGTACTAAAACACAAAATTTACTTTTGAAAAAATTACTAATTTCTAAAAAATGTATACATATATTTAAAAAAATAGTACAATACTTAGCAAAAAATATAGAACACATACATATTAAATACATACTAAAATACATAACAGTCATATAAATATCGATATTATTAACATCGATAATTTAACTATTGGTATTACTAACATCGAAATTTCCAACATCAATTTTTCTTACCTTAACTTTGATATTCGGGTTGTAGATATTCTTGACTTCGATATTTTGTCCCTACTATATTTAAAATTCGATATAACTGTGCTTCGATATTTAAAAATCGATATTTTGACTGTCCACCGAGCCCAAAGTATTCTGTACGGTTTTTAGGTCTTTCACCATCAGGTATCTACATATAAAAAAATGGGCAGCGTAAATGAAAAAAAATTGTTCAGTGGGAAATGCACTCTAGTACATGATGAAACCTCTATTAGTTAATGCACTGCAGAGGTCTGTGTGTAACCAGAGAACCACAGAATTAAATATTGATTGGTGCAGTGGAGAATAGTTATGTGTATGTTTAATGCTACAAAGTCACAGCCTGTGACAGAAAGCACTGTGAATATGTAAGTCAATTTTTTATACTTGCATTACACACAAATAGAATGCTGCAAAACATGCAAATAGTTTTATGATAAAATGATGCTTTCAGAATTTAGATTTTAATAATACCAGAGCGTATGTAATGTAATTTTGTTTTTACATAACTGTGCCTTCAACACATCTTTCCGTCCGCCGGGGTTCCTCCGCCATACTAATATGGCAGGATGGGAATGGCATCCGGGCGGACGCAAATGTCGGGCAGATCGTCACTGCCATGTGGGCGGTGGCGATCCGCCCGACAGACTAATCGACCCCATAGTGTTTACGCAAATGGGTAGTAGCCCTGTACTAAAATTGGGACACTCTTATTTGTCAACAAAGCTTAGCTGTTGAAGCACTATCGATACATTACAAGAAACATCTTTTCTTGTAATTGGGTGTTAAATTCTTGTTATCCTAAGGTAGCAACATAAGACTTATGTATTGTGACAGACTTGTACCAAGCATCTTAGATCACCAGCAATTCAAACAGTATTCCCTGGTTAACTTACTTTGTCTATCTTACAAATGTCGGGTAGAGTTCTACATTCTTCTTTGACAATGTGTTAAATCGGATTGTCAAGATTAAAAGCATGCATATTTAAATGAGGTGACATTGTACACCTTTATTTGTTTGTTAAATGACACGAGATTGTAAACCAGTGCTCAAATTAGCAGCTGTTCAAATGATTCAGCACCAGAGTGGCAGGGTTCTTTTGATATTGTGAACAATACGATACCACAGCACAAGTACCTCTATTATGTCCCTTTTTCCATATAGCAACTCACATATAAGATGCTATCAGCAGAGAGCAGTACACAAAACAAAGTGATAGAAATTCAGATGTGAAGGAAGTCACCAGAGAAAATCCAGCTAGTATCATGTCAATTAAACATTCAGGATTTATATCTTAGTGGTTAGGTACTCTCAATGGCGATGGAGTACCTCTACTGTCAGGATAATGGCCCCCCTCCCCGTTACTAGACAGAGGAGATTTCCTTCCAAGCTGAGATGAGGCTCTGTCAGATGATCGTTCAACAAATAGAGATCTGACATCCCTTGCAGGGGTGCCATCCTCGATGCACAGATGGTATGGTATGGTAACAGGAAGCTGCCTAGAGACTTTGTGAAATCATTACAATTAACATGGAAAATGCCTTAGTTGTGGTAGACAATGGCATGATCAAACGCTTGTCTACTATTTATTTACTGTGCAACATTGTGTCCTCAGCTATCGATATAATGGAGCAAGATTTGTCTATTTAACAACATGGGCAATCACAGGAGAGTGGTTAGCACTTTCCAAGGGAATTCTGGGCTCCATTAGGCTCTATTAGGGTCCATTAGGACATATACTAAGACGTGTATATACATGCTTTACCTACACCTCTAGGCTAGGCACGGTTACGTAGGCTCCACATAGTAGGAGTACGCCAATGCTATTCGGACCCAGGCCGAATACCGACCGACACGGACCAGCGCCATACGAACCGTGCAGTACGATGCAACATGACTGAATTACAACTGACACGTACGGATTACAAGTAGGCCTGGGCCAAAATTCCGTTCCGTTCGCGGGAATTGCGATATTTTGGCATTTTCGCGTTCCGCGGAAAGCACGAAAATGTCAAAATTTCCGCATTCCGCAGCTTAGCGATAATTTGTTTCTTGCTCGCGCTGTAAAAAACATACATTCTCGCGTTCGCGCGATCGCCTTACCTGAATCCCCGCGTTCGCCGACAAGTTTTCCCGACCCGGTCGCGTTCTCCACGAGATGTTGGATTGTTGGTAGCCATTTTGCGCTGTCTCGTGACAGTTCGCGGCCGCATTAACGTCATTTGTCGCGCGATCACGTCATTTGTTGCGCGATCACGTCTTTCTTCTCGCGATCATGCACCGCGCGAGTATGAGAAGATTGAGATCTCGAACACGTCATTCTACATCGCGAGCCAGAGGATGAGGACGCGGGCACGTCTAATCGAACGCGAACAGGAGAAAGAGACCCCGAACACGTCATATCCAACGCGACAGGGACAAAGAAGAGAACGCAATCATGTCGTTTTCGACACGCCGGCGGAAGTAATGTGAAGCTCGAGAACTCAACAACGTAAAATTTTCAATTTGGAGAGGAATATCGGCTCTAGCAGCATGAAACCTTCTGCAAATGCTAATTTTGGATGAAAACAACTCCTTACTTTGACATTTGTCTTTCCTTTTTTGTGCAAGGAGTCATTTTTTTAAAAGGTGGAGAGAGGGAGGAAGTGACATAGAATCTCCAACTTCCTGTTCCTGTCCAGCAGGCTCCTCCCAGTGCTTTGTCCATCTCCTGCTCATTCTGCCTTTGGATTTGGAGCTGGAAAGATCACTCTTTTTGTCTGCTGCATCATTGCAATTGGATTTGAGGATTTTTGGAATAGGATATTTTACAAGTAAGTGGTTGTTGTGTTTGTTTGATTGTGGGCATTGCAGTTGTTGTAACTACAATGTATTTTTGATAATTAATTATCATCATTCCTTTTTTATTTTTTTATTTTGTGGGTAGTAGTAGTAGGCCCGAGCTAGCCATGGGCATGGCCTCATGGGTGTGTGTGTGCATGATGAAGCAACTGTTCCTTTTGGTGTTTTTTGAATGTATTTCATTTTCAAGCACATTTAGGGCATGGATGGCATTGGATTGAGTTGGGGAAGTGTGCTTTTTGGGGGTGGCCTTTGTGATGTTGTTGGGCCTGGCCATGTGGCTGGTGGCCATTTTGAAGCCTAGGCCTGCAAGCTTGCCTGGCCTTGTCTGCCAACAGTCCTGCTTTTTCATCCACTAGGATCAGAGCAGGTAGCCACAGCTTTATTAATCAAGTGTTTTCTGAGTGATCTGTTGAATTTAGACATCATTTAGGGCATGGATGGCATTGGATTGAGTTGGGGAAGTGTGTTTTTTGTGGTGGCCTTTGTGATGTTGTTGGGCCTGGCCATGTGGCTGGTGGCCATTTAGAAGCCTAGGCCTGCAAGCTTGCCTGGCCTTGTCTGCCAACAGGCCTGCTTTTTCATCCACTAGGATCAGAGCAGGTAGCCACAGCTTTATTAATCAAGTGTTTTCTGTGTGGTATGTTGAATTTAGACATCATTTAGGGTATGGATGGCATTGGATTGAGTTGGGGAAGTGTGTCTTTTGGGGTGGCCTTTGTGATGTTGTTGGGCCTGGCCATGTGGCTGGTGGCCATTTTGAAGCCTAGGCCTGCAAGCTTGCCTGGCCTTGTCTGCCAACAGGCCTGCTTTTTCATCCACTAGGATCAGAGCAGGTAGCCACAGCTTTATTAATCAAGTGTTTTCTGTGTGGTCTGTTGAATTTAGACATCATTTAGGGCATGGATGGCATTGGATTGAGTTGGGGAAGTGTGTTTTTTGGGGTGGCCTTTGTGATGTTGTTGGGCCTGGCCATGTGGCTGGTGGCCATTTTGAAGCCTAGGCCTGCAAGCTTGCCTGGCCTTGTCTGCCAACAGGCCTGCTTTTTCATCCACTAGGATCAGAGCAGGTAGCCACAGCTTTAATAATCAAGTGTTTTCTGTGTGATCTGTTGAATTTAGACATCATTTAGGGCATGGATGTCATTGGATTGAGTTGGGGAAGTGTGTTTTTTGTGGTGGCCTTTGTGATGTTGTTGGGCCTGGCCATGTGGCTGGTGGCCATTTTGAAGCCTAGGCCTGCAAGCTTGCCTGGCCTTGTCTGCCAACAGGCCTGCTTTTTCATCCACTAGGATCAGAGCAGGTAGCCACAGCTTTATTAATCAAGTGTTTTCTGTGTGATCTGTTGAATTTAGACATCATTTAGGGCATGGGTGGCATTGGATTGAGTTGGGGAAGTGTGTTTTTTGGGGTGGCCTTTGTGATGTTGTTGGGCCTGGCCATGTGTCTGGTGGCCATTTTGAAGCCTAGGCCTGCAAGCTTGCCTGGCCTTGTCTGCCAACAGGCCTGCTTTTTCATCCACTAGGATCAGAGCAGGTAGCCACAGCTTTATTAATCAAGTGTTTTCTGTGTGGTCTGTTGAATTTAGACATCATTTAGGGCATGGATGGCATTGGATTGAGATGGGGAAGTGTGTTTTTTGGGGTGGCCTTTGTGATGTTGTTGGGCCTGGCCATGTGGCTGGTGGCCATTTTGAAGCCTAGGCCTGCAAGCTTGCCTGGCCTTGTCTGCCAACAGGCCTGCTTTTTCATCCACTAGGATCAGAGCAGGTAGCCACAGCTTTATTAATCAAGTGTTTTCTTAGTGATCTGTTGAATTTAGACATCATTTAGGGCATGGATGGCATTGGATTGAGTTGGGGAAGTGTGTTTTTTGGGGTGGCCTTTCTGATGTTGGTTGTCTTAAAGACATGCTATTGTTGTATGTATCTGGTGTGTTGGTGTGCAATGCATGCACCCTGCAGACCTTTTTTGGGCCTGTGAATGTTCGTATTTCCATTTTGTTGCATTAAAAAGGCAGAGCAGTGTGCTTTAGCATGCATCCTTTACCTGGCTTTTATAGGCCTTTTGTCAGCTCCTGGTGTTTCAGAGGCCCCCGGCTTGTTTGTGATTTGTGAGTGTCCATGTGGGTGGTGGCCTTTTTTGGTGTTTTGACTGTGAGTTATTAGTGTCCTGCTTTCGCCATAGGCCTGCATGGTTTTCCTATTGGATATTTGGCTTACTGCTTCCATCCATCCTCCCCCTTTGCCAGCAGCAGCTCCATGGATGCCGAGATGCACAAATAATTTAATGGTCCACCCCACTTTCATTACATGTTTATTTTGGTGGTTATTATTAACTTTCCTATCCTTCCTGAGAGTGTAGTGTGTGGCTGTACAAAGTAGTATAACATAGCTCTAGTTAAAAAAAAAGTCATAAATGGCTAGACTATCTTTTGTTTGCACTAGTACAGTACTAAGTAACTGAACCACAACAACAAATGCAACATTTCACTGATGTTCTTCTCCTGTCTTATTTGCTTTTAGGTGCACAAAAGACAGAGTAGGAGGTGTCATCAGCATCACCCGGCTACCTGTTGTACTGCCAGCCAGACAGAAGTCCTGCAGCGGATCACGTCCACGTGTGACCAGAACTTGTTGTGCATCTGCATCCTGCTTGACATCTGAAGAAGATGGCCCCAAAGAAAGGTACCAGGTCCAGTAAAAAGAAAGTTGCCGGTGAGAAGAAGGAACAGAAAAAGGAAGTGCCATTAACCACGACTGGTGGAGTGCCGGCCAATGTTTTTTTTGGCACCAAAGCGTTGTCCGGGAACCAAGCTGGGAGCAGCACAGCAGTCCAACCCCACCAACCTAGGCCCAAGGGCTTTAGTGTCGCAGAGGTAGCCAGTCTACTAACGAGCAGTGATGTTGAAGAAATGTCATTACCGCAAAGTAGTACACAATCAAGTTCAACGCAGGCGCAAACTCAGCAGATCAGTGTGCAGCCGCCGCAACAAGAACAGCAGCAGCCACCACAACAAGAACAGAAGCAGCCGCCGCAACAAGGACAGAAGCAGCCGCCGCAACAAGAACAGAAGCAGCCGCCGCAACAAGAACAGAAGCAGCCACCGCAACAAGAACAGAAGCAGCCGCCGCAACAAGAACAGCAGCAGCTGCCGCAACAGTCCACCATAGTAGTTGTTGCTCCTGACGTAGGGGCATTTCAGGAAATCGAGCTTCCTGCAGACAAAGTGGAGCAAAGTCAAACCACTGTTTCAGAAGATCTATTGTCTTCCAGACCACTAGCAAGGAAAAGGAGGTTTAGTCCATCATCTTCTTCTTCAAGCCCCGCTTCTGATGATCGTGATGACACTTGGGTCCCACCAGCTCGGTCTGAGAGTGATATACGCCACAAGGCAATGCGTCTGAAAAGGAAGGTCCCAGAAAAACTTAGAGTTATGGAGGTAGATGTAGAAGAGGGGGGTGATGATGTTGATGAAGACGAGCCAGTCATCACACACATTACTCCCGCCCCAAAGGGATTGGAGACCGACATTCTCACCCTATCCAGAAAGGCTGCTACTGAGCGGGATGTAGCACGGATCTCACCAACACAGGTTACACCACCACTACCTCCAGCTGCCATATTTTCCAAGGCCCGGCAGGGACCTACATCCAGCTCAACCATCTCAGTAGGAAGTGGTAGTAAAAGTCACAGTGTAGGTGGACAGGGTCACATATTTTCAAGCACCCCCTCAAGTTCATCTGGTGTTGAAAGTGGCACATCCAGCAGTGCCAGAAAGTTCTCCTCCCCAGTTTGGGACTTCTTTTCTGTTAGCGCCAAGGAGGAGAACGTTGCTATATGCTCAATTTGTCGGCAAGGTGTTCGGCGCGGTAAGCTTGGTACAAACTATGGTACCGGAGGACAAGCAAGTCATCTCAGAATACACCACACTATCGTGTGGGAGGATCACCTACTTAAGTTAAAAGAAAGTAGAAAAACTAAACCCATTGAAGTTGGTCAGGATTCAGAATCAGGGAGCGATATTATTGTGGTGGCAGGTGAAGAACAGGGAGGCATTTCTAGCCCTGTCTCCAGTAGTGCAGTCACTGCAGTGGTAACGCCCACATTCTCCTCAGTAACTTCAGAGTGGCACCGCAGTAAGAGCCATACTCAGAGTGTGGGTGAGACACCAAGGCGACCGGCGAGTACCTCAATGAGACAATCTGTGTCGTTGAGCCTTAGTGGGTTAATGAAAACAGCACCACTAAGGAAAGTAAGCCAGCCTACCATTGAGAGCATGTTTAGGTTGGAGGGGCAGTTCCAACGCAACTACCCAACGGCACGATTGTACAATGCGAAGCTGGCTAAAATGTTAGCACTGGACCTTCTTCCTTTTTCATTTGTGGAAGGGGTGGGTTTCCTTGAATTTGTCTCTGCCATCTACCCGAAATGGAAAGTTCCCAGCCGGTCCTATTTCGCAAGAATTGCTGTTCCGGCACTACATCATGATGTGCTGGAATTGGTTGGTCACGGTTTGCAGCAGAGTGCTGTGCACAATATCCACCTGACAACAGACATGTGGAGCAGTTACCAAGCCACAGATTACATGTGCATCACTGCACACTGGATCTCTTTTGTGGGGGTTAGAGATAAACTATGTGCACAAGGTGTTGTTGACACAGCTGCAATTTTTGAAGGTACTCGGAAACATGCAACTGTAGCCATGTTCGCCATGGAGAAATCTCATACGGCTGAAAACATTTTAGAAGAGTTTCGCACCAAGGTTTTGGAATGGCTGCGGCCCAGAGGGCTTGGTATTGGTTTTGTTGCCACAGACAATGGCAGTAATGTACTTAAGGCCATGGAACTTGGTTCCTATTTCAGGGTTCTGTGTTTGGCACACTGCATAAACATTATAGTGCAAGACTTTCTGAAAAAATAACCCATAGTCAGCAATTTACTGGCCATCTGCCGAAGAATATGCACTCATTTCAGCCATTCTTTTAAAGCTCGGAAGCAGCTGAGGATCATCCAACGCGAATTTAGGATGCCAGTCAAGGCACTCATCCAGGAGGTGGCAACACGTTGGAACTCAACGTATTACATGCTTGATCGTCTGTACGAACAGCACAGGTCACTCCATGAATATGTCTGGTACAGAAGCAGTGATGCTAGTGTTAAAGGCATGACCCTTCAGAGGGAGCAATGGACCCTAATTAAAAGCCTGACTGAGATGCTGTCTCCTTTTGAGGTCTTCACACGTGAAGTCAGCAAGGAGGACTGTACAATGGGCCAAGCTATCCCATTGTTGCAAATGCTAGAGCATGAGCTGAATAATGTGTCTGAATCCTACAAAGGTGTAGAGGACAGAAGGCAAGCCCATGACTTGTTGGAGAGCTTATCCAGGCGCTTAACTGAAAATGTAAGGATACAAAATAAAATTTTGTCACAAGAACATTACATTTGTGCCACAATTCTGGATCCACGTGCAAAATTAGGTCTAGTGAAGATATTCCTTGCTTTTTCCGACAATGATGTTGCCCGCTACAAAAGTTGTATAGCTGAAGCAGCCATTAAGTTTGAAAACGAAGGGCTGCTAATTAAAAGCCCGCCACATCAACCCAAAACAAGTACTGATACTGAAGCAGGCCATGCAGAATCAAGTGCAACTTCGTCGGCTGAGGGCAGTGCGGTTGGCTCACAATCACAACACTCACCATCACTATCAACTACAGAAACAAAAACTGGATCATTAGGCAGAGTACATTATCATTACAGGATTGGTATGTAAAGATGGGCTATTGTAAGCACAGTGCTGATGCACAGAAAAAACAGCACAAAAGCTTACCAGCAGCAACCCTGAACATTGAGCGGATGGTCCAGGCCTATCTGGATGACCCAACAGAGGTGTACGTTGATCAAAACCCATTGCAGTATTGGTATAGGAAAAGGTCTGAACGGCCACAACTCAGCAGGCTGGAGATAAGCTATCTGGCTTGCCCTGTCGCAAGTGTCTCTTCCGAACGTGTTTTCAGTGCTGCTGGTTCCATTGTAACATTGAGAAGGACCAGTCTATCTCCACAAAACATGGAGAGGTTAACAATGATCAAAATGAATCAGCACTTCATACCACCGAATTACACAATACATGAATCAACAGAGGCAGATGAGGACAGCGGCTCAGGTGACGGAAGTATTGTATCAGATGATTACCTACTACAGGAAGAACCCCCAGAGTTTGAGGACGAGCTATACTTCCCTGACAATTAGGCTCGCACTTACTGTCTTCCTCCCTTTTTTCCCCCATTGTTTATGTGTCTGTCGTTCCGGTTATAAACTTGTGAATCGCAACATATCCATTATCACCGTCTTCTACTCTTCTAATGTAATATACAAGTTTCAGGTGTCTGCCATTTGACAGTACAGACCTCCGAATCCAGCTCCTCTGCTCGATCATACTGAATCTCCTGCTCAATTCCATTTCCCTCATGAATGATGATTGGATGATGGTAACAACAAATTCAAACTTTCCTCGTCCTTCCAAAACAAGTGGACCATGAATCAGATGACTACTATAGCTATCCTCCTTTCAGAGCCGAGAGAGACTGGCCATTAACTGAAAATAAGATGGAACAGGTAATGATTGATGCCATGCATTGGACGCAGAGTCGCAGACTGAATGATTTAGATTTTGTTGTGTTTGTTGTGCATGAATTTATGTAATTGTGCACTGCCACTAATCAACTTCCTACAGAACACACTATTTTTCCCCTTCTTGCAAATAAGAAATTTGTACTTCTCCTGCAGCTTGGTGATGCATTGCTTTTAATTCAATACAGGAAGGGGACTCATTCAATCTGCGCAATGCGTATGACTGTGACACAACAGCACCGTCCATGATTCCATGATGATGATGGCGAAATAGACGGCCCGTTAACAAGATGAGATGGAACAGGTAATGATTGATGCCATGCATTGGCCGCAGAGTCGCAGACTGAATGATGTAGATTTTGTTGTGTTTGTTGCGCATGAATTTATGTAATTGTGCACTGCCACTAATCAACTTTACAGAACACACTAAACTTAACTCAAGGTGAATTCAATTTTCCCCTTCTTGCAAATAAGAAATGTATACTTCTCCTGCATCTTGGTGATACCTTGCTTTTAATTCAATACAGGAAGGGGACTCACTCAATCTGCGCAATGCAAATGACTGTGACACAACAGCTCCGTCCATTATGATGATGGCGAAATAGACAGCCCAGTAACAAGATGAGATGGAACAGGTAATGATTGATGCCATGCATTGGCCGCAGAGTCGCAGACTAAATGATGTAGATTTTGTTGTGTTTGTTGCGCATGAATTTATGTAATTGTGCACTGCCACTAATCAACTTTCTACAGAACACACTAAGTTTCCCCTTCTTGCAAATAAGAAATGTGTACTTCTCCTGCATCTTGGTGATACATTGCTTTTAATTCAATACAGGAAGGGGACTCACTCAATCTGCGCAATGCAAATGACTGTGACACAACAGCACAGTCCATCATGATGATGGCGAAAGAGATGGCCCGTTAACTTAAGATGAGAAGGAACAGGTAATGAATGATGACAATTAATGGCGTGCATTGGACACCTGACTCTGAGCTATTGGTCTTTGTGTTTGCGTTGTTTGTTTGTTGTGCACAAAGTGATGTTAAAGTGTACTAGTAGTAATCTATCTTTCTGTACACAATAAAGAATGACTCAAGTCAGTAATATTTATATTTCTACTCTTGTTGTGTCATAAAAATTGTACTTATACTGCAGGCCTATCTTCACAGTCAGTCAGTAAAAGTATCAGAGATGATGATGAAGTCAGGAGGATGTTTCAGGAGTGGCATAAAACGGAAAAGCCTAAAGGTAAACACGTCAACAACAACCACAGCAGACCCAAATGTCTGTGTAGAAGTTGAATAGAGTGTAGCGGTGGGATGACTGCAGTGCATTGATTTTACTAACTTAAACTGTAAAATGCTATGTTTGGAATGAATAATGTGCTTTGCGTTTGTCCAACTCTTTGAGAGAAAAAAAAAGGACTCTAAAGTGTTAACGTAGGATGTGCTAATGCTAAGCACTGTGGGCCAGCTCTCTCCTGTTACTGTTGAAGGTCAATGCTGGAAACAGACTAGAGTAGAGATGATGCATACATGCCACCTCGGAAAGTGTTCTTGTTGCACTACACCATCACTTGTGCATTTGTTTTCACTTTCTTTCTCAATATCCCCTTTGGTTTTCCATCTACAATTACAGGCCGGGCCTTGCCCTAAACTTTGTAAAACATTGCAATGCATATTAATTACCTTACCAATCCATCACCTTTTTTTTTCCAGCCGGGCAGTGGCGAGGCGACACACCCAAGATTGATGGATGAGAGGAGCAAGAGAAATGCCAAGATGCAAATCCAGTACACATTTTTGACCGGGATAAAACAGTAACAGTATCCACTTTTATCTTCTTTTAAATAATTTGATTAATATCTTGTATACAATCTTTACAACAGTGTTTTTTTGGAGTTGTTATCATCATTAGGTTTGCTCTGTGTTTACGTTTCTTCCCTACCAATATCTAAAATCTCTATTTGCTATGTGTTAAAGTATTAAGGCCGGAACAACAGAACAAGAACTAGAAGTGTATGTAATCCGGGTCTCTCATCATCATGCATGCATTGCCTATTTCTCCCTTAACATATGGATATGGTAGTCTTCAATGATTGTCGTGTGTTTGTCTATGTATGCATACTTCTTTTCTATGTCAAACCTTTCCCAAAAACCCCCTTCCCATCCATTCAACAAACCCTAACCCTCTTCCCCGGGCTGTGTGACTTATTGTCGAGGTGTAACTAAATTAAATGTACACCAATACTTAATCACACACTTGCTGGGGCGGATGTGGTGAAAGCAACACTACTTCAATTTCTGCTTGGCCACCCATGAGTAGGATATTTCAGAGGTTATTTTATTTAACAAAGGAACATATACCTCAGCATGAATTGCCGGCATTGATTGGATTTGTTTGTTGTCATTCCTCATATACAGCACTAACTGTTAGACTGTAGGCATAGTCAAGTGACTCGACACAACTATATTTTGTAACTCTGTCTAGTAGGCTATCCTCCTAACCACCATTCAGTTTTTTTGCCAAATATATGAGCATATTATTGTTGCTCGGTAAGTTCTGTACTGTACTTCATTCAACTACTCCTCTAACAGTCTCTCAAAGGCGATTGACTGTCTCCTTTTCTTTTTTTGGAAATGCTGCCGCCCTGCCAGTGTCTACTACTACTACTACTATACTACCACCACCACCACCCCAATCATGGCATGTATGAAAAAGGAAACCATCTTCACCATCCAGCCAGTGCTGTGACACAGTTGGACATAAACATCAAGCACCGATAAGAGACAAGTTTGGGGGAGGCAGAATTAATAATGGACATGTCAATGATTTCGTTTTCACACACCAGTACAAAGAATGCATAGACTAGAGGACAGACTGAAAGTACTAGAAGGACCAGTCAATGAGTGAGGTGTGTCTCTCATCTATCTGTTTGTGTCTTATACAGTCAGCCAATTATTGAAATCAAACACAGGCTATGGGCAGCCATGCACCAGCAAGGAAACAGTGTGATGTTAAACAGTTACCCCACCTACAAAACATTAACAACATTGCATGTAACATAGAAAAATATATTTAATTTACCCTAACAAAAATAAACTAAACCCACAAAAGCTGACCCACCCCCCTCCCTAACCCCAACCACTGTCCATAGTAGAAAAAAGTCTGTAACGCCCAAACGAGTTAAGAACAAGAATTAAAAAAGGGGCAGAACAGGATGACAGGGACTAACTGGTGGGGCGGGACTCGAGGAGGACACACATCTGGCGCATCTCGCCCTCTAAACGGGCGACGCGGCGTCTAAGGGTGCGGCAGTTGCAGCCACAGTGGGGGGGCACCGGAGATGGCACGGTGGCACCGGGCAGCCGCCAGACGGTGGCGCCGTACCGCTGGAGGATGGTGGCTGGGGCCCGGGCCACGGGAGGAGGCTTCCACAATTGCAGCCGCAGTCTCCTCCTCCTCCTCGGCTAAGACCACCAGCCGCCGGTATTCTTGCTGGATTGCCTCCAGCTTCCGGCGCCATGCCTTTGCGGCCAACTCCCTTCGATTTAGTTTAGGAGTAGCTGTGTATCAAAAAGAAAAAAACAAGACAATTGTAAAATATACTCTTAAAAAAACAGTAAGACAAGTTAATTATTTATACACATAGTGGCATGGTAGAGTAGCACTATAAAGCACAGTAGTACATAACATTTTAAATCGCGCCTGTCCTTCTTCCTTCCACCCGTCTTTCACTTTTTAGTTGAACAGTGCACCAGGTGCTCTTCTCCATAAAACTTTCAAAGTGGAGTTGAAATTAGGTGAGGCCATTGGTTACTCAATACTCCCGCTCCTATGCCAATTAAAGGGATTCTAGTGTTATAGTTCACACTTCAAACATTCACAACAACTCATACTTACTACTTACGACATCGTATGGCGGGCGGACTTTGTCCGCCCGCCATCCTCACGCTAAAAAGGGTGGGGGTCCCGCCGTGGGGACAATTAATTAGGATGATGCGCCCGGCACAGTGGCTGGCGCATCCTGGTTTTTTTACATTCTGGTTGGCGGTGCCGAAAGCAATGCTAAAAATACATGTTGTGCTGCTTTTCCAAGCACAACATGACGGGCCCCGCACGGAGCCTGTCACGTTTTGCTTGGAAAGGCGGGGGGGTACCATAGAATAGGTAGGTACCCTCCATGGGGGCACCCAAGCATACTCTGCAATGTCTGCATGCCTTTCCGTGGCGGACGGCAAAGGCATTCCAAAATGCAGATTATATGGCTGGCGGTGTGTTCAGAGAGACACCACCGGCATATTGAACCCTTTTCCGCCTGGTCGACATGTGGGGGGTCTGAATAATTTCTACAGGGATGGCGGAGGTTTGCACCTGCGGTGTCGGCAGTGAATTCCAGCCGGCCCGGCGGGGGCAATACGCCCACCATCCTAATGGGGCCCTAAGTCACAACTGTACAGTATACATATACATACAGTACACCCTTGCAGTGAGTGTGCTGTCAAGTTCAACAATAGTTAAGGATTATGAATCTAACTTACCACCGCCTGCCACTGGTGCTGCCACTCCCCCTACCGCTCCATCGTCGGTATCGACAGCAACTGCCGCATCCTCTCCCTCCGCGTCGCCTTGTTTGCTGGCCCCGGCACTGGTGGTCGGTAGTGTGCCTAGAAAACATTACACATTTATTAGGCGTCATATACACCTCCCCCCTATTGATCAGTTGCAAGGTTGAAAAATGAGTTAATACTAACATACATCACTAGTACAAATCAGGTAGTAGTAGAGTAGACACTAATAGTTATATATGTTCATTGTAGCCTTTGCTTAATTAGCCCTAGCCATGCTACCATTTTACCTTTGTGGCTTTTATTTTTGCACATGTGACGTTACCTTTACCTTGCAGCTTCTTAAGACACCTTTGAGCCCACATGACCTGCCTCACACTGCTACTGTCTAGTCTACGTGCTGCGTACAAGTGGTCCACAAACATTAACAAGCCACTTTTTTAGGAAGTACTGGTGTACTACTGTTACTGTTAGTTCATATTACTTCTCCATAGATGCTACACTTTTTGGCACGGCTGAGAAATGCTTGCAAGTTGCAATATACTAACGCACACCATTTCTTTTTTCGCATTACAGACGCAAGATTCCCTTCTACGAACCAGAGCTTCTGAATGATGCAACAACTACCAGTACTAGGTTCTTCTAAGGTGAGGGGTCCCTTCACTCACATCTTCTTTTATAAATTCATATAAACTAAATTGCTATGGGATGGTGGTGCTGCCTTCCACCACTGTTCAGTTATCATGATTTAATTCCCAACTGTATAAGTGTAACAATGTATATTGTTTTAATGTTATTGATTTTCCGGTTGGTGCTGCTAAGAAAACAGTGTACAGACCTTCTCAAATTGAAATAAACATTTTGAACTTACATAGACTTGGTGGTATTTGGTGTGGACTAACTTACACGAGTGAGCAAATTAAAGTAAGGGTGTGCATGTGAATTGCTTCCACGACTGAGAGGTTGGGTGTGTTATGTTCTGGGCTGTCTACTTGTGGGGTATCTTGGGGGGAGGGTTCCGAGACCTAATAGTTATGACAAGACAGTACTATAGTCAAGCAGTGGAATTGTAGTGGGTGCGGAATTTCTGATTGAGGTGTGCAAGGAAGGTCCAACCTACCATCACCAACATCCTATTTTCTGGTGCAAATGTATGTGCAAGATCCCTACAACAGTAGTATGTCCTACAGGGTATCATATCAAAATAGTAATAAATCTGGTAGGGCTGTTGTTGCTGTGAATTTTCAAAGCCTCAAGATCAATAAGAGTAAAAGTAGTACAAGACGACGACCCCACGGATTGGACTCAATAGCTCGAGCTACTGGTGAATATGAGTTTTATATTACAACCTTTCACAAAGAGTGGCACTGGCCAACTGGGCAAGACTAGCTACTACTGTACAGACAGACTGATAGTATGTAGTAGTAGTAGTACTCAGAGTCATCATAGCGGAGGCAGGGATAAGATTTTTGAAACCGTACAGATCGAAGGATAACTGGTGGTAAAAAAATAGCATTTGGAACCAAACAATAGTTCAGAAAAATATGGGGCAGTAAAAGTTATGGAATAAGAAATATTATTAAAAACAAGAAGACTTACTGGGGCCAGCAGAGGAGCCCTCAGCGGTGTCCTCCTGGTGGTGTTGTTCATGTCCCGCCGACTGCCCAGTCCCTGTCGGTCTGCCCCTGGGTGCTGATGAACAGGAAAGATATAAGAAAGAGACAAACATTGCTGGATGGTGTCAAACGAATACAATATTTTTCAACAATGGTCAAAAAACACTTATGTAAACAACAATTGCAATAACTACATTGACCGATCTCATCTGGTCATCATGTAATATCGGGGGATTCGCAGTTTGACTACTTAAGTTACTATTTATCAACAGTAATCCAGTCTTCTATTCTGATTCCAGAAAACTAAGTTACAACTAAGCCTAAGTACAACGTACCACCCAACCTAGCCCACCTATTCCAGGCATGCCAATTGTACATTAAGTATGCATTTCCACTGTATTCCTCAACAATGCGTATGGTCAGATCATGGAGGACACATGAACATGACTACATTTTTTGTATACACCAAATTTTGGTTTGATTGATGCTGATCTGCTACTGCTAAGTAACTGCTAAGCCTACCACCACTCATTGAACAAACTAGAAAAGGTTCTAAAGACTGCCGTACTAGCAGCACGTCACGTAACTGAGTGAGGGGGCATCACGCATACCACTAACAAATTAGAAGCTCATACAAAGTAGTGTACCTAAACATCAATCCGCCCCTATCTATTAGTGACGGGACAAAGGAGTGGACTAGAGTCACTGTAGCATTATGTAACTTAATTTCTCTAAAATAAACTCGTAAAGAATCACGCTAAGCAAGCGCAAACGCAAAGCTGCAAACAAGTAAGATTAGTAGTAGCGCAGAAGAGCACCATAATCACAGAAGACTTTTAAACGTTATTAACCTGGAATGTATTGTAAGCAGCAACATTCTAGCTGGTTGGAAGGAAAAAAAATATTCGCAATATATAACACAGAGCAGAAGAACAGACACAAAGTTGTAGTAATTAAATATGTACTCACCAAGCCCCGGGACCTCCACTCCTAGCAGGTCCAGCAGGTCCTGCTCATGGTCCAGGATGTCGGACCACTGGTGCGTCAGCTGTGCCTGGGTGCGCCGGACCCCAGAGATGCGCGACACTGCCCGGCGCACCTTCCCCCACCGCTGCCAACGCTCCCGGAGGCCGTACCCAGACCCAGGCCTGCCACCTGCTGCCAGGGTTGAGGGGAGGTGGCGCTGCACAAAGAAAATTAGTGCAGCCAACTCCTCCTCCCCAAATAAGGTCTGGGCCTGCACCCCTTGTGGGCGCCGCCTTCCGCAAGGAAGGCGGTCGCGGCTCTGGCTGCGCCGGCGAACAGCCCTACCCTTGGACATGGTTCTGGGGACGGGGCGGGAAAGAAAAGGTAAAATAAATAAAGGAGTAAAGGAAATAAATAGCAGGCAATAGAAAGAGAAAAAGTAGCTAAAAAACAAAAAAAAAGTAGACAAAAACAAAAAATATAGAAGCAGGAAAATAGTTAGAGAAATAATAAGTAATAAAGATCCAAAAAAAGTGGCTATAAACAAAGGATTGAAAAGATTTTGGGAGGATTGAAAATCAGGCCCCAGAACCATGCAATAGAGTGAAAAACAAGATGGCCGCGCCCATTGCGACCACGTGCGCAAGTTCGCGTGATATTTTCTCCCCGAGCAAGCAAAAAGCAATGTGATCAAGTAAAAGCGGTTGCGAACAGGAAATATCGACCGCGAACGGGCGCGAACATGCATTGCGCGACCCGGAACAGGAAGTAAGCATCGCGAGAGGGCGGGACAAGTGAAAACAAGATGGCCGCGCCCTTGAGCAACCGCATGGGTAAGTTGGCGACGCGCGATCACGCAAAAAATACCGCGAACAAGCGGGAAAAAAACTTCCGCGTCTTCGCGATATTTCTGCCGTGTTTGCGGAGATTTTTAGCATCTTCGCGATAATTTGCGAAAATTAATTTCGCAAATTCCGCCCACCCCTAATTACAAGCTGTACGACCGAGCTGTAGGGAAAATAGCGATCCGGCTAGAAAACTGACACGATTTTCACTGACCGACACGAACCCGGAATGAACCCGACCGACCCGTACCCGCGATGTCTGATCCGTGCAGTATGATGCAATACATATAAAACCAGACCGACTCGCACGGACACCAAGCCGCACGACCGACACGCACAGACAACCAGGCACACAAGCAATAGAGACCTTCGCGACCGACGCGTATCAAACACAACTCAACTCCAACTATATAAAGGACTACAATCACTACCATCATCCCTTGCAAACAGGAGACACAGCCAGCAGCAAACACCATTAAGAAGCAACCACAGACACACTCAAAACTCACACATCACACAACCCACACACCATCAGCACCTCATCCAAAAGCACACACACATACAGCCAGCAAAACCAACACCAACCCACCCTCACTTGCACCCTCACACACACATCCCCCACCACCACCACCCATCACGATGCCCCCAAAGAAGAATCCAAAGTTCACAGATAGTGAGTTAGAAGTGCTGGTAGACGAGATCATCAGAGTAGAGCCACATATGTTTGGTACATTGGTCCAAAGGACCCCCATGTCACAGAAAACCAAGATGTGGGCGAGGATTGTAGACAAGGTGAACGCTCAAGCACCCGCAAGGCGCACAAAGGACGATATCCAGAACAGGTGGTATGATGTGCGTAGGAGGGTCAAGAAACTCATCGAAAAAGATCACGCCCTGAGTCAGTGCACCGGCGGTGGCCCTCCTGCCAAACCAGTGTACGTCAGGACCTGGGAGGAGAAGGTGCGGGACCAGAGAGCGTCCATGGCCTAACAGACATCCTAGAGCCTGGTGGGTACACAAACAATATACCCAAGTAGCCAATAGATAATCATCCCCAAGATGTGTATGCCAGTCAGACAAACACAATACCTGCCATCTCATAGTGACTTGGAACTGTGTCATGACATGCACCAACCTACAAACAAATAGAGCAAGCCAGTGGCACAAAGCTAAATAGACACTGCCAGACAGTTTGCCACCACAAATACACTACCTCACAGTGCAGCTGACTGACAGGAAGGAATAGTGGGGATGCAGGTGAAGTGAGTTTATCCAAAAGCATGATGGGGCCTGTAGTCACAGATAATGCTCCCCCTCCTGATTGGCCCATCAAGACCTCTCTGAAACATGCCCACATCACAGGGAGTGGAAAATGACTGACAAGATGGCTGACACTGGGTCCTGCTGTGGGGAGCACAAGGCCCTGCTAGGGGTTGTGTGCAAATCAGAAGCAGGACACCACTGACTGACATCCTGAAAGACAACTTGCACGCCCTACAATGGAAGCACGTTTCATGATGGGAAGGAGGACTGACAGCCCTGACCATACTTACCAGCATGTGGAGACACCCCCCCTCAACACAAACTCCACACAACTCACCGGGTAGAATGCATTAACACACACTTCATTGAAATATCAGCAAAAGATACCCCATACTGGGTGCTGCTGTGTGAGGCACAGGGGCTCTCTTTGGACGTGCAGCCAAACACCAGGATTTCACAGTCAGATATCTTGCCATTGCTGTCACACCCCCTCACAGGGAAGCTGAGTCAAGAGGGAGGAAGTATGGGCATGCTGCGAAAGGGGGTGTAGCCAAGAGTATGATAGGAGTCGCAGTCACAGACAATCCACACCCACCCACATGGCCCAGCAAGCTCACACTGAACCATACTCGCCTCACAGGGAGTGGGATGAGACTAACAAGATGTCTGACACTCGGCTCTGTTGTGGGGAGCACAAGGCCATGCTGGGAAATGGCCAACCACAAACACCAGGACTTCACAGTCAGCCATCTTACCATTGCTGTCATACCCACTCACAGGGAAGCAGAGTCAAGAGGAAGGAAGTATGTGCATGCTGGGAAGGGGGATGTATCCAAGAGTATGATGGGAGTTGCAGTCACAGACAATCTACACCCACCCACATGGCCCAGCAAGCTCACACTGAACCATACTCGCCTCATAGGGAGTGGGATGAGACTGACAAGATGTCTGACACTGGGCTCTGTTCTGGGGAGCACAAGGCCATGCTGGGAAATGGCCAACAGCAATATCAAACTCTGTCCGCGACAAGCTGGGAAAAAGCAGTGTACAGGCAGGCATCTGATAGAAAAGTGGAAAATGTCATGTTTGTGAACCATGGATGCCATGTAGAAACATAACTCACATCGTGTGTCTCTTCCAAACACAGGTGGTGCTGGGCACCCAGCACCAAATGATGAGGATTCCCCGGCCCAGACTCTGGCGAACACTGAGCTCTCTGGTCTAACTCTCTCTCTGTCCTCTTCGGATGACGATGACCAACCTGGCCCCTCCGGTGTGAGCCATCATGCAGCACCTGCAGCATCAACATCTGCACCCACTGTACCCATGCCTCCAGCATCTGGACACTGACAGGACACCACCACCAACACAGCACAGGGACACAGGACCCCCCGGAAGCTACAGCAAACACCACCAGCAACACCACCCAAGGGGTCCCAGTGTCACCTGTGCGTCCCGCTGCTGGTCCTACCCGTGTGGATAGGGGTGCTGGGAGGGGATGGAGGCAGAGGGCGCGCCTTGCATGATGACCCCCACCTGGCATGCATCAGAGATGCGTACCAGGATAGCACCGTAAGATTTGGCCAGGTAGTGGGGATCCTAAAGGACATGCAACACAAGCAGGTTGCCCACCATGCCCGCATGGAGGCCAAGTGGGATGCCCTTACTGCGGTGCATCGGGACATACTCCAATACCTCCACCAGATCAACACCAACCTGTCCACACCTCCCTGTGTGGCCACAACATCTGTCGCAACACCATCTGCCAGCGCCACAGGGAGGGAAGAGGACTCTGGCGGAGAGTCTCCTGCACCTGAGGATCCCCCACTCGGAAGAAGAGGGGCTGTCCGAAGAAGGACATGTGAGAGGCAGATGTCCCAGCACATCCCCCAGGGAGCCTAAACCTGTTCTGGACAATGTTCTTTGTGCGTAACACGTTCACCTTGTCCAATTGCACACAACTCGCCCACATGACATGGAGGGTACATGTTGGGCCAATGTAGCAGATGACTGTGGACTTTACTCTGGACATTTCATCTATCAGCACTTCTAACTCTAATGTGAACTTTGGATTCCAAAAACAATCTACAGCACCCACCATCCTGTGCACTTCCCTCACACATGTTTGAAACTCACCAGTACACCATACTTGCCTCTGCTGTGATTCCAACTTATCATGTTCAGGGAGATGTTGATCTGCTACACAACACAGTGCATGCCAAATACTGCAACAATGTGACCAACGTAAGGTGAGTCATGGTGATGTGACATGTGAGGGAGACACACCACTATGGCATCACAACACATACTCACCATGGCCATGTTACTCATCCCACACAATGATGTTGACCTGAAACACATTGGCATGCACAGACACAACACCAACCCCAGTCAGTGGCAACACGTCCACAGGTGAGGTAAGCAGATGTCAGTCAGATGTGGGAAGACAGACAACGCACATAACAACGCGTAGCACAGGTTCATTACACATCAGCAACATGTTTATTCCACAATAGTTGCATGGTAATACTACGAAACAGTGGACTCACACTCACAAAGTGTTGGAGAATTGAAGTCCAGGGATGTGTGGTACATCAGTTTATGGGAATTGACAACTTCCACACTGGTGTTAGCTTCTGGGTGTTGGGGTCAGTGTTGACCAAACAACAGGCAAAGTACCCTGGGAAGGATAGACACAAGACACAGTCAAAAGCACAGCAGAACAGGAGAGAAATGCAATACACATGCACAAAACATGTTGCAAGAAACCTACACAAAAACAAGTTAGCAGTACTACCCTATTGTGGAGTACACACCACCTGAATGGACACATCACTGCACACATCCAGTCAAGTGCCACACAGACACACCCAGACAGCAACAGAGCTGCCACAACACATTCCAGGCTACCTTTCTACATTCACATAACAACACTTGAAATTCACATTCAGGTGAAGAAGTTGTTGATGAGCTGTGAGCGGACGTCACCCTCGTCCTCATCATCACTGGCATCTTGGCCCAGCCCGGGATCCTCCACAGGTGCCGGCGGTTGGTCATCGTCATCCTGGATGAGAGGCACCTCCTTCCGCACTGCCATGTTGTGTAGGATGCAGCATACAAGGATTATTTTGCACACCTTTGCAAGCTCATATGGGAGGGCCCCTCCGGTCTTGTCCAGGCAGCGAAAGCGGCTTTTCAGGTGGCCGAATGTCCGCTTAATCACCCTCCTGCTCTGACCATCTGCCTCATTGTAGCACAGCTCGCTGGTGTCACAGGGTTCCTTAGGGGTGTCAGCAACCACAGCATGTTGGGGTATCCGGAGTCACCTACACACACAAAAATGAACAAGTAGCTGAGTTTTGTAGGAGTGCGGAATACAACACTGACAAACACACACAATGTGAAACAGTCAGTACACACCGACAAGCCAGGCATGCTGAGCTGGCATCTGTGACATCAGCGTTGCAATGCGACTTCTCCTCATGATGTAGGCATCGTGCGCAGAACCAGGGAACCGTGCACAGACATGTGTGATAGACAAAGGATGCCTTTTATACACTGGGGAGGATCATCGGATCTATTGATGGCACATATGTGGCCCTGATACCACCACAGGCACATGAGCAGGCATACCAGAACAGGAAGCACTACCACTCCATCAATGCTCTAGTGGTAGTGCTTCCTGTTCTGGTATGCCTGCTCATGTGCCTGTGGTGGTATCAGGGCCACGTATGTCCCATCAATAGATCCGATGACGTTTGGCATCCTCCCCAGTGTATAAAAGGCATCCTTTATCTCAGGGAGTTCAGCTGGGCTAGGGAACTTGATGTACAGGTCTAGGAAATGCAACATCCCCTCCAAGACATCGTGTTGCACCCGACAAAACATCGTTTGCGACATACCACCAGCAGTAGCCACAGTGTACTGGAAGGTACCAGTAGCAAAGAAGTGCAGAGCTGCCATTACCTTCACCTCTGGGGTCAGTGCTGTAGGGTATGTCCGGCCAGGTAGCAGATGTGGCGCCAACTGCTCTGCCAACTTCTCAATCAGTGGCCTGGTCAAGCAGTACCATCTGATGCAGTCGCGTTTCTGCATGGTTGCAAGGTCTGGGAACGGTTGATGGACAGCTGGTGCCCTGCAGTACAGAGATGCACAAAGGAAGATTGTCAGTTCATCCACCCATGTGGCCATGACCAGGCTCAATCGTACATGATAGATCATGACATTACACAATGTACTGAGGTGTGTGCTGTTGTGCATGGACACATATGTCACCTACATGACCACCACCTCACATCTCAATTCCACATGTCCACATGAGTCCCATGTAGTGCAATTGCCAATCATCTGGCTGTGTCACCCAACCTATGTACTGCTGCAACGTTCCAAACACACACCACAGTGACACGTGAGGCCTGATGTCTCCCAGGCATCACAGATCTTTGCCATGCAAAAACCCAGGGTCCCTGTATTGCCACATTGACACTGGCATGGACATAGCGTATCACGTACACACCACAAGGCAAGCATAAGTCCCACAGGTAGTGGCCACTGTTGTTCCTGCTGGCCCTACATGTACGACTCTTAGACACACACACACCATCAAGGTTGATGCATATAACACATGGATGTGGAGACTGTCACCCATTGGGCACATTTGATCAGACACATCTGAGACACAACATGCACACAGACTGTGGGTGCACATCAATATTGTGGCTACAGGTCTCACTGTGATGTACATGCCATCAACCCCTGGACTCAGGGTGTATGTGACATGCCCCAAACATATCCAACATGAAACTGTGTCCGTGACTCATGCCCATTACTGTACAATTACACAACACAGAGGTAATGTGCACAACACACAAAGGATTCTGCCCTCATGTACACGTACACAGCCTGGGAATGGCTGCACAAAAGTGCCACCCAAAAAACCATATGTGCCCCCCCAAACACCCAGGGAATGCAGCCTTACATGCCATGGGACACTGTGTGGCCAATGTCGTAGTGTGGTAAGTGTGCACAGGTGTCCCTGGCCAGTAAATGTGTGTTGCATCCGTGGAATAGTCACACCAATGAGGTCCGACGCTGGTGACAATGCGTACACCTTGCACGGTTCATGACCGAGCCGTGCGTACGCTTTGTCATTGAATGCAATGAGGTCCGACGTGGGTGACAATGCATACACATTGCACGGTTCATGACCGAGCCGTGCGTACGCTTTGTCATTAAATGCAATGAGGTCCGACGCGGGTGACTATCATGCATACACGTCGGGCAGGCATGGTCAGAGACATGAATACGCCTTGGCCATTGAATCTTATGGAGACGGGTGCATGTGTATATTCAAAATATGCGTTGTACAGTCAGTTGAATGAGCCGGGCGCACCCATTGGCTCCGGACTATTATGGAGACGGATGCGGATTCAAACCTTGTACGAGTTGTGCACTGGAAATTCAGTTGGATGCCTACAACAATGTTGCAATTTCAAGTGTTTCATGAAGGTGAAGATGTGAACGATGTGGAAGGCATGTACGAGTCTTACATTTAAATGGATTGGCCTGATTCATAGAATGCAACCGTGTTGGAGCTATCATTTTAGACACATGGCACAGATTCTGCCTCTGCAGCACAGATATAAGGCTGGCTGGCCCCCAGGGAGCTCAATTGCCTGCACTACATGCTACTGGACCACATCCCTGCTACCACTGCTGCTGTCTCTGCATCCTCTGGCTCCTGCTATGGCACGTACTCTGGAGAGGGCCCCAGCCTTCAGTGAGGAGGAGAACCAGGCGCTGCTGGACGGGCTCCTTCCACAGTACAGCAAGATCTATGGGAAACCGGGGGAGCAGGTGAGTGTGCAGTCCACTGCATTCCTAATTATGCATGTTGTCTGACTAGCAGGACTAGCAGTGTGTACACCAGTGGCAAGCATTCTCACTGACTACTTTCATCCCCCAAAGTGTGTAGGTACATGTAATATACAGGTGTCCTGCTGCTAAAGTGCATTAGTGCAAGCTTAAACTATCCAGGCATTGTTAACATATCAGACATGCAAGTGATTTGTCCTTCCCCATGGTTGCACTACCTGTGTAACTCATTTCCCTTTGTGATGATGACATGTATATCCAAATGTGGGCTGCACAAATATGAGGCATGTGTGTTAATGTACTTTTCACTTTGTCATCCTCACAGGTTGATGTCCACCAGAAGCAGGAGATATGGCTGACCATTGCCCGGGCTGTTCATTCTGTGGGGGTCTACAAGCCCCAGATCCGCAACTGCCAGAAGAGGTGGCAGGACCTTTGGGGCTGGACCCGGAGAATAGCTAGAGTCCAGCTGAAGCTGTCACCTCTGCGCAGGAGGGGCGGGCACCGGACCCTGTCCACCCACATGCTCCAGATACTGGTGGTGGTCTTCCCGGACCTGGATAGGCAGCTGAAGGCCAGACAGCAGCAGGAAGGGGGTAAGTCCATGCCTAATCTGTGTACTATGTCTGACATGCTAATTGCAGTCTTTTGGCCTGGTCACACTTCCACATTACGTAGGTCTTGTAGTCCAATACTCAGGACCCTCAATTGTGTGATTCACCCGCCTCATCTGTTCCACAGGTGTGGCCCCTACAGTCTGTTGCTTGTGTCACTAGAGCACTGTGTCCCTGCAGTCAGCTATGCTTCATCTACCGGACAGCATCTGTTCCCGTGACTCTGTTGTGTATTTCATGGGTGGGTCAATTGTTTTCACAATGCCTGAGATCTGACATGTGATCTGTGTGTGCCCTTGAGATGTGTTCCAATTGCTGGTCTGACTCGCCACATGTGGCTGGGGTATTCCAAACAAACCCATTCAGCAGGGGACTCCAATTTTGGGGCCTCAGGAGTATGTATATCAAGTATGTCACACTTGTTTAGCCACCTGACTACTGTCCAGGGCCAAACACTGTTTCATTAAGACCTGGCCAGTCATGGCTCCTCAAGGGCATTTAGAAACACTCTGTAATCTCACTCCTGTGTATCAAATAACAGGTTTTGCTTAGTGACATGTGCCCTCAGGTGTCTGCCTCTGTGTCATTAGGCTGTGGCTTGTTATTACGTACAACTTGGGTGTCCATGATTCAGAGGGTCAGCATGACATCTGAGATGTGACTGTGAGAGACAAGACCTGTGTGGCATAAAGGTGTGTGATCATCTGACAGCGCACAATGGTGTATGCAACTGTGTCCTTCATGCAGCTGGGTTACATGCATGGCAGACTGTGATGTGTTAATGTATAGGGAGTTGTGTTTGCAGAGACTCATATGACTTATTTGCATGATATGGGGTCTTCTGGGTCCTGGATATGTTGTTTGCTGGGGATGGGAAAGTGTGTCGGTCATCTGCAGAGGTAGCTTTACCCCTGAGCTAGGATTGTGAGTCAGTGCATATTGTTGTTGTCTGGATGCCCTGCCGCTGTGACAGGAGACAGTGTTGACTGACTTTCAGGGAATGCCAGTGTCATGGCATTTAACTTGCTATGAGTGATCCTGCATTGTGTTCAAGTGTGCACCATGCACCCCATTGTGGCATTGCCCATCAGGACATTAGAAAATCATAGTGTGGGTTGCTGGCAGCCATCACAAGCATGTGAAATGAGTCTCTGCCCATCCCTTCATCCCGACACCTGTACTGAGTCAGTAGCAAGAGATGTGCTGTGTGTATAGTGACATACTCCTACCTGTTCACTTGCATGTCGGTATGGGTGGTGCATGTCAGCACATTGAGGTATTAGCATTCAACATGCAACAGACATATGTGTGCAAGTCAAGGAGGGACATGTGTGCCATGGTTGATGTTGAGAAAGACAATTGGCTTATTCTAAACAGTGTTGGCACTCTGAGCTGTGTTCAGCTGATGATGCCAGGGCTTGCCCTGTGATGTGATGTACTCACTGTGGTGTGTGCAGTCGGTGCAGGTGACTGATTTTGTTCTCTTACTTCCTATTCCTATCCAGATACATCCACGGCCACAGGAGGGGACAGCTCCACGGACCAGGAGGAGCCACAGAGCCTGACAGAGACAGAAGGAGAGAAGTCGGTGGGACCCAGTGGCACAGGGGGCGAGTGGAGCAACACAGAGGAGTTGTCAGCACCATCACCCCCAGCTGAGGGCCACAGCAGCTCTGAGGATGACTCCCTTGTGGAGGCGGGTGTCAGCAGCCACCAAACCCCAGCTAGTAAGGCTGTCCCCGCCACCGCCACCACCACCCTCCCATCGGCTCCCATCCCAGAGGTCCCTGTAGGCTCCCATGTTCGTGAGCATGTCTACTTTGTGGCAGGCACCGCACCCCCTGGCCCTGTGTCCCCTGCTGGCCTGAGTGAGGAGTCTGTGGACTTACTTAGACAGATCCATGTGGGGCAGACGTCGATGCTGAAGGTCCTCCATGCACACACAAGTCTGTTGACACAACTGGTGTTGTTCATGGAGGGCATTTCCTCGGTCATGTCTGCCCTACAGAGGACCAATCAGTCCATGGCCTCCTCCCTGACGGCAGCAGTGTCCCTCCTCCAACAGTCCCGCACCCGTCCTACCCCTGCACCACCCACGATTCCTAGCAGCCTACCTGTCCCAAGCACACAAACACCCAAACCAAGGGCTAGACGTGCACACACGCAAGCGCAGAGAACTGATACTATACTCACAGGGGCTGGCTTGCAGACACACACACAGTCATCCACAACCACTCCACAGTCCTCCGAGACCTCTCCCTCCAAGCCCCCTTCCATTTCATCACCTGCAACCCCATCTCCCCAGAAGCTCTTCCTCTGTGACCTTGGCCTCTTCCCCACCGACCCAGCAGATCCTGATTACAAGGGGAAGAGGAAGCCCCACAAACACCCGGACACCCTCCCCCAGGCACAGTCAGACTGAGACCCCCACCAGCAAGTCCCCCTGGAGCTGGAAGAGCAAGACCCCCCCGCCACCACGCAGCTTCAAGGAAAAGTCTCCGTCCTCCATCCCCCGGGCCACCACTCCAGAGATTCCCCCACCACTCCCTGCCCCAGGTTCCCCCACCCACAGATACACCAACCCCAAAATGCTAAGGCCCTCCCCCCTACCACTTGCTCCTACACACCTGGTCAGACGGTTAGTGCCACTCATGTGGGGAGCGTGTCCCCCCTGTCCTGCCGACCTCACCTGCCCCCATTCTGCTCCCATGGATGTAGGCACTGCAGTGGAGTCCACGACCACACCGTCTGACTTGGGCACTGCAGTGGGTACCCAATCCAGTCCATCTGACCTGCCCCCTGGAGTTGTGCCGGCACCCACCCCATCTGACTTGTGCCCCACAATTGTGACAGCACCCACCACTTCAGTCAGCTCCACTGCAGTTGCAAGTGTCTTGCCTGCATCCACCACCTCTTCACTGCCTCCTTTTGCTGCGCCCTTATCCTGTCCCTGCGGTGCCTGGCCTGCCCCCATGTATGACCCTCTGAGGGGATGACCCGGGTCCTTAGCAGTGCAGGCAAGCGAGGTGTGACAGTTGTCACTCTAGTTCACTCCTTGGCATTTGGACATGGACTGGCCATTGGCCTTTTGTTTGAATGGACCTTTAACTTTTCATATGCTGAATGAGGCTTTTTTCTTTATCCCTGTGAACTTGATTCAGCTGTACATTATGTTGATGATGTTTAACATGCCCTTGCACCTGTAATGCTTGGTTTCCAATGTTGAATACTCATGTGTTGCTGTGAGGTACTCCATGAGGTCCATGAGCTATGTATCCTCTTCTGGTGGGTATCCATGTCATCCTTTGCAGCTATCTGGGTGTGTCATGATCAACTATTTGTGGACATCTCTGTGACTATTTCATTTGCATGGTCACATCTCTGGCTTGCACCCATGCACATATGATGTGCTTCCCATTGTCCAATGTGTCTATTCCACAGACTTTGTGCGCATCACCACCGGACCTACAGGTGTGGGTATCATTGGTATTGAAGCAACTGGGTCCTCTGTGCAACTTGCTACACATAAGTTTTGAGTATGTGCAGATGACTTAGGGGAGACACACGTACCCAGGCTGTTGTGACCAGAGCCTTTATTGTGTGGTAACTGATGGCTGACTGCCCAAGTGTTCTGCAGACATGAGTGAGATGTGCTGTGAATATGTTTGGCACAGCTGGGCATCCACAGGAGTTGGGTCCCCCCAAGTAAGTGTGTTGTCCTGTGACATAGCCTGGGCCCATGGTTTGTGTTGTATGAGCATGTGTGTGTGTCCACATCCCTGTTCATACACAGGCAGTGTTCCCTTGATATGTTCCTGTTGTTGATGCTTGCTGAGTGGTAGTGGGTTCATCCCACAACTTTGCCATGGGCTACCAGATATGTGGGTGCATGACACACTACTGCCAATTGGTGTATCATCATTGGGATTTGTCAGTTCTGAGTGGTGATGATGTTGTCAGACACAGATGGGACACAGTCAGGGTTCCCCAAGGCACTTGTTTATTTGCAAAAACATGTAGTTGTCCCTAGGTGGTACCTTTCAGTGATTGAGACATTTGTATGTGTGTGTGACTGCTCCCACTTGTCGGGTTCATGGCTGCAATGATGGCAGGTGTCAGCATGTGTGCCTTGTGGTTCTCCTTGGCTTCTGCATTGTCCTGGGACTGTGGCAGGGATTCTGAAGGTCACGTGAGCTTTGACGTAATGGCCATGTACCGCATACTGTGCAGTATGTCTGTCATTCCCCAGGGTTGTAAACTGTCTTTGTGTGATGTGTCTGTGCACCTTAGTCCCTCCCAATATTCCTGTGTTCGTCATGGGTGCATGTGCAATGTCACCTGTCCATGTGGGCTTCATAGATGCAAATTGTTGCAGTTCAGGGTGTGTGGTGTTGAGGCTGGACTGGTGTAAATGTTTGCATGGATGGTCCCCTAGCTCCCGTTTGTCCATGGATGAGGGGCCATGCTAAGTGATTTGTGTTTGTGTATGTGTGATGTACGTTTGTGGAACAGGACACATGTCTGGGTTTCCCAGTTTGTACGACATCCGCCTTTGTCATCACATTGGAGGTGTCATGCATGCTTGTGTCACCCCAATGTCTGGTCCCTGAGGGTAGTGCTGTTGTGTGTCAGTCACTTGCTGTGATAGTTGGTGTTCATTCAAGCTTGTGTCACACGTGTCTATTGTGCTCCCTCTCATCTCACAATGCCTGATTGCCCACTAAGGGTGTCCCAATGATGGTTTACTTTTGTATGGCAATGTGTCCACATCTGTGTCATTGTGGTTCAGCCCCCCTCATGTGTTGTGTAGTTGCCTGGGGATTCTGAGACACATACACACACATGCTGTGTCAGATGTGCAGTGTGAGGTTGCCTGTTTGTGTTTGTGCATCTGCACCAGTGCATTGGTATTGCTGTTGTGGGCATTTTCTGGATGCTGTTTCTGTAATTTTCCCTGATGTCCTTGTGAGTCATATCACATCATTGTGCACATTCATCCTAGTTGTTAGGTGCCATTGCTGGCATGGAATGGGAGTTTATGAGCTGACACCTACAGTCTACACAGGTTGTTTTGATTACTGTGTCTATTTTCGAGATGTGTGTATGCTTGGTGATGGTCACTTCTGCTCTTGTGTCATTGTACACTGTATGCATTGTCAGCCCCCATGTGTGGTGCTTGTCTGCACATGGCCGAGAGTGTGTCAGGTTTTCACAGCACTGTTAGCCTCACCACATCTATGTGGGAATGGGTCACAACCACTAGTTTGCCCCAGAAGTGTTTAATGTGTTGGGAGCAGGGATCATACATGCTGTTTGTTATCTGCAGCTTTGCCCATGATGACACACCTTTTGGTCACTGTGATGAGCGGGGTTTTAAACCCCATCACCACAATGCTCAACATCTGCTGCAGATTGGAAGCCCACACTTAACTTTTGTTCTACACAGTGAGGGGGTGTTCTTTTTACATTGACACAGTGCTATGGTGATGCTTGCCTTGTGTAGGGCACACTCATTTGTTGGTCACACATGTGCTGTTAGTTACATTGTATGTTCAAAGTCATAGTCACTGTTTTGGGCATTTGTCACAGACCACACACTGTTGTCATGATGTTAGGGGGGCTGTATTTTGCTGACATTCCTAATGTTGGAGTATGATGGATGTGTGGCGCATCACCCATCCTATGAGTGGGGGTGGCAGGGGTGATGGGGAACAAAAGCCCTATGGGTGGGGGTGGCAGGGGTGATGGGCAACGGGTCTCCTATGGCTGGGGGTGGCAGGGGTGATGGGGAACATAAGCCCTATGAGCGGGTGTGGCAGGGGTGATGGGCAACAGGTCCCCTATGGCTGGTGGTGTCAGGGTTGATGGGGAACACGAGCCCTATGAGTGAGGGTGGCAGGAGTGCTGGAGAACATAAGCCCTATGGGTTGGGGTGGTAGTGGTGCTGGGCAACAGGTCCCCTATGGGTGGGGGTGGCAGTAGTGATGGGCAACAGGTCCCCTATGGGTGGGGGTGCCAGGGGTGATGGGCAACATATGCCCTATGAGTGGGGGTGGCAGAAGTGATGGGCAACATATGCCCTATGAGTGGGGGTGGCAGGAGTGATGGGCAACAGATCCCCTATGGGTGGGGGTGGCAGGAGTGATGGGCAACAGGTCCCCTATGGTGGGGGTGGCAGGGGTGATGGGCAACATATGCCCTATGAGTGGGGGTGGCAGGAGTGATGGACAACAGGTTCCCTATGGGAGGGGGTGGCAGGAGTGATGGGCAACAGGTCCCCTATGGGTGGGGGTGGAAGTAGTGATGGGCAACATATGCCCTATGAGTGGGGATGGCAGGGGTGATGGGCAACAGGTCCCCTATGGGTGGTGGTGGCAGGAGTGATGGATAATAGGTCCCCTATGGGTGGCGGTGGCAGGAGTGATGGGCAACAGGTCCCCTATGAGTGGGGGTGGCAGGGGTGATGGGCAACATATGCCTTATGAGTGGGGGTGGCAGTAGTGATGGGCAACAGGTACCCTATCAGTGGGGGTGGCAGTGGTGATGGGCAACAGGTCCCCTATGGGTGGGGGTGGCTGTGGTGATGGGCAACAGGTCCCCTGTTGGTGGGGGTGGCAGGGGTGATGGGCAACATTAGCCCTATGGCTGGAGGTGGCAGTAGTGATGGGCAACAGGTCCCCTATGAGTGAGGGTGGCTCTGGTGATGGGCAACAGGTCCCCTGTTGGTGGGGGTGGCAGGGGTGATGGGCAACATAAGCCCTATGGCTGGGGGTGTTAGTGGTGCTGGCCATGCAACCCCTATGGTGGGCTGTTGTTAGTTGCCAGGATGTGGATCCCCTGTGTGTGTGTGCCATTTTGCGGGTACGTGTTGTTTGTTTATGTGGTAGGTGTCTGACTTACTGCCTGCGCCGTCAGTTCCTGAGCCGGTCATAGATGTAGACCTGCGCGATGGGATGCGTGATGTGTTCGTACACGCTGTTTGTTGCTCCTTCTCGTACCCGCTGCATGCTGGTCCGTCTCGTAGCCGTGGATTGAGTTGTGGCGCGAATCGTAGCTGATATGCTTGTTTTCCGGATGCTGTGACGTGCCATATGTGGCGACCCATCTGGCGCGTAGGAAGTACGCATCGTACTTGTCAAGGCGGAAACTGCTATGGATACTGCTTCCAGGCGACTCGGTTCAGCGTTAGGAGTTACGGCTCGGACGGAGAATGAAGCTTGAATCACAGCCTACGTGTTGGTCGTGTTTTTGGCAGTTATGTGCATCGTACTTCCTCTGCAGGACGGACAGGCTATGGGTACGTGTCGGTCGCACGGTAAGGCTACAGGCAGCTCTCGGGAGCTGTCCAACCCGGTATCAGAATCGACCCGTTAGAGGCAGAGTTTCAATATTATGGCCTTTTATTCAATAACTAGGCAAGGTATGGAGTTATGCCAGGCTATGTCCCCTCAATTTTCAAACTTCTGATTGGGGGAACTGCTAATGGCTGTCTGTTGAAGTTTTTTTGAGCAGAGTTACTTCAAAATAACTTGGTTTAAGACCCTGATTACTGCTTTATGGAATTTGGGGGCATATTATCAACGGCCAGCGATAATTATTGCTGGCCGTACATAGCGATAGAAAAATTATCGCCAGCTATCGCTGAATATTATCGCCATGATAATGCTATATTTACAACGCATAGCGCTATGGCGATAATATTTCAGCGATAGCGGTGTTTTCAATGGAACTTCGCTGGTTTTCCAGCTTTGTTCCATTGAAAACAGCAATAACATTGCTGATAGGACCCTCTGGTCCTATCAGCATAATCCATATCCCATTAAAAGTATGCCTTAGTCAGGAATTTAACAGGTGTTAAATTCCTGAGTTAAGGCTGAGGTAGAGCGATTTTTTTTATCGCTGCACCTCCTTGTTAATATCGCGAAGCTGCCTTCACAATATTAACATGTGTTGTTTTCACAGCCATGCCTCTTTTGCATCACATTAGCAATGCGAGGCGAGGCTGTGAAAAAACGGGCTCTACATCAAGGAAACACGCGCTAGCGTGTCCTTGATGATATTGCGATATAATTATTGCCACTTTTCACCCAAAAACGGACGCTAAAGCGGCGATAATTATATCGCCAGCCCTTGCTAATATGAACCTTGGTATGTGTTTGTAAAAAACTGAGGGTGGGAAGATACAGCAGGTACACACCACTGCTCAGGAATGATCAGCTCTCCAGGATCTTTAAGGATGAGTGTTTAGCCAGATGGGAAAGGGGGGGGGGGGTTTGGTAGGATAGGGGATCATTTGTCTGGGGATCATATTACATCTTTTGAAGTGATCATGGACAAATTTAACATCGACCCTCGGGATTCTTTTAAATATCTACAGCTGAAGGATTTTCTTTTAAGGCGATGTCCGGCTGTTCGTGGTAGGCACGGCAACATCAGGTGAATGCAGGCTCACGATCCAGAGTGGCTTGCCCTCTTTTCCCAGCAATCTGAGCAGCATCAAGAACTCAGCGATGCAGAAATGCTAGTTCTCCACAGCAGGGGAAATTCAGTCCTTCATCTTGCTCCTCAGGATCCTCATGGTACACTGGGGTTAGTAAGGGCAGATCCTTTGCTGTGGCCAGATCCGCAGCTCACAGCCTGGCTCTAGTCCTGGGCGACAGCCTGATGTTTTTGTTGACTTGGTCCTGGCGGCCTCTTGATCACAGGGTTGTCGAAATACCTTCTATATGCAAAGTAAACTCCTCAGGTGCAATTGCCCACACCACAGCAGACCCTCCTTTCATATGGGGTTGCCACTATTGCGTTCATGAGTCCTGGCACATTGGTCACGCAACTACTTCACTGGTGGTCCCCTATGGCTAACGTGGTAACTGCAACGAGGCAGTGAGAGCTTGGCACCATCAGCACAGCTATTTATTCTTGGCTAAGTCAAAGGCAGCCCTCACCTCGCATACGGGGGTCACTGAAAAAGGTTTTGCACATATGCTATGATCCAATCGGTGCATAGCCGAATCCTCACATCTCACATAGGGAGTCCTCACAGTAGGACTCCCCACTAGACCTAGCTCCCTCCAGAGCTTTCCTTTCCCTCCCAGGGAACACTGTTCTTGGCAAGCAGACAGGTTCCGGGGCAGGTGGTATTGATTTCCCTGGGTGATGTCACCTAACAAACCAGAAAGACTAGCATGCCCTGGCCCCCTGTCCTGGTTATAGGCAGTAGTCTTTCAGATCTCCCCCTTCTTACCTAGTGTGTCTGGCTGCTTGGCAGATGACCACTTTTTAGGGATTCAACATTCCCTTCTTACAGTCCTTGACAAGACACCAAATCTGACTTAAGGGCTGAGTCTTTGAAGTTCTATGTTGGTTTTCTGCTTCTTTTGATGTGGGCATTTCTCCTTTTCATCTTTCTCCATGAAAGACGTCTAACACAGCATGCATGACTCCGAAGCTGATTGTTCACAACAAAATTCATGCGTGTGACCAGAGTTCACAACAGGATGTCAGCCACAGTGATATGTATATCAAAAAGTGAATTCCAGACCCCCAGCCCTATTGTTAATGATTCTCATGTCAGCCTCATTTCCCTTCCTGATATGTGTCCATACCTCTCCCTTGTGATCTTTCACTGAATAAATTAGCAATCTTCAGAAGTGAAAAGGGAATCTCTTCCATTTCCCTCCAGTGTGTCTATCCCCACAGCAATGCAGATATCCACAAATCTATCTGGGAATCCCACTCCTCCTCATGTCTCCACCAGGTAGACCTGGGCTTCTAAAATGGAACCCAGGGTCCTCCATACAATGCACCCTTGCAGGCATTTTTACTCAGTGTACATTCACCATGCAGTTTGGATCCAGCACTGTTATCTCTATACATTGTACCTTACCTTTATCAAAGTTTTCAATACACACTCAATCTATGTGCACTGTTGAGCACTGAAACGTTTCTATCTTAAACCAGGGTGTGGTATTGACAAACCCACACTGCCAGCACCCACACTCACTATGTGGGTGCTGCACAACACTTCACCCATCATGTATTATGCTTCACAAAAGCCCACATACACCCATCACATGCTTTCCCTGCCCATGCACTGCATAGCACTACATCCCTCCTGTTATGTATTACTCTCAGGCACACATACACCCAGCACATATACTAACCAAACATGCACTTCACAGTACTGCTCTATCCTTGTATTGCATCTTTCCCAGGCCCACATACAACCAACGAGAAGTCACTACTCCTGTCCTGCACAGCATTCCACATCATACCTGATGCAGGATAAGGGTGAGTAACACACGGAGCAGCAGAAATATTAACATGGTGACTGAGCCTGTAGGTTTCACTCCAGTGACACAGGGAAAGAAGGTCCTGTTCACTTCTACTGATCAGTACAAGGTATGCTACCACCACGGAGATCATGTTGCTGAACTCCTGGTGAAAGCAGCTGCCTTCTACCACTATTTGGGTAATGCTTTTGGTGTCCCTCCTGGTCCAACAACAACACAATCTATGGGACAGGCCTATATCATGGTGCACACAAGTGTTCCGTCTTCACCTATGACAAACATTTCAGCATTAGGGCTCCAGACAACAGTACAGTTGGGCACTCAGAGGGGGGTTACACATCTTTTGCATTCAGAAGACTTTTTCTTCCCACCACTTAGTCAAAGTGCTGGATAAATAAAAAAAATACTATTACATAATCTTTTTATGAATGACATTCAGTTCCACTTGAGAAGCCTCAAGGTTGAATTATGTGCGCCAAATGTAATTAGACATATATATCTTGTGCCAGCCAGGATATCTTGTGCCAGCCAGGAAATGTCTTCCTAATGCTTGGTCATCAATCACCAAGGGCTTGCTGCTATCTAAACCTGTACCTTTCACATTGTACAGGACAGCATGTCTTCACTATTTGGAAATATGGGAATGCAAGAACATAGCCTGATTTTATAATTTATGTAGAATCCCAAATCTCTTGCCAACTCTTTGCAGCGCTTTGAAAATATATTTATTTGTGTGCGATGGTGGAGTTAGGTACAACAGCAAACCAATGAAAATACAGAAAATTGTTTCATTCTATAAATGTAACCAATAGTTAGCAAGTCTTTCTCCAGAGTAAACAAATTCCTCACAAGTCCATTCACTCTTTTGTCAGGTGGAAATCAATTCTGACTTTCCTTTCAACAGCGATCATCCATCATGGACAAAATCAGGTAAGTTTTAAAAGGGGGAAAGAATTATAAAATAATAACAAATATAAAGATATTCCCATTTTCCTTGTAGTAATTTCCTTGTTTTTTAATTTTAACTATACTGCAGTTTTTTTCTTCTTCATGTTCCCTTTTATCTCTCTCTTACAATGGTAGTTCTGTATCCCCAACTGTCACTCCTGATCAGCGACGAATGAGGCCCATCCACCCTTCTTTCCTAATGCCTGAGACCCAGAACCTCCGTGTTTTTATGGTACCTGTCTCCCCAAAATGTCAATCCCTCAGCAACCTGCCTGCCAGCTGCTCTCATTGGCAGTGGTTAGATGCTCCCATGTACCCATGAAGGTGTTTTCTCTGACAGAGCCAGTACCAACAGGACCAGAAAGTGAGAGGCTTTTTTTGGGGGGGGGGGGTTATATAGTGCAAACTAGACCTAAAGGTAATAGAGCGCTTTACATGAGCACCAGTTGCATCACAGATGGACACATTCATTTTGTTAGGCACAGGGAGATTAAGTGATTTGCCCAGAATCCCAGGATGTTGAACGTCCCTGCCAAGACTCAAACCTGGTTCCTCAGCTCTGAGGTTGACAGCTCTAGCCGTTAGGCCACATCCTCTCCCCTTCTTAAGAAAATATCATCCATCAGGTCCGCCCTGATAGCAATGGACACTAATATGTTTATTCTCACATCACAGGCCAAGTCAATCTGGCTGGATAGGTCAACAATCATCACGTGATTGGATGGGGTGTATAAGTGGCTGGATGCCATCAAAGCCCAGCACATCAGCCTCAGAGACCAAGAATGAGTAATCCAGTTTCTATACTGGAAAGTGACTTGGAGGACTGAGTAAGAAGAGATAAATTCCGGATCTACAGCGTTCCAGAAAGCAGAGAAAAATCAGATAGGATCACTTATATAGCATCCATGATTACAAACCTCCTCCACCGAGTCCACTTCCTCCTTGCCTCTGACGCAGAAACCCCTGCCCAATCATTGCCTGTGCACTCCACTACCAGCATGCGCGATCAATCTCACTTTCAGACTGAAAGTCATCAGAGCCTTCCTCATCAGCTACAACAGGACATCATTTGCAGAATACTTTTCAGCAGCTACCAATGCCTAAGGAAGGAGGTTCTTAGAGCCCCGCCCTGGGACGAGACATCAAGATCAAAAATATGGACTGTGGGAACTTGCTAGGATGAAAGTGACTTTTTATGGTTGGGCCTGGGAATTTTCAGACCCCGGTAAAGCAAGTTTAGATTCGCCGAGGAGTCTGCAATGACATGGCCTCTCAAGACCCTAAAGACAGCATCAACCAATATAACTCGCTCCTTATTTGGAAAACGCCCTAATACCTACTCCAGCACCGTTTATTTGGTGCAACCCCCAGAAGGGAATGGTAGAGATCTCAGCTTCATTGAATTGTGGAAGAGCTCCATAAGTACAGAGACAGAGATAAATCTTGCTCTTTGCGGAAACAACTGGCTGGAGCGAATGGGGAGACCGTGGAAGAATGATTGTATTTTTTCTCTTTGTGTGCCTTAGATTCCTATTCCTATTTATTTTAAGTGTTTGTTTATTTGTGGCTATGAGGTGTTTGAGTCACTATTTCCCTGCGGCTCCTCTATGCTGTCAGATGAGCTGTACTCACCAGATGCCCCCCTGTGACCCTGAACACTTGCCCTACCGCCTCATGTTTGGGTGACATGGGGGTGCCTTCCTACTCTTAGTCTGAACCCCCCCCTCCCCCAATAGGGGCTTATATCACCCATGCTAGCTGAACACCGTACAACCCGCCCATCCTACTTCCTATTTACATCAAAAGACCTCACTCTGGCACAACTTTGCCCTTCACACTGGTAGCCACCTGTTTTCCTGGATGACCTGGAAAGACCGTGATATGCTGTTCCTTGACCATGTCCTAGAATGATGCAGGCTCAAATCCTTTGAACTTTGTGAACAGAATTTGGGCTCCAACCATAGGACCCCTTGCATTTTCAGCAACTGTCCCACTGACTCTGCATGGTTTATGAACCTGCCCTTGTCTCCCATACTCCAGTATCTCTGGATCCTTAGCCGGTTTAGGGGATTCTTATCCAGCTTCTACTCAGTTCACAGTAAAGGTTACCACTCTCTTCCATCCTTCTCAGCTACCAGACTTTACTGGCAGCCTCTCTTAGGAAAGGCATACTCCATGGAATCCTGGCTGAAATTCCTTTACTTTAAAATACTGCAAGTGAGGTAAAGGACAACCTGATACCTGCAAAGGGCAAATCTTCTACTCCTTCACTTGTGCTGGCAATGTAATACTGCCTGCTGTGACCTGCATATTATCCTGTAGACCCGCCAGATATTGCACCCTACTGGACATTAATTTGGGATCAAGTAGGATGGAACATTAAACTCCAGAATACTCCCTCGCTTTGCCCAGTCATTTCTGGCCACAGTCGTTAGACTCTAATTACGTGTGCAGTTGTGACCATTTGTTTGTACTTTCTGCCATAAAGTCCAGAGCTAATTAATTTTGATCATTGTTGTTTCATACAGTGTCTCTCTCAAAGTGCTTCTGATTTTCTCTAAGGCACAATATTGTTAAATCTCCAATACATAATGGGTACTAACTTCCATCCTGTGCGAATTCATTGCTCGCTTGAAAATGCACATGACCATTGTAATAAGCACAGGTATGTTATTCATTACCTTTTTGAACTAAAAAAAACTCAGAAATTGACCAGTTATGTTTAGCAGAGGTAATTCTAATGTATGCCCCCACCATGCACTGCTATTGAACTCACATATAACATCACTCATGGCATGTTCTATGACATCATTTATGACATCACTGATGACATCTCTAATGACATATCTGATGACAACTGTAACTCTATAAATTATTAACTAAAACTGGGGAATTTCTACGTTTTATTTATTTCAAAACATTAATGTTGTCAATGACATATTCACCTAACTATAGTGTTATTTAACATTTGTTTTTTCAGTGAATTTTTCGTTAGTTTTTTTAATATAAAGTAATATTTCATTACCATATGCAAAGCCAACCTCCCGCAGCGCACAGCCTTTTGCACTGCTGGTCCTTGACCACAGGGCCTGGCCTGAAGCCTGGCCCTGTGCCTAAGCTACCTGAAGGCAGCTGACCCCCCCACAGGGACCCCTTTCATCACACACGGCATGGGGTTTGCCACAGCAGACCCTGCAACCAACTCCCCGCAGGCTGCTACCCAGAATCAGGTTTCTCCATGCTGCACACAGTTGTTTGTGGATTACGAAAGGACGCCAAGATTGATCAGTTACCTCTGGCTGCTGGCTGCTGAAGCATTCCGTCGTATCAGCAAACCCTTTTTAGTCATGCACAGTGTGGGGCTGGCCATGGCTTGGGTGCCCACCAGGGCCCATTTTCCAAACCCCAACAGGCTGCCAACCCCACACCATGCACAGCATTTGGAGTGCACAGCGTAGGGATGGCCTTCAGGCCCAGGGAATCTCATTCCCTGAGGTCAAAGCATATATATTAAGGGGGGTAATGCCCCTCTCCTCAACCCTTGATTGGCCGAGGGGCCCCCACCCCGGGGTCAGTTTCAATAAAAAGGGGAGGGGGCCATGTGGCCCCTCGCCCCTCTCCCCAAGCTTTAAAAGGCTTTTGGTGATGGGGTCCTTGCGGCCCAAAATGGCTCTGAGAGAGCACTTGTGCAAAGTGCTCCCTCCCCTTAAATAATATACACTGAGGCACAAAATGGGCTAGGGGAGGGGTGCCCTACTCAAAAAATGGCAGATGTATATAGCCACATAAGAAGGGGAGAGGGCACTCTCTAAAAAGCTATTCTTCTCTGAAGAGCTCTTATGAGAGTGAAACAGTTTTCAGGGGTTGCTTTTATGCATTCCAGGTTGGCTTGGATGGTATTTAACCAATCCAAAGCTGTAATACTGTGCCTGGAGTGGTAAAAGGCTTTTTCATTTTACAGTTCTGCGTGAATGGCACTTAGCTAATGCTATGCTTAAAAACTTTGCTGTATAAATGGTTAAAGGCTTTGTCCTTTTCAAGATCGGCATGGATGTCACTGCACTAATCCTATGCTTAAAAACTTTGCTAGAAAAACAGCCATTTGAGGTGAACAGATTCAGAGTGTCACTTGTGTTGCAGGATGCTCTATATAAGAGCAGCTCTCCACCTAAATTTGGGAACTGCCCATAGTTCTCTGCTTCCTATTCCTATATATATGCATACTCAGTTTGTTTATGTCTTGCGCTGAAAACAGAACATGGCACGTCCAAAATAGTTTTCCTGGAACAGGTTTATTCATTCATTAAGTAAATTCTACAAAGTGTAGCAGCAGCTTGAAGTGGCCTAGGCGTTTCAGCTATTGCCTTCCACAGGGTCAAGAAGGTATATAAATATCACCTATTGGAAGTCGCCAGTAGGTAGTTATAGTTGGGACCTAGTTTCCATAGAAAAGCATTTTTTGACTTTCCCATTTCTTTGGCGTCATTTGACCTATCTTCATGAAATTTTCCAATACAAGTGTTGAGGTAGTTTTTGGTTGTCATCGAAAGTTTGGGGGGGATCCATGCTGTGGAGACTGATAATTTGATGAGCGAAATAAGGGTACGTTCGTAATTATAATTCCCTTAGGAAACACCTACAGCCCAAACTGCTGAAAGGACTTACACCAAATTTTGCAGGGACATAGATGTTTGTTAAAAAAAAAGTGCCCTTTTCATATTTGGTGTAAATCCGTTCAGTAGATTTTGTGAAATGTAGTAAAAAATGTATAGTGATATCTCTGATCAGGGATATTTTGCAACTGTTTAGCGATTACACACGATTGCATGTACCAACAGGAATGCTCTGATTGGCTGAACAGAACCTGAACAGAAAGTTGCGCCTGAAAATTTTATTGATTGGTAACGGTTCCCGGGGCTGAACATTTCCTAAAAAGCTAACATAATGGGTCAGAGAAGAGGTGCTCCGACCACTTGTTTGAGAAATCGGAGTATTAGTGACACAAGTTATGTGTCCAAATTTTTTTTTTTAATCGTGCACGATATTTGCAACAACGCTGCGACCACCAGTGCAGCCCCTCCATGTACCGCTACTGGGATGTTGCGAAGTCATCGCGAATATTGTTGGAAATATGAAAAAAAATCTGTGACTTTTTAATACATATTGTTGTAGAGATATTGACATTTAATAAAGGCCGCAGAAGCGCCTCCCTGACTGTGTGGGTTGGTGGAAACAATACTTGCATACAACAAGTAACCCTGGAACTTACTGTGACAAGATATGCAATGCCTGGCGGGATCCCACAACAACCTTGAACATTCAACATCAAATAACTCCCATTCGAGAGTAGTTTGATCACTGGATGAATCACGGCAGCTGAGGATCCTTTCAAGTGACATGATAGGTTTGCAACCGAAGCACTTCAAGCTCAGTGAAGCATAATATAATGACAAATTAGAGATCCACTTAACAAATTCTCACATTCTGAACTGCTGAGAAAGACTTGTGTCCCCATTCCAGCATCTTAATCTATATGGTAATTCCCAAAATTTATGAATGTATTCCTTACCCAATGCTTCATACCTGCCTACTTGGTGATGCTGTAGGCAGTATTGAAATTGGAATGTCGTGACTGGCAGTGTAATGCGGCCATGAATTAACCATTCTGTGGAGAGTGACTTAGCCACGGTGTAAGTTAATTGGTCCAATTTGTCAATGTGCAGCATTGTATACTTCACATCTCTTCATGCCATTGTTGTCCCTCTTTCTGTTAGATTACATTCAGTAAACAGAGACATATTACTGATATACTGACACTGACAGGGCACTGTACCGGAGAACAATGAGTGTAGCACCCAGCTCAATAATACAATGGACCACAATTGTGATTGCCCATGCTGAAGAATAGACAAATTGTGTTCTATTATATCTATTGCAGGAGACACAATGTTGCCCAGTGAACAAATCCTGGATCTCAGTGTGGTCACACCATTGTCGACCACTGCCAAAGCATTCTCTAAATTAATACTGGCAATCTCATGCAATCTCTCTGGAGCTTCTTGTTGAGAGATTTTTCATTCTTCATTTTTAAAAGTGTATAGGAAACGTTTCTGGCGTGGTTTAAGGGGACCTAACAAAAAAACTCTAAGATCAATGTAGTCTGATAGTAAGGACAAGTCTTGGGACATTGTTGAGGTTATTAACCACTCGAGACATAACTTCCCAACACTGTAGGATGTCACCACCCCAAGTGTTCTCGTAGTACGTAAGGCAGGTCATGTCTATGGATACTAAACCCTTTGGTGGCACCCTTGAATCTTGACTGACCAACCATGCCTTCCATTTGCGGTCTAACAAATTGTACGGATCATCATGTATAATGTCATGTAGTGTATCCTCATTATGTCTTGTGTAATTCTACCAACCTTCAAAGTGCGTAAGTAGGGGATCCGAGGTGTGTTCAATTCCTTTATCTTAGTTAACCCAAGATAGGAAGTCTGTTGCACAGTGTTGATAAGGAAAATAATCTGCTGAGGTATGAGACATGCTCTAAATAATGCCTCAGTCCCCTGAACTTGCCAATATTTAGTCCCCTAGTCTGATTTTGTGTCTATGTTGTCCTTCTAAAAGTCTAAACCCTGTATAGACAGCTGGGAAATAAAGGTAGCAGAGTATATCTTTTTTGTGTTGGTGATCATATTTTTCTTTGTGTGTGTAGGTGCCACCTCATAATAATAGGGTGTCAGGTTGGACGGTTTATAGCCAGAAAAATAAGCAAACCTCTGTGCAAACGTTAGTGAACTACCTTTTAGTGGTGTTGGGCAATGTTCCTATTGATGATAGGTGAAAATAGTACATGGGATACATGCTTTGTGCAAGAAATTATGACCATAATGTTGGTAACAACACATGGTGTCAAAATCAGATGTTTTATCATACAATTTGTTCCTGGAAAATGCAGCAAATTTCTAAATCAGAAAGAATAATATTTACATCCCCATCATCAGAGAAGGTACTGGAAGTGATGGTATCATTCAAAGAAATTTTAAACTAATGTGGTATTTTCAAAAGTTCAATGGGACCAAATACATCATATGAAACCCTATCCCAAACTATTCCTTCTGGAACAGGAACTGCTGTACTATTCACAAAGGACAAGTCTCTTTGTTCACGATGAGGTGATGTATGTGGTTGCAGGACCAAGTTCACATGTGTTACTGCGGAGTGTTATAGGAGATAGTGTTCGTTCAGGAGCAGGAAAAAGACAGTCATTACACCTATCCACAGTACTAGGAAGAGTGGACCAATTGCAATCCAAAGCTGTAGCCAGGGAGAAACAAAGTAAGTCTTTTTCAACCAAAGGAAGAGATCGTATATTTTTCCTTTGTGGGAAACGGAATCTTGTGGTGACTTAGGTTCACTTGGATCCACTGAAAATATATCAAAATCGATGAAGCAGCCAGATGCTGTTCTGTTTATCTTGTTAAATGCGGATCTCGATGAGATTGACAGTTACCCAGGAGGTCACGCAGTCTGGTATTCAGTATCAGACAAATAGTGTTGTTTGATCAGATCAATGGAGTCAAATCTCTTTTCTTTCTTGCCAGAAAGAGGCGGAAGAAGTACTGTTCTTGTTCCTTCGATAGCCAGTACAGGTTCTGTAAGATGGGTGAAGCAGGGTCCCGTTTTACCATATAAATGCCTCAAGCCATTCCTGCTCCACACCTGTAGCATGAGACACTCACATAGGCCCAACCATCCAGAATATAGAAGTTTGTTAACTTGACCACTCTGTCTAAAACATTCATTAGATAAGATAGGCCCCACGTCCACTTAGGAACATACACGTCCCTCTTGAAACGAAGTTATAAGCCTCAGCTCGCTGTCATTTTGATAAACAAAGTTACCAAGCCCCCACTGGTCTCAAGTGTGCATTTTTGTTGTACACATCACAGTGAGACAGGACAGACACAAAACATCCCTTAGTTAGAGGAACAACATGGGGCAAGACTTGGGTGGAGGCCAGCTGGTACAATTCATTGCTTCATATCTGATATTTGATTTTTTTCTACTAGCTTTTGGAACTACGAGAGCAACTTGCAATGAGAACATAACCTATAATCTTTGTAAAAGTTCTGCTTTCTCAAAAAGTTTCTGAGAAGTGATGCAAATCTTTTTTGATAAATGTCTAATTTCATCATGATCCAAGGAGAAGCATCAGTTGACCTTCTGATAACACCCTTGGCACCATGGTGCTACTTCTGCATTTTAATTATTCTAACAAAGTAATTGAAGGTCTGCGGTCAAGAGCATCTGTTAATGTTTTATCCCTGTGGTTAATAGTTCCGCATTTAACAAGTATAAAAGATCTGCTCCACAACCTGTGCGTTGACCACCTTCTGCAGTGTCTAACACGCGTTGGTGTTCCCGGTCGACCGCTCTATTTTGGGCGTAGCCTATTTGAGGCTGAAGTGTTCTCTCTCTCTCTATCTCTCTCGGTCTCTCATCCCTCCCTTTTACTTGCATTGACGTAATCTTAAAGCTTATGATATTGCATGGTGTAGCTTATTATTTGAGATGTGTCTCTTAGACATTTGACTATTAAGATAGTACGAAGTTATTTGTAGATTGAAACTGTGCTTTTGATAATCTCTTGTTTAAACTTGTTCCTAAAAGAAAGTGCCATTCTGACTCAGTTCCCTACATTTCACACCTGTGTCTTATTATTTTAGATAGCACAGTTATAGGGTGAAAAAATTACCCTGCAACAGCTGGCGACCACGAACAAGGCTATGCGGACTTTCTAAGAATGCGAAGAATTGGAACGCCGCCAGACACTGTCATTTGTGCCTTTTCCTGACTGCCAGCATCACGTCCCCCGGGTAAGTCAAAGAATTTTTGGTTTCTCTTTGAATTACTCCGATGTAGGTGTTTGGCTGTGGTGAGTCGAGCACAGACAGGTACAGTTCTGCTAAAAGTCACTATTCCTTGCAGACTGCTGTCTTGCCATGAAATAAAAACCTTTTTAATCAGACAAGTGTGTGTAGGCATTGATCCCAGTATTCTTGTTCAGTTTTATACATTTCACGGTTGTGGTTTGTAAGTTTATTTTTGTCAGGTTTGGAGATAACGGAGGGTGGGTCTGGCAGCTCTCTGGAAATAACATAGTTCATGGTGCAAAACCCTGAAAATAATATAGTTCAGGGTGCAACACCCTGGAGAAAGCATAGTTCAGGGTGCAAGACCCTGGAAGAGCACAGTTCAGGGTGAAAGACCCTGGAATATTGAAACTGTCTTTATATTGTAACAAATGCAAGGGAGTGCGTCTGGCAGCTCTTGACAATTGCAGGAGAGTGCGTCTGGCAGCTCTCAGTTTTTGCAGGTTCTGCGCAACAAACTAATGTTAATATTAGATCATCAGTTTATGTTTCACTGGCAAAATATTTAATTACAAATATCTACCTTTTGCAAGTAATGGCAGTGCTATTATTGCTTTCAGTACAGAGCTTTTTTCTCAACTGCGTAGTACATTAGGGGAAAGCTTGTTCCTTTCACCACCCCTCCTTTGCGGTTTCCTGTCCTTATCGGGCACAGCGGAAATAAACACTTGTCTCTTGCTCTTTTAATATTGTACATTGTGGTTTCAAGTCCTTCTCGGGCACAGCAGAAATAAACGCTCCTCTCTCTCTCTTTCAATATTGTACATTGTGGTTTCCTGTCCTTCTCAGGCACGGCAGAAATACTCTATCTCTCTCTCTCTCTTTCAATATTCTACATCACACCATCTACTGTTTCCTTTGTGCTGCAAGTGTTGTGAACACTTTCTTCTTCTTGTTCCAGTCCACAACATTCATCAATAGTTTTTTTTCTCTTTGCTCAGCTGCACGGCTACATGGCACGCTTCTGATCTTCTCTCTCTCTCTGTCTGTGTCATGCTCTCCGCTCCGCGACTCCCGACGCAGCAGTATTTAAAGAATCTCGAGGCAAAGAGACGCGCTTAGCGTTCTTGCCTCGAGATCCATTTCCGTCCTGACGCTCAGCTGCCTGACTTCCTGGTTAGGTTCTTCCTGTTTCCGGCTTCGCGCGGTAGTACGAAGCGTTCTGCTCTCCTCGAGCTTTTTGGTCCTGTCTGCTCCATTACCAGAGTTTGCGGAGACGCATTTACCCCGCGTCCCTTCCTTAATTCAAGTGAGAGATCTTGTGTGTGTGTGGGTGTAGCAGTAGTTCCCTGTCATTACGGTTCTGCTGTAACAACGTTCCAGCGTCCTGTCCTTCCAAACTGTTCCCGTAGTCCTTCTACTAGCCAGGAGTACCTACTCCTTTCTGACACGAGCAGTACTTCCCTATTCTTCCTATTCGTATCCTTTCTCTCTTTTATGTGGGTCCTAGTGACAAGTACTCCAAACGGTTGTCATCGCTTCTTCCAGAGACCACCTTCCTGAGTTATGCTCATAGTACCCTGGTGGTGTTTCAGCTAGTATCCCTTCCCATGCTGTCCTTATCCTTGCCAATTGTGTCCAGTTTCTCCCTGGGTGTTGCGTGAACCACTGTGTGGATAAACTGCGTGACAGAAACACGGTAAAGGCGCATCGCGCCACATTATCTTACATATTGTTTGTTATGTAAATGAATAATACACAGGAGGGTATTTCAGTTTGTTCTGAAGTTGTGTCTTCTCTATTTCTGTAGCCTATCATCTACAGTGGTCTAGGGGTGGGCGGAATTTGCGTAATTCCGTGACGCAAATCTCCGCGAAACGGCAAAAAATCTCCGCGAACACGCAGAAATTCCGCGAACACGCGGAATCTCTTGTTCGCGATGCTTTTTTTCCTGTTCACAATCGCCGTTTGCGTGCTCGAGGAGAAATATCACGCGAACACGCATTTTGAGAACGCGAACAAGCAAAAATTTCGCAAAGTCGCGGAAAGCGGAATTTTGGGTAATTTCGCGTTCTCCGCAGAACACGAAATTACCCAAATTCCGCAAATTCCGCAAATTCCGCGAACGGAACAGAATTTACCGCCCAAGCCTACAGTGGTCACCAGGCAAACGGAATCTAGGGTGTCACTTCATCTATGCCAGTACTGGGGGTACGTTATTAACAGAAGTAGAAGTATAGTGTGGGGGCCGAGTCTTATCTCCTTTTAACAGTGTGCTCTCCTTTATATAGAATATTACAGTGTACCAGTGACGCCTTCACAGTACAAGAGTGTAACGAGCAACACATGGGTAGGTAGGACAAGAGACAAAGTAAACGTAGGGAGTTGGAAGTGTGTAACAGTATTTACATAATACTTATTTTACAGGGTGTGTGCCTGGTGTATATCTCCTTCTCTGTGGAACCAGACGCTGATGACCCATTGAAGTACAACCCTCCTTCCCTTGTTTTGTTTCCCTGTTTTCCCTGGCTAGTCTTCTGAGTCTCTAGTGTCTGATAGAGTCGGAAGACAGCTGGGGAAGGCTGAGGACTCGCTTCAGGTTTCTGACGCTCCTGCGGAACAGCAGTCAACCGTTACAGTCTGCCTCTTCCAAGTGACTGGGTTGCGGTTCTTTCTCACATTGGTGCCTCATGCATCATTTTCACTTGTGGTTCCGTTACTAATTTGTTTAGCAGGACTAAATAACTAGGCGCACCATTTTATTTGTCAGTTTCGTGTGCATTCTACCCATTATCAGCAAGGCAAAATAACTAGGAGCACCATTGTATCTGTCTATGTCACATTCATTTTACTACCATTCCTGTTTTTTTATAATGTCGTATTACCTTTAGCACATCGGTTACACATATCATGTTCTGCCCCTGTCCGCTGAGCAGCAGACTGTCCAAGAACATCCATCGCTTTCCCATGGATACACCTCAATAAACGGTGACAAATGGGCGTTGCTGCTTCTAGGTCCATGTAATACTAACACACCTGCACTTCTGCCCCTGTCCTATTGGAGTCTTCGACTTGACTATTCAGTCACGTGGTAGACAGCGGGGGAGGAGGAATTTCATATTCCTTTTTATTAACCACAAGACAATGCCACTCACTATTGTGCACTGTGTACGATTTCCATAACAACCAGAACACCATTGAACTTATTCTGCACCTAGTCCATGATAGAGTGGTTGCTGTGTTCAATGCTAACACAGATCGTATTACTACATTTATTGAATGTCAAAGCGATCTTTTGTCTGTTGCTTGGGACATCCTAGGAGTTACCTGCACACCAGCGACAGAAATCAGAGTGTCTGCACTGACTATAACTGAACTTCCACCTCTGGGCACTGATCACACACATCCCCGGCGCTTCCTGATACTACGCGCCTGGACCTGGTCTGGCCGGATCACTCACCGGAGTCCTCTACTGAACAGACCACATGCCCACATCATTTTTATACTCACCAATTTCTCCAATAGTGTTTCACGGTTCCTGGGATTCCTCCTCAGCAATAAGCCACGCCCCTTTTTCGGCACTATAAACGTTGCGCTGATTCACGAGCCGGCGTTTAGATAGCTCTCCTGAGGCGGAAGCCGGGAGCCACATTTGGATATATTTTAAAATTTGCCTATTTGCACTGTTGTGATTTTAATACTTGTGTGCTTGCTTGCTGTTGCTCATTGCTGCTCCTTGGGTCTTGGGGTTACCTTGCACAGCGGTCCCAGCGCTGTTGCAGGGAGGGTCACTACAGCGCAGCCATCCCCCTAGAGACGATAGGCCACGCCCCCCACAATAAGCCACGCCCCTATTTCTCTACCAATAAGAATGCCTACTACTTGGAAGCGCAGCGGACGAGCGCAGCGGGCGCGCCGGCAGCGCGCCGAAGGCGCGCCTAGTGCAAGCCCATCTGCGCCCGTCCGCGACCAGACCGCGGCGAGCGCGGCCTACTCTGCCCAACTTACCATAAGCCAGGGAGCTTACCCCTCACTTTACTCTCGGGAGACTCTGCTCAATCTGAGTGAGTATGCGTATGAAGGTCTTCTTTCTTTCGCTGACACTGCTCTCCCATTGAATGACTTTGCGATCAGGGGTCTGCTAGTGGGCGGACTTCTTAAAGTAAGATCATTGCCGAAGCATGCCACTGAAAATCAACTATTGGTAGAAACTTATCAGTTAGATGCTCTTTTTTGTACCGAGACGTGAACCCACTCTGATTGTGAAATCGAACTCGAATGGGCGTGCCCGCAGGATTATAAAATCCTGCATCTTCCAGACCCAAAGTTCGGGGGGGGTGGGGTGGGAATTATCTATAGAGCCTCCTGGCACGTTAACATCCTAGATATGGAACCGGTTGTCGGGACCGAGCTCCTCGGCCTCTCCATTAACAGTCACTTAGGAGCTACTTTCACGGTAATTATCTGTTATCGCCCACCGGGGGCCTTCAGTGCCCAGCATCAACAATCGCTACTTACTTCTCTCTCCAATATGGCGACTTCTCACAATAAGCTAATTATTCTAGGGGACTTTAACTTATGGCCGAATGGTCCTTTAGATACTGGACTGCATAATCTTTTGCTCTCTTGTGAGAGCGTGGGGCTGCAACAACTAGTCAGTGAACCCACTCATAAAGCAGGGCATCGACTTGATCTTATTTTTTCTACCCCTCAGCTAGTACACTGGAATGATATCCTGCCCATGGGCTGGACTGACCACTCCCTCCTTAAATTCTACATCAACTGTAAGGGGGCTAAAATGCCGGCACGTAGTACCTCCTCTGAATTCATGTACAGAGACTGGAAAGCTCTGGAAAGGCGGAGATCTACTGGTGCCGTGTTCCAAGTGGAGGACAGTTTCTCTCCAAATTGTCCAGTTGAGGATAACTATGAGGCTGTTTGTCTTAGGATATCGACAACTATTGACTCCTTAGTTCCATTAAAGAAATGCAAGTACAAGGGTAGAGTATCAGCTCCTTGGTTTGATGATTCGTTAAAGGCCCTTAAATTGGCCTGTAAACAGGCTGAAAGAAAATAGAGACAGGGTTACTTCGATCCTAATAAGCAACTCTGGAAAACCAAACTCTTGGAATATAAAACTGAGATTATGAAATCTAAATCTGCTTACTTTTGTTCTAGAATTTGTATAGCCGCCAACAGTTCCAAAAGTATTTTCCAGATTCTGAACAGCCTCACTCACTCTGACTGCGCTAAAAAGTCAATCCCTCCCACACAATCCCTTTGTGACAATCTTGCGCTGTTTTTCAAAGAAAAAATTGAGACTATCATTCGAAACCTGAGCACTTCCCCCACACTGGTCGGCCCAACCAGCCCTGAGGTCGTCATTATTGATTATGGAGTGGTGAGCCCAGGGTGCCAGCCTATGGACTGCTTGTGGGAGTTTCCCTCCATTACTGAGGCGGAATTCGATAAACTGGCTCAAGGGATTTCCTCGGGCTCTCCTCTCGACCCCATTCCCCCTAAAAACTGGAAGACATCCGGAGAGGAGCTCTTTCCCACTCTCTGCAGGATCTGCAATCAATCCCTGCGTAGTGGCTTAGTTCCTGCTCCCTGGAAGCAGGCTCTCATTCGGCCACTGTTGAAGAAACCCTCTCTGAACCCTGAGTGTCTACAGAATTATCGACCCATCTCCCTGTTACCATTCCCGGCAAAAATTGCCGAGCGCTGGGTGAGCTCGTGTCTCTCTAAACATCTGGAGCAGAATCATTTCCTGTACGAAATACAATTCGGCTTTCGTCCAGCCCATGGCACCGAAACAGCTCTACTTACTGCCATGGAGGACCTTCGTATGCATGCAGACAGGGGCCAGGCAGTAGCCTTGATCCTGCTGGACCTGTCTGCCGCATTCGATACGGTCAATCACGTGATTCTATTGGAGAGACTAAGAGACGCCGGGGTGGGTGGCACTGCCCTGCATTGGTTTCACTCCTTCCTGCGGGATAGGAAGCAGGCTGTGTCCCTCCCCCCATTTCAATCGGCCTTCTCCCCGGTGATCCATGGGGTGCCTCAAGGCTCGTCCATCAGCCCGATTTTATTTAACGTCTACCTAAAACCACTGATCACGTTAATAAAATCCCACAGGCTAAAAGTAATTAATTACGCCGACGACACTCAGCTCATCCTCTCTTGGGAGGGTGAGGAATCGATTCCTTTGGAATCGTTTCATGTCTGTCTGCGAGATACGGCTGGCTGGCTACACAATAATTCCTTACAGTTCAACGCCTCCAAAACCGAGGTTTTGTTCTGCGCCAGAAGTCGGATTGCCCGCCCGTTCCCGGCGGAGTTTTGGCCCCCTGAAACCTCGGAAAAGCCACAGCCGGTCACCACGGTTCGCAATCTGGGTGGTATGATGGACAACAAACTCAGCATGGAAGCCCAGGTTGCGAAAACAGTGTCCACCTGCTCGGCCCTTATTCGTTCTCTTCGCAAGGTCTTGCCACTCCTTCCCTCACAGGCCCGGGCCTTAATAGTTAGGTGTACCGTTCTTAGTCGCCTTGACTATTGCAATGCGCTGTTGCTCGAGGCCCCGTCTGTGCTGCTAGACAGACTCCAAAGAGTTCAAACAGCCGCTGCCAAACTGGCCCTGGGTTGGCCTAGGAGATCTTCGGCCACTGCAGCAATGGCCGAGCTTCACTGGCTCCCTATGAAACAGCGAATTGCTTTTAAATCTCTCTGTCTTGTTTTTAAAGCTTTACATGGAGTCGGGCCCGGCCCCCTGCAATCTATGTTTGACTGGTACATTCCAACCAGAGCCCTCCGATCTAATACGGCCTGTCTTGTCAAAGTACCAAGATTTAAAAAGGTCAGGAAAGGAGGAAGATCTTTCAAGGTTGCAGCAGCTAAACTTTGGAACAGCTTGCCTTTGGATGTCCGTCAAACAAGTGAACTTCTCCCTTTTAGGAAATGGGTCAAAACTTGGCTGTTTCCGAAATGTTAACTGTTTACTATCCTACTGTCATCTCCCAGTGCATCTATTTTAGGAGTTATCTTCAGCGCCAGGATACCTGTAAGGTGATAGCTGCGCTATATAAATGTTTTAAATAAATAAATAAATAAATCCAATTACTCTGTGGCATCCACAGAAGAAGCTGACACTCCAGATTTCATCCTCCCAGCCACACCTACATGGTCCACATCCAGCTGTAGTGGTACAATACAACAAGCAGACTCTCCAGACTCCCATTCACAACTGTTAAGAGCGCTCCTAAGGGATCAGTTACAAGGCACCGAACACATGCCTGCTCTAGAGGCAGATTGCACTACCACAAACAATACTTGGAAATGATCATAGCATCAGTGCACTATACAGTACCATAGATTGATGTGTACCTCATTAACAACCACGTCATTCGTCTTTCAGAAGGTCATCCATCTTCATTCACTCCCAAAACGCCCTTAATAATAACTGTCCTCTTGACTGTATTCCAGGTGTTAGGCATCGACTGCACACAAGAACAACAACTGAGGCTGACAATAGTACCCACCTACGGTTCCCAATTACTTCCAAGAACAGCTCTATAAATCAAAATAAGTGTGGCTACCCCATTGCAGCATGTGCTCAAGAACTACACAGGCCAAGAGCAGCACATAATTAAACACTGCAGGGAGTTAATAAGCACACAAAGAACTTAACACACCCCTGGCCACCTGATGGTACCTTTGACCTCGCTATATTAGATCAGGCCACCACCTTCTTATAAGCAAAATACTCCGGCAGCAAAATTCAGAGACGCAAAGATACCCTGGCATTGAGAACACTGAACCCATAATAATGCCCACGGCCCCACCGCCATATCATGTAAGTGCTATGTACCCCAATGAACTACAGACGAACTCCGTCACCCTCCTCGAAAATCTAGACTTGACCCCCACTCCAAATGACCTACCAGCTGTTGGTTCCATTCCAATGCCAGATAACAATCCTTCTTCACAATATCCCACAATGAACAGTGACGTAATGAACACAGTTCCAGCACTAAGACCTTTGCCAGCCCAAGCTCAATGATAGAAGCTGTGGTACCAGGGCTGCCAGGTCAGATAGATGGACATAGATGGATAATTCACACTGGAGTTTACACCAGCACCAAATGCTGCAGCACAACCGCAAGATGAGGATGAAGACTCTGACACCGCCTCCCACACATCATCTCACTGCACACACACTAGTTCCAACCCGTTCCTTACTGAGAAACAGGTACAACTTCCAAACCTGTGCCGCTCCCACCAATGTCAGCTACCATCAAACAGCACTACATCCCAGCATAACAACAAGATCCCTATCCTGGACCTCCCCATTACACATCGGTAGTTCAGGGACAGTGAGCATGAATTCCGTGACACATTCGACCAATTACACTTTAACAAATGGAGAAGATGCCCTGACTTTAACAAGAGCATGGACAGCGTTACACAAGACAATGCCCATATGGATATACTACACAGAAGTCGGACACCCAGCCCTACAGGCCAGGCTGTAGCTATCCGAAGCCTGTAAATAGAAGTAGAGCGATACAGGACACACTTGCTGACATGTTCAGCAACGTAGACCTTCTAGCACCATCAAAACTGGCAAGGACAGACACCACACCCCAAGAAACACTGCAGACACATGCTCCTGGGGATAAACAGGGTGTCATAACACAGCAAAACAATGAGCCCCCCCCCGTCCTCAGGAAGCCACTACTTCTGGTATGCTCCAGACAGCTGCAACAACTAGTCAGGACAGTGTCCCTGCGCAAGCACCCCCGCAGACATTGCCAACAGCACCAACCTATACATTCCACTCACCACCTAGGCCCACGCTCACTTTCATGCACACAGTACCACAAAGGGAGCCTCAAGATGCGGAAGAACCAGCCACAAAAAGAAACAAGCATTTGCAATGCAATAGGTCTCGCATTTATACGAGTTTGAGCTATTGGCATTGTAAATGACAATGCCTTTTATTTATGTTTTAAAAACCCACACATAAATAAAAGGCATTGCCATTTATAGTGCCAATAGCTCAAACTCTTAACAACTGCGAGACCTATTGCATTGCAAATGCTTGTTTTCTTAGCCATGCAGGGTATATTCCTGTCCCGAATGTATGACGATACAATGCGTGGTGTTACCATGTGCAAGGTAACAACGACCGCGTTGTTACCACACGTGGCATTACATCGCAAGTCGTTTCAACGACTTTCGCTAGGTGGCGCGCTGGACTTAGGAATAGTGTAAATTACTATTCCTACTCCAGTTAACGCAACAGCAGGGTAGGTGTTGCATTTAAAATCCAACACATTTCCTGGTGTTGCATGCCACTTAGCGCTGGTCGGTGAAACTACTTGCGATGTAATGCCACGCGTGGTAACAACACGGTTGTTGTAACGACCGCGTTGTCAACCCTGGTGGTATTGCCAGCGTTGTAAACCCTGTCTCCCTCCCGTCCCATATGTAGGATTCTGTCAGTCGTTGGGAGTCTACCAAGCACCAATTGGGGTGGGCAAGGGGGGCAACAGGAGGTTCTGCATGATGAAGAGAATCTTTGTTAACAATGTCCTTTTTACTGTTGCTATTCTGTCCACCCAGGAAAGATCTCCAGCACTTCAGGAAAGGAGAAGTCTGGTAAACAGAGTGCTCAGGAATTGGTTTGGACTGGGCAAAGGCCCCTCTGCATTCAGAGGACAAAGGATTTCTGGGTATAAATTTTGGGACCCTGATCCCAAGAATTTAGATCACTTTTGGAACAGGAAGAAACCTTTACTGAGGAGCGGAACCTAAAGAAACTGAGGAGAGACTATCCCTAAGCTGAAGTGCTGCTTGGGGGATTGGCCTGCAGTGGTTTGCCTGACTGCCAAAGGAAGGAGAAGAGACTTTGTGTGCTTATTTCAACTTGTAAGGATCTCCAAGGGCTTGGAACAGAGCTTGCCTCCTGCTGAAGTCTCAGGGACAACAGACTTCAACCCCCAGCTCCTCAGAGTTCTTTGGGAGTGCCTGCTGCTGTTTTGGGCCTTCTGAGGGACTGCGTGTCGCAAGGAGCTGGAAGCGCGACTCAACGAAGCCGAAGCGTGTCGCCGTCGCTACTGCTGCCATCGCACTTCTGAAGAAGGGTGTCGCCGCTGGAGTTGTCGCACTCCACCGCATCGAGAGAAGAGTCTCGCAGCGAGGAAGAAGCGTGTCGCCATCGCTGTTGCTGCCGTTGCACTTCTGAACAAGGGTGTCACCACTGGAACTGTCGCATTGCACCGCATCGGAGAAAGCGCCTCACATCCCCGAGAAGCGCGCCGCCGTCGGAGCTTCTGCCGTCGCATTTCTGAACAAGGATGTTGCCGCTGTAGTTGTCGCATCGTGCGGAAGCTTTACGCATTGTGGGAGAAGAGTGTCGCAGTTGGAGCTGTTGCCATCGCACTTCTGAACAAGGGTGTCACCGCTGCAGTCTACGCATCGAACCGACAACTTCTCGCATCCCCGGAGAAGCGTGCCGCATCTGGAAGATCTTCACCTCTTTATTTTTTTGCACCAGAAATTTGCTGCATTTCCATCGCTGCGATGTTGCTTGTCGTGGAAGCGCAATGCAAGGTAAGGTACATTGACGCAAAGTGTCGCATCTTAAGAACTGAACTGAACTAAGCTAAAAACTACCATCTTAAAGTAATAGTATTGTGTATTTTTGTCGTTTATGGTCCTGTGGTAAATCCTTAACAGTGTAGTTAGTGCCCTCTTGGCCAGCTGTTTTAAACCACCAAGACTGATGCTACATTGCATCACTGTGAGAGATCAGTGGCCTTCCTTTCGTCCCCTCTGAAACAAAGGATTCACTCAGCAGAGAAATGCTTTATTGCAATAACTAAAGAATAAATAAAAATTGTGAGCTGATTTTTGTATGGCACCTACTGTGTGCTGTAGCACCTCTCTTCCAGTAATCTGTCTCTTCCTAATGCTGGTGAGGTGGATGAATTTGAATCCGCACCGCATGGGCTCCAGCTGGAGCTGTGGATCGCATTCCAGTGCACTGGCGTCGATGCAGTCCACAGAGACATCTTAAGGATTTTGGGGGCCCTGGGCCAAACATATTTTGGGGGCCCCTGTGCAGAACAGCTTTGAATTTATGATACAAATTGAGCCCCTGTTTCCCACGCAGTTTCCGCTTCCTCAGCTGCGTTAGCGATCTAGTTTGCATCATGGGCATTAGGCTATATTTTCCCCGATGTAAACAGATGCGCGCAGCTGACAGCGGTAGGATTTAGTGTTCCCTGCCCTGCTACTAGGTTTTTAATACTTTTTAACTTGTATATATGTGGCTGAATTACTCTGTGCTTTTTAACAATTTCTCCTACCTATGCGCACTTGCACTTTACTTGATTCTGCTTGCCTACACCTCCTTAGCTGCTCCGATTCGCATCTCGCTTTTCCTCCAGTCCTTGTCCGCCGCGGCTGATACACCGATTGAGCGGAGGGCTGGGGCTGCTATTGGGCCCCTCACTTCCGCCGTCACAGTTTCCGCTTCCTCAGCTGCATTAGCGATCCAGTTTGCATCATAGGCATTAGCCTAAATTTTCCCGATGCACACAGACGCCCGTCAGCATCCTGGAGGCGTCCGGCGCCAGCCATGCTGCCCAGTTCCCCCCCCCCGTGAGTTTCTTCCACTATATTACATTAGGGAAAAACCGCTTAGCCTTAGGCGGCTACCATTATGTCAGTGTACAGTGGCTAACCGAGCTTGGAGGTAGACTTTCAACGCAATAAGTGCAACTGGTCTCCTCCAGCCAAGGAAACGTGTACCCAAGATCCTCCCACGCAATAATAAGTGTAAAAACAATAAGAAAACAGAGGACTTAAAGGCCACACTTTTAAATTGTCGCTCCATGCAAATGCATGAACCACACATTTATGACCTACTTTTAGATGAACAGCCTTATCTCTTATTTCTCACTGAGACCTGGCTGTCTGAAGCCACCAACCCTACTATCACCTCCGCCATCCCTACGGGTTATAAAATCCTTAGGAGGGAACGACCGAGTGGGAAGGGGGACGGTGTCCCCATAATTTACAATAAAAAACTTGACTGCTCTCCCATCCCGATGGAAAACATTGAGGGCGCAGAGTCCTTAGGCTTCCGCTCAACCTTATCCCCCCATCATAGCATAGCTGGTTTTCTGATTTACAGACCTCCCAGTGCAATTGGAAATTTTATTACTACGCTTAATACATCCACCACCTCCCTGGCCTTAAAATACAACAACTGCCTTGTTGTGGGAGATCTCAATATACATATGGATAATAGAAAAGACCCTCAAACAATTTCCCTTATTGGAGACGCTGCAGGCCTGCAACATGTTTCCATGTATTTCTTCAGCCACCCATGAGAAGGTCCATACCCTCGACCACATTTTTCACAACTTTGACAGATCAGTAAGCTTTCTTCTTCTCATTACCTGGTCTGACCACCACCTATTAAAATTGATCATTCCCAACACTGCCACTGCCCCTCGGGCTAACGCAGGGCAGAGGGTCCCTAATTACAGGACATTCCATAAAATATCCATCCCAATGTTAGCAGACGCCCTCAGTTATTCCTCACCGGAGCTGTCTGGCTGCCCTGACTCGGACGCCCTCTCAATAGATTCATGGCTCCGAACCAACATCGGTGCAGCGGTATCGGTGGTTTCCCACTCCTCAAAGAGGTGGGCCCCACCAGCTCCATAGTTTTACGGTTCCCTTAGATGTAGCAAAAACAATTGTAGAAAAATGGAACGGAAATGGCGTAAATCCTATGCACCTTAGGACAGGAAGGTATATAAAGACACCTTAAAAGCTCATTACATTCTCGTGAAGGCAGCCAAGAAAAACTTCTTTCAAACCAAGATAGAAAATGCCCAAAATAAGAGTAAGGAAATCTTTAGCATAGTTAAATCCTTTACCGCCCCGAAAGCCGGGACAAAGGAAGGGCCATGCACAGAAGAATGGTCTAAGCAAATAGCTCAATTCTTCCACAAAAAGCTCTCTCGTGATCAAACAAGCATTCACTAACATCTCAAAGGAAGAACTGACCTTCTACCTTAGTTCTAATCACAAATTTCACCTCTTGGATCCTCCATCTTTACTAGCTTTCCCTGAGTTTCAGCTTGAAGAATCACTGACCCTTCTCCAAAGCATTAAGTCTGGCTCTCCTATCGACCCATGTCCAGTGAATATCCTGAACCTATTAGCTCCCACCATGAACCCCATGGTAAACCAGCTCTTTAATGCTTCCCTCTCCTCAGGGAACATGCTGAAATTATGGAAGAATGCTAAGATTCTTATACTGATAAAAAAGGCTAACGCCAAACTGACGGACCCTGACAACTACAGGCCAATCTCCCTTCTTCCTGCTCTCTCCAAAGTATTAGAGCAGCATGTAAACAAGGCCCTCCAAAAACACATTGAAGACGGGAAGCTCCTTCCTGAGTCCCAATCCGGTTTTAGGGCTATTTACAGTACGGAGTCCGCTTTGCTGGAAGTGACTGAATTTCTCAAGGGTAAGCTGGACGAGGGAGGCAAGGCTGTTCTGATACTGCTCGATCTGTCGGCGGCCTTCAACACAGTCCCACATGAGAGGCTCCTGGAGAGACTTGCTAGCATCGGCCTGGGGGGACCGCCTTAACATGGATGTCATCCTTCTTGGCAAATAGATCTCAGGACATCTGGCTCCCCCCTTTCTTATCCCCGGTTCCGGCCATGAATGTAGGTGTCTCTCAGGGCTCCATTCTCAGTCCTACCTTTTTAATATATATCTATCCCCCCTTGCATTTCCAGTAGAGGAAGAGAGCGTCAAAATAGTTTCCTGTGCTGATGACACTCAGCTGAGTTTTACATGTGAAAAAGGAACCAACTTTGACGGGCAATGATTAGGACTTTCCTCACAAAGGTTTTTAACTGGCTTAAGATCAATCAGCTGAAGTGCAATCCTGACAAAACTGAAGTTGTTTTCTTTGGTAATCCAGAAACGCTCTTGGTGACAAAAAGATCAGCCACCCCCGCCCGCAGAAAAGGAGAAAGTCAAAAACTTGCGCTTGCTTTGGCATGCTCCGGATGCCAACAAAATTCCTGCCACTGTTACCGCTTGAGAGTAGAAAGATTGTGGAGCAGGCTCTGATTACATCAAAGCTTGACTATGTCATCAGCTTGTACCTCGGTCTTCCCAAATCCATAATCCAGCGCCTACAAGTGGTACAAAATGCGGCAGCCAGAGCCATCCTGAGACCTAAACCCAGATCTAGTATGACCCCTATTCTTAAGTCTCTACACTGGCTCCGCATAAAGAATGGATCGACTTCATAGCGATGACCATCTTCTTTAAAGCTTTCCATGGCTTAAGAGCCAGCTAACTAAATAAGCGCGCTAATCGCTACACAACATCTAGACCCCTAAGATCTTCCAATGCCAACCTGGCCATCGTGCCTAAAATATGCCATGCCTGCACTGGAGGCAGATTCCTCGCCTTTCTAGGCGCAAAATTGTGGAAAAGACTCCCTGAGTTTCTGAGACTAACCACAGACCTACTCTCTTTCAGGAAGAACTTAAAAACCTGGCTTTTTAATAACTGATGGGTCTTTCATGAATGTTTTCCTCATACTGTCACTTTTTGTGACGCACCAGCAGCGTAAAAAATGTGCATGTTGCACACTATTTACAAAGTAACGCATCTAGGCAGATGCGTCACTTTGTAAACCCCTGCACCGCATTATACCTGCGCCAGGTATAATGTATGCAGGGTGGGTGTTACCCCGCAAGAAGCCTTGCAGAAGTGGCGCATTGAAATCTATGAGAACTCAGTGCGCCGCTTCTTGGACCCCATTGCGTCAATATCTTACCCCTGCCTCACGGCAGGTGTAAGACTGATGCATTCTCTTTCACGTGGGGCTGTCCCATGTGAAAAGACACATCGCTGGATTTGTATCTATTTTCAAACACACTCCAGCAATGCATCACTGTTGCGCTTACAGATACGTCAGAAATACTGACGTATCTGTAACTCCTTGCGACATGATGCGTCATACAGTAACTATGATGCATCCATCATGTCGCAAGGAGGGCGCACTAAGAATTGACGCATCCCTGTTTTCACACAGCGATGCATCACTTCTCATAAATAAGGCCCTGAATGTGTTTACATCTAATATTCAGGGATAGTTATGTGTGTTTTAAATATTGTACCACACCAGCAGCTCACCAATATTACTGCAAATAAACCCAGTGATGCCCTCCCATTTCTTATATGTTAGGCCTTGTTTGATATAAAAGAAACTTTTTTTTATGTATATTGCATGAAACATAAACACAACATTTCTCTGCAAAATGGCTGTACTAGACTCTCACACACCAGCTACATAACAAATAAAGTAAAGGAAAACAGTATTTAAAACAATCTGTTTAAGAAATTTGCAAGGTCATGAGGGCAAAAGTCTGGAGAATGGAGATAACTGCCAGGGGGCCCCCTGAAAGGCTGGGGCCTGGGGCCAGAGCCCACTTGGCCCATGCATTAAAACGTCTCTGGCAGTCCAGAGGAGTAAATGAAGCATTGCATAGGAAGATGAGAGAGGAATGCAGTGGGGGGGAAGCAGTGGGGGTGAGAAGGGAGACAGTATAGTGGAAGTAGAGAGGGGAAGCAGGAGAGGAAAGGAGTGGTGGGTAAGAAGCAGCGGGGGTGGAGCTTAGGGTGGCAGGAGATAGAAACAGAAGGGAAACCATACACAGTCCATTTTATTCCACTGCTACTGTACGGTTAAGATCAGACAGTATTAAAACGTGTTATATTCACAACATTGCGAAACTTCTTTCTGTTTTAAAACACCTCGCGAAGCGCTTTGCAACCGTTATGAAGAATAAGCGAGCCTTGTTGTGTTGCAAATGTGGATTAACACAGAGAAAATGCAAATGTGGATTAACACAGAGAAAATGTACACACACTGAGAAAGCTTATACCATGGGTCTTTTGAAAATACACTACACAGAAAGGGCACCAGGTATCCAGCACGACTGCAACTGCGAGATTTTACAAAAATCCTCATGGTAGGAGAAACAAAATGTATGGAAGATTACATATTAACCACCTTTACCGTTGCAAGTTATACATCTACAAATAGTTATCTGCCATCACGTTAAAGGGAAGACCCAACGAACACTGGTAGTTGTTTTTTGAGTTCCTGTTTACTAGTAACCTGAAAGTTGCCCGGCCATGTTTACAACTAAGTAGCATTCTTCCTGTCCCTACAGCTGAGCAACCTATTCATATCAACAGAAAAGCACAGCAGGGCAGTGATCTGAAACTGTGTGGGAATCACTGCTGGTCTTGCTGTTGTCACGCAGTAAACTGTTAATGGCGGTCGCGCCCTTGACACGCAGCAAAATATGAATTGGAATCTTGAGAGTTTGTGGGATCTGTTCAATGAGGCGCTGCATTTGTGTTTACTGAGCATTTCAAAGGCGACAGCCAAACGCGGCAGTGGTCGGTGATCTTTTGTGACGAGCGGCGGTTCATTGAGGGATAAATACAAGCACATCAAATATCCCTAAGAGTGCACGGCTTATCAGAGCGCAGGAGGATTGGTGTCTGCTGTCAGCTGTAGGCACGCAGTATCGTGCAGGCGGTGGGGGCAGAGGCAAAGGGAGATTAAACAAGGGCTGGGCGAGAAGGGAGGGGGGAATGTGAGCAACAGAGGAGCCCGCAAAAGTGAAAGTGATCGTGTTTACGATCCCCACGGAGGAAAGACACATGGCGCTGCGCGCGTGCACGTTCACGTGCACTGTAGCTTTAGGCCACGGCAGCACTTTGAGAAGCCCAGATATAAAATGTCTCTTCGAGCCTTTGGCTCGCGAGACCTAAAAACAGACAAATAGAGGTAGAAGGACTACACATGTCGGGGACACACGGTCGGCCAGATGACATATCATATAGTGTCTCAGGTAAAGCCTCCATGCGTGCCACTAGATTGAAAAACATACGTAACATTGTTATCAGCAGACAGTATGCACCACAAAATAATGACCTAACACCAAATGAAATAGTCACACTTGGGGTAGATTCAGGCTTCTATATCAATCTCTTCACAGACGATTTGGCAGGTTGGACAGAGGGTTTAGCACCACAAATGATCCTGTGGCCTAGAGTAGGGTCCATTAAACCACAACGTATGGCAACAGCAGAAAACTACATCCTACACAGGGTGGGAGATGAAGACTGGGATTACGGCTATATGATGGCAAGTTTACAGATTTAGTAAACAAAAATATAGTCACAGTGGAAATTATTCACAGTGTATTAACAGCCAATACATGATAAAATGGAAGAAGGAAATATGACAACACCAAGAACTGTCATACAGTAAAGGAATCTGATTTAATCGATTAGTAATCGATTGTCAATCGATCAATGATTCACAAGATAAGCTGTATTTCACATTCTGCAACTTTAAAACGAAGGTGCAAATAACGTGATGTGACAGGTGCTAAAAGTGGGATCAGTGCAAGAGGTTGTTCAATGGAAAGGTAGTGCATATATATACATCAACATACAATGGTAGGAAACCTATCCAGACAGATTTCTGGCACACACAATGAATGCAAAATCATAAGCAACTGCCTCATTTAATATTTCACTGTCATCCAGGTTTGATGTAAAAGGAAAGGAAAAGTCGATGTTTCGACCCCTGTGGGAACCAGCCAACTGAGCGTCTTGGAGGTGGGGTCTTCTTCAGGACGGGGTGACAGGTGAAGGAGGGAGGGGCACCTAAAGGCAATGGTATATGGTTAATGGGGTGTGTCGTGGAAAGGAAGTAAATCCATAGGGCATGTATCAAGAAATATGAATTACCAGCATCAGCCGGGATCCTTCGTGCTAGAAAATAACAGTTGTGGGCCTGTACGGCTCCTACATGGTAGCGGAGACAGAAGAAAGAGAAATATCGCTAGGGTCATAGTTAACACTAGTTGTAGGGAGTACGATAGGGAGCAAAGTCATTCTCACGAAATAATGTGTAGAATGTACAACATAGGATTGGAGTATACTATGGTGAACTGAATTATGCAGTCAGGATGGCACTAGGTTCATTAGTAACCTGTAGCTGGGTGCGTGGAAAAAAGAAAGAGAAAGGGAGGAGACATTCGCATTAAAACATCATCAGCGTGATGTTAGTCAAAAGCGCGCAACTAGTCAGGGGTACAGATTAGGTAAAAGCTCAATAGAGGGTTAATCAGTTGTGACAATTAGTGTAGTGAGACACTATGGGGTGATTTGCCAAGTACACACGTGAATTGCGCGAGGGATTAAAAGGTTGCAACCCAACGTCAAGGATACTGGTTTGTAATCAACGAGCATCAGACCTAGTGTACAAATTAAGGTAAGACTTGGCTCTAAGCTACCAACACATGGATGTGCCGAGCATTGAAGAGTTAAGTTATTGTGAAGCCAAACAGTGTGTTAAAACAGAGAGCATACGCGGTGGATTTAAATGGCCACAACATAACATCACAATGCCGGTGTGTGCGTGCACAGCACCCTGAAATTGTCACGGGATAGCTGCCAGTAATTAAAAGACTTAGGGCCATATGTAGGAAACACTTTTGCGATCGCAAACACTGCGAATTGCAAGAATCTGGGTGTCTGCAATCGCAAAACTGACTTTACCCATGTAGGAAAGGTGTCCGCTGCATAAAATAGCTATACGCAAATTTAGCGATTAGCAATTTTGCGTAAAGCTGATTCTGCAAACAATTTAGCGTAATCGCAGTCTGCGCCTCAGTATTAGCGGAAATCGCAAAATCAGATTTTCAAAAAATTTGCAAATAGCGATTCCTCATTAATCGCAGTTTAGCACTTCTCAATTACCACCAACTCTGAGCAGGTGGTAACCAAGTGCAACCTATTTAAACAGGCCCACAATGCCACAGGTACTTCCCACCATGGCTGGGCTGTACGTGATAGCCAGGAGGCTGCGAATCAGGGATGCCACGCAGAGAAGGAGACGCCAGGAAAGGATCTACAGAGCACGCATCACCCTCTTCCAACTGACCGATGAGGAGATCTATGTGAACTACAGGCTGCACCCACACAGCATCCTGGATTTAATAGAGGAGCTGACACCCATACTTGAACACCCCACATGCAGGGCACACTCCATTCCCACCCATGTTCAGGTGCTGTGCTCACTGCACCTCCTGGCATCAGGGAGTTTTCAGGGGGTAATTAACACATCAGGAGGTGACTCACAAAGTGCACTGTCGCGCTTCCTCCACGCTTTCCTGGATGCAATGGTACAGATGCTGCATCACCACATACAATTTCCAAGCACACCACAGGCACTGGATCACACCAAGCAGGAATTCTACCAAATTGCCCAATTCCCCCATGTCATTGGTTGCGTAGATGGGACCCATGTCGCAATCTCACCCCCATCACATAATGAGTATGTATTTCACAACAGAAAGTCATATCATTCCCTGAACGTCCAGGTAGTGTGCAATGCCCAACATATAATCACTGATATTGTGGCCAAATACCCTGGAAGCACACATGACTCATTTATGTTTCGCCACTGTGCATTACATCGAAGAATTACTGCATGAAATGGGTGCAACCTCCTGCACCCAACCAGACGCACTGCTGCATGCCGTCTACTGGCCGTTACGTATATTTTAATTTCATTCCTTTAATCATTTTAAACACATTTTCTCTTCTTTAAACCTCTTTTCCATTTCTTTGTATACAAATCCACGCTCGGTATGTTTTGCCTTTTTTCCAAACTTCTGATATTAACACTGTGCCCCTCCGGACCTCTTGTGAAAATACGAGTAATGCAAGGTTCATCACAAGCAGTGTTTTATTCAATAAAGTCCCAATGCATTTCGGGCTGCAAAGCGCCCTTCGTCAGGGGTCACTATAAACAATCATAAGAAACAATCACCCATTAGTATTCTAGTCCTGAACTCGCATGTTACATTTGATTTAGCAACATAAACTCCTATTCCGAATTAAACACCATGTTAAATCTCCATGTTAAATCTATGTTATTCCTCATTTACTTTCCCCATGGTGTGCTCTTCAATCAACAGCTATTTTCATAATTGCGCCAAACACTCCACCCGAATAAGTCACAGCTTTCTATCTTATCACCCTCCCTTCATATATGACCATATTTCAATTCACAACTTGCCACCTTCGTTTTTATCAATCTCCCCCTCTGCATCCCTTGTGTACCATCTGAATCACCACCCACTTATACAAACATTTTAAACCCTTCACATTACTTTACAATAAACTTTTTAATTTTTCCTTCGCTTCTTTCATTCATTCACAATGTGTTTTTTTCTATCAATTTAAATAAACGGTCTCCCTTCGTTACACGGTCTTTAAACTTCCTACAACCAACGTCTTAACTCCTCTCATACCTGCTGTGTGAATTAAAATCATTCTGTTCTTCCCATCGTTTCCAGACTGTGACCTTTACCTTGGTCTCCCTCCCACTTATCAACATTCTCCCCCTCCCCTCATACTCCCGATTGGCCCAATTCTATCATTTTTCCCGCCGATATGAGTTAAACTCCATTTCCCATAAAGCTGTTTGTCAGTAGCATTGCAAATCGGATATTACGATCATGTACAGAATACCTAATCATGGTTGTTAAATATTAATCTTTTGATCACACCAAATACGTAACCAGTCCATTTCTTTTGCGCTTCAAGTCCCATGTTTGTGATGAACCACGATGTTTCGCCGTTATTGTGGATTCGTAAAGATGCTGTCCCTTTGATATCCTTTAAGCTCAATTTTCAACAACGGGTGCTATCCCAAATCGGGCAAAATATGAATCATCAGTCATAGGGGTGGGATGCACTCCATATATTTCTCATTTTAATCTCCGTATTCCTAGGATGCGTGCTGAATGGTGAGTGGCATGCCCAAATGCCACTAAAACAAACAATTACTGCATGAAATGGGTGCAACCTCCTGCACCCAACCAGACGCACTGCTGCATGCCGTCTACTGGCCGTTACGTATATTTTAATTTCATTCCTTTAATCATTTTAAACACATTTTCTCTTCTTTAAACCTCTTTTCCATTTCTTTGTATACAAATCCACGCTCGGTATGTTTTGCCTTTTTTCCAAACTTCTGATATTAACACTGTGCCCCTCCGGACCTCTTGTGAAAATACGAGTAATGCAAGGTTCATCACAAGCAGTGTTTTATTCAATAAAGTCCCAATGCATTTCGGGCTGCAAAGCGCCCTTCGTCAGGGGTCACTATAAACAATCATAAGAAACAATCACCCATTAGTATTCTAGTCCTGAACTCGCATGTTACATTTGATTTAGCAACATAAACTCCTATTCCGAATTAAACACCATGTTAAATCTCCATGTTAAATCTATGTTATTCCTCATTTACTTTCCCCATGGTGTGCTCTTCAATCAACAGCTATTTTCATAATTGCGCCAAACACTCCACCCGAATAAGTCACAGCTTTCTATCTTATCACCCTCCCTTCATATATGACCATCATTCAATTCACAACTTGCCACCTTCGTTTTTATCAATCTCCCCCTCTGCATCCCTTGTGTACCATCTGAATCACCACCCACTTATACAAACATTTTAAACCCTTCACATTACTTTACAATAAACTTTTTTATTTTTCCTTCGCTTCTTTCATTCATTCACAATGTGTTTTTTTCTATCAATTTAAATAAACGGTCTCCCTTCGTTACACGGTCTTTAAACTTCCTACAACCAACGTCTTAACTCCTCTCATACCTGCTGTGTGAATTAAAATCATTCTGTTCTTCCCATCGTTTCCAGACTGTGACCTTTACCTTGGTCTCCCTCCCACTTATCAACATTCTCCCCCTCCCCTCATACTCCCGATTGGCCCAATTCTATCATTTTTCCCGCCGATATGAGTTAAACTCCATTTCCCATAAAGCTGTTTGTCAGTAGCATTGCAAATCGGATATTACGATCATGTACAGAATACCTAATCATGGTTGTTAAATATTAATCTTTTGATCACACCAAATATGTAACCAGTCCATTTCTTTTGCGCTTCAAGTCCCATGTTTGTGATGAACCACGATGTTTCGCCGTTATTGTGGATTCGTAAAGATGCTGTCCCTTTGATATCCTTTAAGCTCAATTTTCAACAACGGGTGCTATCCCAAATCGGGCAAAATATGAATCATCAGTCATAGGGGTGGGATGCACTCCATATATTTCTCATTTTAATCTCCGTATTCCTAGGATGCGTGCTGAATGGTGAGTGGCATGCCCAAATGCCACTAAAACAAACAATTACTGCATGAAATGGGTGCAACCTCCTGCACCCAACCAGACGCACTGCTGCATGCCGTCTACTGGCCGTTACGTATATTTTAATTTCATTCCTTTAATCATTTTAAACACATTTTCTCTTCTTTAAACCTCTTTTCCATTTCTTTGTATACAAATCCACGCTCGGTATGTTTTGCCTTTTTTCCAAACTTCTGATATTAACACTGTGCCCCTCCGGACCTCTTGTGAAAATACGAGTAATGCAAGGTTCATCACAAGCAGTGTTTTATTCAATAAAGTCCCAATGCATTTCGGGCTGCAAAGCGCCCTTCGTCAGGGGCACTATAAACAATCATAAGAAACAATCACCCATTAGTATTCTAGTCCTGAACTCGCATGTTACATTTGATTTAGCAACATAAACTCCTATTCCGAATTAAACACCATGTTAAATCTCCATGTTAAATCTATGTTATTCCTCATTTACTTTCCCCATGGTGTGCTCTTCAATCAACAGCTATTTTCATAATTGCGCCAAACACTCAACCCGAATAAGTCACAGCTTTCTATCTTATCACCCTCCCTTCATATATGACCATCATTCAATTCACAACTTGCCACCTTCGTTTTTATCAATCTCCCCCTCTGCATCCCTTGTGTACCATCTGAATCACCACCCACTTATACAAACATTTTAAACCCTTCACATTACTTTACAATAAACTTTTTTATTTTTCCTTCGCTTCTTTCATTCATTCACAATGTGTTTTTTTCTATCAATTTAAATAAACGGTCTCCCTTCGTTACACGGTCTTTAAACTTCCTACAACCAACGTCTTAACTCCTCTCATACCTGCTGTGTGAATTAAAATCATTCTGTTCTTCCCATCGTTTCCAGACTGTGACCTTTACCTTGGTCTCCCTCCCACTTATCAACATTCTCCCCCTCCCCTCATACTCCCGATTGGCCCAATTCTATCATTTTTCCCGCCGATATGAGTTAAACTCCATTTCCCATAAAGCTGTTTGTCAGTAGCATTGCAAATCGGATATTACGATCATGTACAGAATACCTAATCATGGTTGTTAAATATTAATCTTTTGATCACACCAAATACGTAACCAGTCCATTTCTTTTGCGCTTCAAGTCCCATGTTTGTGATGAACCACGATGTTTCGCCGTTATTGTGGATTCGTAAAGATGCTGTCCCTTTGATATCCTTTAAGCTCAATTTTCAACAACGGGTGCTATCCCAAATCGGGCAAAATATGAATCATCAGTCATAGGGGTGGGATGCACTCCATATATTTCTCATTTTAATCTCCGTATTCCTAGGATGCGTGCTGAATGGTGAGTGGCATGCCCAAATGCCACTAAAACAAACAATTACTGCATGAAATGGGTGCAACCTCCTGCACCCAACCAGACGCACTGCTGCATGCCGTCTACTGGCCGTTACGTATATTTTAATTTCATTCCTTTAATCATTTTAAACACATTTTCTCTTCTTTAAACCTCTTTTCCATTTCTTTGTATACAAATCCACGCTCGGTATGTTTTGCCTTTTTTCCAAACTTCTGATATTAACACTGTGCCCCTCCGGACCTCTTGTGAAAATACGAGTAATGCAAGGTTCATCACAAGCAGTGTTTTATTCAATAAAGTCCCAATGCATTTCGGGCTGCAAAGCGCCCTTCGTCAGGGGTCACTATAAACAATCATAAGAAACAATCACCCATTAGTATTCTAGTCCTGAACTCGCATGTTACATTTGATTTAGCAACATAAACTCCTATTCCGAATTAAACACCATGTTAAATCTCCATGTTAAATCTATGTTATTCCTCATTTACTTTCCCCATGGTGTGCTCTTCAATCAACAGCTATTTTCATAATTGCGCCAAACACTCCACCCGAATAAGTCACAGCTTTCTATCTTATCACCCTCCCTTCATATATGACCATCATTCAATTCACAACTTGCCACCTTCGTTTTTATCAATCTCCCCCTCTGCATCCCTTGTGTACCATCTGAATCACCACCCACTTATACAAACATTTTAAACCCTTCACATTACTTTACAATAAACTTTTTTATTTTTCCTTCGCTTCTTTCATTCATTCACAATGTGTTTTTTTCTATCAATTTAAATAAACGGTCTCCCTTCGTTACACGGCCTTTAAACTTCCTACAACCAACGTCTTAACTCCTCTCATACCTGCTGTGTGAATTAAAATCATTCTGTTCTTCCCATCGTTTCCAGACTGTGACCTTTACCTTGGTCTCCCTCCCACTTATCAACATTCTCCCCCTCCCCTCATACTCCCGATTGGCCCAATTCTATCATTTTTCCCGCCGATATGAGTTAAACTCCATTTCCCATAAAGCTGTTTGACAGTAGCATTGCAAATCGGATATTACGATCATGTACAGAATACCTAATCATGGTTGTTAAATATTAATCTTTTGATCACACCAAATACGTAACCAGTCCATTTCTTTTGCGCTTCAAGTCCCATGTTTGTGATGAACCACGATGTTTCGCCGTTATTGTGGATTCGTAAAGATGCTGTCCCTTTGATATCCTTTAAGCTCAATTTTCAACAACGGGTGCTATCCCAAATCGGGCAAAATATGAATCATCAGTCATAGGGGTGGGATGCACTCCATATATTTCTCATTTTAATCTCCGTATTCCTAGGATGCGTGCTGAATGGTGAGTGGCATGCCCAAATGCCACTAAAACAAACAATTACTGCATGAAATGGGTGCAACCTCCTGCACCCAACCAGACGCACTGCTGCATGCCGTCTACTGGCCGTTACGTATATTTTAATTTCATTCCTTTAATCATTTTAAACACATTTTCTCTTCTTTAAACCTCTTTTCCATTTCTTTGTATACAAATCCACGCTCGGTATGTTTTGCCTTTTTTCCAAACTTCTGATATTAACACTGTGCCCCTCCGGACCTCTTGTGAAAATACGAGTAATGCAAGGTTCATCACAAGCAGTGTTTTATTCAATAAAGTCCCAATGCATTTCGGGCTGCAAAGCGCCCTTCGTCAGGGGCACTATAAACAATCATAAGAAACAATCACCCATTAGTATTCTAGTCCTGAACTCGCATGTTACATTTGATTTAGCAACATAAACTCCTATTCCGAATTAAACACCATGTTAAATCTCCATGTTAAATCTATGTTATTCCTCATTTACTTTCCCCATGGTGTGCTCTTCAATCAACAGCTATTTTCATAATTGCGCCAAACACTCCACCCGAATAAGTCACAGCTTTCTATCTTATCACCCTCCCTTCATATATGACCATCATTCAATTCACAACTTGCCACCTTCGTTTTTATCAATCTCCCCCTCTGCATCCCTTGTGTACCATCTGAATCACCACCCACTTATACAAACATTTTAAACCCTTCACATTACTTTACAATAAACTTTTTTATTTTTCCTTCGCTTCTTTCATTCATTCACAATGTGTTTTTTTCTATCAATTTAAATAAACGGTCTCCCTTCGTTACACGGTCTTTAAACTTCCTACAACCAACGTCTTAACTCCTCTCATACCTGCTGTGTGAATTAAAATCATTCTGTTCTTCCCATCGTTTCCAGACTGTGACCTTTACCTTGGTCTCCCTCCCACTTATCAACATTCTCCCCCTCCCCTCATACTCCCGATTGGCCCAATTCTATCATTTTTCCCGCCGATATGAGTTAAACTCCATTTCCCATAAAGCTGTTTGTCAGTAGCATTGCAAATCGGATATTACGATCATGTACAGAATACCTAATCATGGTTGTTAAATATTAATCTTTTGATCACACCAAATACGTAACCAGTCCATTTCTTTTGCGCTTCAAGTCCCATGTTTGTGATGAACCACGATGTTTCGCCGTTATTGTGGATTCGTAAAGATGCTGTCCCTTTGATATCCTTTAAGCTCAATTTTCAACAACGGGTGCTATCCCAAATCGGGCAAAATATGAATCATCAGTCATAGGGGTGGGATGCACTCCATATATTTCTCATTTTAATCTCCGTATTCCTAGGATGCGTGCTGAATGGTGAGTGGCATGCCCAAATGCCACTAAAACAAACAATTACTGCATGAAATGGGTGCAACCTCCTGCACCCGACCAGACGCACTGCTGCATGCCGTCTACTGGCCGTTACGTATATTTTAATTTCATTCCTTTAATCATTTTAAACACATTTTCTCTTCTTTAAACCTCTTTTCCATTTCTTTGTATACAAATCCACGCTCGGTATGTTTTGCCTTTTTTCCAAACTTCTGATATTAACACTGTGCCCCTCCGGACCTCTTGTGAAAATACGAGTAATGCAAGGTTCATCACAAGCAGTGTTTTATTCAATAAAGTCCCAATGCATTTCGGGCTGCAAAGCGCCCTTCGTCAGGGGTCACTATAAACAATCATAAGAAACAATCACCCATTAGTATTCTAGTCCTGAACTCGCATGTTACATTTGATTTAGCAACATAAACTCCTATTCCGAATTAAACACCATGTTAAATCTCCATGTTAAATCTATGTTATTCCTCATTTACTTTCCCCATGGTGTGCTCTTCAATCAACAGCTATTTTCATAATTGCGCCAAACACTCCACCCGAATAAGTCACAGCTTTCTATCTTATCACCCTCCCTTCATATATGACCATCATTCAATTCACAACTTGCCACCTTCGTTTTTATCAATCTCCCCCTCTGCATCCCTTGTGTACCATCTGAATCACCACCCACTTATACAAACATTTTAAACCCTTCACATTACTTTACAATAAACTTTTTTATCGGGAGTATGAGGGGAGGGGGAGAATGTTGATAAGTGGGAGGGAGACCAAGGTAAAGGTCACAGTCTGGAAACGATGGGAAGAACAGAATGATTTTAATTCACACAGCAGGTATGAGAGGAGTTAAGACGTTGGTTGTAGGAAGTTTAAAGACCGTGTAACGAAGGGAGACCGTTTATTTAAATTGATAGAAAAAAACACATTGTGAATGAATGAAAGAAGCGAAGGAAAAATAAAAAAGTTTATTGTAAAGTAATGTGAAGGGTTTAAAATGTTTGTATAAGTGGGTGGTGATTCAGATGGTACACAAGGGATGCAGAGGGGGAGATTGATAAAAACGAAGGTGGCAAGTTGTGAATTGAATGATGGTCATATATGAAGGGAGGGTGATAAGATAGAAAGCTGTGACTTATTCGGGTGGAGTGTTTGGCGCAATTATGAAAATAGCTGTTGATTGAAGAGCACACCATGGGGAAAGTAAATGAGGAATAACATAGATTTAACATGGAGATTTAACATGGTGTTTAATTCGGAATAGGAGTTTATGTTGCTAAATCAAATGTAACATGCGAGTTCAGGACTAGAATACTAATGGGTGATTGTTTCTTATGATTGTTTATAGTGCCCCTGACGAAGGGCGCTTTGCAGCCCGAAATGCATTGGGACTTTATTGAATAAAACACTGCTTGTGATGAACCTTGCATTACTCGTATTTTCACAAGAGGTCCGGAGGGGCACAGTGTTAATATCAGAAGTTTGGAAAAAAGGCAAAACATACCGAGCGTGGATTTGTATACAAAGAAATGGAAAAGAGGTTTAAAGAAGAGAAAATGTGTTTAAAATGATTAAAGGAATGAAATTAAAATATACGTAACGGCCAGTAGACGGCATGCAGCAGTGCGTCTGGTTGGGTGCAGGAGGTTGCACCCATTTCATGCAGTAATTGTTTGTTTTAGTGGCATTTGGGCATGCCACTCACCATTCAGCACGCATCCTAGGAATACGGAGATTAAAATGAGAAATATATGGAGTGCATCCCACCCCTATGACTGACATTACATCAAAGACTCACAAATGGGGATTTTAGAGAGGGCTACCTGCTAGGTAAATGCATGCCAAACCACACAGAGGCAGTAGAGTGATGCAGTGGCAGGACACTATTGAACCTGAATCTGCGTATGCCCCGCAGGTGACAGTGCATATGCTGTATGAGACTACATCCTCACACCGTACCTGAATCCAGCAACTGCAGGTGAGAGGAGGTACAACATCGCACACAGAGCCACATGCTGTGCCATTGAGAGGACCTTTGGAATCCTAAAGAACCATTTTCGATGCCTCCATAAGAGTGGAGGAGCGCTACAGTACAGCCCTGAGACATGCTGCAAAATTGTGGTTGCCTGTGCAATGCTGCACAACATCGCTACCAAAAAAGGAACCCCAGTGAACCTGACAGACTCTGAATCATCAGATGAGGATGGACCAGCACCACATCGCAGTCCGGCAGGTGGTGCTGGTGTGGCTGCCGGACGCATGAGACGAGATGAGATCACACAAAACTACTTCTAAGTGAGTAATGAGGACACGATGCGACTGATTGGTTTCTTACAGGGATGTTCATTTCCTTATCTTCAGGAATGAAGGTATCTTACATTGTAACTTTATTGTCCCTGCATGCACATGTTTGTGTCACAGTGCAATAACTACCATCAGCCACTGAGTCATCATGGACTGTGTTGCGTCACACATGGCCATTAGTCCCTTGTGTCCCTTCACCTCCTACGTGCACGGCCTGTTGAGCCTCGCTGTGTCTGTGCAGTGCCCTCCCTGGAGTCATCATCCACTCTGCCCTAGCGTGCACTCCGGCATCTGTCTTGTGGAATTGGGGAAGTAATGCTGCTCCTGCTTGACTGTTCATCAGTGTCCATGGCACCAAGTGTGCCTATGCCACCTGTGGAAGTTGCGTGCATCCGGCCCACCGCATGTGTAACCTGCACCAGGACACTGCCAACATCCTGGCAGCAGTGGGCCATCTCGCGTTGCATGCTGACACATCTTCTGGCCAGCAGGGATGTGGCGGTTGACTGGCGGTTCACTGCCCTGGTGTATAGGTCCAGCCGTGTGTGTAGGCGATGTCTCTCCCGGCGCTGGGCTGCCCTGTCCCTCGCAATCTCCCTGCACAGTCCCTCCAATGCACCAGTCATGGCCATTACACCTGCGCGCAACTCGGTCATGTTGTGGTTATGTGCAGCCAGTTGCCGTTGGATTGACCGTATCCCCTTTACTTGCAGGCGCTGTTGCTTGAGCATGCTGCCCTCAAGGCCCGAGAACACCGTGTCCTCTTCACCAGGAGCAGTGCTGGTGGACGGCCGTGCCCTGCATCTCATCCCTCTCCCTACTCTGGAGTGTTCAGGGGACTGTGTTTGGTGCTGTCCTGCACACTGCCTGTGCACTGGCTATTGCTCCTCTGCTGTGTCTGGTGCCTGTGCCTCCAACAGTGGTAGTGGTGTTACAATATTGCGGCGCCTGCATGGTGCTGTGTCTGCAGTTCTGGCTTCGCCCTGCTCCTCCTGGCCTGCCTCGTCCTCCATCTCAGCTGTTGCCTCGCATTCAGCCTCACTATCCTGTGTTGGTGGTGGTGCTGTGGATTGAACGGCACACATTAGTTCTGTGTCCTGTCTGGCATTTGTAATGCATTAGTTTTACACAATAAATTCACATGGGTACTATCTGTCTTTTTCACTATCTGCATGATGGAGTCCTCCCTATTCCACCTGGCTGTGTCTCACTGGCACAGTTATCAGTGCATGTGACTACGTCTCCCATAATGCATTTCTGGGTGTGCTGTGTGACATGTACTGGAGTTGCAGTCAGGTTGCCTTTTGGGGGTTGTGGGTGGGTTGGGGATGTATCAGGGGGTTTTGGCATGCATCTTACCTTGTCTGGTGTCTGTGTGTTCGGAGACAGATTGTATCTCCTGAGGCGGAAAGCCGGGAGCGTGATTCGTGCTATTTTAAAAATTTGAGTGTCACTATTCTCTGTGTTTTTACTACTCACTCTGCTCCCTCCCAGCTCCTCTTCGGTAACTTAATCACCCGACCACGCCGCGCAGCGGATCCAGCGCTGCTGCGGTAGTCGACCCGGGATACTCTTGGCACCATCACCGGCGCTCGCCGAGGCCACGCCCCTCAGTGAGGCCACGCCCCCTTCGAGCCCTTTAAAGGCGTTGATTACAAACGCCGGGCAGACAGATTGTATCTCCTGAGGCGGAAAGCCGGGAGCGTGATTCGTGCTATTTTAAAAATTTGAGTGTCACTATTCTCTGTGTTTTTACTACTCACTCTGCTCCCTCCCAGCTCCTCTTCGGTAACTTAATCACCCGACCACGCCGCGCAGCGGATCCAGCGCTGCTGCGGTAGTCGACCCGGGATACTCTTGGCGCCATCACCGGCGCTCGCCGAGGCCACGCCCCTCAGTGAGGCCACGCCCCCTTCGAGCCCTTTAAAGGCGTTGATTACAAACGCCAGGCAGACAGATTGTATCTCCTGAGGCGGAAAGCCGGGAGCGTGATTCTTGCTATTTTAAAAATTTAAGTGTCACTATTCTCTGTGTTTTTACTACTCACTCTGCTCCCTCCCAGCTCCTCTTCGGTAACTTAATCACCCGACCACGCCGCGCAGCGGATCCAGTGCTGCTGCGGTAGTCGACCCGGGATACTCTTGGCACCATCACCGGCGCTGGCCGAGGCCACGCCCCTCAGTGAGGCCACGCCCCCTTCGAGCCCTTTAAAGTCGTTGATTACAAACGCCGGGCAGACAGATTGTATCTCCTGAGACGGAAAGCCGGGAGCGTGATTCGTGCTATTTTAAAAATTTGAGTGTCACTATTCTCTGTGTTTTTACAACTCACTCTGCTCCCTCCCAGCTCCTCTTCGGTAACTTAATCAGCCGACCACGCCGCGCAGCGGATCCAGCGCTGCTGCGGTAGTCGACCCGGGATACTCTTGGCGCCATCACCGGCGCTCGCCGAGGCCACGCCCCTCAGTGAGGCCACGCCCTCTTCTTCCCCCGCCCTCTCTCTATAAATCATGTTCCGTTTCAGAACGCGCAGCGGACGAGCGCAGCGGGAGCGCCGTTTGCGCGCCAAAGGCGCGCCTAAGGCAAGCCCGTCTGCGCCCGTCCGCGCCAGGACGGGCCCTAAGGCACGCCACGCTGACCATCTTATCACGTATTCACCCCAATTACTCAGAGATCTACAACATACTACTACCATACTATCCCAAACGGCCATTCGCCGCATAGTCACTGCTGGCCTTATGCGCCCTGACCAACTCCATCTATGCGGACGCACACCTTCAGCTATGCCGATCAGGAATACCACGTCCATCAGGGTGTTATATTTGAACACTCGTTCGTTAGTGAAACCCTCCGAGGACATTTTCATCTTGTTATCCAACACCAATCCTGACATGCTCCTGCTTACGGAAACTTGGCTAACATCAGAGTCCCTCCCAGATATCCTGGTTGCCCTCCCCCCTGATTATTACATCCTCCACGCCGATCGCCCCGGCGATCGGCCCGGGGGTGGGGTGGCAGCCATCATATCTAAACGCCTGAACTCTATCTCCTCTCTCTCTCTTCCCCTCCCGGAGGTGGAGAACTTACTCATCAGTGTGCAAACGGACATCTGCACCCTTACTTTCCTCCTCTTATACCGGCCTCCCCATTCCATGCCATCCTTCTCCTCCATTATGAGTGAACAACTGGCCACACTCTTAACGCTGCACTCCAGTTTCGCCATCTTTGGCGACCTAAACTATTGGTTTAACGACACCAATGATGGCCCAAATGCCACAGAGCTCTTCGAGACTCTTAAAAGTCTGAATCTCACTCAACAGGTCACCGAACCCACCCATATCAAGGGACACATCCTACACCAGATCTGGACTTGCAATCTGGCCCTGTCCCCACCAGACATACTCCCCTGCGTCTGGTCCGACCACTACCTAGTTGACACCACCATCACAGTCGCCAGTCAGATTTCTGCCCCGCTGATGGCTGGTGGCCTCTCACGGAAATGGAGCACATACGACTCTCAGGGTTTCCTCACTGCCCTGGCCGACACCCGCCCAGCCTCTCCCCCTTCTAACGACATCGATGAACTAGAACAAGACACATCGGCTCCTGATTAGAATCGGCCAGCGACCTGTTTGCTCCCCTAGTCAAATTCCCCCACACCAGGCATCGAAACTCCCATAGGTGGTTCTCTGACGACCTCAAGGCTCAGAAATTAAAAACGCGCCTGTTAGAACGCACCTGGAGACGCGATTATTCCGATTCAGCCAGACAGTCCTATCTGGCCGCGCGTAAAGATTATAAAGCAGCCATCAGTTTAGCTAAGATGGAACACTTTTCCAACAGGATCTCCTCGGCGGTCAACAAATCTAAGGAGGTGTTCAGAGTCTTGAATGAGCTAACTACAGATGACAGAACCCTCCCAGCCCAGACCCCCAGTCAGGAGGCTTGCGACACCCTCAACTCTTTCTTCTTGGAAAAGATCACAAAAATTAAAAAATCTATCCCCCCCTTCCCCAGTCACATTCACTGGATATCTCCTCTAATAACTCCTCGACTTTTACCACTTTCCCCGCTTTAGACCCTACTTCCCTAGCGGAACTTGCCACCCGCGTGAAATCTGGCTCCCCGAACGACTGCTGTCCACCGTCCGTCCTGCCGAGTATATGCCTCAACTTGCCAGATTGTATCCTACATTTCTGTCGGTTCTACCTACATATGGCCCCACGGGCCATATGTAGGTAGCTAAATACCGGCCCCTGGGACTCCATTTGGCTTGTTTCCAAAAGCTGAGCAAAACTGTTCTCCTCTCCACACAGGCTATCACACAGCTACTGGCTCAATCACAGCTGCTGGCAATCAGGTGCAGCATGGGCCGTCACACTTCCTGGGTGTGATGTCATCATTCTACACCTGAATTGCAGATTCCCGGATTTGCGATTCCTTATTTACGATTTTGCAATTAAGGAATCGCTATTTGGGTAATCGCAATATAATTCTGCGATTTTTTGGGAATCGCTAAATAATTGCGAAAAAATACCTACATCGGAATTTGCGATTCCGAAATTGTGATTCGCCAAAAAACGCAATTTGAGAATCGCAAATTCGGTTCTACCTACATATGGCCCCACGGGCACCTAAGTGACTGCATTTTTGCATTCAGTATTCCTTATTTACCACCAACTACAAGTTGGAGGTAAATATCGAATACCTTTAAGAAAGCAATAATTTGCTTTTCTCAAGGTGCCATGTGGCAGACATACATGCAGGGCATGTATGTGCACCACATGTGCACACATGCACGATTCAGGGGTGCAACAGGGTGTCAACAGGGTGTCAATGTGACAACCTGCCACCCTTGAATATGCTCCCCCTATTACCGATTCGGTATTTACCGAATCGGTAATAGTGAATGGCTTCCCATTCATTCCTATGGGCCTCCAGGGAAGGTGATTCCTTATTACCCAATCGGTACTACCGATTCGGTATTAACGAATATTACCGATTCGGTATTTTTTACCGAATTATTAGCTACATATGAAATACCGATTGCTAAATACCGAATCGGTAAAATTCGGTATTTAGGAATCGGTATTTCATATCTATCTACATCGGGCCCAAAGTCTGGGCAACGAAAGGTGGCGCATTTATATTAATAAAGGAATTCATGCTTGAAAAACGAGCTGCCGGTGAATAAAGGTGGCGCGTGAACATTATTCAATAGAGGAATTCAGGCGTGTACACAATGAAAGTTTCAAGGGCGAGTGCTTGATCCTACAAAGACAGCACGTGTGCTCAAACCAGTTACTTAAGCAAAGAGCCACGGTGTCGAACGGGGATGAAAGTTCTTACATAAATAAAGCGTGCCCATTCAAGCTTGTAAAACAGGAGATCGGAGACGTGACATACCTCTCAGGGAAGGGTAGAAAAATCAGACAGCTAACCCCAGTTGGTGTCACGGAACCATTTAAGATGTGCAAGTCATGCGCGTGTTTCTAAGAAGGATTGTTGCTCCTGAGATCGTTTACAAGGGGCAAGGTATCGATCACAGATCAAAACCAGGCTCTTATTAAAGCGGTATGCAACCATTGAGAGAGCACTGTAAATACAAGCAGGTACATTTTAGCAAATTTACTCGAATAGAGTATGAAAGTGATTACTATTTGTTGTGACAGGCTCACACAGTAACAATTACACATACAACTTAGAAGAATCAATAACATTTGTAAAACACATATGGCTGTCTAACCTCGTTAGTGCACAATCTGGTAGTGGTTTTATGTAAAAATGTAAATAGAGCACAATTACACACCCAACTAGATGATGCAAATACATTTGTGTAGTAAGACATAGTAGGCTGTCTACCTAAAGTAGCGCACATTCTGGTGGTGGATTTCAATGTGTGTGAAATCTCATTCTGTATAATGGTGTTGGTAATAATACTTTGTACGCAGGATAGTTTATGTATGTGCAGGGGAGTTTGGCATGGTGCACTGCAAAGAAGTCAGAATTAGGCAGAGTGGTGTTGTCTACACATCAAATATTCAACAGTGCCTTACACGCGCTGGTTGATAAATAAGAAACGCGGGTGTTATGGGCCACTTAGTAGAGACAGTTGGGCATATGTGGCGTCGTGTTCATTCAAGCCATCCTGTACAGACTTAAAGTGACCCATCCATTTACATTCTCTGGTGTTTAGAATTAGTCCCAGATCTCCAGCCCGGATGCCCAATGTGACTGCTTCAATGATCAGCCATTTCATGGATTCGGGGGGATGGTTAGATGTTTGGAAGTGGTCAACCATGGGAGCCCCCACGGTTCCGTATCTTATCCTGCTGCAATGCTGCAGAATTCTGTATTTGACCTTTTGGGTTGTCTGGCCTACGTAGATCTTATCACGAGAGCATATAATCACGTATATGACGTTATTTGTGTTACAATTCGTTCGAGTTTGGAGATCTACAGTGCAGTTATTGTGACTGAACTTTTTAGTTTCAATTGCCAGGCAGCAGGCCTTACATTTTCCACATTTGAAGTGCCCCACAACTTCAGGAAGCTGCCACATAGAATGAATAGTCGGTTGCAGTGGTATGTCCAAGAAGGATTTGACCACATGGTCACGGATATTTATATACCCTTCTTAAATGAATGCATAGGAGGTTCTGGAAGCTGTAGCTATCCAGCGACTAGGCGCCAGTGTCTGTTGACGATCTGTCAGATCTCGTTACTCCGTGTGTTGAATGTTGTGACGCAGATTAATCTGTCCGGATTCTGGGGATGGATTTTAGGGGTAAGAAGCATCTCTTTCTGGCCCGTTTGACCAGATGTTTGGGGTAACCTCGTTCGACCAGTCGATGGATTAGCTCATCTGATTCCTTGAAGAAGTTGTCCCTCTGGGTGCAGTTTCTCCTGATTCTCAGGAACTGATCAAATCAAATGGCAAGTTATCGCGTAACGCCCTGGGGTAATGGCTACCTCAACAGTGTGTTCCTTTCTACGGGTTTCCGGTATCGAGTGGTGTACAGGCAATCACTTGTGGCTTTAATGGATACATCGAGGAAATCAATGGTGGATATATCCTGGTGAATGGTGAACCGGATATCCATCGATCTCCCATTTAGCCAAACAAAGAAGTTCTGGAGTTCCATGTCGCTCCCTGTCCAAACCATGAAGACGTCATCTATGTAACGTTTCCAACAAGAGACATGGTCTCTAAAGGGGTTTGAGATGTTGTAGATATAGTTTTGCTCAAAACATCCATGTAGAGGATTGCTAAGTCAGGAGTGAAGCTGGCCCCCATGGCCACGCCCTTGGTCTGCATGAAATACTCACTCTGGAAGTAAAAGAAATTTTGAGTCATGGCTATTTCAAGTAATTGAATAATGAAATCTGTTTGGACACATGCTGGTGATATCCTCATGTTCAAGTATTTCATCATCACTTGAAGTGCATGTTGCTGGGGAAAGCTAGTGTATGGCGAGACAATATTCATGGTAACAAGGATTTGCATGGTAGGGTCAAAAGGCATGCCATCAATAAGATTGATTATTTGCATAGTATCTCGGAGATATGACTCGGCTTGCTCCGCCAGTGGTTTTAGGAAAAAATCCACATATTTACAGAGGGGCTCCAGGACCGAGCCGCACCCTGAAACAATCGGGCGGCCAGGTGGTTGTTCCATACTTTTGTGGACCTTGGGTAGGGTGTAGATGGTGGGAAACCGCGGCTGTTTCTGATTTAGGTACTGGAATTCAGAGTTAGAAAGTGTAATGATTTGGCAGAAATATGCATGCCAATATGACCATACACAGCCCAATGCAGCAGACACCAAAGTGACACATCGGATGCCACTACTTTTCAAAAATGCTCATGACCCCCCACTGTATGTGATAAATATTAAAGGGAGAGAGAGGAAAGATACTGGAGCCAGTTCAATTCCCCGGATATAATATTTATGTATCTGTATCAAGGAGAACTAGTCCCACCATGCACTGTTAAATGCCTTTTACACTTGTACTTCTGTCGCCTGCAAGGACAAGTCCAGATCATTTCGGCTGACATTTCCACCGCATATGTGAACACAACAGAATGGGACTACAACTACATCACACATAAGGTTATCACTGACACAACTAACCTTAAGAAGTTAATTACGGAAATGTACAGAAGAGGAATTCCTGATATGGACCTTAAGGCATCTTACATTAGGAAGCGTGGATACATCACAGTTCCTGGGTAAGGGGAATCTGTACGCGGTGTTTGTGGACTTAAGGGCCGCCTTTGATTTAGTCCCTCGTCCCAAACTCTGGTTGACATTGAAGGATCTAGGGCTTCATGGCGGCTTGTTGTCCTTAATCCAGAGGCTTCACGCGGATAATTCTGCCAGAATTAGATGGGGATGTCAGGGAACAACGACCGAGGTCTTCCCTGTCCAAAGAGGTGTCAGGCAAGGTTGTGCAATGGCCCCAACTTTATTTTCCCTATATATTAATGATATAGCGGATCGTCTTTTGAAAGCCCATGTCGATGCACCTATTCTTGGCAAAACTAAGGTCCCTATCCTAATGTTCGCCGACGATACGCTTTTAATTGCTAAAACACCTTGCGGACTCCAGCGTTCATTAGATATCTTTGAGACCTTCTGTGTTGACCGTGGCCTTGAAGTAAATATTAAAAAAAATAAGCTCATGGTATTCAGGCCACATAAATCTTTTAAAAACAATTTTGTTTTGTTTAAAAATCCTCTAGAACAAGTACAGGCTTTTAACTATCTAGGTGTTAACATCCAAAATAATTTCGCGTGGAAATTACAGAGAGATTTGTCTACTCTAAAACATAGGCAGCTTGCTGGAGTACTAGCTGGCGAATTTAAAAAGTCTCCTTCGAAGCCTATTAGACCTGTGCTTCAGGTCTACAGTGCCAAAGCTGTGAGTTTGGCTCTTTACGGTGCTGAACTGTGGGGATACGAGAACCTGTCTTCCTTAACCATCTCGGAAAACAAGTTCTTGCGTAGTATTACCTCTCTCCCACAGAGCACACCTATAGTTCCCTTGAGATACGACCTTGGTAAGAACTCAATAGCTGATGTAGCCAGGCTTCGACCCATTCTTTACTGGCGTCGCCTATGGACCACTCCGGATTTAGCTCAGTATGCGGAGGGTTTTCTTGATATAATGTCTTTGGTGGGCTCCCGGAAGATTGTTTGGTTTAATGAGACCAGAAAATCCCTTGAGGCTCTAGGGATGAGCGATCTTTGGGAGAACCCTTCGGCTGCTATATTCCCATCTAAAGCACTCTTGAAAGAGAAATACTGGGAGTTGGTAAATGCCAAGGTATTTCATGACACTAAACCCCTTTCGCTATCTGATGAATTTTTGAGCATCAAAACTGTCCCAAGGTTAGAGCATTTCTGGGATCTTGTTACCAAAGTGCTAGATAGGAAACTATTTTTCCAGATGCGGGTGGGAGCGTTGCCCTTAAACTCAATTGCAGCCCGGTGGGAGTCCAAGAGTAGTAACTCATGTTTTTTCTGCAAATCCCAGGTGGAAACATTAGCACACATGTTTTTTGTATGCCCTGCCTATGCGGCTCCGAGGCGTGTATGGTTGAGACCTGTTTGTCAACTACTGGGTACTAGACGGAGTGTTGAAGCAGGAAGACTCCTTCGTACCTGCACTGACCCGGTAATTGTTGTGGCTGTTGCTAAATTCCTGGGGTGGGCATGGATTATAAGAATTAAGTGTAATAGTTAGTAAAGTGTTAGCTGCCCTGGATGTTACCCACAATGATTTTCTTTGTATCATATGCATTTTTAAAACCTGTAAATATTTTAAACAGTATCAATTTTATATTGTCTCTTTGTTAATTTATTTGTGTATTATGTACCTGTACCTGTTTTGTATCGCTTTTATGACTTTTGTCGAATAAAGCTGTTTTGGATTGGATTGGCAATATTTATGTATCTGTATCAAGGAGAACTAGTCCCACCACGCACTGTTAAATGCCTTTTACACTTGTACTTCTGTCGCCTGCAAGGACAAGTCCAGATCATTTTGGCTGACATTTCCACCGCATATTTGAACACAACAGAATGGGACTACAACTACATCACACATAAGGTTATCACTGACACAACTAATCTTAAGGAGTTAATTACGGAAATGTACAGAAGAGGAATTCCTGATATGGACCTTAAGGCATCTTATATTAGGAAGCGTGGATACATCACAGTACCATCAACTATGGCAGTATGCAATGTAACAATACCCCACGGCCACGCATGCCCACATCAAAATAGGACTGTGATGCGCCTATGGCCGTGATTTTATTCCAATAATAGGTGGAATAAACCTGGCTTTGTGGTATGCAACTTGTTTTTTTTTACTAACAAACACAGTGTCCCGAGAGATCATTTATTAATTACTCATCCGAGACTTCAGTGCTTTGTTCTAAAGCCCGTGTGTTTTTTATTTCAATTATTTTTATACTTTTTTCAAAAAAGATTAAACTATTATTCTCATGTGTTTTGTTGTGCCACACAAATTTTTTACAAACATATTTACACATTCAAAACAATATATAGGGGTCCATTAGGATGTAGGACGGATCACCACTGCCAGCATGGCAGTGGCAATCCGCCCTACATCCTTCCCCACCTGCCACCGATTTCCCCCCACCATATTAGTATGGCGGGGGGGACCTCGGCAGACAGAAAGACCGTCTGCCGGTTTTCCCGCCGGTCGACTATTCGACCGGGCGGAAAAGGTGCTCAATATGGTGGCGGTGTCTGCATGACAACGCAATTCATATTTGGATGCAGGCACAGACGTGCCTTTCCATGGCGGTGATGCCGCCACAGAAATGCATGCAGGGTTTGCTGTTGGGGGTCCATTGCTGGCCCCCAGGGTAGGGTGGTTTGAGGGGTGCACATAGGTACCCCCCTGCATTGTCATGGTGGCAGGCAATGCTGTGAGCACCGCCCGCCACAATGCTGGGAATGGAGGATGCCACCGCCACGGTTGCGGTGGCATCCTAATTGCAGGTGCGGGACCACCGCACCACTGGCGGCTGGTCCCAGCACCGCTAGGGATGCGGGCGAACTAAAGTCCGCCAGCCATCCTAATGGGCCCCATAGTATTGTAACACCACAAAATGCATAATAAAAATCACAGTGCAATACATAAAACATTAGATAAACAATACAGATACAGATAACCACTCTGTAATTTTACAAATGCACCTGGCGGACACTCAAATATAGTCCCAAAGGCTCCTGCCTTCTGTCCTGCCTATGTGTAACGCTCAGGGAGAACTTGATTCAAAGAGTGTTGTCTATAGGGGGACAAAAAGATGTATACATTCACTTGAGGCACACCCAGCTGGAAGGTTGAGGATGAGTGTGAACAAATATGGTCTCAGGAAAGTGGAAGATACACCAGGGATGTGGAGAAAATGTCCAAACATAAAAAAACAATCAAACTAAAGTCAATTTTTCTATTGTTTTCTAGGAAATGGCACGGTACCTGTTGGGAGCAACTCGGGATGCAACAGCACAATTTTATATTCGGACATGCAGTTTGGGACCACCAGTCTAATGGACCTCTACTGGGCTTGTGGAGACCGCCTCTATCTCCAACTGCCCCCTCAATGGAATGGACTATGCACCTTGCTGACAATGCATGAAGTCCACTTGGGCGTTCAAGCAGCCAATATCTCCTACATCCATTCACATCCAATGACAGGTGATGTGACCTTGCTACACTGACAGAAACGGACTGCTCAATATTTCGCCAATGACCCCTTTGATGAAATTCCCGAAGAATTCCGTCTTTTTAATGATGCCCAGGTCTTTGTCGGTATCCTTGTCCCAATGTTTCAGATAAAAGGAAATGCACAATGTTTCCAGGTGACCCTCTATGAAGTCATGCGGTCCCTCAACAGTACCAGGGATGGGTTGAATGCCATCAAGGAAGAACTACGCTCCCTGAGACACATGGTTCTAGAGCACTGGTATGACCTGGGCATGTTAACTGTGATGAAGAGTGGAGTATATCACAAAATTAGAAAATCCTGCTGCACAGTCGTGCCAGCAAACAACGTGGAGAATGGCTCCATGATGGCCATAATTTTGGTAACAGAACAAATCCATGCATCAAAAGCAGCATAATATTTTAAATAAGAAAACCATAAATGAATGGCCTGAACATCCCAGTTGTCCTAACGTCCGTCCGTTGATACCACATCTCCTAACGAAACGCGGAACACATCTGGAATGTTCAGGACCAATGTCGGACCATGAATATTGAATACAACTTTATCCCAAATTATGCCATCAGCAACAGGGAAAGCTGATATGTTCACGAGGGCTTGATCTCTTTTCATTATATGAGATGTTATGTTATTTAAATTTATAGGGTGCACAGCTACCCCAAGGGGGTTCTCTGTGCCAGCCTGGTAGGTACAGAAAATGAAAAAGAAATTATAGATTAAACAGCCATGTTTTCAAACTTCTGAGAAATCTCCCATAAATAGTTTCCTCTCATACAGAAATAGGGAGAGAGTTCCATAGGGGGATTCTGAATTTAGACTGTGCAGCGGAGCGCAGAGGACATGGAGGTATAAAGCCTTTGGATTTAGTGAAAAATCTCAGAATGGAATACTTGGAGTCATCCTATTCAGAATTCGCCATGTGGTGTTGCTTGACTTTATCAATAGAAATACATCTGTTTTGCTTGTGGCCAGGAGAAGGAGGAAAAATTACTATACGAGTACCCTTCAATCCAAGAACAGGGACAGGTGCACGATAAGAGGGATGAAATTATTTTTTGTTCTCCAGCTTTCCTTGTACCAGATCACCAACTTTAGGAAGCCATCAAGTAACAGGAATCTGCCCCGCTGCTTCAGTGGACGAGGGCAAATGAGCTTTAGACAATGTGTTACAGGTCTTTTGCATTTCCTATAACTTAGTAGAATGGTTATCTACGTCAAATGTTGCGGCAGCCGCTACAACGTCTAGACCATCAAGGTGGTAAGTTGACATAATATTGAGTCTTAAATATCGATGTTCAATAATATCAAGTTTAAAATGTTGAAAGTCAAAATATTTGTGTATACAATATCAATGTCAATAATATTGATTTGTTAAAATATCATGAAAAATATCGATTTAGCAAATGTTGTGAATTTTTGAATGTAGTATATAATTTGAAATGCATTAATAATATTATTTGTATACATTTTATATAAAAAAATGTTTTAGGAGCGGGATTTTGGGTTTATAGGGGATAAGGGTGGGGAGTGTTTTAAATTCTTTTTTTTTATTTAATTTTTTTTATTAACGTAAATTAAATTGAATATTATGTTTTAGGAGCGGGATGTAGGTTTATGAGTGATAAGGGTGATGAGTGTTTTAATTTTTTTGTACAATTTAACAAAAATTTCATCAAAATATATTTAAAAATATATATATTTGTTTAGGAGTGTGCTGTTGGGGTTATAGGTGATGATGGGGGTATTTTTTGTATAATTTTAAAGTTTTTAAATACATTTTTAATATATTTGGAAAATTGTGATATTTTGTGAAATTTGTAAATAATTTTGTTGAGTTATGTTTAAATAAAAAAAAAAGAAAATTTAGAAATTTTGAAAATAAATTAACAAAACATAAAATAATAATATTTTTGATTATGATATAAAATAATTACACAAATCTCATATTTTCGCATAAGTTTTTATAAATGGGAATATACGTTGACTTTTTCCTTAGGGAGTATGTCATTCAATTGCCCTCATATCTTAGGGACACTAAAGACTTTCTGAATAAAATCGTAGACATTGTATGGGCAAAAGAATATCTACTCATTGCCCTGGATGTGAGTTCATTATATACCATTATTGATCACACCCAGGGCATTGAGGCATGTCTTCACTTTCTTAGGGCAAGAAACATCTGCTATCTTGAACACACTAACATGCTAGCTGACATGATAAAGCTATGCCTCACCAACAACATTTTTCTATTTAATGGTGAACTGTATAAACAGGTCCACGGCACGGCTATGGGAACGTGCTTCGCACCTAGTTTTGCGAACCTCTTCCTAGGTAAGTGGGAAGAGGAGCTTCGCGCCAACAGTGACATGGACTCAGACTTCAGGAAGGTCCTGGTGTGGTTGAGATATATAGACGATCTCTTCGACATATGGAAGGGCAATGAAGAGGAAGCTAGGAAATTCATTAGTAAACTGAATAACAACAGCTACAATATACATCTTACCTCGAGCATAAGCAGTAACAAAATTGAATTCCTAGACACCGTCATTACAATACAGGATGGTAACATGATATCAAGGTTACATAGGAAGGAAACTTCCGGGAATAGCCTGCTACACGCCCACAGTGCCCATCCAGAGCCACTCAAATGGAGCATTCCATTCGGAGAAGTACTAAGGGCACGGAGAAATTGCAGTACGGAGGATGATTTCCAGAAGGAACTTAGTTTCAAGCTAGGTAGATTCAGGGAACGGGGCTACCCAGAATGGGTGTTGAAAAATGCCAATGATAAGATTAAGAAAATCAGTAGACCACAAGCCCTTGAGTATTCTGCTGAGAATGATCAGGATGAAGTACCAATGAGGGTTATAACCACGTTCAATCATGAATCTAAACAGGTCCAGAAAATGCTGGCTGACAATTGGAGAATCTTGAAATCTGATTCTATCATTGGTGGCACCATGAGTGACAGACCCCTGATTACATACAGGAGAGGGACGAATTTGAAGGACATACTGGTCAGAGGGGACATCACAGAAACACCCAATAGGAACCTATTTAATCTAAAAGGTTTCTACCCATGTGGCCATTGCAAAGCATGCAAATCTAGCCACATGGTTAAAGAATTTAAGATCACAGGATCCAGACAAAGTAAAACTATATCACAGTTCCTCACATGTAGCACTAACTATGTGGTATATATCCTGGAATGTCCATGCAGACTCTGGTATGTTGGGAGTACAACTTGTATGGTTAAAAAGCGGATACAGGAACATCTTCGAGCCATAACCAACAGGGACCAGAACTATCCCATTGTACGACATTTCCAGGATATACACCTGTCCAACAACTCTCTATTAAAGTACTTCACCATAGAACAGGTGAATGTATCCAAAAGAGGAGGTAACAGAGAGTTAGCCCTGAGAAAAAGAGAATCCAAATGGATAATGGAATTAGAAACCAAGTTTCCAGGGGGACACAATCTCGATGAGGAACTGGCAACTCATTTGCATGATGACTGAACCTATATACTATGGCCACAGATATTCTGCATGTCACATTATGCTAGTTCAAATAATTTCTTGGTCTTGCAAAGATGTTGATTCTCTGAATATACGCTAGAGCTGTTTGTAATTTTAACTTATGTGTTTTTTTAGGAGGAAAGGAAGGGACCATTCACTTCTCAACGACACGGCACAGGTTCCCTACCCTTTTCTTCATGAGGAAGCCACTGCATGCCCCAAAAGATAAGAACTGCACATCGTTTATTCACTGCTCTCTATTATGCACTGATTTCATTTATTCTGTCTATCGTCAATGGTGTCAACTATATTGACTATTCCTTCCTGTGTGGCACTGTGTGGTTTTAGCTTAGAAGTACTAACTGCTCCCAGCTTTAGTTTGTCATTGGGCATTTCAGATATGTAGGCCGAGGTATTCCCTGATTCTACAGGAGCATATGTCAAGTGGGGCACTAGTCCTCAGTTAAGCCATTATTTGGGTCCTCAGTCCGATAATCCCTTGCTGGGCGTCACTGATGTCTAACAAGCATGTTTGTTTATTTCTGCATAGTAGCATGTAAAGTTTTCCCGAACATGGCACTAGTCCGCTCGGCGTATATAATTTTTCACACATAGCGCATAGAAAAGTTTTTTCACACATAACGCATCAGAATTTATTAACACTGTGTTGCAATTTGTCTTGTGTAGTAACATGCTATCGATAAAGTTACTCAATCTTCAAGTCTGCAGTTCAATGGATAATAACTTAGAAAACTCAGACTATTTACCCAAATTCTCATTACTATTATTTACAGTTTTAGTAATGCTTAGTTTTGCCTTGTTTTACAGTCCATTGTTGACTCCTTATGAAGGGAACATGCATGTATGTATTCAAGAGTATGAGTTTGCAACCCGTTTAGAAATGGCGGCCACAGGTACAATTTTGAGTGAGCAATATGGAAGTACTTCTTTTATGTGGGAATTCTGTAAAAAATCGTGTGAGAAAGACACGAGTGTGTGTCGAAACGCGTAGCGATTGGTAATTAAAAAGATTGAACTCCGAGAGTGCGTTCTTCTTCTTTCAAACTGAATATGTAAATATATGTATATTGTGTATAATTTTATATGTTTTTCGTAAATTTGTTTGGCAATATTACATTTAAAAATTATTCTTTTTTTATACTTTTCTTGAGTTAATATAGATTGGGATTCAACGCCTTCCCTGACTTTTTCAAGTTTGGAGTGGGAATAGTAAAATATTTATGTTTAGTGTTCAGTGCCGTCCCTAAGTTAATACAGTTTGGAGTGGGAATAGTAAATTATATATGTTTAGTGTTCAGAACCTTCCCTGACTTTTTCTACTTTGGAGTGGGAATAGTAAATTATATATATTTACTATCCAAAGCCTTCCCTGACTTTTTCAAGTGCCGTCCCTAAGTTAATACAGTTTGGAGTGGGAACAGTAAATGATATATCTTTAGTGTTCAGAACCTTCCCTGACTTTTTCTACTTTGGAGTGGGAATAGTAAATTACAGATTACATATTACAAT